>NC_140008.1:21791711-22391711 GCF_964263955.1 Coregonus lavaretus | reverse complement strand
ATGTTTTAAAAACAATTCTAATAAATGCAACAGTTGGACAATGGATGAAATTACTTCAAACTTTTAGAATTATTATAATCCATCAGATATTGACTGAATTATAGCACATACAAATTTTTACTGGCACGGACAAATAATGAATGGAGTTCAGTGATTTTGGTGGAAATTCAGGTATTCCATTTATTCTCAAATTTCACTTATTCATTTTTTAGAATGCACTTATATATAAATGTTCTTATTGTATCAGGTATGCAAAAAAAGTATGTTTTGTGTTCAAATTAAGACAATTATATGTGCTGAATTTGCACAAATACACTGGGTGTATTTACACATATGAATAAATTAACATAAAGGGGAGGAACAGGGATGAAACCACCAAACACTTGCTCTGTTTACCATACCTGTGCTCACCTGTGCTGTCTAGACTGCCTCATTAATTACTGTTGTTGTCACGTTACCTTGCATAATTCAACAAGTGTGCTAATGGCAGGATACCCTCGGATTAAAAATCAACACGCTTGGCTCTAGATTACACCTATCTAAACATACTTTACATTGTTTGCGAGATCAGACATAATATCACTATAATCTGAGTGTTCATTTTCAGAGATTGCTTTCATTTCAGCTCATCTAATTTTTCAACTGCATTAAATTATAAAGAAATTCAATTCCACAAAAAATGAACACCCATCAAAATAAAGTTATCTTTCTTCTCTTTCTTGTGATGTAAGCATTGAGACGGTGCACTAAATCCCTGACGAAGCTTTAGCGTTCTTATTGTTTCAACGGAAAGCCAATGTATCTCACTGAGCCCATCTCAGCCATTACCGGGGTGTGTTTGACAGGTCATTACAAACATTTCCGCGGTCGTAACGTTAACCGGAAAAAACGACAGGCACAAGCCAAGAGTATGAAAAAGTTACAGGAGTAAAATGGAAGCAGTCAATCCAGCGACATTTAAGTGACAAGTGGATTTTTCACCCGTCAAACACAGGAAATAGATGGCTGAAAAAGACAAATCCTCAGCTGGGCGAGGCATGCGCGTTGCTAAGTATATATGCTTGAAAATGCACGCATAGTGCAGTAGCGCAGTCTGTTATACACAGTAATTTAGCAGTTTTATTTTATTATTGCCTCAGCTGTAGAAATGTCCTCAATAGGTTAATGGAATGCTTTTCGAACTCAGAGAGTATTATTGACTCTCTTTGTCTGACCTCCTACATTGTCTGGAGGATATTGCACTTCACTGTCAGTCACTCAAAGGAAAGGCCAATTAAACGTATTTAAATCGTACATTGCCATACAATGGACTACTTCCTGGTTCTCCGGTGGAATAATAGAGACCGATACGAATGTAAATGCCTATCCAAACAAAAGGTCCTGTGGCTGCTTTAAAGGATTGTCACCATTTCCTGCAATCTGATTGCTCTGAAACAATTCTTTTTAATACATATTTTTGGGGGAGGGAGAAGGAAATGAAAAGCTGACATTTAAAGGCTGCCCAGCAGGTCTTCAGATCAATAAGTAGGTATCTGAGACTTCACTACTTTATTTTCCAGAGGACATTTCAAAACAATACAAAACCTCAAAAAACAGCATCTTTTTTTTGTTTTGTCCATATGAGGCTCAGGTGGCGACAGGAAGACAACAGGAGATTCCCGACATTGGAATAGTTTTAACCTGAGGTCAGTGTCTCCTCTACAGGCCGCCATCCTGAGCTGACATTGGCTGCTTGTGAGCAACCTGTCAGGTCTTCCATAGCCAACCCTGTACCTCTGCATCTTGAACTCATGGCCACTTTATGGCCAAGCAGCTTTTCGCAACAAGTGTGATGAAGGGAGGTTAACCACAGGTCATGATTGTGTGGCATTAGACTGGGCTTTCACCACTGGGGCCAATGGAGTAATGCCTTGGGATTGCAGTGATCTGACTGTGTGAATCCACAAAGGCATACTCCACAACACTAAAAGTGTGAAATGAAACCCTTTGCCGTATCTTTAGTTTGTTGGTCTAGTCCTATGTTTTATTGGGAGGGACTGTGGCTGGCGCCCTTGCTTTTCCCCTCTGTATTCCTGTCTGCCGTGGCATCAGGGCTGTGTCAGTCACTGTGAATCTGTTGGCCT
Organism: Coregonus lavaretus; assembly: GCF_964263955.1. Taxonomy (NCBI): domain Eukaryota; kingdom Metazoa; phylum Chordata; class Actinopteri; order Salmoniformes; family Salmonidae; genus Coregonus; species Coregonus lavaretus. The sequence goes on along the minus strand of NC_140008.1, from coordinate 22,389,588 downwards.
GGTTGTGATGCTTTGCCAGCGATCTAGTGATCAAAGCCTGCTGGAGAGGAACAGGTAGGCTGCCATGAAAAATAAGCCTGGGTGTCTGTGATGGCTGAGGGGCTCTCTGCTGTGTACTGTGAGCCAGACAGACACCGCTCCACTAGTTCTACAGTCCAGTCTGTGTTCCACAGAGGGCAATGGGTCACTTCCTGTTCATTCCCTGTATCCTGCTTAGTACCCATGACCCTCTGCTGATTCTCAATGTAAACAAAAGTGTCTACCATTCAACTCTGAATCATGTACCATGATTTCTCAACTTGCACTTCTAGCTAGCTAGTTCACGTTGTTGTTTTTCCCCAGAATTTGTTCCATGGGTAGAGGGATTGCATTGTCCAGATAGGCTACCACCCCATTTAGAATAGTCTCTTTAATATTTCAGTGTTTTTTTCCCAGGATCGATGGGAATCAAAAGACAACATTTGCCCCCGAACCGCGTTTGACATGGAGCTATTTTAGTGTGGAGCCTGCCATGGTCTGGGTTATCTGTGCCTGAGAGCTCTTGAGTGCCGTGTCTCTGTAGAAGTCAGTGGGGAGGTGAGGGCCACACACCCTTTACATGAACTATCCTGCTGCCTGTCTCTGCTGCTTACAGTCAACACATTGGAGCTAGATCAAAACATTCACAAATGTAAGAGATGGTACTCAAAGTAGAATTTCTGGTTTTCTATTAATTTTACATTATTTCACCAGAATGGATACATAGTGGTTACATGGTGCTTGTATGATGTGTGCTGCAGGGTGACACTGAGACACCTGGTTTGGCCTTCACTCTGGCAGTGACTGGACATAGGGGGGTTTGACATGCTTCATTGAGATGACAGCTCAGACAGCCTGGATGTTAATCTGTTCTAACTGTTCTATGTGTAATTACATTTCCAGGACAGCGCTCCCCGCACACGCACATAGGGAGACAGGTGCCCAAATTGGTCCTGGGTGTAGGTAGAGTTATAACGAGAGCACCCAACCACCAGCCTGCGTGCGTGTGATGAGGGGGCTCCAGGCGGCGTGGCCCAGACAAACCATTTAAGATAAAAAGACTCTCCAATTTACCTCCTCACTCGTCCTCACCTCAAACTAATCCCCCAATTTGCCTCCATGATGATGCTGTTGGTAGTGTGCTGACGGTTGCTGGAGAGCCACTGCTCATGGTAGCTAACACAGCTAACACATCCAGAAGTGAGCAGCAGCAGCAGTAGCAGCAGTGTTGGATGTGGAAAGGTGAATGTGTGCATAAGCACAGACAGGAATTCAGGAAAGGAAAGGGAAAGGGGGGGCTAGTGATGACGTGCCATTATAAAGGACAGGGACACATATGAGTTATGATGCCGTGTAGGGTACATGTGAGAGGCTTGGTGTCAGGGAAGTGGACGATGAATGATGAAATTGGAAGCTGAATGATGACCCCTCGGGTGTAGATCTGTCACACTCATGCCACTTCTGTTCCCAGTTAAAGCCCCCATGCAGTCTTTTTAATTACATTTTTAAATCATCACTTTATGTCTAATAAATCACTGTTTGTTATTATTTTTTGAATATAACTTTTTTTTAATCATTTATTTCCCTGAGCCTCCTTGGGCCCCTGAAATGCTCAGTCTGATCGTGTGGGCGTTAGGAAACAAATTTGAATATGAAATTAGATATTTACATACACAGCACAGCCCTGATTAGCTGATAGGATGGTCTAGAGCCCACCCCCTTACCCCTTCAAAAAAAAATAAGCACATGGTATTCAACCTGTCAGTTAGAGCTGGAGTTGGACCCTGAAAGCGACGAACTTCCACAAGTTTGTAGGCTACTTTGTCTGGTCATCAAAACAAAAGTGCATCTTAATTTACTATATCATTGTTGTACAATTTTCAATAGGTCACCAGAAGATGCAGGACCAGAACAGCCTGTTTTTCATGGTGGACCGACCATCCTGGCCTATATCCTGCAGATTATCTACAGGGCAGACTGTGGTATAATCTTCAGTATCATCCCAAAGTCTATTTAATAGTTTTACTAAATAGACATTGTGATGATACTGGAGATTATAACTTATTAAACATTTTCTAATGTGTAAACACTCTTGAATTACACATTTTGGAATGTTTTCTGCTGTTGAAAGTAAATAAAGAAACCAGACTGCAATGAAAGTTTGTTGTCATTCTTCAAATATTATCTCATCAGTTATTTACATAACATAATAAACTGATCATAAACAAGGTTATAATGAAAGTCTGAATCATGGCTTGTAAGTATCTTATCAAGTTATTGTTGTACATGTGTGCAAGCTCTGTAAGGTGTTCCTGTGAGAGGAAAACAGATCATGGTGAAAGTAAGATGGTGTTAGCTAAACATAATCATATAGGAGGTATAGCGCAGTGGTCTAAGGCTGTGCCACTAGAGATCCTGGTTCGAATCCAAGCTCTGTCATAGCCGGCCGCGACCGGGAGACCCATAGGGCGGCGCACAATTGGCCCAGCGTCATCCAGGGTAGGGGAGGGAATGGCCGGCAGGGATGTAGCTCAGTTGGTAGAGCATGGCGTTTGCAACGCCAAGGTTGTGGGTTCGATTCCCACAGGGGGCCAGTATGAAAAATTTAAAAATAATGTATGCACTCACTAACTGTAAGTCGCTCTGGATAAGAGCGTCTGCTAAATTACTAAAATGTAAACAGAGTAGTCATCGATTGTATAAAGTAAAAAAAAACTAGTGGTTGTATTTACATTGTCATCACCAGCTTTCTCCAACACTGACATTACTATACACAACTATAATTTCATCCTGTGACAGGAAAGGTGGAGGAGTTAGTATTTCACACTTATTGGCAGAATCTGTTGTGATATGTGATGGTTGGGGTGAACATCTACCGGAGAATAGATCTCCAAGAGGATAGTTGGTGACGACTGCCCCTACACACACTACAAATGGGTTTTAAAATAGTCATACACTCAATCACAGAGAGACCCGTAGACCCTACCCATTGACAAGTCCTATTAAGCAGTTATAGGGCATGGTTCAACCACTACACTCTCAGAAAAAAAGTAATTTATAGAACTTTTGTCCCCATAACAGAACATTCTTGGATCTATATAGTACTCTTTTTCAGTACATGTAGTGGTTAAACCATGCCCTTTCAAATCAAATCAAATCAAATGTTATATGTCACATGCGCCGAATACAACAGCTTTGACGCTTTGCCTGTTTGATGGTTCATTGGAAGGGCGTAGCGGGATTTCTTGTAAGCGTCCGGATTAATGTCCCATTCCTTGAAAGCGGCAGCTCTAGCCTTTAGCTCAGTGTGGATGTTGCCTGTAATCCATGGCTTCTGGTTGGGATATGTACGTACGGTCACTGTGGGGCCGACATCGTCAATGCACTTATTAATGAAGCCAGTGACTGATGAGGTATACTCCTCAATGCCATCAGATGAATCCCGGAACATATTCCAGTCTGTGCTACCGAAACAGTCCTGTAGCTTAGCATCCACTTCATCGGACCACTTCCGTATTGAGCGCGTCATTGGTACTTCCTGTTTGAGTTTTTGCTTGTAAGCAGGAATCAGCAGGATAGAGTTATGGTCAGATTTGCCAAATGGAGGGTGAGAGAGCTTTGTACGCATCTCTGTGTGTGGAGTAAAGGTTAGTTTTTTTCAGTTTTCCTGCATTAAAGCCCCCGGCCACTGGGAGCGCCGCCTCTGGATGAGCATTTTCTTGTTTGCTTATGGGCTTATACAGTTTGTTGAGTGTGGTCTTAGTGCCAGCATCAGTTTGTGGTGGTAAATAGACAGCTACTAAGAATATTGATGAAAACTCTCTTGGTAAATAGTATGGTCTACAGCTTATAATGAGGTATTCTAACTCAGGCGAACAAAACCTTGAGGCTTCCTTAATATTAGAGATTGCACATCAGCTGTTGTTAACAAAGAGACACACACCACCCCCCCTGATCATACCGGAGGCTGCTGTTCTGTCTTGCCGATGCACGGAAAACCCAGTTAACTGTATATGATCCATGTCCTTGTTCAGCCACGACTCAGTGAAACATAGGATATTAAAGTTTTTAATGTCCCGTTGATAGGATAGTCTTGAACGGCGCTCATCCAGTTTGACAGACTTAGTAGGACTTGTCAATGGACAGGGGAGTGGCTGTATGACCAATAGAATACATGGGTAGTCATTACAGGTATCTGGCCTATAGGAGCTTTGTCAGTTGGTGCTGGGGCTATCTGGGCCGTAGGAACTGAGTGGTGCTGCAGCCTGAGTAGTCATTCACATTTACCAGGAGTTCCGGGATGCCCAGGGAACCCATCCTGGATGGATTTGGGAACTTGTCTGCAGAAAGAAATGGACAGACAAACAAAATATGCCCTGTAATACAACAGAACCACTTTCATATCCATACCATAATTTGCTAGATTGAAACTGAATATTCACTGCCTTACATCTTATTTTCTGTTTATAGAATGTGGTGACATCATTTCGTTTTTATTGGTAAGTGGTAACCCAATCAACAGCTAAAGTTTACTTTTTTATTTGGGGCTATGACAGTCTATTACAAATCAGTCTGACTGTACTTTGACAGTATGTCAATCTGAAGGAAGTATGGTTTGAAGTCACTGAAATGATTCAGAAAGGTATTGGAAAGTGATCAGAAGATCACCAGGCAATAATCTTCTGTGTAGAAAATAACATAATTGACATTGCTTTCAGTGATGTGATGCTCCCCCCCCAGTCTGATTATGCCTGGTCCTGTCCACTCTCTGTTCTAATGAGTCCTGCGCAGCTTGTGTGCATCAGATTCGTGTTCCTGATAGTTTATAGCTCCAACCGTTCAAAAGTTAGAGACATATTTGCAGGAGAAAAACAGAAAGCACTCTGTTTATCACAACCGTATTTAGGCTATCGGAGGTTAGCCCTAGGTTGGGGAGTTAGCTAGTAAGGATACTGACGTGACATACAGTACATTAACATTGCCTTTAGAAAGTATTGTTGTTGTTACAAAGTGGGATTAAAATGGATTTGTCATTTTTTGTGAACGACACAAAATACTCTAACATTTGTAAAAACAAAAGAAAATAAGAAAGAAAAGAAAAATATACTGAAGAAAAATATAAACGCAAGTGTTGGTCCAATGTTTCATGAGCTGAAATAAAAGATACCAGAACTTTTCCATACGCACAAAAAGCTTATTTCTCACAAAATGTTGTGCACAAATTAGTTTACTTCCCTGTTAGTGAGCATTTCTCCTTTGCCAAGATAATCCATCCACCTGACAGGTGTGGGATATCAAGAAGCTGATTAAACGGCATGATCCCGAGTGGCGCAGCGGTCTAAGGCTGTGCCACTAGAGATCCTGGTTCGAATCCAGGCTCTGTCGTAGCCGGCCGCGACCGGGAGACCCATGGGGCGGCACGCAAATGACGCAGCGTCGTCCAGGGTAGGGGAGGGAATGGCCGGCAGGGATGTAGCTCAGTTGATAGAGCATGGCGTTTGCAACGCCAGGGTTGTGGGTTCGATTCCCACAGGGGGTATGAAAAAAAAATAATGTATGCACTAACTGTAAGTTGCTCTGGATAAGAGCATCTGCTAAATGACTCAAATGTAAAATGACGGCCGTGATTGGGAGTCCCATAGGCCAGCGCACAATTGGCCAAGCATTGTCCGGGTTTGGCCGGTGTAGGCCGTCATTGTAAATAAGAATTTGTTCTTAACTGACATTCCTAGTTAAGTAAAAAATAAACGAATTACACAGGTGCAGCTTGTGCTGGGGACAATAAAAGGCCACTTTAAAATGTGCAGTTTTGTAACACAACACAATGCCACAGATGTCTCAAGTTTTGAGGGAGCGTGCAATTGGCATGCTGACTGCAGGAATGTCCACCATTCTGATTGGCTGGGCCTGGTTCCCCAGTGGGTGGGCCTGGCTCCCAAGTGGGTGGCAGGGGTGCCCAGTCATGTGAAATACATAGATTAGGGCCTAATTTATTCATTTCAATTGACTTATTTCCTTATATGAACTATAACTCAGTAAAACCGTTGAAATTGTTGCATGTTGTGTTTATATTTCTGTTCAGTTGCTGGAGTTGCTTACCAAGACGACATGAAAGGTTCCTGAGTGGCCTAGTTCCAGTTTTGACTTAACGGCCTGAAAATCTATGGCAAGACTTGAAAAGGGCTGTCTAGCAATGATCAACAGCCAACTTGACAGAGCTTGAAGAATTATAAAAAGAATAATGTGCAAATACTGTACAATCCATGTGTGCAAAGCTCTTAGAGACTTACCCAGAAAGACTCACAACTGTAATCGCTACCAAAGGTGATTATGTCTGTCTGTCTGTCTGTCTGTATGTCTGTCTGTCTGTCTGTCTGTCTGTCTGTCTGTCTGTCTGTCTGTCTGTCTGTCTGTCTGTCTGTCTGTCTGTCTGTCTGTCTCTCTCTGCCTGCCTGCCTGCCTAATGTGTTGTGTTGGATTTGCCCCAAACATAACGCTTTGTACCCAGGACATAAAGTTAATTTCCTTGCCGCAGTTTTACTTTAGTGCCTTATTGCAAACAGGATGCATGTTTTGGAATATTTGTATTCTGTACAGGCTTCCTTTTTTTCACTCTGTCAATTAGGTTAGTATTGTGGAGTAACTACAATGTTGTTGATCCATCCTCAGTTTTCTCCTATCACAGCAAATAAACTCTGTAACTATTTTAAAGTCACCATTGGCCTCATGTTGAAATCCCTGAGCGGTTTCCTTCCTCTCCGGCAACTGAGTTAGGAAGGACGCCTGTATCTTTGTAGTGACTGGATGTATTGATACACCGTCCAAAGTATATTTAATAACTTGGAAAAACTGCCCTGATCTTTATGGTTGAATCTGTGTTTGAAATTCACTGCTCAACTGAGGGACCTTACATATAGTTGTATGTGTGGGGTACAGAGATGAGGTAGTCATTCAAACATCATGTTAAAAACTATTATTGCACACAGAGTGAGTCCATGCAACTTATTACGTGACTTGTTAAGCAAACCTTTACTTCTGAACTTATTTAGGCTTGCCATAACAAAGGGGTTGAATACTTATTGACTCAAGACATTACAGCTTTTCATTTTTTATAACAAATTCGAAAAACTTGATTCCACTCTGTCAATTAGGCTAGCATTGTGGCGTAACTACAATGTTGTTGACTAAAAGATCTGTCGTAGGCACATTTTTATCATTTTAATAATGATTTAGTCTTGTTATTGTAAAAATATCAAAAACAGCGGGCCATTTTAGTCAACTAAAAGCCCTTTCATTTTAGTCACATTTTAGTCAAGTCACATTTGTATTGCCTCATTAACCTATATTAAACAAACATACATCACAGACATCCATGTGCACAAACATACTGTTCAAATAAACCTATCATTAAAATGATAGACTGATAATTTCTTTGTCAGTGGGCAAACGTACAAAATCATCAGGGGATCAAATACTTTTTTCCCTCACTGTATATAATATGTTTCTAAACGCTTCTACATTATTGTGGATGCTACCATGATTACGAATAATCCTGAATGAATCGTGAATAATGATGAGTGAGAAAGTTACAGACGCACAAATATCATACCCCCCAAAAAATGCTAACCTCCCGTTATTGTAATGGTGAGAGGTTAGCATGTCTTCGGAGTATGATATTTGTGCATCTGTAACTTTCTTACTCATCATTATTCACGATTAATTCAGGTGTTTAGAAACATATAATATATATTTTTTGCGAAATCAGACTAATTGACTGTTCTGATGGAAGACAGTGCAAAGAATCAATCGCTGCCTTACAGCCAGCTACTCCACAATCTCTCTTGCTTTTGGCCGTGCATCACTAGCTACCTCTCCTGTGCATGTCAACATTTTGACCGGGCGGGATAGTAGGAGGGGATATGGAAATCAAAGATGAATTGTCATTGGTCTATTACAATCAGACCACCAGGTGACGTTATGCGGCGGACAAAAACACCTACAGTGCCTTGTCTTAACAGAAGTACAGAGACTGTTGTAGCCTGCCTGCCTTGGTGGAGTACAGAGCTCCATCTTGGAGTTAAAGAAGCTTGACAAATAGATTACAGGCATGAGACACAGCCACTAAATAAGACAATCTGAATTGGTGAAAAAGAAGAAAGAGGACCAATGTAAGTCAGAAAATGAGGATGTATTTGCCTGAGGAAAAGCCGAAAGTAGGGTTGGCAACAGATGTGCAGGGCAGTAAAGTTTAATTGAAATGCCAGCAGCGATGGTCTTATCTCCACGGTACAGGAGCCTGCTGCCAGTCAGAACATCAGTTAAATGTCATTTTACCTAAGTCTGAATCAGCCTGCCACAATCCCTGCTCCTGTGATGGCAATGAGTGAGAGGGAGGGAGGGGGAGGCGGAGGGGGGGTTGTAATAGGATTTCAGTAGCACACAGTTCACTTCCACCACCTGGACTTAGTTGGTAATTTGATATGGTCCATCAATAGGATTCATTTACTGCACAGTGATAATAGTATTGTCATTTTTTATTTTATTTATTATTTATACATTTATTCATCTCTCCCCCTTCATATTTCTTCCCCTGATCCTAATCAGGATCCTGGTGTAGGAGGGGGGTCCCAGTGCATTTCCTGGGAGAGTAGGACATATCCCTCATCTAGTCATGAATGAATGTTTTAAAGCCAAGCTGGCCCCACGGTAGCCTGTCTGTTTCAGCATGATCATCTGCTAGGCCACCGTTTCACCACGCTATCTGTTGACAGATATGTCTTTTCATCTCTACTTTATAATGTGTTGTGCTATCATGCTTTGAAGCACACTTTCTTATCTCTACTCAGGCATAATAATCAGTCATTATGTACGATTGACGGTGGTGTGTTGACATCATGAACTTTCCTCCGTTTCTCATTCATTGCTCCATTTCTGATATTTCACTTTCATAGCATCCCCATTTTGTTGTTCACAAATTCTTCCAATCTAATGGAATGTTCACATTTGTCTTTCAGAGGGTGATTTTCAACATTGTCAACTTCAGCAAGACCAAGAGCCTGTACAGGGATGGCATGTCTCCAGTGGTGAAGTCCACCAGCCGGCCTAAATGGTACAGTCACAGTTTAAAGAAAACAAAAACAAAGAACACTTCACTTCATGCGATACAAGGGACTGTCCTATCTTATGATGAAAGCTTAAACCCAAACATTAACAGATAGCTATATCCAGCAAAACTTGTCCAAACTGTCAGAATCAGAGTAATCTAACAGGTGCATAAAGGGGCTGTTTGATCACACTCAAACACATCTATACCAATGAAGTTGAGGGTAGATTTGTAGATGTTCTATTTGTCCAAAGTACTACTTGCTTGAGGATTATTTACTTGTGCTCTAATTTCTCTGCTACAATCTGTTCAACCTGTATGTCTTTAGTTTTCCAGACGTTAAAAATAGTGTTTGAAGTTGTGAGATTGGAGATCTTGCTAGAGATGTTCTGTTTCCATGACAGCGATGGCCTGGTAGCTAGAGGGACAGTGACAGGGATGCTGATTAGATAATTAGACCTGAGGCGAGAGCAGCTGCACACATAACACTTTGTCGTAGACGTGGACCTACATAGGTTTCATTTTCTCTTGTAACTGAAAACCTGTCCTCTGTGTCACACTGCTATGTGTCAAATGTAAGACCCCTTTAACAGCTATATTAAGTAGTTCCACAGACCTGCTTAGTCATATTTTACCTATTCATCTCTAACTCTCAATGTTACTTTATCTGTGATCATGTATAGTTTTGCAACATTCTTTTAAAATCCATTGATTTGTGGGTCGTTCCACGAAATGAGTGCCTTTTGCGAACTTTTGATTTTTTCAGTAGACGTGCACAAATACAGAATTTTAAAAGCCTTTTATATTAAATGAAGTGCCCTTTAATATATAGACCACATGGACATTCAATGAATCTGATTTTTTTTATATGAATGAAGACTTGCTAAAGTGCCAAAATTCAGCCTTTTGACATGGCCCCTGTGCATCCTTTATGACTTCTAGGAAGATTTTAACCCACTTCAAATCAAATGTTATTGGTCACGTACACATATTTTGCAGATGTTATTGCAGGTGCAGGGAAATGCTTGTGTTTCTAGCTCCAACAGTGCAGTAATACCTAACAATACAAAACAATGCACACAAAAGAAAGGAATTAAGAAATATCAGGATGAGCAATGTCAGGGTCGGGAATATACAGTGAGGGAAAAAAGTATTTGATCCCCTGCTGATTTTGTACGTTTGCCCACTGACAAAGACATGATCAGTCTATAATTTTAATGGTAGGTTTATTTGAACAGTGAGAGACAGAATAAAAACAAAACAAAATCCAGAAAAACGCATGTCAAAAATGTTATAAATTGATTTGAATTTTAATGAGGGAAATAAGTATTTGACCCCTCTGCAAAACATGACTTAGTACTTGGTGGCAAAACCCTTGTTGGCAATCACAGAGGTCAGACGTTTCTTGTAGTTGGCCACCAGGTTTGCACACATCTCAGGAGGGATTTTGTCCAACTCCTCTTTGCAGATCTTCTCCAGGTCATTAAGGTTTCGAGGCTGACGTTTGGAAACTCGAACCTTCAGCTCCCTCCACAGATTTTCTATGGGATTAAGGTCTGAAGACTGGCTAGGCCACTCCAGGACCTTAATGTGCTTCTTCTTGAGCCACTCCTTTGTTGCCTTGGCCGTGTGTTTTGGGTCATTGTCATGCTGGAATACCCATCCACGACCCATTTTCAATGCCCTGGCTGAGGGAAGGAGGTTCTCACCCAAGATTTGACGGTACATGGTCCCGTCCATCGTCCCTTTGATGCGGTGAAGTTGTCCTGTCCCCTTAGCAGAAAAACACCCCCAAAGCATAATGTTTCCACCTCCATGTTTGACGGTGGGGATGGTGTTCTTGGGGTCATAGGCAGCATTCCTCCTCCTCCAAACACGGCGAGTTGAGTTGATGCCAAAGAGCTCGATTTTGGTCTCATCTGACCACAACACTTTCACCCAGTTCTCCTCTGAATCATTCAGATGTTCATTGGCAAACTTCAGACGGGACTGTATATGTGCTTTCTTGAGCAGGGGGACCTTGCGGGCGCTGCAGGATTTCAGTCCTTCACGGCGTAGTGTGTTACCAATTGTTTTCTTGGTGACTATGGTCCCAGCTGCCTTGAGATCATTGACAATATCCTCCCGTGTAGTTCTGGGCTGATTCCTCACCGTTCTCATGATCATTGCAACTCCACGAGGTGAGATCTTGCATGGAGCCCCAGGACGAGGAAGATTGACAGTTATTTTGTGTTTCTTCCATTTGCGAATAATCACACCAACTGTTGTCACCTTCTCACCAAGCTGCTTGGTGATGGTCTTGTAGCCCATTCCAGCCTTGTGTAGGTCTACAATCATGTCCCTGACATCCTTGGAGAGCTCTTTGGTCTTGGCCATGGTAGAGAGTTTGGAATCTGATTGATTGATTGCTTCTGTGGACAGGTGTCTTTTATACAGGTAACAAGCTGAGATTAGGAGCACTCCCTTTAAGAGTGTGCTCCTAATCTCAGCTCATTACCTGTATAAAAGACACCTGGGAGCCAGAAATCTTTCTGTTTGAGAGGGGGTCAAATACTTATTTCCCTCATTAAAATTCAAATCAATTTATAACATTTTTGACATGCATTTTTCTGGATTTTTTGGTTGTTATTCTGTCTCTCACTGTTCAAATAAACCTACCATTAAAATTATAGACTGATCATTTCTTTGTCAGTGGGCAAACGGACAAAATCAGCAGGGGATCAAATACTTTTTTCCCTCACTGTATATTCCCGACCCTGACATTGCTCATCCTGATATTTCTTAATTCCTTTCTTTGAATTTTTTGGATTTGTGTGCATATATATGTATATGATGGTGTGTATAGACATTATGGACAGTATGAATAGAAAATGTGTGTACAGCAGTAGTTATATAAGATGAGCCTTGACTAGAATACAATATATACATATGAAGTGGGTCAAAGCGGGAGCTGGTTCTACTCTTTTTGGCCATTTTCTGGTGTTTTGTGGTGGAAAACTGAGCGGGTCAAGCATATCACATCAACGGTGTTACACGTAGATAGACAGGCTAGAAATGTTTTAACAATTTAAAAAATGTTGTGAAGCATGCATACAATTGCCCCTCCTTGTTGCACACAACAAGCTTCCAATCCCCCTGTCACAAGGGGATTTATGGCTGATTTAAGATGAAGTCGTCAACCCTGTTACTTTATTTGGCACTTAATAGGCACTTACTATAGTCATTTTTTTATTTAACCTCTTGAGATGGGAAAATGTGTTTTATATTAAGTTGAACTTGTGCTCTTTATGACAGAATGTTAAAATTAAACAGTTTATTTTTCTCACCAAGTTATGCTACTCAAAAGGCACCTAATTGGTGGAACAACCCATGTACTGCAGCTGCCTGCTTCTTTGGTATTGATGCTAATTAGAGACTGCTATTGATAAAATGACAGACACCGACATTGCCTTCCTCTTACTGAAGCATTTCGCTTTCGTTGGTAATTTTATGTGATTTTGCTACACAGCAGTCCTGTAAATTGTTCTAAAACCATTATTTGGTCAACAGTTATAGCCTATGCATTATGTTGAACCCTGCCATGAAAGTATCTGCCTGTCCCTGTTTCGCTGTCGGCTGCTGACACTCACTCCCTCTGAGAAGCACAAACATATGACTGTTGCTCAAAATGCTATTACAGTTTTCAAAGCAACTACTGTTGTTCTCGTTACAGAGATGAGTCAGCTTTCTGTGAGTATATGATGTATTTCTCACCTCTTATTTATTATGTTTTTTTTTATGTACCCCCTTTTTCACCCCAATTTCGTGATATCCAATTGCAATCTTGTCTCAACTCTGCAACTCCCCAACGGGCTCGGGAGAGGCGAAGGTCGAGTCATGCATCCTCCGAAACATGACCTGCCAAACCACTCTTCTTAACACCCGCCCGCTTAACCCGGAAGCACCAATATGTCGGAGGAAACACTGTTCAACTGACGACTGAAGTCACCCTGTAGGCTCCTGGCCCGCCACAAGGAGTTGCTACAGCGCGATGAGCCAAGTAAAGCCCTCCCGGCCAAACCCTCCCCTAACCCGGTCGACGTTGGGCCAATTGTGTGCCGCCCTATGGGACTCCTGGTCACGGCCGGTTGTGACACAGCCTGGGATCGAACCCGGTTCTGTAGTGAAGCAGTGCCTAAGACCGCTGCGCCACTCGGGAGGCCTTCACCTCTTAATATTGAGTTCATGGCACCACTTTACAACCGGAGTAAGCTGTAGTTAGTATGGTTTTGATACACCCGTGGAGCCGAGCAGAGTGCTTCTTCTGGCGGCGGACGGCACATTGGAGCCTGACGTGGGCAGCGTTCCAAACCTCCTCAGTGCGCCGGAAACACTCGTCCACCGCAGGAGTGTTGGTCTGGCACAGGGTCCATGGAGCCAGGGCCGGCTGGTACCCCAGGACACATTGGAAGGGAAACTAAGTGAATTCTGGGCAAATTTAGCCCAAGAAAGGAATCGGGCCCACTCCCCCTGTCGGTCCTGGCAGTGACTCCTCAGGAACCTCCCCAGCTCCTGGTTCATCCTCTCCACCTGCCCGTTAGATTGAGGCCGGTACCCGGAAGTGAGGCTGACCATGACCCCCAGCTTCTCCATGAAAGCCTTCCATATACAGTGGGGGAAAAAAGTATTTAGTCAGCCACCAATTGTGCAAGTTCTCCCACTTAAAAAGATGAGAGAGGCCTGTAATTTTCATCGTAGGTACACGTCAACTATGACAGACAAAATGAGAAAATAAAATCCAGAAAATCACATTGTAGGATTTTTAATGAATTTATTTGCAAATGATGGTGGAAAATAAGTATTTGGTCAATAACAAAAGTTTCTCAATACTTTGTTACATACCCTTTGTTGGCAATGACACAGGTCAAACGTTTTCTGTAAGTCTTCACACGGTTTTCACACACTGTTGCTGGTATTTTGGCCCATTCCTCCATGCAGATCTCCTCTAGAGCAGTGATGTTTTGGGGCTGTCGCTGGGCAACACGGACTTTCAACTCCCTCCAAAGATTTTCTATGGGGTTGAGATCTGGAGACTGGCTAGGCCACTCCAGGACCTTGAAATGCTTCTTACGAAGCCACTCCTTCGTTGCCCGGGCGGTGTGTTTGGAATCATTGTCATGCTGAAAGACCCAGCCACGTTTCATCTTCAATGCCCTTGCTGATGGAAGGAGGTTTTCACTCAAAATCTCACGATACATGGCCCCATTCATTCTTTCCTTTACACGGATCAGTCGTCCTGGTCCCTTTGCAGAAAAACAGCCCCAAAGCATGATGTTTCCACCCCCATGCTTCACAGTAGGTATGGTGTTCTTTGGATGCAACTCAGCATTCTTTGTCCTCCAAACACGACGAGTTGAGTTTTTACCAAAAAGTTATATTTTGGTTTCATCTGACCATATGACATTCTCCCAATCCTCTTCTGGATCATCCAAATGCACTCTAGCAAACTTCAGACGGGCCTGGACATGTACTGGCTTAAGCAGGGGGACACGTCTGGCACTGCAGGATTTGAGTCCCTGGCGGTGTAGTGTGTTACTGATGGTAGGCTTTGTTACTTTGGTCCCAGCTCTCTGCAGGTCATTCACTAGGTCCCCCCGTGTGGTTCTGGGATTTTTGCTCACCGTTCTTGTGATCATTTTGACCCCACGGGGTGAGATCTTGCGTGGAACCCCAGATCGAGGGAGATTATCAGTGGTCTTGTATGTCTTCCATTTCCTAATAATTGCTCCCACAGTTGATTTCTTCAAACCAAGCTGCTTACCTATTGCAGATTCAGTCTTCCCAGCCTGGTGCAGGTCTACAATTGTGTTTCTGGTGTCCTTTGACAGCTCTTTGGTCTTGGCCATAGTGGAGTTTGGAGTGTGACTGTTTGAGGTTGTGGACAGGTGTCTTTTATACTGATAACAAGTTCAAACAGGTGCCATTAATACAGGTAACGAGTGGAGGACAGAGGAGCCTCTTAAAGAAGAAGTTACAGGTCTGTAAGAGCCATAAATCTAGCTTGTTTGTAGGTGACCAAATACTTATTTTCCACCATAATTTGCAAATAAATTCATTAAAAATCCTACAATGTGATTTTCTGGATTTCTTTTTCTCAATTTGTCTGTCATAGTTGACGTGTACCTATGATGAAAATTACAGGCCTCTCTCATTTTTTTAAGTGGGAGAACTTGCACAATTGGTGTCTGACTAAATACTTTTTTTCCCCACTGTACGTGATACACGATCGGAGACGATATCCTCCGGAAGGCCATAGTGCCGGAAGACCTGCTGGAACAGTGCCTCAGCGACCTGGAGAGTGGTAGGGAGACCAGAGAGAGGGATGAAACGGCATGATTTTGAGAATCTGTCCACAACCACCAACATGGAGATCAGTGACGAAATCAATGGACAGATGAGACCAGGGACACTGAGGCACGGGAAGGGGAAGGAGTTTTCCTGCTGGAGTGTGCCGGGGAGATTTAGATTGAGTACATACTGAGAGCGGGTATGAGGTGATGTGCTGGGAGGAGGCAAGGGCCTGGTCAATAAAATTCCCAGCGGCACCGGAATCCACTAGAGCTGTAGAAACAATAGATGAGGGACAGCCAGCCAGTGAAATCGATACTAAAAAAGGTTTGGCGGAAAGTGATAGAGTACTCACGCCTAACCCAGGACACGGATGATCACGGGGCCGGCCCTCTGCTCTCGTGGATTCCGTTGAAGCTGGTGCCCCTTCTGGCCGCAATAGGGACAGAGCCCTAACAGCCTCGGTGAGGTGTGTGGCCCCTACCTCCATGGGTTCAGGCTCTGACTCAGAATGGTCAACGAAGGAGGGAGAGAGACGATGGGGATGCCGACACGCCCAAAGTTTTTATCCAGACGGATGGCCATCGCAATGACTGTGTCCAAGGTTAGATTGTCATCTCGGCACACCAACTCCATCTGGACCTCTTCACGCAAACCTCTTCTGAATAGAGGTTTGGACAGTGCCAGCATCCGCTGGATGCTGGCACTGTCCAAAAGGTTAGTGCGTACTCCGCCGTGGTCTGACCATCCTGCCTTAGTTGGATTAGGCGCTCACCCCCCTCTACGTTCTCACTCATTACTCATCTCATATGTATATACTGTGTTCTATACTATTCTGCTGTATCTTAGTCTATGCCGCATTGACATTGCTCGTCCATATATTGATATATTCTTAATTCCATTGCTTTACTTAGATTTGTGTGTATTGGGTATATGTTGAGATATTTTTAAATATTACTTGTTAGATATTACTGCACTGTCGGAGCTAGAAACACAAGCATTTCGCTACACCCGCAATAACATCTGCTAAACAGTAGCCCACTCCAATGCCCGTCCGGTCAGCAGGGAAATAACTGTGGCAACCTTGGACCTCTCCATGGTCGGGGCTCCCATCTGATGAGTGAAATAGAGGGAGCACTGGAGTATGAAGCCACGATATTTGGAGGGAGACGTCATATTTGTCCAGGAGGGACAAACGGGCATCGCTGACCTGGGCAGCCTGTTGGATGGGCTGGGGTTCTGGCTCGCTGGGTCGACTTGTGGTAGAGAATCCTCCGCTTGTTGGAGGTGACACCCCTTGGGAAATGTCGAGACGTTGAAGAACGCGGAGGACCTCATCCATAGCCGTCCCCAGTTGTGCCAGCTGGTCGTAGTGTTGGCGAAGTAGGTGTCTGGGAGATGTCCTGATTAACTTCTGCTCCATTTGGTGAGGCAGTATACTGTAACGTGGACACAGGGACTCAGGAAGCAAGTGCAGTTTTTTGGCCCATTCCTCCTGACAGAACTGGTGTAACTGAGTCAGGTTTGTAGGCCTCCTTGCTCGCACATGCTTTTTCAGTTCTGCCCACAAATGTTCTATAGGATTGAGGTCAAGGCTTTGTGATGGCCATTCCAATACCTTGCTTGGGGTCATTGTCCATTTGGAAGACCCATTTGCGACCAAGCTTTAACTTCCTGACTGATGTCTTGAGATGTTGCTTCAATATAACCACATAATTTTCCTTCCTCATGATGCCATCTATTTTATGAAGTGCACCAGTCCCTCCTGCAGCAAAGCACCCCCACAGCATGATGTTGCCACCCCCCGTGCTTCACGGTTGGGATGGTGTTCTTTGGCTTGCAAGCCTACCCCTTTTTCCTCCAAACATAACGATGGTCATTATGGCCAAACAGTTCTATATTTGTGTCGTCAGACCAGAGGACATTTCTCCAAAAAGTACGGTCTTTGTCCCCATGTGCAGTTGCAAACCGTAGTCTAGCTTTTTTATGGCAGTTTTGGAGCAGTGGCTTCTTCCTTGCTGAGCGGCCTTTCAGGTTATGTCGATATAGGACTCGTTTTACTGTGGATATAGATACTTTTGTACCTGTTTCCACCAGCATCTTCACAAGGTCCTTTGCTGTTGTTCAGAGATTGATTTGCACTTTTCGTACCAAAGTACGTTCATCTCTAGGAGACAGAACGCGTCTCCTTCCTGAGCGGTATGATAGCTGTGTGGTCCCATGGTGTTTATACTTGCGTACTATTGTTTGTACAGATGAACGTGGTACCTTCAGGCATTTGGAAATTGCTCCCAAGGATGAACCAGACTTTTGGAGGGCTACCATTGTTTTTCTGAGGTCTTGGCTGATTTCTTTTGATTTCCATGATGTCAAGCAAAGAGTCACTGAGTTTGAAGGTAGGTCTTGAAATACATCCACAGGTACACCTACAATTGACTCAAATTATGTCAATTAGCCTATCAGAAGCTTCTAAAGCCATGACATAATTTTCTGGAATTCTGGAAGCTGTTTAAAGGCACAGTCAACTTAGTGTTTGTAAACTTCTGACACACTGGAATTGTGATACAGTGAATTATAAGTGAAATAATATGTCTGTAAACAATTGTTGAAAGAATCACTTGTGTCATGCACAAAGTAGATGTCCTAACCGACTTGCCAAAACTATAGTTTGTTAACAAGAAATTTGTGGAGTGGTTGAAAAACGAGTTTTAATGACTCCAACCTAAGTGTATGTAAACTTCCGACTTCAACTGTACATCTGTATGTTGTTACATGAAGTACTGTAGCTTAATTTGTGAATCATAGGCTACCATCTTAGTTGTCTTACTTGGCACTAATGTAAAGTAACTGTCCTTTAAAACTTTTTTATTGTTTCGTTTGTTGTTATCGAGAAAAATAGCTACATTTCTCACAATATGACTTTTTGTCCATATCGCCCAGCTCTAGCACCTCCCCCAAAAAAGTATTTATCGTAATTTCAGGTTTCACGTTTTTCACGTCCAACGAAATGCTTACTTGCAGGTTCCTTTTCAACAATGCAACAACAATAAGAAATAATAAAAGATAAGAATACGAACGTAAAGTAAATGTCTCAGTAGAATAGAATAAACATTTTAGCATAATACAGGAAGGCACAATTTATAGTCCAATATTTACATGTGTTTTGGGGACTCTTAGCAATAAGAGTCTAGTAGCAGTGGTTGTATATATGTGTGGGTGTGTGCGTGAGTGAGTGCGTGTGTGCTAAGGTGTTATTGCATAAAATTGGTAGATTTTTCGCAAATATGGATTTTTGTCCATATCTCCCAACTCTAATTGAAACCATTCACATACATTTTTGAGGACTTCTAGTAGGCCTATCTCTGTCATGGCCATTGTAATAGTCAAACATTGCAGCACCTCAACTTTTCTTTTTTAAAGAATGAAACTTTAGAATTCCAAAACGGATGTTTCTGGCACCATTTGCAGATGAACCGTTGGTTGCTTATGTGATTGCTGTCGGAGGTAATAGTCGTGGACTGATGGATGCAGAGGTGGGGGCGGGAGGGTGTCGTGGGGCTGGGTGCGTCTGCCAGACATGCCGAGGCACAGGGCTGACGTGGGAAACAGGGTTACGTGATCGAGTGTGCCCATTCAACAGGAGCCTTGACATCTGTCATAAGGCGATCAAGGGCAGCCATCGAAACGCCAGGCATCTGCCACAGGAAACTGTCGACATCTGCCAACCCCTGGTTACAGGCTAATGGGGAGAGACAATGAGAACGAGATGCCAGAGAGCAACAATAAACTACACCGCATCTCACAGCCAGATTCACACTTTTTACACTCCATGTTACCTAAGGGCTGTTCTGACTCGTTGAGCTCCACTTTATGTCTGTGTTCTGTTCAGATGCTTTGTGTCCAAATGTATTTGATCTTGATCTGCTGGGAGAAACTATGGCAAATCCTTTGAAATCAAAAAAATATAACTTGCTGTGCTGTAAGAAATTGTATTACTCTATTCTACATTGTTCTGAGAGAAAAAGTGGATACCTGTAAATATTTTCTACAAGATGTGTTAAGGGATACAATGGGGAATAGATAGAGTTGTACATTAGGGACTGCTTTTGATGTCAGTGTTAGAATGTTGCCCAGAAGTCAAGTCCTTCCTAACTGTATTTTCAAATCCCGGGCCTGTTTGTGGCTATATGCAGAATTATAATGACCCTCTGCCATTTATGAAAGGGGAGTATCCAACTGAGAACAATTCTGCCTACATTATGCCATACTCCCCTCATTTCAAATTGTTGGTCATTTAGCAGACACTCTTATCCAGAGCAACTTAGGGTTAAGTACCTTGATCAAGGGCACATCGGCATATTTTTCACCTAGCCTGCGTGGGGATTCAAACCAGCAACTTTACAGTTACTGGCCCAGCGCTCTTAACCACTAAGCGCTCTACCTGCCGCACATCAAAGGACTGCATGGGGAGGCCTAATCAAACAGAGGCCTGCCACCTGCAACGCCTGCATCCACAGCCACAACCTGAGTGAACTGTGGTCAAGATACAGAGTTGGAAGGCGACTAAAAGGCTACAGTAAACATCTGCTGTCACCCAACAGGAGCTTGGGCCTACATTAGGAGGTTACCGTAAGCCTATTGGTTTTAAGCTGTTTAATACTGCACTAATCGTATAAAGCTGGTTTAATTGCTACATAAACTTTTGGACTTATAAACTGTTGATTTTTGAAGAATATAAATTATAAATGCCTCATGAGCTTAGTTCAACAGTCGTACCCCATCAGAGCCCAAAATAGAAGCTTGTTTTACTCCATTGTTTGTAAACAAAGTAAATGTAAACAAACACCTCAAAACATGGTTAAAACTATACTTTTGAAATCATGGATGGTCAGTCCTTGCATCCATACTTCTGTCTATTCATTTGAGAGTGTTTAATTTCTCTTGTGGCTAAATATTTAAGGGACAGGCACAGCATGAGTACCTCACTATTCTAATACCTTTTTATTTTTAACCCTAATTGGTAGTTACAGTCTTGTCCCATCGCTGCAACGCCTGTATGGACTAGGAGAGGCGAAGGTTGAGAGTCATGCATCCTCCAAAACACGACCTTCTTGACACACTGCTCACTTAACCCGGAAGCCAGCCACACCAATGTGTTGGAGGAAACACTGTACAACTGGTGACCGTGTCAGCGTGCATGCGCCCAGCCCGCCACATGAGTCGCTAAAGAGCGATGGGACAGCCAAATCATCCTCTAACCTGCACGACGCTGGGTCAATTGTTCGCCGCCTCATGGATCTCCCGGTCGCGACACAGCCAGGGATCGAACCCGGATCTGTAGTGATGCCTTAAGCACTGCGATGCAGTGTCTTAGACCACTGCGCCACTTGGGAAGCCCTCTAATACCTTGTTTAAACAACTCTTTCAGTAAAACTGTAGAAAGGGAGCCTCAGTTCTTTTTTTAAAGACATCTGAAGGAATGAATAAAACTCTGTGAGCTTACTAAGACCGAACATGGCATTGTTTGTTTGGCCACGTGGTCAAGATGCTTTTAACAGCTTCTCCGTTTCCTTTCCATAATGACAAGCAGGCTCAAAATGAGCAATCGTCTTTTGACAGTCACAGATATGGAATAAATCAAGCAAATGGCAAAGAGTTTTAACTGTCTGATCAATGCCGGATGGAATAATGAAGAAAGGGAGACATAGAGAAGAGAGAGAGGGTGACAGACAGGGAGAAAAGGGAGAATACATTGCTTTTGCTGTATTTATCATTGGAAAAGTCCCTTTTAACCCAGAAGTTGAAGCCGTTATCCCTATCCGCAGGAGCAGTTCTTCCTGGGGCCCCTGATTGCGCTACTGGTGGCTAGGTTGTGTTCCCCTGTTTGAGATAGCAATCCGATTAGAGCCCATTGCCAAGTGCAGGGATCCATCGTGAGCCTGAAGGTGCAGTAATTAGAGGAGAAAGAGCACTGTATTTACACTGTGTTACAGCAAGCAGGTTATGCCAGGTGATAAATGCTAGCGTTGAGGGAGCTGACATAGCTGGAGCACCATGTGAGCTGCTGGTCCATTCTGACACCCTTCATCAGTATTAGTTGGATAAGAGGGTGGAGAGATGGGAAGATGTCAGCCGGTGTAATGTTTAGGAGCCGGTGAGTTAATGTAATGTGAAAGCCCCCGGGTCATTGTTATCCAAATGGGACTTTTTATTGGAAGCACTCTCACTTCTTGATATATCTCCCAAGTGAACTTCACTGCTCTCTAGTTAAGTGGATCGAAGCCAATGTACAGCTCATGCGTGGGTGTGTGGAGTCAGCCTGCTCTCAACAGGTCTGTGGGCTTTTTAACATTCTGCTCATCCACCCCTGAGCTGCATGATGAAGAGCTTGCAGACAATTGAACTGTCCGACTTCTGATCTCTCTGGTTTCCTTCGAGGAATATAGGTTTTCCCTGGGAGGGGGCGGGCTCAAGCTAGGACATGACTCATCACTTTGCAGTGTGATTCTCTGATTTTACCATTGCAAAGCTCTCCACCACCAGCCCAGCTCAATCCACCACTAGCAATAGCAGCAGATAATCACATCTTTCCTTTGTGTATTCTAAGACCGAGGTACTTATTGTTGGAGCCAAAGCACAGAGACAGAATCTGGCCGCACATTTTAATTCACAGGCAATAAAGATAAAACACCAGGGAAGAAACCTAGGAGTTATTTTAGATTCTGAACTCAATTTCGAATAACACATTAGGAATGTGACCAAAATAGCTTTTTACCACCTGGTGAACATCGCCAAGGTGATGCTGTTTCTTTCTCAGGCTGATACAGAGAGACTCATCCATGCTTTTATTACAAGCAGGCTTGACTACTGTAATGCTCTCCTGTCTGGTCTACCCAAGAAAGCCATTGGTCAACTGCAAAACATACAGAATGCTGCAGCACGGGTACTGACCAAGACCAGACGGAGAGCACACATTACACTGGTTTTAAAGTCTCTGCACTGGCTGCCTGTGAGTTTTAAAATTCATTTTAAGATTATTCTATTGGTTTTTAAATAAATCCACGATTGTGCACCCCAATACATGTCAGACATGCTTTTAAGTTATGTACCCAGTAGGTCCCTCAGGTCCTCTGGCACTGGCCTTTTAACTATCCCAAAACCTAGGAGGCAGCCTTTAGTTATTATGCCCCCTGCCTCTGGAATAGCCTACCAGAGAACCTGACGGAGGTGAAACTGTGGACATAGAGATCTTAAAACACACGTTTTTAGCTTTGCTTTTCCTTAGGGTGCTTGTTATTCTTTAGTTTTTTATCCTCTTATGTTTGTTGTGTAGTAAATATTTCAGTTTTCATTGTTCTTATTCGTTTTTTCCTGTGGAGAACATTGTGATGCATTCCATGTCTGAAATGTGCTGTATAAATAAAGCTTGATTTGATATTGTCCTTCTCCTCTCTCTTTGGAGGAGCTCTCCTTCTCCAGTTTGTTGTTGCATTACAAATGGATGTGAAACTGTGATGAGAGGGTGCAGCCATGGGACTGGCATGCTGAGTTGTTTGTGTGTTGTGTTTGTGTAAGCTCAGAGAGAGTGTGACATACTTTCCTCTGCTTTTCTTTCCAAGTTGTTGACCTTGACAATGCATTCTTGACAAAGAATTACTAATCATTATTTTTACAAAGCAAATAAAACAAATCTCTGTTTGTAATGTATTTCAGCGTGTGGCATCCGGGCTTTTTCTAGTTGGGAGCATGGTGAACGGTAGAGTGGCTCAACCCACATACAGTGGGGAAAAAAAGTATTTAGTCAGCCACCAATTGTGCAAGTTCTCCCACTTAAAAAGATGAGAGAGGCCTGTAATTTTCATCATAGGTACACGTCAACTATGACAGACAAAATGAGGATTTTTAATGAATTTATTTGCAAATTATGGTGGAAAATAAGTATTTGGTCAATAACAAAAGTTTCTCAATACTTTGTTATATACCCTTTGTTGGCAATGACCCAGGTCAAACGTTTTATGTAAGTCTTCACAAGGTTTTCACACACTGTTGCTGGTATTTTGGCCCATTCCTCCATGCAGATCTCCTCTAGAGCAGTGATGTTTTGGGGCTGTCACTGGGCAACACGGACTTTCAACTCCCTCCAAAGATTTTCTATGGGGTTGAGATCTGGAGACTGGCTAGGCCACTCCAGGACCTTGAAATGCTTCTTACGAAGCCACTCCTTCGTTGCCCGGGCGGTGTGTTTGGGATCATTGTCATGCTGAAAGACCCAGCCACGTTTCATCTTCAATGCCCTTGCTGATGGAAGGAGGTTTTCACTCAAAATCTCACGATACATGGCCCCATTCATTCTTTCCTTTACACAGATCAGTCGTCCTGGTCCCTTTGCAGAAAAACAGCCCCAAAGCATGATGTTTCCACCCCCATGCTTTACAGTAGGTATGGTGTTCTTTGGATGCAACTCAGCATTCTTTGTCCTCCAAACACGACGAGTTGAGTTTTTACCAAAAATTTATATTTTGGTTTCATCTGACCATATGACATTCTCCCAATCCTCTTCTGGATCATCCAAATGCACTCTAGCAAACTTCAGACGGGCCTGGACATGTACTGGCTTAAGCAGGGGGACACGTCTGGCACTGCAGGATTTGAGTCCCTGGTGGCGTAGTGTGTTACTGATGGTAGGCTTTGTTACTTTGGTCCCAGCTCTCTGCAGGTCATTCACTAGGTCCCCCCGTGTGGTTCTGGGATTTTGCTCACCGTTCTTGTGATAATTTTGACCCCACGGGGTGAGATCTTGCGTGGAGCCCCAGATCAAGGGAGATTATTAGTGGTCTTGTATGTCTTCAATTTCCTAATAATTGCTCCCACAGTTGATTTCTTCAAACCAAGCTGCTTACCTATTGCAGATTCAGTCTTCCCAGCCTGGTGCAGGTCTACAATTTTGTTTCTGGTGTCCTTTGACAGCTCTTTGGTCTTGGCCATAGTGGAGTTTGCAGTGTGACTGTTTGAGGTTGTGGACAGGTGTCTTTTATACTGATAACAAGTTCAAACAGGTGCCATTAATACAGGTAACGAGTGAAGGACAGAGGAGCCTCTTAAAGAAGAAGTTACAGGTCTGTGAGAGCCAGAAATCTTGCTTGTTTGTAGGTGACCAAATTCTTATTTTCCACCATAATTTGCAAATAAATTCATTAAAAATCCTACAATTTGATTTTCTGGATTTCTTTTTCTCAATTTTGTCTGTCATAGTTGACATGTACCTATGATGAAAATTACAGGCCTCTCTCATCTTTTTAAGTGGGAGAACTTGCACAATTGGTGGTTGACTAAATACTTTTTTCCCCACTGTATGCTGCTGGGAGCTCCCAGGTTGTGAGGAAGAGAAGGAGAGCATTGCTGTCTACAAAAAGCTCTCATTATATTTATTTGGAAGCGGTCGTCTTTCTGCTTTGTATGCGTTATCCTACCTATTGAATTAAAAGCACCTCTTTGTCACATTATTCAGACACTCTCAGCATTCGCTGCTTCAAGTTCAGTAGCCTACCTCCCCTTTCCTAGTTGGGTATGCAAGATTAAATGTGCTTATGCACAGAGTTTACAAAACATTCCATTGAGACACCTGCTCTTTCCATTGAGACAATTGAGACATGGATTGTGTATGTGTGCCATTCCGAGGGTGAATGGGAAAGACAAAATATTTAAGTGCCTTTGAATGGGGTATGGTAGTAGGTGCCAG
The DNA here is from genome assembly GCF_964263955.1 of Coregonus lavaretus. Lineage (NCBI taxonomy): Eukaryota > Metazoa > Chordata > Actinopteri > Salmoniformes > Salmonidae > Coregonus > Coregonus lavaretus. Next base: position 22,364,401 of record NC_140008.1, on the reverse strand, counting down.
GCGCACCGGTTTGTGTCAAGAACTGCAACGCTGCTGAGTTTTTCATGCTCAACAGTTTCCCATGTGTATCAAGAATGGTCCACCACCCAAAGGACATCCAGCCAACTTGACACAACTGTGGGAAGCATTGGAGTCAACATGGACCAGCATCCCTGTGAAACACTTTCGACACCTTGTAGAGTCCACGTCCCAACGAACTGAGGCTGTTCTGAGGGCAAAAGGGGGTGCAACTCAATATTAGGAAGGTGTTCCTAATGTTTGTTATACTCAGTGTATGTGTGGTCACAATTAAATAGAGTAGGCTGCCTTATGCATGGGCGGAGAATCACTTGGCAGTAATCTTTCCAAGGAAATTAACTTATATATGATTAGGCTATAGTTTACTACAGTGTCTGTAAATAAATATTGATAATGGAAAGAAGTGGTGGGCAATCAACCAACTTGAGTAGAGGTGCAATCAAAAATGTGTATCATCATTGAAAAGGAAAAGGCTCAAGTAGTAGAATACACAAGGTGCGATAAAAAATGTAGCTTCAAAATTTTTTGTGTATTTTGATATTGCTTATAGGGGGCAAAATTGCTGGGACCATAGCTGGCAAGCTGCATCATACGCCTAAAATAACATTGCGGGACTGCGGTTGGGTTCGGGACCAGTTGTTGCGGGTGGGAGTTGGACAGAAAGCCAGTGGGAGGTGGGCGGCGGGCGGTTGCGGTGTGAAAAGCTACGTGCGGGAGCAGGATGAAGAAATCAGACCTCTAAGCTGAAGTAAGTGAAAAAGCAGCATAGATCCGCCACAATGCTGCAATAACTTTTAAACAGGCTTTTTTTGCACTCAAACTTATATGATTTATAGATCATTATATTCAAGTCCAGAATTCTGTCAGATGTAATTAGCAATTTAGTTTTTCAAAACTCAGCAGCTCACAGCCTTTCAAGTAAAAATAGACAGCCCTCTAACTGAGCAAACAAATTAATAGTTTGAGGAAGGAAAAGTATAACAAAACAGTGACAAAAGTTAGAAGAAGCCAACCTTGGACAAGGGTATATGTTTTCTCTCAAAGGAGAAAAAACACAAACACAGAAGTTCTCCGCAAGCAGAGGTGCTCCGTTTTCAGTCGGTCGGGCAAATATGGTTTTGCACAAAATCCTTCCTGTAAGCATCTGATGCAACAAAATAGTGAAATTCTATTTGGAGATGTCTCCAGCTCCATCAGGGCCCATGTTAGCAGTAATTGCTCTGTCAATCACAGCAGGTCCTGCTGCTCTCTGGACTCGTTAAGCCCTGGGTAAGGGAGGCTGGCCTCAGCGGGGGGGTGACAGACAGACAGCGTCTCTAGTCTCTCCTCTTCCCTGCCCATCCGTCTCAAACGTCCTGCTCTCTGATCACTACTGGCCCACACCAACCTTTGTCTTTATCAAAGCCCAGACACAGTCGACACACAGTCCATCTTAAATGTCTGGACATTTTAAAGCTAGAATCCTTAATTGCTACATCCATTGTTGGACTTTTAAATTAATGATATACAGTGCCCTCCTTAATTATTGGGACAGTGAAGCATTTTTTCTTATTTTGGCTCTATACTCCAAAAGTTTGGATTTGAAATCAAACAATGACTGAAGTTAAAGTGCATATCGGGTGAACTATTTAGAAATTACAGCCCTTTTTGTACATAGTGCCCCCATTTTAGGAGACCAAAAGTATTGGGACAAATTCACTTATATGTGTATTAAAGTATTTGGTCCCATATTCATAGCACTCAATGACTACATCAAGCGTGTGACTCTACACATTTATTGGATGCATTTGCTGTTTGTTTTGGTTGTGTTTAAGATTATTTTGTGCCCAATAGAAATGAATGGTCAAAAATGTATTGTGCATTTTGGAGTCACTTTTATTGTAAATAAGAATATAATGTGTTTCTAAACACTTCTACATTATTGTGGATGCTACCATGATTAGGATAATCCTGAATGAATTGTGAATAATGATGAGTGAGAAAGTTACAGACGCACAAATGTCATACCCCCAAGACATGCTAACTTCTCACCATTACAAAAACATGGGTGTCACGTCTCCTCCCGTTGCTCCCCTCCGGCGCTCTGATTCGCCGGTCTACTGAGCCACCGGTCTGAGCGCACCACCTGAATGGAAACCCAACGCACCATAATCACCTCCAGCGCACCTGCACATCATCTTCTCATCACCACCCCTATTTAGCCCTGGACTGTTCTGCATTGTGTTGTGTGATTGTTAAGCGTTGTGTCGTTCACTCTCTCTTTGTTATTCTCTTTCTCGTTATTAAGTAAACCTTGACCTTGTTAATTCCTGCGTCTGCGTCCTGCCTCTTCGTATACTCAGTACTCGTCACTATGGGAGGTTAGCATTTTTTGGGGGGTATGATATTTGTGAGTCTCTTGGGCGGGCAGTCTTCTTTCCAACTCGTTACACTGGTGGTGGGAAAAACACTCTCAGGATCATGTCGTCTTTAGTATCTGGGGGACAAAGACATAACAAGCTTTTAGGGGACAGACAAAATGGATAAACGTGGATGAACATTTGAGACACTACTTTCATTTATGTAGCTACCTGCATTCAGCACACTGGTGGCGGGAGAAGCACTGTCAGGGCCATGCAGCCTCTAGTATCTGGGCAGTGGTGGACATTGACATAACGTTAACACAGTTTAAGTGGAGAGTAAAAATGGATAGCCTAAACTTGGATGAACAATTTCAACATAATGTTAAAGTAACTGTCTGCATCCAAACTGAGACTAGCTAGTTAGCTAGCTAGCTCAGAAACAATTAGGCTATAAAAACATAAAGTAACTGAACCACCATAAAAGCATGAGTTATAAGCTTGCCAACTAGCTACAACCATGTTAAATTAACTCAGAGACAGGGATTATCTAAAATTGTCAATGACTGAGATAATCTGTAATTATGATAACTAGGTCTATTAACTAACCTGAATGGATAATTAGTAATGTTAGCTAGCTAGCTTTTTACTCACCGTTTTTGGTCAGACACAACGCATTGCCCAGTTGTCCGTCGAAAAGTAATTCTGCACAGCTGCAACAATCTCATTCACGAGCTTGCCAGATCACTTTGATCTTCTGGATTTGGCAGGAGAATTAACCCACCCACTGGGTCATATCTCAATAACCCAGCATCAATAACCTAGCATCAACAACCCAAACTTGCTCTTTTTATAGAAAACAACCCAAATAAGTGATCCAATGCCTGCAACCCAGCAGTTGGGTCATCCAAACAACCCAGATTTTGTTTGTGTAAAGAAGTGGCTGCGTTTACATACTCTATTTGTTTAGAGAGTTTTGTGATGTAAAAAAATATATAAAGAAAGTCAAAGTTGAATGAACTTGGCAGCCAAGGACTGTCTGAGGGTCTGTCTGTGAGAGGTAAACTCCTGCCCCACTGAACACCAGAGGAGTCTGTGTTTGCCAGGCAGGCACACTGTGTACCACAGAGAGATCGTTCCCAACACACAGGGAGGGAGAACGCTTGGCCACAGCACCCAGGAGAACCTCTCTGAAACGACACAGCATGCAGATCAACCCTCCTACGAATCCCTATTGTCCAAGAACAAACATTTTTTATTTTCAATTCGCCCACTGCAAACCTGGCTGGAAGTGAACAGTAGGTGTTTGACGGGCGCAAGGACAAGTTATTTCCTCCTGAAGAGTACAAGAGCAGAACAGGAGGGAATTCATACTTTTTTTCCAACAACGAGACAAGACAGACAGGAAAGGTTGCAGGGACTACTTTGACTCCCAACTCCTGTAGTCTGTCAGGGCAATCTCTTCACTTGCCGGACTGCTCGAACAATTAACTGTGTGGCATTCTTTTAATAATAAGCCTTTTAATTGTCTTTAAATGAAGAGTGATGTAAAATAGCTAATAGCTTGTGCTAATTAATAGAGGAATTGAATGCCTGTTAATTAAGGGCAAACAGGACAAGGACCGGCTCTGGTAATTTGAACAATAAAGCCGGGCCTAATTACTAATTTCCAAACAGACGTGATTCATAAAAACGTCAAACACCCCATTCCACTCCTGATGAACCCCCCTGCCCCAACCCCCACCCTCAACCTCATTCCCTTCCCCCATCAAGCATACAAACACATAAACACACACACATACAAAGCCCTGCATGTACTCGGTTTCTGTGAATACCTTCAATTGTGGAAAACTCATTTCCATTTCCTTACAGAAAATCATGTATTTCAAATGATGCTTGTGCTCACATCCCTTGGTGCGTACTGAATACTTTCATGTTTTGGTTAAATTGTTTTCTACCATCCCTTAACCCATTTGGATATTCAACATGTTACACAGTGATATTAGAGTTCAGTGGTACTATCTAGAATGTAAGTACCGGCCATATACCAGGGCAATTTCTTATACTGCAACCTGGGTTTAGCAGACTTTAGGCTTTGTCAAAGAGTAATTACAGAATTATATTTATTAGATGAAATGGAACTCCATTTTCAGCTTCCAATTCCATCTTGGAGGCTTCATTCACATGTTTATTATATTAGGAAAAATAGGAAATGGAGAGCAAGTGGGGGCTCCAATCGGAATAATCTATGGAGCGCTGTTGTTCAGAGGAACTCATTAGCATTCATGAAGAGAGGAGGTAAAAGAGGATTATTTGAGAAATAATGGGAGAAAATGTAACAAATAGATTAATAGCCTTCCAATGAGGATAAGGGAGTGTAATTGTGTGTGTGTGTGTGTGTGTGTGTGTGTGTGTGTGTGTGTGTGTGTGTGTGTGTGTGTGTGTGTGTGTGTGTGTGTGTGTGTGTGTGTGTGTGTGTGTGTGTGTGTGTGTGTGTGTGTGTTCCTGCTGCAACCTAATAGTATAAGGACCCACAAATGACGCTTGCCTTTTGAGCCTAGCAGGATTTGCATTGCTTACTGGCCAGGCCTGCATGTGGTGCAGAAATAAGGCGGGTTTGCAGTTGATACGGGTTGCGGTGCTGTGCAGAGGTTTATTGGGCGTGCTCAGCACATTGGTGAGGTGACCTTTGAACTAAGTGGGGAGATTATGGGTATCTCAGTGATTCCACAAAGCTCTCCTGTCAGCCGCTTAGGGACACATTAGGACACTCCGAAGGGCTTGTTGATATCTGCATTCTGTTCTGCAAAGACTTTGTGGGTTTTTTCGGCAGCGTACAAGAGAGTGTGGCAAATTCAAACAGCTCTGCTAAGTCAACAGCTTGGCTGGAGGAGCCCAGACAGATGCTTCTGCTGCACGTATCGGCACAGAGCAGGCCTGGAAACCATTTTCCTCCCTTTTGAAGATGGACCCTTGAAGAAATCCTCCTCGTCCTAATTGCATTCGCCCTCCTCGTCTCTCTCTCTCTCCCTTTCTCCTCTCTCCCTCTTTCTCTCCTCTGCCAGCTATCAACTAAAGTATCCCCCGTCAGACCACGGGCCATGCTGAGAAGTTTAATCTATTTGATCGCACAGCTCTCAAACATTTAAATGTATACTTCATATATAAATATATGATATGTTCTTGATATTAATCTCTGTGACAACTGTTTTCATTCACGTGTTGTTTACCATTTTGTATTTTAAATGGTTATTTTGGTCATGCTCTGGTGCGCCTCTGTGTCAGAAATGTGAATGAGTAAATTGAGTGTGAAGCTTGGGGGATTGGGCTGTCTCACAAATCAGAGCTGGGATTTAATTAATGCGGCAGAGAAATAATCAAATTTAGTCTGATAGAATAATGATTATTTATTCTGTGGGAGCACTGTTTGCTGTCCAGGTACTGCCTTCCAGCACTCAGGTATAACCCATATACTATATTGTCAAACATCTATTTTAATTGTTAAAGTCTTTACATAAAGATTGATGAGCCTCCTGTAGCTCAGTTGGTAGAGCATGGCACTTGCAATGCCAGGGTTGTGGGTTTGATTCCCACGGGGGGCCAGTATGAAAAATGTATGCACTCACTAACCGTAAGTTGCTCTGGATAAGAGCGTCTGCTAAATGACTAAAATGTAAATGACTGTTTTGAGTTATTTATATTAATTGTAGCATTTTAAGCTATGTTCAATTAGCAAATCTGTGTCTTGAGTCATATTTGTTGTAAAGGGTTACAGTAAACTGTTTTGGTCATGCTTTTGTTTATATTGTTGTCCCTATCTCAGGCTGCAGTTTGGTTTACATAACAGTTTGCATATAACCGGGTTGGTCTTGTCATTCATTCAGAAAAGTAAAGGATGTTGAGATTGTAGGACAACAGTGTAGATTATTATGGATCTGAGGAAACAGCTAATATGAATATAGATTGGTCCCATTTGGTTTGGCACCACTCGCCTGTAATCTGGTAAGCATCTGGAGCTGCTAATGAAACAAAAGGCACATGAGAGGCTAAGGGAGAATTTGTCAGTATTTGGCTTGATGGGAAAGGTGGGGCATCATGAATATCTCCCAGAGTGTGCTGAGAATATTAAAGGGCCATAGCTCTGGGCTACAGGACACCATGATACCTATAACTCATCATATACAAGTAAAAGTATCCTCTAATGTGCTTTATTAACTCCTATATTCAGAGAGATAGGCCCCACTACATGTGATGATAGGGTTGAGGGCATACTAGTTGTATTATTGCATACAAATCTAGTCGTCGTCCTACAGCACGTGTATAACATTTTATAAGACACTTAACTCTTCATAATGTGGATGGGGTGGCGATCAGAAACACAGTAGTACTAGAGAGCCTCAGCATGAGAGTCATTCCAGGCTTTAACACCAGCCCACCCTGTCAGCCTTCTGCACCCAGGGCCAATGTCGCACTGTGTTGCCACTTTAGGGTCTCCTGTTCACCAAAACAAACATTATTACAGTATCACTCCGCCACTGCTGAAATGAAGAGGTATTAAATGTGACTGACCCTCATACCTGTGTTGGATTACACAGGGAATGGAAAGCTACAGGTTCCTCTTAAACTTTATTATTGTATTGCATTTATTTCTCTCAACAGATTTCCCGGTGGAAATGAAATGAAAAAGCAATTGTTTTCCTTTTTATTACGGTCTCTTTGTTTTTGGCCTGTGAAGTAAATTGCCTTGCTTTGAGAGGACAGAAGTTGCACTTTTACCCCATTTGAAGTAGGAAAACAGTAACAACAACAAAAATATACAGGCTTCAAAGTGAATGTGTTGGAGAGTGGAATATGGTGGCCTGTGTGGCAGCATGTATTCTGTAAAAGGTGCCAATCGTTGCCCTGGTGAGCCCTGCATTACTCAGACTTATTTATGATTAGATGAGTCAGTTCATAACCTTCATGTTTCCAGATAGCAGTGTGGTCATGGAGTTGAGGAAATGATGTTTTGAAGAGATTAGGAGCAGAGTATTTGCCTGTGGAGCCCAAGGGGCCCGTCCCAGCCCAGCCATGCTGTGAGGGAGGGATTGAGGGAGGGCGGGAGGGAGAGAGATAGAGAGGGAGAGAGAGGGAGAGAGAGAGAGAGGAGAGAGAGAGAGAGAGAGAGAGAGAGAGAGAGAGAGAGAGAGAGAGAGAGAGAGAGAGAGAGGGAGAGGGAGAGAGAGAGAGAGAGAGAGAGAGAGAGAGAGAGAGAGAGAGAGAGAGAGAGAGAGTGAGAGATCATGCAGAACGACTAAAACATTTATATATTACCTTAATTAGAGAGAATTACAAGGCTGCTCATGACCACAGGTGACTCACTATTGGTCTTTACTTGTATTCTTTACAAAAAGCTTTTTTACTGTATCTTAATTCACAGCTATTTGCAGATTCATGGAGTGGTTTATGTAGATACTAAGGGACATATTTTGTAAACATTTGCATATTTAATTCAAAAGGGAATAATAGAACTAAAATATTAAAGCTGCAATATGTAACTTTTTGGGTGACCTGACCAAATTCACATAGAAATATGAGTTATAGGTCTGTCATTCTCATTGAAAGCAAGTCTTAGAAGCAGTAGATATGTTCTATGTGTGCTATTTCTATGCATTGTGTTCTTAAGTTTCGTTTTTGCGTCTTTTACATTCGGTTTTGTACACAAGATTCAAACAGCGGAAAATGCTATATTTTTAGTTATTGCAAAGATACAGTATTTCACAGCGGTTTAGATGGTACAATGATTCTCTACACTACACATTGCTTGTTTGGTCACATAAACTGAAATCAGGCAAACTATTAGAATTTTAGCAACCAGGGAATGGCGGAGCGATTTCTGGATGTTGCACCTTTAATATACTGTATTTTCATGTTTGTTTTCCAGTTATTATTTTCTGAAAGTACCAAGTACATAGTGTGCTAGTTCTTAATGTATCAGACCCTAAGAATAATGAAATGTTTACTACCAGTCACATTAACACTTCATTAACATTTACCATTGATTGCTACTATAAAATAAACTATTCCAGCATATAACATCCCCACTTTGTATAGCACATTCATTTCCCAATGACTCAACAGTAGCTAGCAGTCATAATTTGAGAAGACTGGGAAAATGGTGAGTGTCCCGTAGACCTCGATCTGCATAATTATAACTTTGAAATACAATTAAGGAGGCGGAGAAGGAAACAGATTCTATAATTTATTGAACAATGCAGCCCAATTCTCTCATGTTGATTCGGCACAGTAAATTAGTAACTGACATGTCCATGCAATCAGTCTGCTTTGCACAGAGCTTGTTTGGAAACATGACCAGTGCTTCCCAAAATAGGCAAAGTCTGAATGTCAATACGAAACATCTCATCTAGTTTAGACCCTCCTGGTGGGAAACTAAATATGCGTTGCAGAGGTTAGGCTAGTATTCAGACTGGGATTTCTGTCCCTTGAGTTTCTTCCAGATTATTTAGTCAACAAAAACGATTTACCCCGGGTTCAATATAAAATGTAAGCTGCTCAAACCCACAAAGATGGCAGTGTCCACTTAAATCTGGAATCCTTAATGGTGAAAAATGTCAGTTTGTGATATTCCGACAACAAAGAAATTACTGCCAACAACAACAGTGTTTTTTCCCCTCGGACATCATTGCACGTGCGATAGAACAGCAGAATATGTACTGCCATTTTCTTTTACCACACTGCTCAAAAACAATAACAAAGGTGCTGGGGCGGACAGTGGCACTGTTCTTCCTAATAGGGATTCCATCTTTAAGTCAAATACCTATTGATCAAAATTCCTTGCACAGGTCAGCCAGTATCAGTAGTGGAATAAAGCACCAAGCAGAATCTGCAATGCGCCATGAAATAATGTCCCTTGAAGATAAAAGAGAATTCTCTAGCAGAATGTCATTCAAGTTTATTTTCTAACTTCCTCTTTTTGCCCTTACATATTCTGCTGCTCTCCTCCTCCTGCCATATTAGAAGACCGTTTTTATCTGATATGTTTGCTAACAGACAGTCTCTGACTGGCTCCATTAAAGTGACTGGTGGTTCAATGAATTCTGCGGGTCCACTCGATCAAAGAGTTACATATTAACCCATTAGGGGGAAGCAGGGCCACTGGTGACTGTGTTTGAGCAGGATTTGGAGGGTTTCTAGCCGCCCGGCCCTATCCCCCTAATGGCTTTTCTAATGATGTGTCCCTCCCAGCCTGCACAGGCACAGTGTGCATCCCCATGCCTTCTGTAGCACGCCCTCCTCCACTCCACGCTAGGCTCAAATCAGCCCCTTCACTGGCAGCCAGTCTGACCCACTCTGCAGGCCACAGCAACAGGGAGTTACACTGCTTATGGCCTGTTTAGTTTTCTTTGCATAAGAGTGAATGGAAGATGCAGTACCACATTGACCAAAAGCCAAGGTATTTCATGGCTATCGTGGTGTCAGAGAAATGCAGTTCTGTGCTCTGTGTGTTGGCCAGCCCTCTGTGGGTCCAGTCCTACCAGGGTCTGGCTGTGACTAGAATGAGAGGAGGGGTGGGAGGGGCCACAGCCAAGCGGTTGATTACTGTGGAGCGCCTGCCACTGAGGGGTTCAAGTCAAGTTCATTTGAGAGACTCCAACTCCTCCGGCTACTTGATGAGATGGGACATCAAATCTTCACCTCTCCATTGCTTGAGTAATGTTGGAAGTGTTGGCGCATCCCTCTCTCCCTCCCCACCCACAGAGACATTTATCATCAACTGGGCTCATCGAGGAGGGGGGGTAGGGTGGCGGGTAGTGGGTAGTGCTGAGCAACTGAACAGAAATGTCATGCATTTTTCCGTTTAAAAAAAACGAATTGACCAACGTCGGTTCAATTATTTGAATTCCATTTTGTTATTTTCTTTTTTTGTGAGCTCAATGTGCAGTTTCTGTATACATACATCAGATCAAGCCGGAACTGTGCGATGTAGTAGGGAGTTGTAGTTTCCAACAGGCCAATATTCTACATAGTTTAGTGCCGAAAACGTGGGAATTAACTACAATGACCATAATCCATTGCACGCCCGCTTAAACTGTCTGTCCGGGACATGGAGACTGAGAGAAGAGAGAACACGCGGTTGAGAGGGATAGAAAGCAGTTGCTTCATGAGCCTGAAAATACATGATGATCTAAGTGATTGATAGTTGATATTCAGCATTATGCCTTATTTACTTTGAAGAACTACTAAAATAGTGATTTTGTCAGACAGCAAAGGCAGCAGCTCTATAGAGATGAGATGATGACTTGGAATGAAATAATAAAGTCATCAAATAAAACAATATTTTATTAAAGTAATGTGAATAAATTGATGGTTAATAAGTGATAAGCAGTAATGGACAGTCACTACCATCATGGGACTTTTATTAATTGTTTTATTCTGTGTTGTTACAACATTCAACCCACATAATGCATATTGCATTTATTTAAAAAATATATATAATCGAAACCGAAAACCGTGATTATTTTTTTCTAATCGAACCAAAACCAAACCGACCTCAAAAAGCAAAAATCGCTCAGCACTAGTAGTGGGAGACTGTATGGTGGGACTCCTCACCACTAATTATTGTGATCTGTGTTTTGGAGGCGGCGGCATTATTTCTCTCTTGATCTTTATGTTTTTTCAAGATATGAAGAAGAAGTCATCAGAATCACTCTTTCTTCCTTTCTTCACAGACAGAGCATACTCATTTTAGAAGATCCATATGGGACTGTTAATGGTATCTTTTAAGGAGGAGAAATTAGGGGAGAAAAAATACTTTTGGGCAGTTTCCATTCAGCATAATTTCAGGGAAATATGTTATAATCAAATTAGACAGACACAGCAACGTGATGATCAATGAAATGGGATTAAATGTTCCTCCTGTCATTGGTAAAATGGGGCATTTCCTGTGGTGAATGGTGAAGTTCAATGTGTCTGATCAGTTGGCAAAGCTCCTTTCTGTGTGTTTTGATGTGCCAGGTCTCTCAGCGGTCAAACAGAATAGAATAGTTCCCTCGTGTAGCACATTAAGCAGATTCTCTGGCCCACTGATGCATGCTAGCTCCCTCACTGGACCTCCTGAAGGACGTGTGATGTCATAGCCTGAGGGCACCCACTTCCCCACAAACGTGTCTGACAGTTTTTTGCCTTTTAGAGAAGGGACTGTCATTTGGGCAAAGGCCTGAGAATGAGCTGTTTAAGTTGAACTGGTTCTCATTTGTCAGGACCTGTCAGTGCTTTGGATGTCTATATCTCAGCCATGTCACCAGGGTGCATGGCTCTGAGATATTTTCAGTAGTCACTCCGGAGAGAGAGGCTGTGGCTTTGCCCTGAGACAGTTTTCGGTAGGTGAGCTGGTCTTCACTCACAGTGGCACCTCACCAGTTGTAGGAGCCAGCTGAGCAGCTGGGAGACAGAGATTGCCAGCTCATCAAGGCGGTTTAACACGATGCAAAAAAATTCAAGTATGCCATCAGACTTATACTGAGCTCTTTACCTTAACAAAAAGTAGGGAATCACACAATAAATCTGTCCGTTGGCATTTATGTTGAAACGTGACGGCATCATTGAAGAAGAGGGTTTCATACTAGGAACTAATAAGAGTTGATTGGGTAACAGTGAATTATAGGATCTCTATGAACGGCACACACACACACACTATTCTAGCAAATATCATCACCAGTGAATCCCCAACTGTAAGGGATCGGGGGTTGGCTGGTTCTAGACAGAGTCTGACACTTCCCCGATCTACAGAGAGGGGGAGTCATCAGACTCGATCTGGTTCACCTGAGTTCTGAGCACACCTGTCAGTAATTAGTGTAGGATTTAAGGTGTGCTCAGAAGCTCAGTCGGTGCGAGGTATTGTTCCATTGTGACTTGCTAAGCGTTTTGTTCCGAGAGAGAGAGAGAGAGAGAGAGTTTGTTGTTTTTGATTACCCGTGTATCCGACCAGTGCCTTGTTGTTTGACTACCCGTATTGCTTAACCCTCTGCTTGTCTATCTCAGTGATTACCGTACTCTGACCCTGTGCCTGTGCCCTCGACTACGACTACGCCCGCTCCCTTGGTACCTCTGCCTGTATATGCCTGGCCCGGTTTTGACCATAGCCCGCCCGACCACGATTAAGCTATTCCCTTGTCTGTACTCTAATAAAGCATCGCAATTCTGCGATTGGATCTTACCACTCTGTCCGAGTATTCATTACACCAACTGTAAATTACGTCTACTAAATAGGAAAAATGTTTGCAATTTGCTCCTGGTTTGGAGGTTAATATTTTGTAGTAATCAAGTGGTTTTCTTGGGTGAGGCTCAAATCAGTGTTTGGGCCATTAAAGGCTGATCATTTTGCTATTCTAGTCTGTTTGACAGATCAGCAGATACCACTTTACCACTGTAAAATCACTTTAACCTTCCGCCCATTGCTTCACTGCTAATATACATTAGCAACCAGCAGTAATCTGTAACAAGCCTCTCTCCTCCTGTTGGGATAATGTCTTTTCTGACACTTTTCCCATTAAATTTGGTCAGACAGCTTGCAGGAACCCTCGGTGTTAGCTATTGTGCTAAATATGTTATATAACTCCCATAAACAAGCTAGGAAGTGTAAATGACTTTTAGAGTGCCTCTCAGCTCCTCTTCAGAACGGGCGGGAGGGGAGGGAAATGATTGTGTGAAAATATTCATTGGCAAGATTCCCTTGTGCAAGTTCCTTGTCTTCTCTTCGTGTGAAGGCAAACAAAATATCTGTTTAAGAAAGCCAAAGCAATTGCTTTCGGTGGGCAAGCGGCTTTGTAACATTTGCATTTGTGTGCATGGCTGTTGTACCAGTGTGTAGCCCTGTCCTGATTCTATGGCCATTTAACTCTTATTCAGAAATACCACCATGAGTGTGCATTTTGTATGTTGTCAATGAGTATTGTCTTTTGATGAATCTGTACTCACTCACTGAGGCAGAGCTAATAGGGTACTGTATATCCAGAGATTCCTATGCAATAGTGTTGAATGAGCATGCATAGTAGTCATACACAAGCAGCTCATAGAAAAGCAGCTCAGTTGTGTGTATAATACGGATAGTAAACAGTATTGGTTTCAAGCAGAATAAAGTCCCTGCAGCATTTGGCCCTCATATAAAATGGCCTCCATCACTGTAATAAGGAGAGCGGAGCTACCTCATCAGATTAAGATATAAATAAGTAGACATGTCTCCTGCATCTAATGAGATGTTACAGCCACACATAAATGTGTATATATCATCTCACCGATAGGAGATAAGATCGATTTTCTTTCTGTGTGATGAAATTTCTTATAGGTCTCTAGATAACATTATCAGCGTCCTTAACTATTACTGTAACAAATGAGAGCGTTGATCCCGTACGATAAGCACCACATTCATTTGTTTAATTAAAACAGGTTGTCTGTTCGTAGTGAGGGGGCATTTAAAAAATGTTAGAATTAAAGCACGTAATTAAGTGGAGCCCAGATAAGGACCCCTGTGTGGTGGTTGCTTCTGCTAGTGGGGAAGGGAAACTTCATTTATCCCCTGTACAATCCCACAAGGTCGTTCAGTTTATTAAAGTTAGCGGGGCGCCATCACGATAAAATATTTTATGTGCTTGTTGGAAGGGAGGGTTAGGGTGAGTCGGTGCCTAATGCTCACAGAGTCTATGGGATGGAAGTAATTAAGGCGGCATGTTATTGTGTCTTTGAGAACAGGAGAAGGACTTGTATGGCAACAAGCACCTTGACAAAGATATTTGTTTGGCCAGTGGAGTGTAGCATTAATTATCACACTCTTTGATTAAATGAGTCGTCCGGAAATGAATGTAATTTGTCTTGCCTGGTTTTAACATGGGTGTCAGAGAGGGTAATATTTTGGTTGACTGAGCTATTTTTGTATGCCAGTGTCACAAGCAGTTGAATGGAAGCCCACTCTCTGTGGCCTCTACGACTATCTGGTCTCACGGGAAGGATTGCTTTCATGCATTCCGACTTGGAAGCTTTGTCGCTTTTACAAGATAATTTGTAGTCGTGTAATACCTCAATCTCACAGAATTCAAAGAGTAATCCAGATATTCAACAAATAATCAGCTCTGCACTCTGTCAATATTGTCTATCCCAAACAAACAACCAAGGAGATCAATCCAAGGTAGGCTTTCTAGTACATTTCTTACAATCAAATGAGTCATGTCACAGATGTGACTTTGTCTTGGTAGGTGGGTTTAGAGGGAGGAACCATCAGAGGCTAAATATGATCAAGAGTTTGTTTGAAGAAATTGGAATCACATTCCATCATTTATCTCACAGGATTACAGGGGTTATGTATTCTTTCTGATTTTTTTGTTGAACTCAATTAAATGAAGAGGGGGGCTTCAAGACTTCAATGTAATCATACTGTTCTACAGTCTTCTGTGAGTTAGGGAGTTTTCTCTAACTGGTTGAGCTTTCGCAATATGAAAAAGCTGGTAATTGTTTTGTTAAGGATTATAATAACACAAAGAGCACGAGTGGCGCAGTGGTCTAAGGCACTGCATTGCAGTGCTAGCTGTGCCACTAGAGATCCTGGTTCGAGTCCAGGCTCTGTCGCAGCCGGCCACGACCGGGAGACCCATGGGCGGTGCACAATTGGTCCAAGGTAGGGGAGGTTTTGGCCGGCAGGGATGTGGGTTTGTTTCCCACGGGGGCCAGTATAAAACAAAAAAACATGTATGCATTCACTAACTGTAAGTCGCTCTGGATAAGAGCGTCATGTAAAATGTAAGTATGTTTTGATCTTGTCGTGGTTATTTGTTATGCAGTGAAAGTAGTGCAGGATTGAGAGTGACATCTTTTAGTCACTTATGCAAATAAAACATTGGCCACAAGAAATGCTTGCAGACTCCTGTATAACCACAATAAACTCACATACAATTCACCCAGTAGACTCCTGCTGTGTGAAATAGCAGACATTCCCATTACGGAAATGCGTGAAGACTACAGGATATATATATTTTTTAATCTCTTTAGCAACTTTTCCTGAGAGTTAGTCTCGCCATGTATCCATTGAAGCAGTTGGTGTTTGTAAATAAGATATGCCTATATCTTATATTTTTCATTGCTATTCCTTCATCATCCTGTTTTAATACTGAACAAAAATATATACTCAACATGCAACAATTTAAAAGATTTTGCTGAGTTACAGTTCATATAAGGAAATCAGTCAATTTAAATAAATAAATTAGGCCCTAATCTATGGATTTCACATAACTGGGCAGGGGTGCAGCCATAGTTGGCCATAGGCCCACCCACTTGGGAGCCAGGCCCAGCCAATCAGAATGAGTTTTTCCCCACAAAAAGACAGAAATATTATGTAGTTAGAACAGGTGCTTTCACACTCATCCCTGTAGCCTTCTCATTATCATTCTATGTCCCTCTCTTGCCTCTTTTAGACTCCACTCCATGAAGGCTGGTGCGTACTGCAGTATCACTGGCTCCAGATGAGGGAGGACTAAATTATCTGGTTAATATTACCAGCAATGCTCCTTGTTTGGTTACATAAATCATCAGATGAGCACCTGGAGCTATATTACAAAGGTCACTTCAAATGTGAAATCAAATGGAGCTGGGAGGGGGGGCTTCTGGCTGTAGAAGGCACGTCCAGGGCCAGTAGCAGCTAGTGGGGAGTCAGAGCTGAAGCACATTGTCTTCTGTCAAAGCTATACGACAGGGGAGAAGAGTCCAGTGCGATCTGCTAGGAGCAAAACACAAGTACACTCAAAGATGGTGGTTTATTAAGATGATGCAAAAAGGCCTTTTACCATTGAAAAAAAATGGTCACAGTTCCGGTTGACTTAAAGGGAAACTTCACCACTAGACACTATTTGGGGTATTTTCCAGTCTCCCTACATAATTCTGATTGATGAGAGGGTGTTTCAGACATAATTATGCACTATAGCTGTATTTTTTTATTTTTGCGCCGGGAGAGTTCAACCAATGACATCATTGGTTGATTGAGCCTGCTGTCTGATCTAAAAATTAATGGAGTCATGTTTTGTAGCAATTATTGTGGCCTTTGAGTATCGCCGATTGCACGATCATGCTAGCAGCGAGTAGATATGGTTGTCCTTGTTCAATAAAACCATTGGACTTGTCTCAATGATGTTCCTATCTGCCAGGACATTGCAAGATATCTAGGTTGACTCATAAAGACTACTTCCTTGTTCCCACCCTCGAAGGCTGGCTTTTCAAAATGGGGCAGTACTAGTTTACAGGTTCGCAGGAGCTATGTTACCGTGCACTGTCTATCCGAAATTGCTAAATAATTAGCTACAATGGCTGCTTCTGATGATTCCTCTTTCCAAGAAGAGCTGGACGACTAAACATTTTTTGATGTTCTTTTACATAGGAACATACAGCCCTATTTATTTGAGCCGGAATACACTGAAGAGGAGTTGAGACAGCGAGAAAAAGAATTGCGAGACCAGTAAGCAGAGGTGGCAGCCTAGACAAGTAAGTTGTTTTGCTCTTGGTCGCGAGCTAGCAATATAAGCTCTCTTTTCACACTAGGCACTGTTGTTCAGTACAGTACAATTTGGTGATCAATTTAGCCATAACGGAGTTTGCTAGTACCACTACAAACCAAGCTAGCCAAGTTAAGCTAGCTAGCTAACTAGCTGTGTTTGCTATACCTAAAATGTATTGTAGTCTGACGTTATAACTAGCAAGCTAAATAGCCTAGCTAGCCTCAGTGCCTCTCATTAGGAGCAAAACTGGAGAAATGTTTTGATGATGATGGAGGAGAGTAAAGGAATGACTTTGGCTTGATGACTCATATTAGTCTTGGAGTAATTATACCTGTGTAATGTAGCTAGCTAGCTAACGTGTGTTTGTCAGATGTCTCATATTCTACACCATGTTGCTACAGTAGGAATACAGACAGTACACAGTGATTACCTATGAATGTATAATAGCGTTTTCATCTTTCTCTCACAGACTGCTTGGATACAAAGAAGTTGATGACTCTCAAGAGGAGATGTGAAAGGTCCCATAACAACAATCTCTCCTGGTATCAAAGTGACTCCAAACACCTCACTGCACCACCCAAACACACCATATGCAAGTATTCTCTTTGTAGAACTGTAGTATTTACAGTGCATTCGGAAATTATTCAGACACCTTCCCTTTTTCCACATTTTGTTACATTACAGCCTTATTCTAAAATGGACTCAATATTTATTTTTTTACCCCGTAATGACAAAGCGAAAAAAACAGGTTTTAATTTTGGGGGGCAAATAAAACAAATAATTACAAAAAATAGCTTATTTACATAAATATTCAGACCCTTTGCAATGAGATTCTAAATTGAGCTCAGGTGCATCCTGTTTCCATTGATCATCCTTGAGATGTTTCTACAACATGATTGGAGTCCACCTGTGGTAAATTCAATTGATTGGACATGATTTGGAAAGGCACACCTGTCTATATAAGGTCCCACAGTTGACAGTGCATATCAGAGCAAAAACCAAGCCATGAGGTCTAAAAACCTTTTTTTTCTTCTTCTAAAAACCTGTTTTCGCTTTGTCATTATGGGGTATTGTGTGTAGACTGATGAGGGGGAAAAACGATTTAACCCATTTTATAATAAGGCTGTAACATAACAAAATGTGGAAAAAGTCAAGGGGTCTGAATACTTTCCGAATGCACTGTATTATAAGCATTAGTAGTATATTTTTCTTCTGCTGTATACAGTATATGTCATACATTGCCATAACTGTTCCTGCATACTGCTGTGTAAACTCACCTCGGTATCCAAAGCAAATAAACTTTGTCTTGAAAACAAGCATGTATACTTATTTGCTATATTGAGACTAATCTACTATTTTATTAAAACATGTTTACTTGCCAACAAATGTATGTTTAAATGATAAACCAACTCTCTGCATCATTTGTTTTAGCAGTAAGACTGAGGTTAGTTTATCCAAATACATTTCATGTATCACAATGAATTGATCAAGAAGTTGAAGTCAACACTTTATTGGTTTCTGATACAGCTGGAATCATTTAGTCACTTGTCAGTACACTGAAAAAGTAAAGTGTTGGTCCCATGTTTCATGAGCTGAAATAAAAGATTCCAGAAATGTTCCATATGCACAAAAAATGTATTTCTCTAAAATGTTGTGCACAAATTTGTTTACATCCCTGTTAGTGAGCATTTCAACTTTGCCAAGATAATCCATCCACCTGACAGGTGTGGCACATCAAGAAGCTGATTAAAGAGCATGATCATTACACAGGTGCACCTTGTGCTGGGGACAATTAAAGGCCACTCTAAAATGTGCAGTTTTGTCACACAACACTATGCCATAGATGTCTCAAGTTTTGAGGGAGTGTGCAATTGGCATGCTGACTGCAGGAATGTCCACCAGAGCTGTTGCCTTTCGGTTACTGGCACAACGCTCTTACCCACTAAGCTACCTGCCACCCTATGTTCATCTGTAAACAAAAAAGGGTACAGTAGACTGGTATGTATTTTGTTACACTCAGAGTTAATAATGGGGCATTGATGGGCTGTTAGCAAAGATGTGAAAAGTTTGAGAGGGGCTTGACTTGTAGACAGTTTAGTCGTGTATTGTTGTGTATGAGCACCAACAGTTGTGCTGTTGAGTAGACAAGCACTGCCAACAATAGAGTGAATAGGCTAGAAAAGTATACTAACAGCCCCTCTCCCCCATGCCAAAGAACTGACTGCAAGGGTGTGAAATGTTTGAGGAGCACTTGTCTTGTAGACAGTTTAGTGTATTGGTGATTTTATTTTTTATGTCAATAGGTCAGGCATACTAACGTTCACATAATACCCACCCCCAAGACACCAGTCAGTCACCCACACCATTCCCTCCTTACTAATTCCTCCTTTTCTCAGAAAGTATTAAACTGTCAAGAGGAGTGAAACAGGGTTGTCCACTAACTGCATATCTATTTATTATGACCATTGAAATGTTAGTTATTAAAATTAGATCCAACAATAATATCAAGGGGCTAGAAATCCAGGGCTTAAATACAAAGGTGTCATTGTACGCTGATGACTCATGTTTTCTTTTAAATCCTCAATTTGAATCCCTGCACAGCCTCATAGAGAATCTAGATAATTTCTAACCTCTCTGGATTACAACTGAACTATAATAAGTGTTAGGTATTACGTATAGGACCGCTAAAAAATACAACTTTTACATTACCATGTAGTTTACCAATAAAATTGTCTGACGGTGAAGTAGACATACTCAGTATTCATATCCCGAAAGAAAGAAACAATCTCACTACAATACATTTTAATATAAAGTTAGATCAGATCTTGCTAACATGGAAAGGTAAATACCTGTCTATTTGTGGAGAAATCACCCTGATTAATTCTTTAGTCATATCCCAGTTTACCTATTTACTTATGGCCCTGCCTACACTGAACAACTTGTTTTTTAAATTATATGAGCAAAAAACGATTCCACTTTATTCGGAACAGCAAGCCAGACAAAATTAAACGGGCCTATTTATATAATGAATATGATTTCGGAGGGCTGAAATTATTACATATTAAAGCATTGAACCTCTCACTAAAGGCTTCAGTCATACAAAAGTTGTACTTTTGGTTTTCCAGCAGATTAGTAACAATGGCTCACACCATGTAAAAAAAATTGCCATTTCCCCTTTATTCAGATTACAACCTCTCACTTTTGGTTATTTGAAAATGAAATAATCTCCAGAATATTGCTATTTTTAAAACAAGCCATAGAAAGCTGGTTGCAATTTCAGTTTAAGCCACCAGAAAAGACAGAACAAATATTACAACAAATATAATGGTGAAACTCAAATATACAAATTGATAAAAAAAACGTTTTCATAAAAAATGTTTAAAAACGTTTGAATCTTTGTTAATGATATCATAAATAGGACTGGTGGAGTTATGTCACACATGCAGCTAACAAAAATATATGAAATGTCAGCTCTATCCAAAATTACAACCAACTGATTGCAGCATTACCGCAAAAATGGAAGAGGCAAGTGGAAAGGGGAGAAGGTAAGGAACTTGTCTGTCGGCTAAAATTGGTTAAAGAAAATTTTAATCAATAAAAAGGTATACCAGTTTCATTTAAGGACCAAAAAATTGGCAGCTGTGCCACACAGGTTGCAAAATAGTTGGGAAGAGATTTTCGATGTGCCGATTCCATGGCACATGGTTTATGAACTGATACATAAAACAATGCCGGATTCTAAACTTTGAGTTTTTCAATTTAAATGATTATACAAAATTCTTGCAAACCAATAGAATGTTATGAATATGGGGGCTACAACCATCCTAACTCTGCAGAGTTTGCTTTTACTGGTCCAGTCCAGTAGTAATTCCCCACTGGAATGGGAGCCAAGCCTAAATGTATGAATTACAGTCAGAGTCAGAGGTTCTTGTGTCCTGTGGTACCAATGAAGATGTCAGTAGTCTCACTAGGGCAGGGGTAGGCAACTAGATTCAGCCACAGGATGATTTTTGTCAGAGCTTATGTGGCCAGAACATAATTATAAATATAGCTGTGAGCAGCAATGAACGGGGTTCAAAGGATGACAGAAAGGAAACAAGATCAGTTGGATAACAAAGCAAGCACTCTATCATGTAGGAACTATCTTCCTTTACGTGCAATCAGTGAAAGCATTACCATGTTTATCTCTCAATACTACAAGGATGACACAAGTGACGTTTAGTCTAGTTTGTGTAAATTATTTAAATCTCACTTACACTCTCACAGCTGTAATTTTTTAAAAATCTTTATTTTAACAGGGAAAAACAGACTGAGACCTGGATCTCTTTTACGGCTGTGCCCTGTGTAAACATGTTGACATGTACAGTTTTAGACATACAGACAAGAACATTTCAAACATACAAAACAAAAAACACAATTCAACAGAAACAATCACAGACAACATCATATTGATCCTCCATAACATTTTTAAAATGGGCAGGGACACCAGAGTGTCTAACTTAAGTTGGATCTGCAGTTTGTTCCATAAATAAGGTGCAAAGGAACTGAAGGCAGTCCTACCCAACTCCGTGGAGACCACAGAAGTCTCTAATGTAATCCACATCTGTGATCTGGTTTTAAAATTAGTATATCTAGTGGAAATTGATGATGATATATATGGAGGTAGTTTTAAAAGAAGTGCTTTATAAATAAACAAGAGAGCATGTTGCTCTCGCCTCACAGATAGAGAGGCCCAACCCACATGTTGATATAGGATACAGTGATGAGTTTTGTAACTATCACCCGTGATAAACCTGAGTGCACAATGGTAAATAGCATCCAGTGGTTTTAATATGTTTGCCGATGCATGCATATAGATAATATCACCATAATCTAAAACGGACATAAAAATAGCCTGCACAATTTGTTTTCTATTTACGGAGGACAGACAAGCCCTGTTTCTGTAAAATATGCTGACTGCCCAAGCGGCAGGACTTCTAGTTTAACATTTTCCTGAATAAAATAGACACTTTTCACTACGTTCAGACCACATGCTAGGGCAACAATATGTGATTATACAGATATACTAATCACGATATTTCACATTGTTCATCTGCATAATTTAAATCTAATCTATAGTGCCACCAACTGGTCTGGTGCAGCCATCTAAGGTTGCAGTGACTTTATATTCACACAGTTGCTAAGGACATATACTGTACATAAGGTTTACATACCCAACTGGTGTGATATGATACCATCTAGTGGTGTAGCATGGCCAACTTTGAATGCAGTAACTAATCATTCTCAAATTAATTAGAGGCTAATTCATTGAGTCTATATACCAAATCTGGAGTCAATTTGACTAATAGTTCATGAGAACAAGATTTTGTATTTTTTTCATTAGCATATATGCTAATGTTCATCTACAGGTACAATTCGGTCCTATTTGAATGCAGAAAAAAAATGATCTAAACTATTAAAGACTAATATAATGAGTCAAAATACAAAATCTTGAGTGAATCTGGCGTACGGTTCATCACGAGAAGATGATTGCAGATTATTTTGAACATTAGTGTTACATATTCAAAGAAGTTGTTGTTAATAGTTTCCTTGTTTTTATAGATAATAATAATTTGTTACACTTTAATAGCACTTTTCATTACAGACAGAATCTCAAAGCGCTTGTTGAGGAAAATAAACAACAATAAGTACTTTAAAAAGAAATATAGGCTACAACAGTAGCTAGATCAGCTAGATCAAGTCTGTTTAAGTGCTTCTTGGAGCCTCCAGCAGATGGGCAGCCCAGTCATGAGAGGATCTGGAAGCTCATAGCTACTGTAGATGGTCAGCAGAGGTGGTGGTCGGAGGTGGTGGTCAGGTCAGCATGTCCGAGGGTAGGTAGGTAGGCAGGCAGCTCGATGTCATCAGGGCATCTCACTGTCTGCAAATTCTCTGTATTGGGACTCTGTGATGAAGTTTGAGCTCCCCACAGAGAACAGCCCACTCCTTACTTCAGAAGTATCCTCCTGAGCAATGAAAAAGCTGACCCACTGCCAACTCTGCATGCATAGCCTCCACTTGGGTCACCGTTGGTGAAAAATAACCCAAAGTCAGTATGTGTAATTCAAATGAAAACACACCGGCTAGCTAGCATTAGCTAGCTTGTTGACAATGCTCATTTTCATCAATTTACCGGCCTGAATCCAATTCATGATATCAAGACTTGATCTACACACATTTATCTATTGAAAAATAAAAATATTTACATAAAAAATAAATACATATGATAAAATATGTACAGAATTTACATGAGCTCTCTGCCTAGGCTGCCACTAGGCGCCATGGCAACTATAGAACTAGTTGCTATTTAAATATCAATAATGTTTCTTTGGCATATTTTAGCATATTAGCTTATGTGCTACTGCTATAGTGTCGCCATCTTTGAATGCGTCAACGTTATTTTCTCAAACTCTTTAGGGACTGTTGTGATAAGTGAATCTCACTTTTAGTCCATGAGAAGATGTTTTATGATTGTTTTAAGCATTAGCGTGATATAGTCAAAAAAGTGAATTGTTAATAGTTGAGAGATGTACCATGGGCCTACATGTTTGGTGTTATTTGGACTTATGGCTCATGATACGTTTTTCAAAGGTTTTCAAAAATATCCAAGATGTGACGGATCTTATGAGTCCTTGAGGCAAATTTGTTCAGCACGAGGAAAGACACCTACATACAACGTTTCAAGTCTTTAGGTCAAACGAGGCGATGGATATGAGGGTCTAAGTGAGACTGCTTATAACAGCGCCACCAATAGGTCAATCGGTGCCATTATTTTTGACCAAGTTACTCATGGCCTCTACTTTCTGTGTGGCAAATTAGTAAAAAAGTTATGAATCTATGCTTGAGTTATTTGACCATGTCAACAAGAAGAAAAAAAATAAAAAAAAATAACTAATAATTTGTACACTACAAATTGACCACAACTAAACACCAAAATAGATTGTATTTGAAAATAACAATCATTTCATATCTTCATTACGTGGGAATACTTGGGAACAGATTTCCTAAAGTAAACTAATTTTTAGTTGAATTCCTGGTGATTTTACAGTCCCCCCCCCATCACTTGCGGGCCACATGTTGCTGTTGCTGACCCCTGCTCTAGGACCTGTGGGGCTGTGTGTATGTGTCTCTGTAGAGCCATGATGCTGCGGACCCAGAGCACGTCTGCCTTCACCGGCACCAGGGGTGCCCGGGGTTGCTAACAGACACCCGGTTGCACTCCATGATTCAACATCACGGTCTCAAGGCCGAGGAAACAAACATCCTGATTTTCCTATTTCATTGCGTGTCAGTATGAAGAAGAAGGGCGACAGGTGTAATGCATAAAACGGCCCCGCGGCTCCATCAGCCCTCTGACAGCTTTATGGGGAGAGGTGTTTCAATCACGCAACAGTGTCAGCGCACATCAATCTCCACACCACTGCACAGCACAGGCAGCCCACCGCATGGCGCATCCACCCCGGCACAGGGCGTAGGAGGGGGGAGCAGAGAGAGAGAGAGAGAAAGAGGGGACGATTCCTGACAAACACAGAAGGAAGATTTTTAACAGACCAGCAGGACTTCAGGGAACACACACTAGGACAGAAATGCACATATACAGTCTTTGTACCTTAGTTAGGTAGTACATACTTTGGCTGGAGCCAAACACTGTGAGCAGCTATTTCAGGCAGGGTGAACAGCAGCAATAAAGTATCTCTCTAAGGTACCAGCTGTAATGAATATGGGTGAGGACTGCCTGTGGAGGACATGCCTAAATGACCTCCATTTAGTGAATTCAACCAAACACAGGGATCACATTTGTGTGTGTGTGTGTGTGTGTGTGTGTGTGTGTGTATTGTGGGGGGTTAAATGAATGTCACTGAGCACACACAGAACGTCATAAGCAGACAATGAAAAATGACTGGCGAAACTCTCCTGCAATTTCACAGTGGGAGTACAAGCAGGAGAGTGTTGGGGCGATAATCACTGGGCTGGCGCTAGTGGACTGCTAATTCATCCAGGCCTGTTGTCCCCTCTCCCAGCTCAGGTGCAGGTTATTGCCTTTCTCTGTGTAATTCTGAGTGGGGTTGACGAGGGCACCTGCTGTACTGGACAATTACTCTCAGCTTGTTCTGAAGCTCACTCAAACATAAGCCCAGTGATTTCACCATCGGGGGTGTATTGTAAGGCAGATGTGACTGAGGGTGATTTGCTATGATTTGGCCATATACGGCCCATCCTCCTGGTCACACACTATCTCTGCCTGGTCTGCTCCAAGTTAGGTTAACCCATAATGCCCCAAAGGACACCACAACTGTAACAAAGGTTGATTTAAAGGAGGAATGTAATCCTTGGAAATATCATCTTGATGTCAAAATATTTTAGTTTGCTTGGTTGCTTTTTTATGCAGTTGTATTTTCCCTTGTACATTCCCTCAGCCTTGATCTCTGTGTTGTTTTTATCAACCACAGGCCGGCCCATTACAGTTTAGTAGTGTGTTAAAGAGATTTCTGCCGTATAACAGTGTTGGCAGGAGGGATGCCATCATGGCAACAGTCATCTGCAGTCCAGCTCGCTGCTAGCTCACTAAATCCCACTCCTCTGCCAGAAAAATAAATAAGTAATATTTTCATTAATCCTCACACACCTTCAAAATAATAACCCTGTTGCTTAATTGAACATTGATGTGGATCGTCCATTATTCATAGTGGAGGTCCTGTTCTTTTGTTCTGGAGAGGAAATGAAAGATGGGTGACAAGGGGTAAAACAGTCGGGAGGAAGACAACATGCATGTGTTGAGGACGGTGATACCTTCCAGGACACTGTTAGGCATCACTCTTTATCTCTACTCTGGCCAACTGCTTATTTCCTGCTGTGGGATATTTGATTTGGTGCAGGGTGACAGCATGCCAATCTGCTGTGAAAGGGATGGATCTGTGTGTACGTGTCACAGCACCAAGGTGTAAAATGCCATTTGTCTTTTCATTACATGAGACTGTTGAACCATGTCAGAGAAAATTGTGGGTATGCACTCAACAGGAGAGTGAAAATTGGCATTATACATAATGGGAAAATGGACTATTGCCTAGTGTTTTTGTTGTGCGGTCTCCTCATTTACATATTGCTCGTATGAGAAAATGTTTTTGACGTCACTGAAAGGGATGGCTCTGTGGGTGGCAGGTAGCCTAGAGGTTAGAGCACTGGGCCAGTAACTGAAACCATGCTAGTTCGAATCCCAGAGCTGACAAGGTGAAATATCTGTTGATCTGCGCTTGAGCAAGGCACTTAACCCTAATTCCTCCAGGGTTAAGGCTAATCCCTGGCTGTGACCCCACTCTCGGGGGGAGTTGGGATATGCAAAAAACACATTTCCATTTCATAGGTTATGGACTTATACATGCAGTGAAACAGGACAAAAATAAGCACCCTCTATTTGATGTAGGTGTAACCATGCTATGTTCAGATTTGAATATTTTGTAATAAGGTGCATAGAGGAAAAGGTCATTGTGTTTTTCCCAGAACCCTGTTTCTTAATTAAGACAAATCGTGAAAGCCTAACGTGATATTTTTCTCAAGGACGTACTTTGAACTATGGTTAGATGAGATATTGGTTGTATGAAGCAGGTTTGATAGTTTATTAGGGCCAACAAATGATCTCCAGCAGCATTTCCATGGTGTGTGATGGTGAGTGGAGGAGAATGGAGTGGTTGGGGGAGTCTGACATGTATTATGAGGTGAAATGTTCTAATGATGTTAGATGACATGGAACACATACCATCAATCAGTCATCCTGCCTTGCTTCATGCCAATGGAAACATGCCATAAGGTGTTGAGGGGAAACGTACAGTACCAATATGTAGTTTAAGGGTTTGCTGTGAAATGATATTATTTTGGCAAGACATGCAAAAGCATATTTTATTTTTCAATAACATGAATATTCTTGTCACAATGTTAGAGGTCTTAATGGGTTCCTGTGTCATTAGTGTACACACTATGGCAGCCCAGGGGAGTCAGGTGAAACTCAAAATAAAATAAGACAGCGGGAGACTGTTTTGCAGAGCTCAAACAAAAGTTGTACTTTAAAGGTTGGGGGAACGGGAGGGAAGAAATCCAAGTGAAAGGCCTCCCAGGTAACGGGTGGGTCACTGTGTCCGACGTGGAGGCTCCTCGGACCGCCTGTGTTAATGAAAAAAAAAAAAAATAGGACTGGTGGAGTTGTCGCACATGCAGCTAACAAAAACATATGGAAATGTGTGCTCTACCCAAAATTACAACCAAATAATTGCAGCATTACCTCAAAAATGGAAGAGGAAAATGGAAGGGGGAAAGTAAGGAACTTGGTCAGCCCTGCATTAAAGAACATAATTGGTTAAAGAAAGTGGTGATAAATAAAAAAGTACACCAGTTTCATTTAAGGACCAAAGGATTGAAAGCCGTCCCATATAGATTGCAAAATAGTTGGGAAGAGATTTTTGATGTACCGATTCCATGGCATAGTGTTTATGAACTGATACGCAAAACGACACTGGATTCAAAACTTATAATTATTCAATTTAAATTATGCAAAATTTTTGCTACCAATATAATGTTATTTATATGGGGGATACAATCTTCTTTTTGAATAAAAAAAAAAAAAAAGGTATAATCTTCGTAAATGATATCATAGGTAGGACTCCTCGGACCGCCTGTGTTAATGAAGAAAAAAAAAATGAAAACAAAAAAAGCGAGAGAGTAGGACTGGTGGAGTTATGTCGCACATGCAGCTAACAAAAACATATGGAAATGTCTGCTCTACCCACAATTACAACCAGATAATTGCAGCATTACCGCAAAAATGGAAGAGGAAATTGTAAGGTAGAAAAAGTAAGGAACTTGTCTGTCGGCCCTGCATTAAAGAACATAATTGTTCAAAGAAAATTGTGATAAATAAAAAAGTATACCAGTTTCATTTAAGGACCAAAGGATTGACAGCCGTCCCATATAGATTGCAAAATAGTTGGGAAGAGATTTTTGACGTACTGATTCCATGGCATAGTGTTTATGAACTGATACACAAAACGACGCCGATACACAAAACTTAGAATTGTTCAATTTAAATTATTATACAATATTCTTGCTACCAATAGAATGTCATTTATATATACAATCTTCCCAGCTCTGCAGATTTTGCTGCGAAGAGACAGAATCATTAGATCATTCGTTTTGGTACTGTCCATTTGTAGCTTGTTTTTGGTCACAGGTCCAGGAATGGCTGAAGGATTGCAATATTTACCTGGAGCTAACCCTGCAGATAGCACTACTGGGTGATCTGAAAGTCATAGTCAATCAATCAATAATATAATAACACCTTTAGCAAAAATGTTTATTTTCAAACTGTAGAAACAATGAGAATAGAAGGGTTCAGAACTTGTGAAACATCACAATACAGTTGAAAAATATATGGCAAATAGAAATCCAATATGATGGTGTTAAGACATAGATGGGAGGTATTGAATGGAACTGAAGATGGACTAATAACAAGATAACTAATGTAAAGCATACTGTGTATACATAATAAGTATATAGGTTATAGGTTGAGAGCTTTTGTGAAAGAGCACAGTTAGAAAGATATGGCATATAGAAGCAAATCAGATGGACATCATGAAACTGATCAGAGAGGTCGAGGGTAGAGGAAGTTCAGGAGTAAAAACAAACAAAATATAATTATTGTAAAATTGACTGTGTCCATAAAATGTATATATGCAGTTTAGGCATACCCTCTGCCTGTCTGCCCAAGCACCCAACTGACTGCACCTCTACTTATACCCATTTTGGGTAACGAGGGACAGGTGGGACCAATTCCAGGTGCCAATTGGTTGCAGCACCTGGACTGGATAGTATTGGTGTTGAATCACCAGCCCCTGTTGGTGCCTGTAGAGCTGTCCATGGTGCTGACTCACCTTGGCCTCTCTAGCCCTCTGGAGCTGACCAAGGTCCTGATCCTTCCTTTGTAGCTCCCTGCTGGGCCCCGGATTGCCACAACACACACACACACACAGTCGTGTACAACTAACCTTGTGGGGACACAAAATTCAGTCCCATTCAAAATCCTGTTTTCCCTAACCCCTAACCTTAACTCTAACCCTTACCCTAACCTTAACCCTAACCTTAACCCCAAAACCTAACCTTAACCCTAACCCTAAACCTAACCCTAGCTCCTAACCCTAACCCTAAAACTAACCCTAGCTCCTAACCCTAAACCTAATTTTAACCCTAACACTAATTCTAACCTTAACCCTAAACCCCCTAGAAATAGCGTCTGAACTTGTGGGGACTTCTGGTCCTCACAAGTATAGTTATAACCGTCCACACACACACACACACACACACACACACACACACACACACACACACACACACACACACACACACACACGCACACGCACACACAGCAAGAGGGAAATAAAAATGTATTTGCATATGAAAATGCATGGATATGTGTAAATTACATTCTGGGAGCTCCAGCACATTGATTGATTTACCTTTGTGGCGTAATGGAGCAATTTTGTTCTTCTCTCTTTTTTTCTGCTTTTCAATCTGCAGTAAAATTCTCGCTTCGCTCTGCGACAAGTCATCTGTCACTCTGCGCATGGCGGATTAGACTCTGGTGACAAAGTGGCCCCAAGACTTGCGAATCTATTGCCCATCAGGGATATTAAAGAGCAAGCATCAAGTAAATACCCGCTGCTTTATAGAAGGGAATAAATATAGTTCTGCTTAGTGCAAGGCAATGCTGCATAGTCATGCAGTTGATTAGTTGGTGATCTGCGATAGTGTGTTGTATACAGATGAAGGATCTTCATTTGAGCCAGTTTGCTACAGCAGGAAAATAATCCTGCAGCAACAGGAAATGTGAATTATTATGTGGATTATAGTTAGTCTACATGTTTTGTAAGGGTTGATAGATTTTTCGTAAGGGAAAATCAAGTCTGACTTTTTAAACCTCAAATACACTACAAGTTTTACATTTTAGAAAAGGTATCCTGCAACAGGGTGATCAAATTAAGATCCTACATCTGTATGGATGGTTAGCTTAGTGATGATGGGGGTCAGATGTGATGGACGAGGTTATGGAACATCAGTGTTATGTTTTTTTGTTCGTTTTTCTGTACATTAGGCATGCAGGTTTGTATTTTGTTGACATGACAATATAAATATAAATGTTGTTTGAGAGAGTGTTGGGGCTTTAAGGGCAAGACTTTTGCAGCCAGAATCTCTCCATAATGTCCAGTAATTCCCAGTGTCCAGGGTAATTACTGCAATGGCCTGTCAACACAGCCAGAGGAAACAAGCAAACAATGCACATGTTACTTACCCACCGCCAACTAATCCCTGCTTGGTGTGTGTGGTGAGAGAGAAAGAGAGAGAATCCCTGACAGTAAAACCCCTGCTCTTCAGTTAGGGGTTGATCCCCTTTCCTGCCCAATGTCATGGCTGTCACATCCTTTTTGTGCTGTGTGTGTGTGTGTGTGTGTGTGTGTGTGTGTGTGTTTGTGTGTGTGTGTGTGTGTGTGAGGGAGAGAAAAAGAGAGGGCAGGGTGGGCTGTGGTCCAGGGGTCACCCGAGAGGAGCAGCTGGCCCCTGTTTTCACACTGCTGTCCTGTGGCCAAGCAGGGCTGTCACTCAAACCCACAACCCACATCAGAGAGGCTGAGAGGTGGTCTCCCCACCTACCTGTGAGATACAGTCCCTCATGCCCCTCCACTCATCACAATCTCTTCCTCCTCTGCACCTCACTTGTTGGAGGCCATTTTTTTCTCTCACCCCCAATTGATGAGCTCTCCATGTCATGTCATCCATCCCTATTCCACTACACCTACAGCTATACTCCTACCATCTCTTAGAGAGGCTACGGTCTAGCTGGTCTTTTTTCATCCCACAAGGTTGCCTTTTGTTATTCTGACTTCGCTACAATTCGCTAGGTTCAATCAAAAACTGAGATTGCCATCCCAGCTGTGATAAAAGTACACTCGGCTCGAAATTAAATTAAACATAACTGTGAAATGAAGCAAATGTGAATAAACAAAAGGGATGCTGGAGTGATTTGACTGTGAGTGATGGCGCTGGAGTGTGAAGGGTAATGTATTGTTTCCACCCTACCATAATTGAGCTGTGCCTCTCAGAGGCTCTGAAGTGACATGTGGTGCCCCGGGACAGGGCACAAAGACAGTAAGAGGATAGCAGCACTCTGCTCGGCCTGTGACGCGCTAGCTTACTCCAGTCAACCTCAATAAGTGCTGTGCCCGCTCCCGCTCCCCTAGCCCCTCTTCCAGCCTGTGGCGTGGAAGTTAATTGGCAGCATCTGCTGTCTGGGAGCCCGAGTGCCCAGCTACCCCCCTGGCTACCCCCTGGCACCTGGAGTCACCAGCCTGGCTGCAGCAGCGAGCGGAGAAAGCCCAAACCCCACAGCTGCCACCAGTACCAGGGGAGATGTGGTCAGACAAGCTTGCCGGCTGTGCCAGGCAGGGACGCCCTCAGGGGACAGATGGTTTACAGATCTGGGTGGGAGTGGAGAGGGGGAGAGGGAGAGAGGATGGAAAGAGAGGGTGAAAGAGACTCACCTGCCATGCCCTAACAGGCACAATACTGAGTAGGCAAAGAGCCTGCTGGATTCGGTTGTAGTATAAAATTGCCTTATTTTTAAACAACAAAAGTGAAAATGTTGCATTTTTGTAGGAGAATCATAATTATTGTAATGCCGGTTGTGGTGAAATTATACTTTAGACCAGTAGTTCTCAACTGGTTTAGCCTTTATATATATATATATATATATATATATATATATATATATATATATATATATATATATATATATACAGTGGGGAGAACAAGTATTTGATACACTGCCGATTTTGCAGGTTTTCCTACTTACAAAGCAGGTAGAGGTCTGTAATTTTTGTCATAGATACACTTCAACTGTGAGAGACGGAATCTCAAACAAAAATCCAGAAAATCACATTGTATGATTTTTAAGTAATTAATTTGCATTTTATTGCATGACATAAGTATTTGATCACCTAACAACCAGTAAGAATTCCGGCTCTCGCAGACCTGTTAGTTTTTCTTTAAGAAGCCCTCCTGTTCTCCACTCATTACCTGTATTAACTGCACCTGTTTGAACTTGTTACCTGTATAAAAGACACCTGTCCACACACTCAATCAAACAGACTCCAACCTCTCCACAATGGCCAAGACCAGAGAGCTGTGTAAGGACATCAGGGATACAATTGTAGACCTGCACAAGGCTGGGATGGGATACAGGACAATAGGCAAACAGCTTGGTGAGAAGGCAACAACTGTTGGCGCAATTATTAGAAAATGGAAGAAGTTCAAGATGACGGTCAATCACCCTCGGTCTGGGGCTCCATGCAAGATCTCATCTCGTGGGGCATCAATGATCATAAGGAAGGTGAGGGATCAGCCCAGAACTACAAGGCAGGACCTGGTCAATGACCTGAAGAGAGCTGGGACCACAGTCTTAAAGAAAACCATTAGTAACACACTACGCCGTCATGGATTAAAATCCTGCAGCGCACGCAAGGTCCCCCTGCTCAAGCCAGCGCATGTCCAGGCGCGTCTGAAGTTTGCCAATGACCATCTGGATGATCCAGAGGAGGAATGGGAGAAGGTCATGTGGTCTGATGAGACAAAAATAGAGCTTTTTGGTCTAAACTCCACTCGCCGTGTTTGGAGGAAGAAGAAGGATGAGTACAACCCCAAGAACACCATCCCAACCGTGAAGCATGGAGGTGGAAACATCATTCTTTGGGGATGCTTTTCTGCAAAGGGGACAGGACGACTGCACCGTATTGAGGGGAGGATGGATGGGGCCATGTATCGCGAGATCTTGGCCAACAACCTCCTTCCCTCAGTAAGAGCATTGAAGATGGGTCATGGCTGGGTCTTCCAGCATGACAACAACCCGAAACACACAGCCAGGGCAACTAAGGAGTGGCTCCGTAAGAAGCTTCTCAAGGTCCTGGAGTGGCCTAGCCAGTCTCCAGACCTGAACCCAATAGAAAATCTTTGGAGGGAGCTGAAAGTCCGTATTGCCCAGCGACAGCCCCGAAACCTGAAGGATCTGGAGAAGGTCTGTATGGAGGAGTGGGCCAAAATCCCTGCTGAAGTGTGTGCAAACCTGGTCAAGACCTACAGGAAACGTATGATCTCTGTAATTGCAAACAAAGGTTTCTGTACCAAATATTAAGTTCTGCTTTTCTGATGTATCAAATACTTATGTCATGCAATAAAATGCAAAGTAATTACTTAAAAATCATACAATGTGATTTTCTGGATTTTTGTTTTAGATTCCGTCTCTCACAGTTGAAGTGTACCTATGATAAAAATTACAGACCTCTACATGCTTTGTAAGTAGGAAAACCTGCAAAATCGGCAGTGTATCAAATACTTGTTCTCCCCACTGTATATATATATATATTCTTTTTTGTTATCTTCTCTCTGTATTTTTGTTAAAAAATAAATAGTAATTAAATTAAAATATATTTCCCTTTATTACTTTACAACCCCACCACATCATCCCTAATTTGAGTAAACTAGTGAACAACAACGCTAGGCCTCTACTTCCAGCTTATACATACTACAGTGGGGAAAAAATGTATTTAGTCAGCCACCAATTGTGCAAGTTCTCCCACTTTAAAAGATGAGAGAGGCCTGTAATCTTCATCATAGGTACACATCAACTATGACAGACAAATTGAGAAAAGAAAATCCAGAAAATCACATTGTAGGATTTTTTATGAATTTATTTGCAAATTATGGTGGAAAATAAGTATTTGGTCACCTACAAACAAGCAAGATTTCTGGCTCTCACAGACCTGTAACTTCTTCTTTAAGAGGCTCCTCTGTCCTCCACTCGTTACCTTTATTAATGGCACCTGTTTGAACTTGTTATCAGTATAAAAGACACCTGTCCACAACCTCAAACAGTCACACTCCAAACTCCACTATGGCCAAGACCAAAGAGCTGTCAAAGGACACCAGAAACAAAATTGTAGACCTGCACCAGGCTGGGAAGACTGAATCTGCAATAGGTAAGCAGCTTGGTTTGAAGAAATCAACTGTGGGAGCAATTATTAGGAAATGGAAGACATACAAGACCACTGATAATCTCCCTCGATCTGGGGCTCCATGCAAGATCTCACCCTGTGGGGTCAAAATGATCACAAGAACGGTGATTAAAAATCCCAGAACCACACGGGGGGACCTAGTGAATGACCTGCAGAGAGCTGGGACCAAAGTAACAAAGCCTACCATCAGTAACACACTACGCCGCCAGGGACTCAAATCCTGCAGTGCCAGACGTGTCCCCCTGCTTAAGCCAGTATATGTCCAGGCCCATCTGAAATTTGCTAGAGTGCATTTGGATGATCCAGAAGAGGATTGGGAGAATGTCATATGGTCAGATGAAACCAAAATAGAACTTTTTGGTAAAAACTCAACTCGTCGTGTTTGGAGGACAAAGAATGCTGAGTTGCATCCAAAGAACACCATACCTACTGTGAAGCATGGGGGTGGAAACATCATGCTTTGGGGCTGTTTTTCTGCAAAGGGACCAGGACGACTGATCCGTGTAAAGGAAAGAATAAATGGGGCCATGTATGGTGAGATTTTGAGTGAAAACCTCCTTCCATCAGCAAGGGCATTGAAGATGAAACGTGGCTGGGTCTTTCAGCATGACAATGATCCCAAACACACCGCCCGGGCAACGAAGGAGTGGCTTCGTAAGAAGCATTTCAATAATAATAATAATAATATGCCATTTAGCAGACGCTTTTATCCAAAGCGACTTACAGTCATGCTTGCATACATTTTTGTGTATGGGTGGTCCCGGGGATCGAACCCACTACCTTGGCGTTACATGTGCTGTGCTCTGCTCTACCAGCTGAGCTACAGAGGACCATTTCAAGGTCCTGGAGTGGCCTAGCCAGTCTCCAGATCTCAACCCCATAGAAAATCTTTGGAGGGAGTTGAAAGTCCGTGTTGCCCAGCGACAGCCCCAAAACATCACTGCTCTAGAGGAGATCTGCATGGAGGAATGGGCCAAAATACCACCAACAGTGTGTGAAAACCTTGTGAAGACTTACAGAAAACGTTTGACCTGTGTCATTGCCAACAAAAGGTATATAACAAAGTATTGAGAAACTTTTGTTATTGACCAAATACTTATTTTCCACCATAATTTGCAAATAAATTCATTAAAAATCCTACAATGTGATTTTCTGGATTTTTTTTCTCATTTTGTCTGTCATAGTTGACGTGTACCTATGATGAAAATTACAGGCCTCTCTCATCTTTTTAAGTGGGAGAACTTGCACAATTGGTGGCTGACTAAATACTTTTTTCCCCCACTGTATATAAATTTTATGGACACAGTCAATTTTACAATAATTCTATTTTGTTTGTTTTTACTCCTGAACTTCCTCTACCCTCAACCTCTCCGATCATTTTCATGATGTCCATCCGGTTTGCTTCTATATGCCATATCTTTCTAAATGTGCTCTTTCACAAAAGCTCTCAACCTATAACCTATATACTTATTATGGACACAGTATGCTTTACATTAGTTATATTGTTGTTATTAGTTGTTGTTAGTTCTGAACCCTTCTATTCTAATTGTTTCTACAGATTGTAAATTGAAAATATTTTTTTTTGCTAAAAGTATTATTATATTATTGATCGATTGACTATGACTTTCAGATCACCCAGTAGTGCTATCTGCAGGGTTATCTCCAGGTAAATATTGCAATTCTTCTGCCATTCCTGGACCTGTGACCAAAAACAAGCTACAAATGGACAGTACCAAAACAAATGATCTAATGATTCTGTCTCTTCGCAGCAAAATCTGCAGAGCTGGGAAGATTGTATATATAAATGACATTCTATTGGTAGCAAGAATATTGTATAATAATTTAAATTGAACAATTCTAAGTTTTGTGTATCGGCGTCGTTTTGTGTATCAGTTCATAAACACTATGCCATGGAATCAGTACGTCAAAAATCTCTTCCCAACTATTTTGCAATCTATATGGGACGGCTGTCAATCCTTTGGTCCTTAAATGAAACTGGTATACTTTTTTATTTATCACAATTTTCTTTAACCAATTATGTTCTTTAATGCAGGGCCGACAGACAAGTTCCTTACTTTTTCTCCCTTACACTTTCCTCTTCAATTTTTGCGGTAATGCTGCAATTATCTGGTTGTAATTGTGGGTAGAGCAGACATTTCCATATGTTTTTGTTAGCTGCATGTGCGACATAACTCCACCAGTCCTACCTATGATATCATTTACGAAGATTATACCTTTTTTTTTTTACAATTCAAAAAATTATGTTTTTTTATCAATTAGTATATTTGAGTTTAACCACAATATTTGTTGCATTATTTGTTCTGTCGTTTCTGGAGGATTCAATTGAAATTGCAACCAACTTTCTATGGCTTGTTTTAGAAATAGTGATATTTGGGAGATTATTTCCTTTTCAAATAACTGAAAGTGAGATGTTGTAATCTGAATAACGGGGAAAAGGCCATTCTTGAACATGGGGTGAGACAATCTTACTAATTTGCTAGAGAACCAGTTCGGATTTAAGTCTAACTTTTGAATGACTGAAGCTTTCAGTGATAGGTCTAATCCTTTAATATTTAATAATTTCTGTCCTCCGAATTCATATTCATTATATAAATCGGACGTTTAATTTTGTCTGGCTTGCCGTTCCAAATAAAATGGAAAAAATGTTTCTCATATAATTTAAAAAACTGTTCGCTAGGCGTAGGCAAGACCATAAGCAAATAGGTAAACTGGGATAATACTAAAGGGCTAATCAGGGTGATTTTTCCACAAATAGACAGGTATTTTACCTTTCCATGGTAGCAAGATCTTATCTATTTTTGCTAACCTTCTATTAAAATCTATTGGAGTGAGATCATTTATTTCATTTGGGATATATATTCAGAGTATATCCACATCACCATCAGACCATTATATTGGTAAACTACATGGTAATGTAAAAATTGTATTTTTTAGTGATCCAATACGTAATATAGTACATTTATCATAATTTGGTTGTAATCCAGAGTGGTTCGAAAATGTATCTAGATCCTCTATGAGGCTGTGGAGGGATTCAAGTTGTGGATTTAAAAGAAAACATGAATCATTAGCGTACAATGACACCTTTGTTTTTAAGCCCTGGATTTCTAATCCCTTGATATTATTGTTGGATCTGATTTTAATAGCTAACATTTCGATGGCCATAATAAATAGATATGCCGATATTGGACAACCTTGTTTTACTCCTCTTGACAGTTTAAAACTTTCTGAGAAATATCCATTATTTACTATTTTACACCTAGGGTTACTATACATGATTTTAACCCATTTTATAAGAGATTCTCCAAAATTGAAATGCTCCAGGCATTTATATATAAACTCCAGTCGTACTTTATCAAATGCCTTTTCAAAGTCTGCTATGAATAACAGGCCTGGTTTCCCAGGTTTTTCATGGTGTCTATTGTTTCCAGTACTTGCTTTATATTATCTCCAATGTATCGTCCATGTAAAAAACCTGTCTGATTAGAATGAATAATGTCCGACAATACCTTTTTAATTCTATGCGCTATACATTTTGCTAGAATTTTTGCATCACAACACTGAAGTGTAAGGGGCCCCCAATTTTTTAAATGGACTGGATCTTTATATTTCCCACTTGTATCCTGTTTCAGTAATAATGAAATCAGACCTTTTTCTTGAGTTTCTGATAATCTACCATTTACATAGGAGTGGTTAAAACATGCTAATAACGGTCCTCTGAGTATATCAAAAAAAGGTTTGGTATTCCTCGACTGGTATGCCATCCAACCCTGGAGTTTTCCCAGACTTAAAGTCTTTAGTTGCATCCAGAAGTTCCCTCTCTGTAATTTCACCTTCACATGAGTCTTTCTGTATGGCTGTTAATTTTACATTATTAAGAGAAAAAAAATCCCTACAATTAGCTTAAATTAGAGGAGATTGAGGTGACTGAAACGAAAACATATGCTTAAAGTACTTTGCTTCCTCTTTCAAAATATAACTTGGTGAATCATGGGTGACTCCGTCATTTGTAACCAGTTTCAGTAAATTATTTTTGGTATCATTTCTATGTTGAAGATAAAAAAATTATTTGGTGCATTTTTCCCCATATTCCATCCAGTTTGATTTATTATTTATTATATATTACACTTGATCTTTCTTGAATAAGTTTCTCAATTTCTTTTTGTTTTTAATTTTAATTTATTCTGAGCCTATATGTTACAGTTTTTATTGTTATATATTTGTTCTGTTTGACCTTCTATTTCCTTTGTTAGTGTGGACTCTTTTGACCTAAATTGCTTTTGTTTTCGAGATGAGTACTGAATTGCATGGCCTCTAAAGGCACATTTAAAAGTGTCCCATACAATAAGGGGATTTGCTGTACCTATGTTATGTCGGAAACAATCAGTTATAAATTCCTCTGTCCTAGTTAAAAACAAGTTATCATCCAAAAGGCTTTGATTAAATTTCCAATATCCTCGCCCACGTGGAAATTCAGTAAGAGTAATGTATATGCCAATTATATGATGGTCCGACCGCAATCTGTCCCTATCAACACTTTTTAAACTTTTGGTGCCAACGAGAATGACATAAGAAAGAAGTCAAGACGACTAGCTTGATTGAGTCTCCACCATGTACATCTCACTAGGTCAGGATATTTAAGCCTCCATATACAGTTGAAGTCGGAAGTATACGTACACTTAGGTTGGAGTCATTAAAACTCGTTTTTCAACCACTCCACAAATGTATTGTTAACAAACTATAGTTTTGGCAAGTCGGTTAGGACATCTACTTTGTGCATGACACAAGTAATTTTTCCAACAATTGTTTACAGACAGATTATTTCACTTATAATTCACTGTATCACAATTCCAGTGGGTCAGAAATGTACATACACTAAGTTGACTGTGCCTTTAAACAGCTTGGAAAATTCCAGCAAATGATGTCATGGCTTTAGAAGCTTCTGATAGGCTCATTTGAGTCAATTGGTGGTGTACCTGTGGATGTATTTCAAGGCCTACCTTCAAACTCAGTGCCTCTTTGCTTGACATCATGGGAAAATCTAAATAAATCAGCCAAGACCTCAGAAAAAAATTGGTAGACCTCCACAAGTCTGGTTCATCCTTGGGAGCAATTTCCAAATGCCTGAAGGTACCACGTTCATCTGTACAAACAATAGTACGCAAGTATAAACACCATGGGACCACGCAGCTGTCATACCGCTCAGGAAGGAGACGCGTTCTGTCTCCTAGAGATGAACGTACTTTGGTGCGAAAAGTGTTAATCAATCCCAGAACAACAGCAAGGGACCTTGTGAAGATGCTGGAGGAAACAGGTACAAAAGTATCTATATCCACAGTAAAACAAATCCTATATCGACATAACCTGAAAGGCCGCTCAGAAAGGAAGAAGCCACTGCTCCATAAAAAGCCCGACTACGGTTTGAAACTGCACATGGGGACAAAGATTGTACTTTTTGGAGAAATGTCCTCTGGTCTGATGAAACAAAAATAGAACTGTTTGGCCATAATGACCATTGTTATGTTTGGAGGAAAAAGGGGGTAGGCTTGCAAGCCGGAGAACACCATCCCAACTGTGAAGCACGGGGGTGGCAGCATCATGCTGTGGGGGTGCTTTGCTGCAGGAGGAATGGGACAAAATTCACCCAACGTATTGTGGGAAGCTTGTGGAAGGCTACCCGAAACGTTTGACCCAAGTTAAACAATTTAAAGGCAATGCTACCAAATACCAACTGAGTGTATGTAAACTTCTGACCCACTGGGAATGTGATGAAATAAATAAAAGCTGAAATAAATCATTCTCTCTACTATTATTCTGACATTTCACATTCTTAAAATAAAGTGGTGATCCTAACTGACCTAAGACAGGGAATTTGTATTAGGATTAAATGTCAGGAATTGTGAAATATACCGTTTAAAAGTATTTGGCATATGTAAACTTCCAACTTCAAATACTAGTTATTTTTTTGTCATTTAGCAGACGCTCTTATCCAGAGCGACTTACAGTTAGTGAGTGCATACATTTTCATACTGGCCCCCCGTGGGAAACGAACCCACAACCCTGGCATTGCAAGCGCCATGCTCTACCAACTGAGCTACATCACATTCATGATTTCCTTAAGAGAATGAGGGTGATAGTTTGTAGTGTGATTTCCTTTTCGGTCCATTGAGCGATTTAAAACAGTATTATAATCTCCCACCATAATAATAGAGTATTGTATTGCTTGCAGGGTTGATAATTTATTATATACAGTGAGGAGAACAAGTATTTTATACACTGCCGATTTTGCAGGTTTTCCTACTTACAAAGCATGTAGAGGTCTGTAATTTTTATCATAGGTACACTTCAACTGTGAGAGACGGAATCTAAAACAAAAATTCAGAAAATCACATTGTATGATTTTTAAGTAATTAATTTGCATTTTATTGCATGACATAAGTATTTGATCACCTACCAACCAGTAAGAATTCCGGCTCTCACAGACCTGTTAGTTTTTCTTTAAGAAGCCCTCCTGTTCTCCACTCATTACCTGTATTAACTGCACCTGTTTGAACTCGTTACCTGTATAAAAGACACCTGTCCACACACTCAATCAAACAGACTCCAACCTCTCCACAATGACCAAGACCAGAGAGCTGTGTAAGGACATCAGGGATAAAATTGTAGACCTGCACAAGGCTGGGATGGGCTACAGGACAATAGGCAAGCAGCTTGGTGAGAAGGCAACAACTGTTGGCGCAATTATTAGAAAATGGAAGAAGTTCAAGATTACGGTCAATCACCCTCGGTCTGGGGCTCCATGCAAGATCTCACCTCGTGGGGCATCAATGATCATGAGGAAGGTGAGGGAACAGCCCAGAACTACATGGCAGGACCTGGTCAATGACCTGAAGAGAGCTGGGACCACAGTCTCAAAGAAAACCATTAGTAACACACTACGCCGTCATGGATTAAAATCCTGCAGCACACGCAAGGTCCCCCTGCTCAAGCCAGCGCATGTCCAGGCCCGTCTGAAGTTTGCCAATGACCATCTGGATGATCCAGAGGAGGAATGGGAGAAGGTCATGTGGTCTGATGAGACAAAAATAGAGCTTTTTGGTCTAAACTCCACTCGCCATGTTTGGAGGAAGAAGAAGGATGAGTACAACCCCAAGAACACCATCCCAACCGTGAAGCATGGAGGTGGAAACATCATTCTTTGGGGATGCTTTTCTGCAAAGGGGACAGGACGACTGCACCTTATTGAGGGGAAGATGGATGGGGCCATGTATCGCGAGATCTTGGCCAACAACCTCCTTCCCTCAGTAAGAACATTGAAGATGGGTCGTGGCTGGGTCTTCCAGCATGACAACGACCCGAAACACACAGCCAGGGCAACTAAGGAGTGGCTCCGTAAGAAGCATCTCAAGGTCCTGGGTGGCCTAGCCAGTCTCCAGACCTGAACCCAATAGAACATCTTTGGAGGGAGCTGAAAGTCCGTATTGCCCAGCGATAGCCCCGAAACCTGAAGGATCTGGAGAAGGTCTGTATGGAGGAGTGGGCC
The DNA here is from genome assembly GCF_964263955.1 of Coregonus lavaretus. Lineage (NCBI taxonomy): Eukaryota > Metazoa > Chordata > Actinopteri > Salmoniformes > Salmonidae > Coregonus > Coregonus lavaretus. The sequence continues at coordinate 22,322,805 of NC_140008.1, read as the reverse complement.
AAAATCCCTGCTGCAGTGTGTGCAAACCTGGTCAAGACCTACAGGAAATCTGTAATTGCAAACAAAGGTTTCTGTACCAAATATTAAGTTCTGCTTTTCTGATGTATCAAATACTTATGTCATGCAATAAAATGCAAATTAATTACTTAAAAATCATACAATGTGATTTTCTGGATTTTTGTTTTAGATTCCGTCTCTCACAGTTGAAGTGTACCTATGATAAAAATTACAGACCTCTACATGCTTTGTAAGTAGGAAAACATGCAAAATCGGCAGTGTATCAAATACTTGTTCTCCCCACTGTAGCTGTACCATGATATTTGCATTGCTACTAAGTAACCCTCCAATTGTTCTCCACTATTACCCCCGCTAAAGCCCCTCCCCATCCCACGTTGGGTTGTCATCCCAGTGATCGTCATACCACCCCCGTCCCCACGGATCCCTAGGCCCCCCGAGAGGCCAGTACTCATCCTTCGAAAACAGCTCACAGTGCCACCCACAAAACAGAAGCAGGTCAACCGCCAAAAGCATTTCCAATGCTCTCACCTCAATATTTATATATATATATATATATATATATATATATATATATATATATATATAGCTATTAAAAATATCTATTCAAATATCTTGCATATCTTAATTTCCATCATTATCAATTAATGTGCGTAATAATGTCGGCAGTTCATGCGAAGGATTGTTATCTATAACCCGGAATGCCATTGTATTACATTACATTTTTGTCATGGTCCTCTGTAGCTCAGCTGGTAGAGCAGAGCACAGCACATGTAACGCCAAGGTAGTGGGTTCGATCCCCGGGACCACCCATACACAAAAATGTATGCACGCACGACTGTAAGTCGCTTTGGATAAAAGCGTCTGCTAAATGGCATATTATTATTGTCAAGCAATTATTATTTTAGCAAACAGTTATTGTGGTTCATCCTATATTCTCCCTAACATCCTTAGCCCCTTGCAACAGATGTGGGATACACACACACACACACGCACATACTCTAACACACTCAACCCCTTTCCTCCACAATCAACCATAAGCTCAGATGCTCAACAGTTTTTACATCCCAGAGCCCAACTCAAGAAATGATCTGATTTACGAATGCATATACAGTTACAGCTATTTGAGAAAGCATGCAAAATTGAGCAAAAATTGACAAACGTTTGAGATTTGATTAACCTATGTCAAGTCCTAGGTGATGGAAATCAGATCCACCCTCTTCCCCTGAGACACAAACACTCTGGTCCCCCGTTGTAACCATTTTTCCCAAGCATCTCCGTGCAGTCAGACCTTTTGTTATTTTGTGCCACCAGGGCCACAATTATATGCCCCCTCTCTGATTGTCCGAGTGTGACCCCCTCCCCATGGGTTACTGCAGCCAGTGTTGCCAGCACTGCCACTACCTGGGTGGGGGTACCCCACCGGAATCCCCACCGGCTAGGTACAAGGTCGTCAAGGTTCTCATTAGCAGCTTGGAGAATTTCCTTGTATATTATGCTCTCCCATCAGGGGGCTCTGGCGTTGTAGGACCAACCCTGCCAGGCAGGTTCAGAATCTTGAGGGGGCAGTGCTGCTCTAGTAGGTCTCTGACTGCATTTAACTTTCTGTTTTGGCTGCATATAGGCGACTTACAGCAGGGCCATAAAACAGATGGGGACTTCTCTTTGTTGTATGGGTCGCTCTGGTGGGTGTCTAGGATATAGGGTTGGGGACTGTTCCATCATGATAGGACAATAAAAAAATAGATTAGATGTATACTTTATTTTAAAATGTATATCCCTCATTTTAGTCGTGAACCAATATTCGCATCGCGAAAAAGTATCCGCAAAATACAATCTGGAAAACTTTTTTTAATGCTATAATGATAGTAAATGTAGCAATTATATGACATGGGAACAACATTTCCACCTATTTCATTGTCAGTAAAAAAAAAAGCTAATATTCTTGATGAAGAATGTTAATAAACTCACTGGCTTAAGGCCAAAATACTATGATTGAAGTTTTTTCCCCAAGATTGTTAAGTTCATTATTTCTACCTGGTTTAAGTCATTTAAGTTCAGACTGGAGTATTTCTTCATTTAAAAAAATTATATGTTTTTGGATTTTTTACACCCACGACCCACTCAAAACCTCCAGCAACCCAAATGTGGGTCGCGACCCACCAGTTGAGAATCGCTGCTTTAGACTTTTGTTGAGGCAGTATCCTGAATTCAAAGTGCAGATCCTATCCAATATGATGTTATTGTTTTGAATGAAGGATTGTAGCTATCCTGAATCTGTAGCTGTCCTGGAATGTCCTTGTGTAGGTGTGAGGTCATTCTCCTAACCAGTCAGTGTAATTACTGGTTCTTGCTCTTCATTTCTCGTATATAGTATGACATCACTCCAAGTGTATGACATCTTTATGATGACCTCAGTGTGATCTCATGGTTTGTCGTGTTGCCATCAGGAGAGCAACATCACTGTGAGGGGATGATCTCATCATTCTAACCTCTATCTGATGAGTCATACTGACACAGACTCAGTAACATGGTTATGATACGGCTGAGACCATTGTTATACTCTAATGAGTATGTGGATGTACATTTCAAGACTTTATGACTCAGAGAAAACAACAAAGATGTTCTACATAGAGAGCTGAGATGGGAATACTTTCACCATTGGAATTTAATTAGCAGAAAACATGTCTCCTTTGATGAACACATTTCCAACACAACTTATATATTTCAGTAACCTGCAGGTGGATTTACTGTATATGGATTACTCTACAGAAATCATTACATATTAGACTCCAGTCCTATCCCAGTATGGATGTTTATGTAAATACCTGAGGTAAGCCTTACTATTCAGTGCACAGACAACAAAGGAGTGAGAGGGGAGATTGTTTGTATGGGAAGATAATGCTATCAGAGTGCAGGCAAATTGAATCTGGAGATGCAGCTGGATAAGCCCTCAAAAAGCCCTGTCACTCCCCCATCTCTCCCCCATCTCTCCTCCATCTCTCCCCCATCTCTCCTCCATCTCTACAGCATCTCTCCAGCACACTGCCCCGGGCTACATTAAGCTACATGTCTGCCTTCCTGTAATTAAGAGAGAGAGCCATTGTTCGCCTTCGAAGGAGAATGAGATGCCGTCCAGTTGTCAGGAGCAGACTGCTCTATGTCTGGGTTCTAACCAATGTGTGTGTGTGTGTGTGTTTTAAGTTTCTTAGCTTTTTGTGTGTGTGTGTGTGTGTGTATGTGAGTGCAGTGTTGTTAGCCAGGCATGCAGACTGGTGCCAGGCTGTCTACCTGGGTCCACTCCACCCAGTGAGCTGATGCAGACAGCAGACATCCCCAGCTCCCCTGGGAGAGGAGAGAGGTCTCAACCACTCCACCTGCGCTCTCCTCTCCTCTCTCAATTCTTTATCTCATTGACACTGTTTTTGTTTACAACAGGCTTTTAAGTCTCAGACACTTTTAGATGGTTTATCAATGTTTCTAATAGAATTTTGCTATTCTCTGTTGTGCTTGCGGCTGGACAAGGTCAGCAGCTTTTTTGTTGCTTACAGGAGTGCATCTCAAAGTTATTATGACATTAGCTTTACTCCATATTTAGCATTCTCATTAGCTGTACTCCTAGTATGATGGGTGTGTTGGTATCAGCTGTGATCCAGACCACTCTGTGGCGTTGTGGCTCCCCTGGGACCGGAGACTGAACACTAATGTGGGGTGGGGTCTACTGCTGCATGCTGTGGATGCATGGGGAGCTGGTGTTTGTTCCTGTTATCATAACCCCTCATATACTTTCACACATTTATAAACACACACACACACACACACCAGGGTACAACGCTGACATCATGGTTTCTGCGTGTTAGTGCCCCCCCACAGACGAATTCCACCTGCCCTCTTGCCCCAGATGGGGGTGGCGGCGCCACGCTGGCGATGGCAGGGTGATCATCTGCTCTCAGCTAATTGCCCCATCACCTCCCAGCACAGTGGGACCTGTAGCTGAACCAGAATGGAGCCATGGGTGGAGGCTGGGGGCTGGGAGCTGGGGGAGGGAGGGAGGGTACAGTGGTGTTACAGTCAACCCTCTGCCCTGTCTGGCACATAGGCCACTCTGGCACTGTCTCTAGCAGAGATGGGAAGGTCATGCTACTACTCATCACCACCAAGAGGTGTGGCCATCTGCTGGCCAATCAGGGTGCTGGCACAGCCATACTCCTCTCTGGCATTTTGCTGAGCACAGAGTCCAAGGTTGCCTGATCAGACATGACATGATTCTCAATAATTTATTTAAGACATGTATGCCCTGGTTTTGTCTCTGAATGCTATCACAAGCCTCTGGCCCTACATCACACCTGTCTGTCTGTCAGACCTGCTGTGTATGAGTGCGATGTATATGAATGAGATCCAGTGTTTACACACAGATGTGAGTAGAATATCTCCACACTACAGAGTAATGGCCTGATACTGGATAATGCAGCTATCTCACCAGAGGGGTTGTAGAAGGACTATCGTCAGCCATCACAAGGCTCTGTGTTTCACCACTAACCCTACTGTATAAACCCACTTTACAGTGCTGCCTGCTGGGCTCACTCCATACCACCACTACCCAGCCCAGACTGGATATAAATCTTCCACTGCGTTTCAAAGAACTGTCAGGAGTACTACAATGTATCACCCCTGAGCCCACTGAGTAATCCTAATGGCATGTGCAGACCACTTGTATTTTGATTACTTATTTTGATATAATTAATGACGCCATAAAGTGAACTCTGAAGTTGAGTCGATGCCTCTAGCTGAAGTACGCAGTGTGTGTATGTGTGTGTGTCCTGAGTGAATTGTCCAAGAGCATTTGCAACACTCTTAAAACCATAATAAGTGAGCTGGGTGATCTGAAAAGTCATAGTCAATCGATCAATAATATAATAATACTTTTAGCAAAAATGTTTATTTTCAATTCACAATCTGTAGAAACAATGAGAATAGAAAGGTTCAGAACTTTTGTAAGACATCACAGTACAGTTGAAATATATATGGCAAATAGAAATCCTATATGGATGGTGTTAAGAGATAGATGGGAGGTGTTGAATGGAATTGAAGGATGGGACTAATAACAACTAACAACAAATAATAACAAGATAACTAATAATGTAAGCATACTGTGTCCATAATAAGTATATAGGTTGTAGGTTGGGAGCTTTTGTGAAAGAGCAAAGTTAGAAAGATATGGCATATAGAAGCAAACCGGATGGACATTATGAAAATGATCGGAGAGGTTGAGAGTAGAAGAAGTTCAGGAGAAAAAACAAACAAAATATAATTATTGTAAAATTGACTGTGTCCATAAAATGTAGATAGTAAGTATAAGCTGGAAGTAGAGGCCTAAGCATTGTTGTTCACTAGTTTACTCCAAGTAGGGAAAGGGTGGCGGGGTTGGAAAGTAATAAAGGGGAATCTTTTTTTTTCAAAGGATATGTATGTGTATGTGTATGTATGTATGTGTGTATGTATGTATGTGTGTATATGTGTATATATATGTATATATATATATATATATATATATATATATATATATATATATATATATATATATATATATATATGTATGTGTATATATATATATATATATATATATATATATATATATATATATATATATATATATATATATATATAAACATGGGGGATTGGAAGTGATGCAGACAATTACATTGATAGAAGTTACAATCTATCTGCAATATTAAGTTGATCTACCCCCCCCCCCCACAAAAAAAAATAAAAAAATAAAAAAATAAAACAATAAGTGAGCTGGGGAGCAGTGCCTTATTTGTGTAATAAACAGAATAGGCACAGCAGTAATACGCAGCAACCTTACATGGTCTCATGTGACCTGATACCTCTCTGCAATGATAGCCCTCATCTAGTTTTTTATTTATTTTCATGCTACCTGTTCCCATAGACTTCCAGTCATTGTGCTAACGATAGTTAGCAATTGTACTATTGCTGGTTAGCAACTTCCTTCAAACTGCACACATACATAAAAATGGTATCCACAAGTTCTTCTGACTCTGGGGAAGTGGATAAAGGGCCTTTGCCAAAATCCCAAACTATCTCTTTAAAATCCACTCTGTGCTTGTCTATGATGTCACATTTCATCACTAGTCCAAATAGAGATAAATTAAGAATTAAAGGGTTTGGGCATTTTGATAGATGTAAGAAACCGTATATGAATGAATGCCCTATTGCTATCAGTTAATATCAACTTAGTGTCTTAGACCTGGCTCAAGTTCCTCCTAGTTTCCATTTTTGCATGCAAGCAGTAGTCGTAAAAGCACTATACTGGAATATACAACAGTGCATTTCCTCCAATTACTCTGGGGCTTTGAGTTTATGATTTCAGTTTATGATTTAAGGTCTGGGAGGCTGTGTGTTGCTGTTCGCCAGGCACTTAGCTTTAACACGGCTACGTCCCAATAGCATTTATGAGTGGATTTGATGCCGCACCCCTATGCTCCTGCAATAGAACAAACAGTACTACTGAGCCCAGCCATTTTGTGCACTTACACATTGGGTGCTTTTAGGTGGGATTTAGGACTATTTGGTTCAACTCTGGTAGAAATACTGTATCTGCTGCTGCATTCTATTAACTCAAGTGAAGCACTATGAATGTGATCTGGTATTGATTGTTGGCCTGTTTGATCTAATTCACCCAAGGGTTTGTAATTTATTGAAGTCTCTAAAGGGAAATTATATTTTAAAAGCCGATATCAGATAGCTTAACGTTGGGAAGACAAATAAACTAATGTACTTAGAGGGAATAGAGTAATCAAATCATGCGGGTTGAATGGTGAAAAGAGAACAACAATGCTGACATAGATGTGTGACGTCTTTTATCACTTCTGTCTTTCCCCAAAAAATGCTGTTGAAAAAGAGATTAAATAGAAAATTTAATGACTTTATGGTTTTGATGTCTCTTGTAAACTGCTGATTGTCTCTACAGTAAGTGGGCTTTGAGATGCCTTTCCAAAGGAAAGCCCGGAGCCTACTAATTACCCATGACTACTGTACATTGTTTCAAACCCACTCACTGATTTGATGCTTTCCAGGCCATTCAATGACTTGCAATGGCAACTGCTTTACATGGTATTCCAGTATACCATCAGTGATCACATATTGCCAACAGAATGACAAAGCAAGAGAGGTTGCTTAGTAACAGTGACATTGGATACCGTCTTTATGCCTGATCTGCATCCAAAATGATGGATAGATACATTACATGTGTGAGAGTAGGAGGCATACTTGACTTTTTTTCGGATATTTCTAAAGCTATTTTCTTCTTGGATTAGTATTCAAAACAAGGAGGCTGTGCCATGTTTTAACAACAGTGGAATTCTACAACATCTGGCAGCGTTTGCGTTAGGAAGAGAAATTGGCTCTTCAAATGCTGCTAGTAGTATATTATCTTTGTGAAAAATATCATTCAAAAAATAAATAAATATATTTTAGGAACAGAGCTTCCATTAGTCACAAAATTGAGCTGGTGACTAGTTTTATGCACTTATTCTAAACCATTTAACCTTCCCATCATTAATATAATATGCCATTTAGTAGACACTTTTACCAAAGCTACTTACAGTCTTGTATGCATGCACTTTACATATGGGTGGTCCCAGTGGGAATCGAACCCACGACCCTTGGTATTGTAAGCGCCATGCTCTACAGACTAAGCCACACAGGATCGCATTGAGCATTTGACAGCCTCAGATCTAAAAGGAAGCAGAGAGAGAAGAGAGAAGCGAGAAGCGAGAAGTGTGACTGCAGTGACCTCTACGCTTGATTGATTTGAGAATATAGACAAGATGTCCCCCAGTATGAAAGCAACCAATTTTATCCCTCATCTCTGAGACTTCTGAGGGAAACAGATCAACATCAAAGTCAAAGCCCTTCTTGTATCTGCTAACAGTTGAGAAGTTGAAAAGCAGAGGGAAGAGGAGTGGCATCAATAAAGGCTTGCTTTTAGCTGCCAGTGCTCTGCGCTCTTTGGTGCCTGCATATAAACGTTGACCGGGATTCTGCTGGGGCAGCCATGTTATCACATAAGGAATTTCAAGCAGAGAGTTGCGTTTTTCTTATCTTCCTGTATGCCTGCTCTTGTATAGAAGTTGTGTTGTTGTCTCACAGCCCTCGTTCAGTTGATGACCTTGAGCTCTAGGATGGAGCTTTCTGTGGTGTAGAATGTGTTTGTGGCGTGTGTGTGAGTGTGTGTTGTCTGCGGCGCTGAGTTGTGAAACCACGTGTGCATATTATTATCCGGGGGTGGCTTTTTTTGAGCCACATGCAGCGATAAATCTGTTTGGGAATGGGGGCACTGTACCACATCCTGAAGTACGAGACACATGGGGCGTCTCGTACTTCAGCAAAACAAATTGCCAGCAGCCGTTCAGGGGCAGCTACTGCCGAGATATAAACCAGGGGGACAGCAGTCTCTGCATCGCTGCTCTCCAGAGGAAGACTCAAAGCTATTTTCTTTGGCCAATAACAGTAAAGCAGTCCTGGGATGGCCAGCAGTAAATTCCTGTCAGGTAATTAAAGTCAATAGCGAAGCCTCGCTCAGTCAGTAGCCAACAAGGTCAAATGGTACAGAGGAGAGCTGCACGGTTGGATAATGCCAAACAAATATATAAATAAATAAAGTGTCATCTTATTTCATTAACTGAGCGGTGTGGGATGTGACAGGGTAATGCAGCCCGCCCCCTGTTCTCAGCCTGCCACGCCTCCTGTGTGTGCAGGGAACAGCAGGAGCTCCTGATCTCAGCTCTGGACTAACACAGGAGAAGGCAAAACACCTGGGACCTCCTGACACAAACTATCATGCATGTGTACGTGTGTGTGTTTGTGCATCTGTGCGTAATTCGTCTTTGTCTTCTTCACATTACCAGGACAAACACTTCTCCAAGATAAACACATTTTTCATCCAACAATAAACCAATATGGTTGATATTAATGAAACCCTTTGATTTAAAAAGAAGGTCATATATTTAATTGTAATCAAAGGTAACTGCATGAGCCATGAAACCAAAATATCACACTGAGTATACATATATTTGATTACACAAGCAGATCAAACAAGTAGGGAACATTTAGAAATTCTTCAAAGATTACGTTTTTCATTATTGCTTCCCTGTTCTTCCTTCTCCTCTTCATGGCGCTTGTTGAGCACATGCATACATACAGTACCAGTCCAAAGTTTGGACACACCTACTCATTCCAGGGTTTTTCTTTATTTTGACTATTTTCAACATTGTAGAATATTAGTGAAGACATCAAAACTATGAAATAACACATATGGAATCATGTAGTAACCAAAAAAGTTAACAGGTGTGCCTTGTTCAAAGTTAATTTGTGGAATTTCTTTCCTTCTTAAATGTGTTTCAGCCTATCAGTTGTGTTGTGACAAGGTAGGGGTGGTATACAGAAGATAGCCCTATTAGGTAAAAGACCAAGTCCAGATTATGGCAAGAACAGCTCAAATAAGCAAAGAGAAACGACAGTCCATCATCACTTTAAGACATGATGGTTAGTCAATCAGGAAAATGTCATGAACTTTGAACGTTTCTTCAAGTGCAGTCGCAAAAACCATCAAGCGCTATGATGAAACTGGCTCTCATGAGGACCGCCACAGGAAAGGAAGACCCAGAGTTACCTCTGCTGCAGAGGATAAGTTCATTAGAGTTAACTGCACCTCAGATTGCAGCCCAAATAAATGCTTCACAGAGTTCAAGTAACAGACACATCTCAACATCAACTGTTCAGAGGAGACTGCGTGAATCAGACCTTCATGGTCGAATTGCTGCAAAGAAACCACTACTAAAGGACACCAATAAGAAGAAGAGACTTGATTGGGCCAAGAAACACAAGCAATGGACATTAGACCGGTGGAAATCTGTCCTTTGGTCTGATGAGTCTAAATTTGAGATTTTTGGTTCCAACCGCCGTGTCTTTGTGAGACGCAGAGTAGGTGAACGGATGATCTCCACATGTGTGGTTCCCACCGTGAAGCATGAAGGAGGAGGTGAGATGGTGTGGGGGTGCGTTGCTGGTGATACTGTCTGTGATTTATTTAGAATTCAAGGCACACTTAACCATCATGGCTACCACAGCATTCTGCAGCGATACGCCATCCCATCTGGTTTGCGCTTAGTGGGACTATCATTTGTTTTTCAACAGGACAATGACCCAAAACACACCTCCAGGTTGTGTAAGGGCTATTTGACCAAGAAGGAGAGTGATGGAGTGCTGCATCAGATGACCTGGCCTCCACAATCACCCGACCTCAACCCAATTGAAATGGTTTGGGATGAGTTGGACCGCAGAGTGAAGGAAAAGCAGCCAACAAGTGCTCAGCATATGTGGGAACTCCATCAAGACTGTTGGAAAAGCATTCCAGGTGACTACCTCATGAAGCTGGTTGAGAGAATGCCAAGAGTGTGCAAAGTTGTCATCAAGGCAACGGGTGGCTACTTTGAAGAATCTAAAATCTAAAATATATTTTGATTTGTTTAACACTTTTTTGGTTACTTCATGATTCCATATGTGTTATTTCATAGTTTTGATGTCTTCACTAATATTCTACAATGTTGAAAATAGTCCAAATAAAGAAAAACCCTTGAATAAGTAGGTGTGTCCAAACTTTTGACTGGTACTGTACGTATGTGTGGTGTATTTTCTGTGCCTGTGCCCAGTAGTATTGTTAACAAGCTCGTGAGTCCCCTAATGCCCTGTAGGATGCAGTGCACTGATGTGGAATAGACACCCGCCCAGGCAGCCAGCCTTGGGACTCTGCAGACACTGGATAAGAGCCTGCTCTGGAGGGAGGAGGGGTCCAGGGGCAGGCCAGCACTGCTCACTGCCCCCTCTTCTCTCAATCCCCTCTCTCAACCTCCTTCCCTTCAGCCAGGCATGAGGCAGGGTGGCTGCATTAGTATTCTGCTGAGACAGGCACACAGAGATAGGAACTCTTTCTCCTCTACCAGTGGATTTATCAGCTTGGCCTTTTTCCCCTTTCTTTCCTTTGCCTTACTAAGCTAGGCTAATTTTGTTTAATTTTAATTTAGTGTTTCACTTTGTAGCTGCATTAAAAACAAAAGCCTTTTCCCACCTCTGCCCATCCCTAGTTGAGAGGATATACAGTAGAGTATGGGGTTTATTGAGAGGGGGGTCAGTGAGTCCCAGGTTCATTTGAGACAGGTTGCCTGTTCCTTCTGCTTACCAGACGGGCTGTTCAGGACTGCAGGCTGCTATCAGACATTGATAGCATCTCCATCTGATCCTGGTCCTACAGGAGAGACACCGGCAGCCTGTCGTCACAGCCTCTGATCTGCCTCCTCCTTCTCATCCTGTCCTTATCTTCTGTTTCCTCCTCCTCCCTAACTTCCTCTCTGTCTTCCTCCTCCTCCCTAACTTCCTCTCTGTCTCCCTCCTCCTCACTCTCTTACCCTCTCTCTCTCCCTCCAGTCCTCCTCTCTGTGGCCTTAGATCAGTGCCTTTCCGTTATTGCGTTTTCAAAAGATTTTCAAAAGATTCACTCTCTTCTACTCCTCTTCTCAAGCATTTGTTGTGGATCGTTATTCCCTGTCTTCCCCACCACCTTTTCTCTCACATTTCATTTCTGTCAGATTTTTGATTAGCATGTGCACAGCTTTATATGCAGTTATCAGCTGCGTAGACATTCATTCAGCCAGGCTGTACCATTATTTGTTAGCCTGTATGAAATGTCCTCCTTTATTTACTGCTTAATACAGTTAGTTTGGGATGCAACTCAGGGTGATGAAGCCCAGTGAACAGGAGAGATGTAGAGGCAGCCAGGGGAATAGAGCAGAGCAGAGCAGTAAACTGAGCGCCTGTAGGGGATGCGGTAGTGTCACATTTCTCATTGATCGCTACCTAAGGCCCATTAATCACTCTGTCCTTGCAGCCCTTGGCATTACCACCAGATGATAGTAAGACTAGAAATATCCACTATTGGTCAGTCCCTGTAGGGTTTTGCGATTCTGAGATCACAATACATTTTAGCAAAATCAACAATTCCCTGCATATTATGCGAGGGCTTGCAAATTTGACCAATCATTGCACTATTACCGCATAAAACTGTCTGATCCTTACTCTATGAAAAGAGGGCTCGCAATTTTAACCAATCACCAGACTTTTACCGCATTAAATCAAGCCACACATCAACAAATGTTTTCCCCCATCAGCGCATTTTTTTTGTGACAATTTGGACAAAATCATTGCATATTGCCATGCAAAATGTCAGAATTGCCGCAGCAAAGTCACGCATTTTTGCTATCTATCACAAAAAACTGCCGCGAAACCATGGAGGGACTGATTGGTCCATGCACTCACATTGGTACCATGACCTTATAGACATAAATCTGTCATCAATTGTCATCAATGATCACCATGTATTGTATATGAGAGATGAATTCACTGTAAATCCTTTATATGTCCTTCTGCCATTGCAGGCAAAGACTCCCAGCTAAGAATGTATACTACTACCGCTGCCCTGACCATCGGAGGAACTATGTGATGTCCTTCGCCTTCTGCTTTGACCGAGAGGATGATGTGTACCAGTTTGCCTACTGTTACCCCTACACCTATACCAGACTGCAGCACTACCTGGACAGCTTGGAGCGCAGGAACCTGGACTACCTGCAGAGAGAGCAGCTGGGGCTCAGTGTGGTGAGTGTGTGCATGCTTGCTTGCATGCGTGCGTATACGTGTGTGTGTTTGTGTCGTTGTGTGTCATCTCTCCCTCATCATACTGTTTTCAACAGACTACCAGAGAGCCCCCAGCCCAGGTCCAGCAGTCCTCTGCTTCATCTTTTCATGTTATCAGTATGACTGTTCAACTCTTTGTGATTGTAGCCTGAGAGAGGACAGGATTAGCGTCCTTGACTGTGCTAGAAGGTGTGGTGTGGTGTGGAGGCTGGTGGAGCCAGCCAGAGTGTGTCTCTCTGCCTCTCTCTGTGTTGTGCCTGTGCAGCATTGCACGCTGGTTGCCCTCTGAGGGATAACACTGCTGCGTGTAATCAGGAGAGCTCTCACCTTTCACAGGAGCAGGTGCTGGATCATGCACGCTGCCTGCAGTACTGTTTTCTCTTATCAAATAATTGTAGGAGAAAATCTCATTAGAAATGCTTGAGAGTTAATTTTTTTTACATTTTTCAAGGAAAGCTAGCTGCAAGCGCCAATGATGAAATTGCATTTATTGATAAAAAGGAGTCAAATATTTATGAAATTTGGTTTGAAGGGCAGATGATGTTGGTGATGGTGATATCTCAACCAATAGGAGCCCAGAATTGGCAACAAAGACAAGAACAGGCATCAGCATATTCCTTCCATAGTTCCCATCATAGAATTAGAATTAAATTGAATTGTATTTATATGCTTCCCACTGTCCTATCACACTTTCAAGTACAAATGAGGGCTTTTATGCCTCACCAGCACTTTGTTCAGACATAAAACGGAGTGAGTTGGCACTCAGACTAAGGATTAGTATGCATAGTCATAGAGGTGTTTTATGGCCTTATTTGTCTTTTAATGTCCTGTGGTCCTGGGTCTTTGACAGCCCGGCCCAACCCTCTCATTACGACCTGCAATGAGAGAGGGATGAGGGGACCTTTCCGTCTGCTGCAGTAAAGAGCCCCAGTCCCTCCAGTGGCTCCACACACCCACATGATACATGTTTGCTGGAGGAGCTTACCATACGTGTATGGAGATAATATACTCCACACGCACACGCACACGCACACACACACACACACACACACAGATCACATGTGCATATCTACACACACAGTGAAAGAATGATTTTTGTCCCATTGCCCTTTCAGATGCAGCGATGGCACCATGGCATTAAATAGCAAATGGACCCTATAGGAAATCATCAGGGGGTAAGAAAAAAGCCTTGCCATTTAGTGTGACATTCTCCAGTGTCCTTGACTGAGTGCCTTATCATGAATAATAGCATTTTCAATCAGCCTCTCACTCTCAGTTTAAGTTGTGCATGAAGGCATAAGATAGAAAGTGCTTTACAATCCTCATTATTTCTGATCATTAGGTATGGCTTGCTCATAGGCTAGTCATAGCTCCAAATGGAACTGATTGGAAAGATGTATCTACACTTTTGAGGTGTGATTATAAATGTAAAATGTGATTATAAATCAGCAGGTGCTTAGATTGTTTCAGCCCAGAATGAGCCTGGAAGTGCTTGTCAGATCTGCAGGGCTGGAATTTGTGACACAGGTCCTCCACTTTTACTTTAAAAACCTCTGTTAGCCACCTGGGCTGCATCTTTGTTGGAATCTTGGGGGGTGTGAGCATGGCCAATAAAATGCTAGGGAAGGTTAATGCTAGGACCAAGTTTTGGGCTAGAAAGTGCAAGCTGCTTGATAAGGACTCAATGAGAGTGCTAGCCACTGCCCTCATTCAATGCCATTTTGACATACGCTACTCTGGTTTTGGGGCTTATTTAAGCTTCTGAAGGGGAAGCTCCAGATAGCCCAGAATAAGCTGATCAGGGTAATATTGAAGGTGAGTCCATGTAATCACATATGCAGGAGCTGCTTTCAGGAACTCAACTGGCTGCCTGTTGAGGCTAGGGTGTCCCAGATTAGACTGGGTTTGGTTTACAGGAGTATTTATGGTTCTGCGCCCAGATATGGAACTGATTACTTTCCCCATGTTAGGGATGCACACAACCACAGCACCAGATCAGGTGTTGCTAATGTGTGCTTATACAGGTTCAGGAATAATGCTGGGAAAGGCACTTTCTTGTATACAGGAGCCTCAGAGTGCCCATAAAAACGACGCCCTCTCTGGGAAGCTTTAAAAAGAAGGTTAAAAACTGTCTGTCTTGTGTGCCCATATGAATGTTCCCTCCGATGTAACAGTCATAATGAAATAGATGTTTTTATTTTGTATATGTTTTGCTGCCATACTGTGTAACGCTGTGTTGCCGATCTTGCCGAGCCATCTTGTCACAAGAGGACCACAATGGAAATAAGTCCTAGATTTTGTTTGTTATCCTCCATGAATTTACTTATGTACATGTATGTCTTTTTTGAGTTTTATGTATGCTTGTTTTAATAATATGTACTAAAACCCCCTCTTCTACTCAGAGTTTACTGATGCACAGTCCCTCATTGTTGGAGGGATTTGAAAGGAGAGTCAAGTCTGTGAGTACATTGGCTGCTGTCTCAGGGAAAGTAAACAAAGCCAGAAAAGAGGAGGAGGAGAGAAACTCGACTGAGAGTGGAAGACAAGCAGACAGAGGAAAGCAGGCCTCAGGGCCGAGCTGCTGTAGCACACTAGGTCTACCTGCCTACCGATAAACAGCTGCAGTAATTGTGATGTCTCATCTCCACCAAACGCACAGAGAGAACATAGCTCCACTGTAATAGGGGAGGACTACTATAATTGCACTTCTGGGATAATAACAAATGCTTGAACTGCGTATTGCCTTTCAGCCTCCCTCTCTCTACCATCCCTTTATCGTTCTCTTTCACTTTTCCCCACTCCCTTTACATGCAGTCGGTTTTTATAAGCACCTAGATCTGCTGCAGGGACCAGTAGTAAAACTGCTTTTTGATGGCGTATGTGCCAGGTGAAGACAAAGGCATTGTAAGCATAGTAAGCAGTGTGTGTGTGTGCATGTTTGTGTCAGTGAGTGTATGGAAATATTTTTGCCATCTGCATTTGCCCAGGTGTCAATCAATGAGATGTGGGGTGAGGTTTGAAAAACCTCTGTTCATCTGTGACAACTTGAAACAGCAGAACAGACAGCTCAGGCTTTTTTTAATGGTCAGAGGTTTCTTTCCTTTGTCTCTTTTAAGGCAGACTTTACGGATATAGCTGATGTCTCTCTTGCTACTTGTACCCTAACACATTCTTTGTGATGGTCTACAGGCCTGTGATGGACTAGTGGATTTTATAGAGGGTTTTATAGAGTTTCTGTGGAAGGGTCATGCACTGTATCCATTCCCCTGTTCTCTCACTGTCTGAAGATTTCTCCAACAATCCATTCCTTGACAGTTGTGTGAGCTATCTCCCACCAGAGGGACAAGTCCATGGAGACAGAGTGGATTCTGCCTGGACCTTTCTCTGCTAACAAGTGTGCGCACTCCAGGCATAAGTTTCCTTAAAACTATTCCACCATTTATTTCGTATTGACTGCTAGAAAGACAGTCAGGGCCCAGTATTGGTGCTAGTACACAAGTTGACAAAGCATTTTCTTATGGGCAGAGTAGGAGTTGCAGAGAAAGCATTTTTACCATTCCTTTCCTGTCATGATGGCCAACTGTGACACATTTTGTTTTACCTCTAACAAAGCAGCCTGTATCTGCAGCCATCTAAGATGAATGTGCAAATGAGAGTGAGGAGTCGATAGCCATCCTTAAGTCTGCACCCCTAAGTTCCACAATACTTATCATGTTTCAAGAGGAAATAATCACCCTAAAAGTATTGCGCAACATACAGGATTTGTTTAATTTTTAAGTGTGCAGCTGAATAAGAAACATAAGTTCCTCAAATTTGACTTAGGAAAACAATAAACGCACATGGTTGCAATGGAGCGTACACAATGCTTGCTGTAATATCCACAACACCCTTTGCTCCTTTAGGTATTTTGAATTCTTCACAAAACCGAGCTCGTCTAGAATAATAGGCCTTCTACAGTGCCCTGTGGATGTCACCTTCAAACGTTTAAGGCTCTGTGGGACCCGGCAGCTCACACAGACTGAGGACTAAGAGGCTCCTCCATCCAAAGGCTCCAAGGAGGGGGAGGCGTGTGGAAGCTGGAGATGATATGCTGGTCTGGGAAGGTGATATTCTGCGGTCGTAATGTCACTGGGTCTCCTGCAGACAGGCTGTAGTGGACTGTGTCCTGGTGCCTGTTAGTGGGAATAAAGGATGAGAGGGGCCTTTGGCCCACGGAGTGGGCACTGCGGCTGTCTACTGAGCTTATCGCTGTGTTTGTACACTGGGTGCCAAGATTTAATCAATAGCGACTTTACCTTCCGCTAGGAGATAAGGTCAAACTGACTGGAACGTTAGTAGCTGATGCTAGAGAAGAGTGAGACTAGGCTTGTCTTTCCTACTGCATGGCGGATGGATGGCTGTGCCGTGTGAAACCAGGCTGCTGGGTAATTGAATGAAGTCTTGTCATTTACTGGCTTAACAGCAGCCAAAGTGTCTCTCGCAATATCATGAAGCATCCTGCTCTTCTTTGTGTGTCCACTCTTTCACATCCCCCGTTCAAGGATGCTGTTGACATGTCGGTTCTTCTATGAATTATTCTATGATGGTGTTCTAATTTGGAGAGCTCACCAACAGCGGACCAAATTATTATTATTATTGTTGGTCCACCATCAGACCGCCTGCCAATCTACCCTCATTATCATCTATATGAGCTGAGAGCACAATATCACATACAGCAACAGTACTAAGTGGAAGTCCTTAGGAACATGTAGAGGGAATAGATTATATCTAGTTCTGCTGTCACCCTGAACTAGAGAGATAGTGTTTGCCCATATGTGAATAGCCTGGAATGTCTACACCAGACCTCGACTCAACCTTTCTGATTGGGTTGTGGGATCATGCATGATCACTTCTGATTGACGGTTGTCCCTGGCTCTGGTTTCTATGAGAAGAAGCTGGTGGACTGTCAGTATTTTCCATTGGCTTTTATTGGTATTTGACCTCTATTCCAACAGAAAGTGCTGATGTGACTGGATGTGCATAGGGATATAAATGGGTCGGTTTCACCTGTTCTATCTCAGCGAGGTTGCATCAATGGCTTGGCCTCTGACCCCAACAGTAGAGCAGGGAACTTATTCCACATGAAATTGAAGATAAAAGGGTTTATCTGAGCCCATGCTATTAAGCTGGCCTTTCATCTAGAACAATGATTCCTCCAGGCTGTAGTCCCAGTGCTTTATTGCATATCAAGACCCCTATATCAATGCCATCTTACTGTATAGTACAGTAATGAAGGAAAGATGGAATGGGCTGGAGAAAAGGTAGGTATGGCTTGTGTGGTGGAGACAGTGGCCATTGGCAGTAACATACTTAATATTAAGTGGAATTGGAGGCCATAGCCTATATGTGGTCGAAAGATTATTCAGTAGAGGGGTTGTCAGACAGTGGTGTATTTTCCAAGTTGACTTCCAAAATTGTAAGTTGATCCTCTGACAGCAGACTTGCTGTCAGAGATATTTATTTTTGAAATTGGAAATTGCACACACCTTTAAGTGTTAACTCTCTCTCAACCTTGTGCAGCAGATAGAATGTCTGAGTGGTGAGAGAGGAGAGAGAGGTGCTTTATGGAGAGGAGAATATCACCCAGCATGGCTTCATGTTGTCACTTAGCTGGCAGCAGCTCTCTCTCTGCCTCAGATACAACATCATGCCAGAGCCTCCTCTCTCAGTCTGTCCTATATGCACTCACCTGTACTAGATAGAACTCCTCCATCATCAACAACCCTGTCCTCACACCCTGAAGACTTCTGCAACGGAGGAGAAGTGGTACTGTAGCTGACCCTGGAGCCTCAGTTTGGGCCAGAGACTTCTCACTCTCAGTGGTGTAGCTAGCTGGGTAATGGTGGTGCAGTGTGGGAAGGAAGGCTCTGTGGAGGGAGGTGGGTACTGTAGGTGCTGCCTAGCGGCAGGCAGGGCGGCATTGGAGTCATGTGGAGGTGGTTTGGGGAGTGAGTTATCGAGTGACAGAGGACGAGGGATGCGTTCTCAAATGGAGCCCCTGCAGTGTTCAGAGTCTCACTCTCTCAGAGAAATCTAATCCCAGCCGCAGAGCTCTGTACTGCTGTCTATCTCTCTCTCTCTGCTGCCCGCCAATTAATATTTACTAACAACTGCTTTCTAGATGACTCCAAAAAGTGTCTGTTTAATTTTGTTGTCAGGCTTCCTCTCCCATGGGGCCAAGGAAGAGGAAAAAAATGAATCGTTTTCTGAGAGTTTTCAGGTTTTTAATAAGACAGAATATACTTTTCTGACAGTGTAATTGCTTTCCATTCCTAGATCCATAGTTGGGACCCTGGAAAGAAGAAAAGAGGAGAGAGAGAACGAGAGGGAAGGGGAGAGATAGGAGCAAGCAGTACAGTAGATAATGTGTTAGGAGAAAACAATGAAAATTAATAGAAAGAGTTGCTCACCCTCCAAATGCAGCCAAGCTTGAAATGTACTTTGATGGAAACTTAATTTGTTGTAAATGGGTGAAAAACATATTTAGGTATAGGGAGGAGCGGCTGTGGCGCCTGTCTGTGGCAGATGAGGATGCTATGCTCTGAATGCTTCAGCTGAATGGGGAGAAAAATACATAGCCTGTAGTATGCTCATTCAATTTGGAGATGGATATTCATTATCACTCCCTCCTTTCACATCTTTTGGGCTGCAGATAAGTCTGTGATACTAGTGTATTTCTGATAACTTCAGCCTGTAAAACGTTACCTAGAAGGATGATAGTGTGTGTGTGTGACCAAGTTGGTTTGGGGACAGATCTTATGTGTCTGCGTGTCTAATTCCACAGGGGAAGATTATCTTGCGCTGGTTTTGAATCTTCAGTACTGTATAGATCAATACAGACAAATTTGTTTTCTGATAAACTGGAGGCTAGGGTATGGAATTACTGTCAGATACTGTGAACCTCAACATACAGTACCAGTCAAAAGTTTGGACACACCTACTCATTCAAGGGTTTTTCTTTATTTTTACTATTTTCTACATTGTAGAATAATAGTGAAGACATCAAAACTATGAAATAACACATATGGAATCATGTAGTAACCAAAAAAGTGTTAAACAAATGAAAATATATTTTATATTTGAGATTCTTCAAAGTAGCCACCCTTTGCCTTGATGACAGCTTTGCACACTCTTGGCATTCTCTCAACCAGCTTCATGAGGTAGTCACCTGGAATGCATTTCAATTAACAGGTGTGCCTTCTTAAAAGTTCATTTGTGGAATTTATTTCCGTGATAATGCGTTTGAGCCAATCAGTTGTGTTGTGACAAGGTAGGGGTGGTATACAGAAGATAGCCCTATTTGTTAAAAGACCAAGTCAATATTATGGCAAGAACAGCTCAAATAAGCAAAGCGAAACGACAGTCCATCATTACTTTAAGACATGATGGTTAGTCAATCTGGAAAATGTCATGAACTTTTAAAGTTTCTTCAAGTGCAGTCGCAAAAACCATCAAGCGCTATGATGAAACTGGCTCTCATGAGGACCGCCACAGGAAAGGAAGAACCAGAGTTACCTCTGCTGCAGAGGATAAGTTCATTAGAGTTAACTGCACCTCAGATTGCAGCCCAAATAAATGCTTCACAGAGTTCAAGTAACAGACACATCTCAACATCAACTGTTCAGAGGAGACTGCGTGAATCAGACCTTCATGGTCGAAATGCTGCAAAGAAACCAGTACTAAAGGACACCAATAAGAAGAAGAGACTTGCTTGGGCCAAGAAACACGAGCAATGGACATTACTCCGGTGGAAATTTGTCCATTGGTCTGATGAGTCAAAATTTGAGATTTTTGGTTCCAACCGCCGTGTCTTTGTGAGACGCAGAGTAGGTGAACGGATGATCTCCGCATTTGTGGTTCCCACCATGAAGCATGGAGGAGGAGGTGTAAGGGGAGAGGTTGTCGGGTGAGGTCGTCGGGTAAGCTTGGCTTTATACATAGTTTGGGCTTTGTCGAGTAAGGCTTAAACTATGTATTTAGATTGTAGTTAGGTATTGTAGTTAGGTATTGTAGGTAGTTATCGTGGGTTGTTGTATGTAATTATTGTAGGTTAGTATTGTATTCGGCTGAGCCCGGTGAAGCACGAAGCTAGCTGGCTAACCCACTACCTAGCGGGTAGCTACTGGCAACTATTAGCAACGGCATAGTTGTTTCACGCCTGAGAGTGCCTGTAATTACGCCAGCTGGCTGCCTACAATAATTACATACAATAATTGCCTACCATTCAGCTGTTTTCTAACCTCATTGTCTGAACCGTTAACGTTAGGTAGTAAGTGGCTACTGTGCTTGAAATTTAGCTAGCTTGTTGCTACCTGGATAGCAACTAGTAAACAATAGCTGGAACGACCTAGCGAACAGACGCGAACTGGCTGAGTCAATTCAGTGGCTAGCTTTGCACTTGGCTATCTAACAGTAGCTGCTAGGGGTAAGTCATAACCTACATTTGTGTTTTATTTTTACATATTGGTAGCTAGAGTCGTTCAAGGAATTCGGGACATGGGTGACTAGTTAACGTTAGTTTTGCTCTCTCTGTGTGTTCGTGCCGTGAAAGGAGGGGTTTCTTCTTTGTCTGAAAGCAATGGCTAGCTAGTATGCTAACTATTCTAGCTAACTAACTGGCTGAATAAGTTGACGACGGACTCGCTCAAGCTGTCGGGACTAACCCACAACGTTAGACACGGACACGAACGATCTGCTTGGCGTGTTGACACACTGGTGGTTTGTTGTGGCCGAGTATTGGTGCTAAACCGTGTTGTTGGAGTCCGGCATGCTAACTGGCTGTGGCGTCTTATGACTAGGTGCCCTGGACGATTTTCACGGAAGAATACTGTACCTAGTTAGCTAGCTGAATAAACTAAGTTAGTCTATTCCTAGAAAACATTGAACCGCTGTAGTTTACAACAATTATAGTTTCTGAGGTGGAAGTTGGGAGAGTTATATTTGGGTGTTGTGGTGAGGGAGGCCCCGCTCTCTCCTTTCCCAGATGTTTAGTTAATTTCATTCCGATCTCCTTTGCATTATTGTAGCCATTTTCTGCAGCCTGTCAACTATGCCTCTGTCTATCCCTGTTCTCTCCTCTCCGCACAGGCTATACAAACGCCTCACACCGCGTGGCTGCTGCCTCTCTAACCTGGTGGTCCCTGCACGCACCACCCACGTGGAGTTCCAGGTCTCAGGCAGCCTCTGGAACTGCCGTTCTGCTGCCATCAAGGCAGAGTTCATCTCAGCCTATGCTACCCTCCAGTCCCTCGACTTCTTGGCGCTGACAGAAACATGGATTACCACTGAAAACACTGCTACTCCTACTGCTCTCTCCTCGTCTGACCATGTGTTCTCGCATACCCCGAGAGCATCTGGTCAGCGGGGTGGTGGCACAGGAATCCTCATCTCTCCCAAATGGACATTCTCTATTTTTCCCCTGACCCATCTGTCTATCTCTGACTGCTCTTCTCTGTGTCACGGAGGCTCTCCGCACTGCTAAAGCTAACTCTCTCTCCTCTGCTCTTGTCCTTCTAGACCTGTCTGCTGCCTTTGATACTGTGAACCATCAGATCCTCCTCTCCACCCTCTCCGAACTGGGCATCTCCGGCGCGGCTCACTCTTGGATTGCGTCCTACCTGACCGGTCGCTCCTACCAAGTGGCGTGGCGAGAAGCTGTCTCCGCACCACGTGCTCTCACCACTGGTGTCCCCCAGGGCTCAGTTCTAGGCCCTCTCCTATTCTCGCTATACACCAAGTCACTTGGCTCTGTCATATCCTCACATGGCCTCTCCTATCATTGCTACGCAGACGACACACAACTAATCTTCTCCTTTCCCCCTTCTGATAACCAGGTGGCGAATCGCATCTCTGCATGTCTGGCAGACATATCAGTATGGATGACGGATCACCACCTCAAGCTGAACCTTGGCAAGACGGAGCTGCTCTTCCTCCCGGGGAAGGACTGCCCGTTCCATGATCTCGCCATCACGGTTGACAACTCCGTTGTGTCCAAGGCGAAGAGCCTTGGCGTGTGTCACGATCGTCGTAGGAGTGAGTAGACCAAGGCGCAGCGTGTGAAACAAACATGACTTTATTTAATTAAAGTATCAAACAAAACACGACTCGTGAAGTCCACGGTTAACAATACCGACACGGAACAAAAACCCACAACACCCAAGGTAAAACATACAGTTTAAATATGGCTCCCAATCAGAGACAACCAGCCGACAGCTGACACTCGTTGCCTCTGATTGGGAGTCACACAGGCAAACATAGAAACAGACAACCTAGAACACCCAAACAAAGAAACAGAACACATAGAATAAACACACCCTGGCTCAACATATAGAGTCCCAGAGCCAGGGTGTGACAGTACCCCCCCCTAAAGGCGCGGACTGCGACCGCGCCTCAACTAAAGCAAAACAGGGGAGGGCTGGGCGGGCATACCTCCTCGGCGGCGGCTCCGGCTCCGGGCTTGCCCACCACCCTCCAACAAACCCCCCATAGCGCCCCTGGTCCGGTCTGGCCCCGCTGGCTGGAGCTGGACTGGACGTAGCAGGAGCGGTAGGCTTCAGCTCCTTAGTGGAGCAGTAGAGCGGTACCTGAATTGGCACCGATGACCCAGGCACGGGTTGTGCCGGACTGACGACTCGCACCCCTGGCTTGGTGCGAGTGGCAGGAACGGGCCGGGCCGGGCTGGCGACGCGCACCGTAGACTTGGTGCGAGTGGCAGGAACAGGCCGGACCGGGCTGGCGACGCGCACCGTAGACTTGGTGCGTGGAGCAGGGACAGGCCGGGCCGGGCTGGCGACGCACCCCGTAGGCTTGGTGCGTGGAGCAGGGACAGGCCGGGCTGGGCTGACGACGCACACCGTAGGCTTGGTGCGTGGAGCAGGGACAGGCCGGACAGGGCTGGCGACGCACACCGTAGGCTTGGTGCGTGGAGCAGGGACAGGCCGGACTGGGCTGACGACGCACACCGTAGGTTTGGTGCGTGGAGCAGGGACAGGCCGGGCTGGGCTGTCGACGCACACCGTAGGCTTGGTGCGTGGAGCAGGAACAGGCCGGACTGGGCTGGCGACGCACACCGTAGGCTTGGTGCGTGGAGCAGGAACAGGCCGGGCAGGGCTGGCGACGCACACCGTAGGCTTGGTGCGTGGAGCAGGAACAGGCCGGGCTGGGCTGTCGACGCACACCGTAGGCTTGGTGCGTGGAGCAGGAACAGGCCGGGCAGGGCTGGCGACGCACACCGTAGGCTTGGTGCGTGGAGCAGGAACAGGCCGGGCAGGGCTGGCGACGCACACCGTAGGCTTGGTGCGTGGAGCAGGAACAGGCCGGGCTGGGCTGTCGACGCACACCGTAGGCTTGGTGCGTGGAGCAGGGACAGGCCGGACAGGGCCGTCGACGCACACCGTAGGCTTGGTGCGTGGAGCAGGGACAGGCCGGACTGGGCTGGCGACGCACACCGTAGGCTTGGTGCGTGGAGCAGGGACAGGCCGGACTGGGCTGGCGACGCACACCGTAGGCTTGGTGCGTGGAGCAGGAACAGGCCGGACCGTACTGGGAACACACACCACTGGCCTTAAACGGGGATCAGGAACGGGCCGGACCGGACTGGCAATACACCTCAGTACCTCTCGCCGTGCCTCTACAACTTCCTTCCCTCCTCCCGCCAATGGCTCCCGTAACCCGGTGGCCTTCTCTCCTCGTCTCCCATTTCGCCCTGTGGCAGCCTCCTGCTGCCCAGTCGCCCATGCCGTGTGCCCCCCCCTAAAAATTTATTGGGGTTGCCTCTCGCCTGTCCGACGTTGACCCGTTTGGCGCCGCTGCTCCTCTCCTGCCTGGGTCTCCCCCTTTATCGCCTTCCGGTACCGGACGGCCTCCTCCTCAGTAATCTGCCCCCAACCGAGGAGGACATCCACAAGAGTCACCTCCTGCGTGTGTTCCTGGACACGCTGCTTGGTCCTGGTATGGTGGGTTTTTCTGTCACGATCGTCGTAGGAGTGAGTAGACCAAGGCGCAGCGTGTGAAACAAACATGACTTTATTTAATTAAAGTATCAAACAAAACACGACTCGTGAAGTCCACGGTTAACAATACCGACACGGAACAAAAACCCACAACACCCAAGGTAAAACATACAGAACACATAGAATAAACACACCCTGGCTCAACATATAGAGTCCCAGAGCCAGGGTGTGACAGCGTGACCCTGGACAACACCCTGTCGTTCTCCGCTAACATCAAGGCGGTGACCCGATCCTGTAGGTTCATGCTCTACAACATTCGGAGAGTACGACCCTGCCTTACACAGGAAGCGGCACAGGTCCTAATCCAGGCACTTGTCATCTCCCGTCTGGATTACTGCAACTCGCTGTTGGCTGGGCTCCCTGCCTGTGCCATTAAACCCCTACAACTCATCCAGAATGCCGCAGCCCGTCTGGTGTTCAACCTTCCCAAGTTCTCTCACGTCACCCCGCTCCTCCGCACACTACACTGGCTTCCAGTTGAAGCTCGCATCTGCTACAAGACCATGGTGCTTGCCTACGGAGCTGTGAGGGGAACGGCACCTCCGTACCTTCAGGCTCTGATCAGTCCCTACACCCAAACGAGGGCATTACGTTCATCCACCTCTGGCCTGCTGGCTCCCCTACCTCTGCTGAAGCACAGTTCCCGCTCAGCCCAGTCAAAACTGTTCGCTGCTCTGGCACCCCAATGGTGGAACAAGCTCCCTCACGACGCCAGGACAGCGGAGTCACTCACCACCTTCCGGAGACATTTGAAACCCCACCTCTTTAAGGAACACCTGGGATAGGATAAAGTAATCCTTCTAACACCCCCCTTACCCCACCCCCCCCCCCCCAAAAAAAAATAAAAATAAAAAATAAAAAAATGGTAAAGTGGTTATCCCACTGGCTATAAGGTGAATGCACCAATTTGTAAGTCGCTCTGGATAAGAGCGTCTGCTAAATGACGTAAATGTAAATGTAATGGTGTGGGCATGCGTTGCTGGTGATACTGTCTGTGATTTATTTAGAATTCAAGGCACACTTAACCATCATGGCTACCACAGCATTCTGCAGCGATACGCCATCCCATCTGGTTTGCTCTTAGTGGGAATATCATTTGTTTTTCAACAGTACAATGACCCAAAACACACCTCCAGGCTGTCTAAGGGCTATTTGACCAAGAAGGAGAGTGATGGAGTGCTGCATCAGATGACCTGGCCTCCACAATCACCCGACCTCAACCCAATTGAGATGGCTTGGGATGAGTTGGATCGCAGAGTGAAGCAAAAGATGCCAACAAGTGCTCAGCATATGTGGGAACTCCTTCAAGACTGTTGGAAAAGCGTGACAGTACCCCCCCCCCCCCCCCCCCCAAAAGGCGCGGACTGCGACCGCGCCAACCGAGTCCCCAGAGCCAGGGTGTGACAGTGTGTCCAAACTTTTGACTGGTACTGTATATATAATGTTCCAAGATAGCGTGGCAGTGCGGACGTGTTCTCTTGTGTGTCCATGTAAATAGCCTGTTTTTTGTATTTTTTTTGTATTTTTCATCCTTCTACTAAATATACTTTTCTGCAACCCGCCTCACTCAATGTGGAATGGATTATATTATTTACTCACCTTTATCTAGAATCTCCAGTTGAAACTAGCCAGCCAGCTAACTAGCTAACTAGCTACTTGCTATTAGCCACCGTTAGCGATTTTCACCCAGAACATCGGATTTTCTGCCGGAATAACTGAATCACTGGACCTTAACACCGGATCTAGCTAGCCGCAACAGAATGGATGTCGAATGGATGTTGCTGTAGGCTAATCACCACTGCCCCCGTAGCACCAGTTAGCCTTGAGCCTTGAGCTAGCCCCGGCTATCTACCTCTCTGTCTACTGGACGGGAGTAGCCAGCTAACCAGCTAACTAGCTACTTGCTATTAGCCACCGTTAGCGGCTTTTTCTCCATTGTCCATGGCCTGTACTACCTACCAGCCAGCTCTAGCCTGGACTATTATCGGCCAGTCTGCACTGTCTGCACAGCGAGTTATCGACCCAGAACCTATCGGATTTTCTGCCGGAATCACTGAATCACTGGACCTTTAACACTGAATAATCGCAACTAGCTAGCTGCAACCAAATGAGCGTTGTTGTTGGCTAATTAGCCTTGAGCTAGCCTTGAGTCAAGCACATCTCCCGGCTATCTACCTCTCTGTCAACCGGACGGGACCTCCTAGAGTCGACACGTAGCCCTGCCGATCCATCACGATTGGTCTGCCGACGTAATCATCTTTGGTTTCAACAGGCTTCCCGTTGCGACGACCACGAAGATCCATCTGCTAGCCCCAGCCCGCTAGCACACGCAAACTACAACCGTGCTTCCTGCTCGCTGTGCTGAAGCACCAATTTCAACTGCTCTCTGACTCACATATTGTTCACTGGACCTTATTATCACTCAGCTGCACAGCTGATGCCTGCTGGACTGTTCCTTTACACGGTACCCTGTCCTGTTTATTCTGTTTAGCCTCAGCCCAAACTTTATCGCCATTACCAGTTGTTGTCTTAGCTCTCTCTAATAACACCCGTGATTGCTTTATGCCTCTCTCCCATGTCAATATGCCTTGCCTATTGCTGTTCCAGTTAGTTCTTATTATACAATTTCACTGTAGAACCCCAAGTCCCTCTCAAACTGCCTCAAATAGTTCCTTTGTTCCACCCCCCATACACGCCGAGACCGGCTCAATCGGTGCCTCCAGTGATGCTATCTCTTTCATTGTTACCCAACGCTTAGGTTTACCTCCACTGTACTCATATCTTTCCATATCCTTGTCTGTACATAATGCCCTGAATCTTTTCTACAACGCCCGGAAATCTGCCCCCTTTATTCTCTGTACCCAACGCACTAGAAGACCAGTTCTTATAGCCTTTAGCCGTATCCTTATTCTAGTCCTCCTCTGTTCCTCTGGTGATGTAGAGGCTAACCCAGGCCCTGCAGCCCCTAGTATCACTCCTACTCCCCAGGAGCTATCATTTGTTCACTTCTGTAACCATAAAAGCTTTGGTTTTCTGCACGTTAACATCAGAAGCCTCCTCCCTATTCACTGTGTTAGCACACTCCGCCAACCCTGATGTTCTAGCAGTGTCTGAATCCTGGCTTAGGAAGGCCACCAAAAATTCTGAAATTTCCATCCCCAACTTTTCAGTCTAGATAGAACTGCCAAAGGGGGTGGAGTTGCAATCTACTGTAGAGATAGCCTGCAGAGCTCTATCAGACTATCCAGGTCTGTGCCCAAACAGTTTGAGCTTCTACTTCTAAAAATCCACCTTTCCAGAAATAAGTCTCTCACTGTTGCCGCTTGCTACAGACCCCCCTCAGCCCCCAGCTGTGCCCTGGACACCATATGTGAATTGATTGCCGCCCATTTATCCTCAGAGTTTGTACTGCTTGGTGACCTAAATTGGGATATGCTTAACATCCCGGCCATCCTACAATCCAAACTAGATGCCCTCAATGTCACACAAATTATCAAGGAACCTACCAGGTACAACCCTAAATCCGTAATCATGGGTACCCTCATAGATATCATCCTGACTAACTTACCCTCTAAATACACCTCCGTCTTCAACCAGGATCTCAGCGATCACTGCCTTATTGCCTGTGTCCGTAACGGGTCCGCGGTCAAGCGACCACCCCTCATCACTGTCAAACGCTCCCTAAAACACTTTAGCGAGCAGGCCTTCCTAATTGACCTGGCCCAGGTATCCTGGATGGATATAGATCTCATTCCGTCAGTAGAGGATGCCTGGTTGTTCTTTAAAAGTAATTTCCTCTCAATCTTAAATAAACATGCCCCATTCAAAAAATACAGAACTAAGAACAGATATAGCCCCTGGTTCTCCTCAGACTTGACTGCCCTTGACCAGCACAAAAACATCCTGTGGCGTACTGCATTAGCATCAAATAGCCCCCGCGATATGCAACTTTTCAGGGAAGTTAGGAACCAATATACACAAGCAGTTAGGAAAGCAAAGGCTAACTTTTTCAAACAGAAATTTGCATCCTGTAGCACTAACTCCAAAAGTTTTGGGACACTGTAAAGTCCATGGAGAATAAGAGCACCTCCTCCCAGCTGCCCACTGCACTGAGGCTAGGAAACACTATCACCACCGATAAATCTACAATAATCGAGAATTTCAACAAGCATTTTGCTACGGCTGGCCATGCTTTCCACCTGGATACCACTACCCCGGCCACCAGCTCTGCACCCTCCGCTGCAACTTGCCCATGCCCCCCCCCCCCCCCCCCCCCCCCGCTTCTCCTTCACACAAATTCAGACAGCTGATGTTCTGAAAGAGCTGCAAAATCTGGACCCCTACAAATCATCTGGGCTAGACAATCTGGACCCTTTCTTTCTAAAACTAGCCGCCGAAATTGTCGCAACCCCTATTACTAGCCTGTTCAACCTCTCTTTCGTAACGTCTGAGATCCCCAGGGATTGGAAAGCTGCCGCGGTCATCCCCCTCATCAAAGGGGGTGACACTCTAGATCCAAACTGTTACAGACCTATATCCATCTTGCCCTGCCTTTCGAAAGTTTTTGAAAGCCAAGTTAACATACAGATCACCAACCATTTCGAATCCCACCGTACCTTCTCCGCTATGCAATCCGGTTTCCGAGCTGGTCATGGGTGCACCTCAGCCACGCTCAAGGTCCTAAACGATATTATAACCACGATCGATAATAGACAGTACTGTGCAGCCGTCTTCATCGACCTGGCCAAGGCTTTCGACTCTGTCAACCACCGCATTCTTATTGGCAGACTAAATAGCCTTGGTTTCTCAAATGACTGCCTCGCCTGGTTCACCAACTACTTCTCAGATGGAGTTCAATGTGTCAAATCGGAGGGCCTGTTGTCTGGAACTATGGCAGTCTCTATGGGGGTGCCACAGGGTTCAATTCTTGGGCCGACTCTTTTCTCTGTGTATATCAATGATGTCGCTCTTGCTGCTGGTGACTCTCAGATCCACCTCTACGCAGACAACACCATTTTGTATACATCTGGCCCTTCATTGGACACTGTGTTAACAAACCTCCATACGAGCTTCAATGCCATACAACACTCCTTCAGTAGCCTCCAACTGCTCTTAAACACTAGTAAAACTAAATGCATGCTCTTCAATCGAACGCTGCTGGCACCAGCCCACCCGACTAGAATCACTACTCTCGACGGGTCTGACCTAGAGTATGTGGACAACTACAAATACCTAGGTGTCTGGTTAGACTGTAAACTCTCCTTCCAGACTCACATTAAGAATCTCCAATCCAAAGTTAAATCTAGAATCGGCTTCCTATTTCGCAACAAAGCCTCCTTCACTCATGCTGCCAAACATGCCCTCGTAAAACTGACTATCCTACCGATCCTTGACTTCGGCGATGTCATTTACAAAATAGCCTCCAACACTCTACTCAGCAAATTGGATGTAGTCTATCACAG
Source organism: Coregonus lavaretus (assembly GCF_964263955.1). NCBI lineage: Eukaryota > Metazoa > Chordata > Actinopteri > Salmoniformes > Salmonidae > Coregonus > Coregonus lavaretus. The sequence continues at coordinate 22,292,510 of NC_140008.1, read as the reverse complement.
TGCCATCCGTTTTGTCACCAAAGCCCCATATACTACCCACACTGTGACCTGTACGCTCTTGTTGGCTGGTCCTCACTACATATTCGTCGCCAAACCCACTGGCTCCAGGCCATCTATAAATCACTGCTAGGCAAATCCCCGCCTTATCTTAGCTCATTGGTCACCATAGCAACACCCACCTGTAGTATGCGCTCCAGCAGGTATATCTCACTGGTCATCCCCAAAGCCAACACCTCCTTTGGCCGCCATTCCTTCCAGTTCTCTGCTGCCAATGACTGGAACAAACTGCAAAAATCTCTGAAGCTGGAGACTCTTATCTCCCTCACTAACTTTAAGCATCAGTTGTCAGAGCACCTTACCGATCACTGCACCTGTACACAGCCCATCTGTAATTAGCCCACACAACTACCTCATCCCCATATTGTTATTTATTTTGCTCATTTGCACCCCAGTATCTCTATTTGCACATCATCTCTTGCACATCTATCATTCCAGTGTTAATACTAATTGTAATTATTTTGCACTATAGCCTATTTATTGCCTTACTTCCATAACTTGCTACATTTGCACACACTGTATATATATTTTCTGTTGTATTTTTGACATTTCTGTTTTGTTTTACCCCATATGTAACTCTGTGTTGTTGTTTTTATCGCACTGTTTTAATTTATCTTGGCCAGGTCGTAGTTGTAAATGAGAACATGTTCTCAACTGGCTTACCTGGTTAAATAAAGGTGAAATAAAAAAATTAATAAAAATATGTGATGGGATGTATATAGGCGTTATGGACAGTATGTGGATAGAATATATATTATATCTGAAGAATAGGTGGATAGAATAGTAGCTATATACAGCAATAGTTGAATAGGATGGCATTGACTAGAATACAGTATATACATATGAAATGAGTAAAACAGTATGTAAACATTATTAAAGTGACCAGTGTTCCATTATTAAAGTGACCAGTGTTACATGTCTATGTACTTAGGGCAGCAGCCTTTAAGGTGCAGGAATGAGTACTCGGGAGGTAGCCGGCTAGTGACAGTGACTAAGTTCAAGGCAGGGTACTGGGTGGAGGCCGGCTAGAGATGGCTATTCAACAGTTTGATGGCCTTGAGATAGAAGTTGTTTTTCAGTTTCTCGGTCCTAGCTTTGATGCACCTGTACTGACCTTACCTTCTGGATGATAGCGGGGTGAACAGGCCGTGGTTCGGGTGGCTGAGGTCCTTGATGATCTTCTTGGCCTTCTTGTGATACCGTGGATGTCTTGAAGGGCAGGCAGTGTGCTCCCGGTGACGCGTTGGGCTGACCACACCACCCTCTTGAGAGCCCTGCAGTTGCGGACGGTGCCGTTGCCGTACCAGGCGGTGATACAGCCCGACAGAATGCTCTTAATGGTGCATCTGTAAAATTATGTGAGGGTCTTAGGGGCCAAGCTGAATTTCTTCAGCCTCCTGAGGTTGAAGAGACGCTGTTGTGTCGTCTTCACCACAATGTCTGTGTGGGTGGACCATTTCAGATTGTCAGTGATGTGTACGCTGAGTAATTTGAAGCTTTTCACCTTCTCCACTGTGTCCCTGTCAATGTGGAAGGGGGATTGCTCCCTCTGCTGTCTCCTGAAGTCCACGATCAGCTCCTTCGTTTTGTTGACGTTGAGGGAGAGGTTATTTTCCTGGAACCACTCCACCAGGGCCCTCACCTCCTCCCTGTAGGCTATCAGGCCTACCACTGGCGTCTGCAAACTTGATGATTGAGTTGGAGGCGTGCGTGGCCACTCAGTCATGGGTAAACAGGGAGTACAGGAGGGGGCTGAGCACGCACCCTTGTGGGGCCCCCGTGTTGAGGATCAGCGTAGTGGAGGTGTTGCCACCTGGGGGCGGCCCATCAGGAAGTCCAGGACCCAGTTGTACAGGGCGGGGTTCAGATCCAGGGCCCCGAGCTTAATGATGAGGATGGAAGGTACTATGGTGTTGAAGGCTGAGCTGGAGTCAATGAACAGCATTCTTACATAGGTATTCCTCTTGTCCAGATGGGATAGGGCAGTGATGGTGATTGCATCATCCGTGGATCTATTGGGGCGAATTGGGTCTAGTGTGTCGGGTAAGGTGGAGGTGATATGATCCTTAACTAGCCTCTCAAGGCACTTTATGATGACAGAAGTGAGTGCTATGGGGCAATAGTCATTTAGTTCAGTTACCTTCGCTTTCTTGGGTACAGGAACAATAGTGGACATCTTGAAGCAAGTGGGGACAGCAGACTGGAATAGGGAGGGATTGAATATGCCCGTCAACACTGGTCTGCGCATGCTCTGAGGACGCGGCTAGGGATGCCGTCTGGGCCAGCAGCCTTGCGAGGGTTAACATGCTTAAATGTCTTACTCATGTCGGCCACAGAGAACGAGAGCTCACATTCTGTGACCAACAGATGGAAATCAGTCAATTGAAATAAATTCATTAGGCCCTAATTTATGGATTTTACATGACTGGGAATACAGATATGCATCTGTTGGTCACAGATACCTTTTTAAAAAAGGTAGGGGCATGGATCAGAAAACCAGTCAGTATCTCCTTTGCATATAGTTGATCAGGCTGTTGATTGTGGCCTGTGGAATATTGTCCAACTCCTCTTCAATGGCTGTGTGAAGTTGCTGGATATTGGTGGGAACTGGAACACGCTGTCGTACACGTCGATCCTCCCAAACATGCTCAATGGGTGACATGCCTGGTGAGTATGCAGGCCATGGAATAACTTGGACATTTTCAGCTTCCTGGAATTGTGGACAAATCCTTGTGACATGGGTCTGTGCATTATCATGCTGAAACATGAGGTGATGGCAGCGGATGAATGGCATGACAATGGGCCTCAGGATCTTGACACGGTATCTCTGTGCATTTAAATAGCTGTCGATAAAATGCAATTGTGTTTGTTGTGCGTAGCTTATGCCTGCCCATACCATAACCCCACCGCCACCATGGGGCACACTGTTCACAACGTTGGCATCAGCAAACCGCTCACCCACACAACGTCATGCATGTGGTCTGCGGTTATAAGGTCGGTTGGACGGTCTGACAAATTCTCTAAAATGACGTTGGAAGCGGCTTATGGTAGAGAAATGAACATTCCGTTCTCTGGCAAAAGCTCTGGTGGACATTCCTACAGTCAGCATGCCAATTGCACGCTCCCTCAAAACTTGAGACATCTGTGACATTGTGTTGTGTGACAAAACTGCACATTTTAAAGTGGCCTTTTATTGTCCCCAGCACAAAGTGCACCTGTGTAATGATCATGCTGTTTAATCAGCTTCTTGATATGCCACACCTGTTAGGTGGTTGGATTATCTTGGCAAAGCAGAAATGCTCACTAACAGGGATGTAAACTAATTTGTGCACAACATTTGTGAGAAATAAGCTTTTTGTGCGTATGGAACATTTCTGGGATCTTTTATTTCAGCTGAAACATTGGACCAACACTTTACATGTTGCGTTTATATTTGTATATATATTATAACTAAAAAACACATTTCCCATCTCAAGAGGTTAAATTAAAAAAAGTACTATAGTACATGCCTATTAAGTGCCAAATAAAGTAACAGGGTTGACCGTAACAGGGTTGACCGTAACAGGGTTGACGATTTTATCTTAAATCAGCCATAAATCCCTGTGACAAGGGGAATGAAGACTTGTTGTGTGCAACAGGGATGGGCATATATGAGTAACAGGGTTGATGTGTTATTGTCACGCCCTGACTTATGGGACTCTTGTATGTTGAGTCAGGGTGTGGATATCTATGTTAGTATTTCTAGGTTTACTTTCTAGGTGTTGTATTTCTATGTTTGGCCGGGTGTGATTCCCAATCAGAGACAGCTGTCGCTCGTTGTCTCTGATTGGGGATCATACTTAGGCAGCCTGTTTGCAATCATTAGTTGTGGGATCTTGTTCCGTGTATAGGCTTGTTTTGTGTTTAGCCTTAGGACTTCACGTGTCGTTGGTTTGTTGTTTTGTTCATGTGTTTATCGGTGAAATAAACATGTACGCATTTCACGCTGCGCCTTGGTCTGACCCGTCCTTAAACGAACGTGACAGAAGATCCCACCCAACACGGACCAAGCAGCGTGCCCAGGAGCAGCAGGCACCCTGGACACAGGTAGTGGAGCAGAGATCATGGACTTGGGGGGAGATAAGAGAGGATCTGGCTAAGCAGATGGAGGCCCTGAAAGGGATGAGGGTGGAGAAGGAGAGAGTAGCCGGTAGAGGATCCTGGGCGAAGGAGGAAGCCCAGGCAGGAGAGGAGAAACGGCGGCCCAAGAGGACGCGGTCACAACGAAAGCCTGAGAAGCAGCCCCAATAATTTTTTTTGGGGGGGTACACGGGGTGGTTGGCGGAGCCTGGGTTCAGAGCAGAGCCAACTCCCCGTACTCACGCTAGGAAGTGTGTGACCGTGCAGGTTCCGTGTTATGCAGAGCTGCGCACTGTGTCGCCAGTGCGCCGGCACAGTCCAGTGCGTCCTGTGCTAGCACCACGCACGTGCCGTGCAAAAGTGGGCATCCAGCCAGGACGGGTTGTGCCAGCTCTCTGCTCCAGACCTCCAGTCCGCCTCCACAGTCCGGTACGGCCTGTGCCTGCTCCCCGCACCAAGCCAGTGGTGCATGTTCCCAGTCCGGCCCGGCCCGTTCCTGCTCCTCGCACCAGGCCAGTGGTGCGTGTCGCCAGTCCGGCTCGGCCCGCTCCTGCTCCTCGCACCAGACCAGTGGTGCGTGTTCCCAGTGCAGTCCGGCCCATATCTGTTCCTCGCACCAAGCCAGTGGTGTGTGGTCCCAGTCCAGCCCGGCCCGTTCCTGCTCCTCGCACCAAGCCAGTGGTGCGTGTTCCCAGTCCGGTACGGCCCGTGCCTGCTCCCCGCACCAAGCCAGTGGTGCGTGTCGCCAGCCCGGTACGCCCCGTACCTGCTCCCCGCACCAAGCCAGTGGTGTGTGTCCCCAGTCCGGCCCGGCCCGTTCCTGCTCCTCGCACCAGACTAGTGGTGCGTGTTCCCAGTCCAGCCCGGCCCGTTCCTGTTCCTCGCACCAGGCCAGTGGTGCGTGTCGCCAGTCCGGCCCGGCCCGTCCCTGCTCCTCGCACCAGACCAGTGGTGCATGTTCCCAGTTCGGTCCTGCCCGTTCCTGTTCCTCGCACCAAGCCAGTGGTGCATGTTCCTAGTCCGGTACGGCCCGTGCCTGCTCCTCGCACCAGACCAGTGGTGCGTATGTCCAGTCCGGCACGGCCCGTGCTCGGTCCACCGGTGCCTGGTCCGGCACCGGTCAGCTGCTCCTCTCTGGAGCCAGAGCAGTCCGCTCCAACGGGGTCCAGTCCAGCTCCGGTCAGCTGCTCCACTCCGGAGCTAGAGCAGTCCGCTCCACCGGTGCCCAGTCCAGCTCCGGTCAGCGGCTCCACTCCGGAGCCAGAGCAGTCCGTTCCACCGGTGCCCAGCTCCGGTCAGCGGATCAACTCCGGAACCAGAGCAGTCCGCTCCACCGGGGTATAGTCCAGCTCCGGTCAACAGCTTCACTCCGGAGCCAGAGCAGTCCGCTCCACCGGTGCCTAGTCCAGCTCCGGTCAGCGGCTCCAGTCCAGACCCAGACGTCAGCCCCTCTCCAGGTTCGGGGTCTCCCACACCAGGGCCCACCACTTGGTGCATCGTGGGAGGAAGGAGAGGGGAAGCAGCGCGCCGAGGTCCAGACCAGACCAGGGGCGCAATGGGGAGGCTGAGAGAATGTGGTCGTCACGCCCGGAGCCGGATCCGCCTCCCGGACCCTACCCTGTTATGTCAGGTTTGTGCGGTCGGAGTCCGCACCTTTTGGGGGGGGGGGGGGGGGGTACTGTCACGCCCTGACTTATGGGACTCTTGTATGTTGAGTCAGGGTGTGGATATCTATGTTAGTATTTCTAGGTTTACTTTCTAGGTGTTGTATTTCTATGTTTGGCCGGGTGTGATTCCCAATCAGAGACAGCTGTCGCTCGTTGCCTCTGATTGGGGATCATACTTAGGCAGCCTGTTTGCAATAATTAGTTGTGGGATCTTGTTCCGTGTAGAGGCTTGTTTTGTGTTTAGCCTTAGGACTTCACGTTACGTTGTTTTGTTCGTATGTTTATCGGTGAAATAAACATGTATGCATTTCACGCTGCGCCTTGGTCTGACCCGTCCTTCAACGAACGTGACAGTTATGCTCGACCCGTTCAGTTTTCCACCATAAAACACCATAAAATTGCCAAAAAGAGTAGAACCAGCTCACCTGCTTTTACACTATGATATTTTTTTGCAAAATGCTATATATCCGCCTTACTCTCAGAGAAACAGGTAGTACTGCTAGGTTTTACATGGTCAAATGTAAAAAATACCTTATTTTTTTATATTATAAAGAACTGTAATATTTTACACACATGAAGGTATTCATAAGCAATCATTTCTGATGAAAAAAACACAAATGTGATTTTTTGGGGATATAGCGTTTTGGAAATAAACTCTTAATATATTTAATTTTCCATGTGGTTTAGTTTAGTTTAATAATTCAACCATTTAAAAAAACAAGCACACATAAAACTTGAAAAAGCCATACATGCACATTAGTAAAATCATTGAAGATAACACACAATAAAGTCTGGGACTTACTTCCATTGTGGTCCTCTTGAAATAAGATGGCTAGGCAAGATCGAACACGGTTGAACACAGTATGACAACGAGACAATAAAACAAAAAACAAAGGAGAAGAACATCTATCTCATTATTGCAGTTACATCATAGGGGTCATTCATATGGGCACAGAAGACATCAAACAGTGTTTTACTTTATTTTTTAAAGCTGCCCAGAGAGGACGTCGTTTTTATGGGCAGAGACAACTCATTCCACTCTGAGGCTCCAGTATACAATAAAGTATTACTCCTGAACCTGTATAAGCACACATTAGCAACACCTGATCTGGTGCTGTGATTGTGTGTATCCCTAACATGGGGAAAGTAATCAGTTAGATATCTGGGCGCAGAACCATAAATTCTCCTGTAAAGCAAACCCAGTCTAATCTGGGACACCCTAGCCTCAACAGGCAGCCAGTTGAGTTCCTGAAAGTAGCTCCTGCCTATGTGATTACGTGGACTCACCTTCAATACTACCCTGATCAGCTTATTCTGGGCTATCTGGAGCTTCCCCTTCAGAAGCTTAGATAAGCCCCCCAACCAGGAAGTACTAGCATAGTCAAAATGGCATTGAATAAGGGCAGTGGCTAGCACTTTCATGGAGTCTTTCTAGCCAAAAACTTGATCTATATTAAAGGGCACTTCATTCAATATAACAGGCTTTTCAAATTCAATATTAGGGTTAGGCACTTTTAAAGGCACTTTTTTCGTGGAACGACCCCTCTACAGTATGTGTCTGAGTGGGTGTGGGTGAGATGCACTGCCATGGAATTGAATGTGAGGATAAGAGTCAATGAAGAGGAGCATCCTATCTTCTTTCATGAGCCTGTCACACACAAGGCATCCTCAGATGCTGCTGATCACAGCAAGATAAACACAGGTGAGGAGAGGAAGTAGTGTACCTGATTAATAAAACAACAAGAGGCAGTCTCACTCTAAATAAAACACATAGGGCCTTGAGGCAGTCATAGGCAGGACAGGACAGCCCATGGGTGAGGGCGTGTTTAGGGCGGTCAGGGTTGGGGATGGGGGCCACTGAAGCACTCTCTCACTCTCTCTCTGTGGTCCTGGGGTCCTCCACAGAACAGTGGCCTCCACCCTGGCCACAGGCCACAGGCCCTAACCCCATACTCCTCCGGGCTCAGCCCCTCTACCTCGCCTTGCCAAGCGCCCTGACGTGTGGGGACTGGAGACGACTGATAACAAACATTTCCAGTCATCCTCCTCTGCGTCTTACGCCCACCAGGCCCCTTATCCGCCCGCACAGATAATGTTGTCCATTCCACACTTCTCTTTTCACTCTCCTGTTGCACAAAAAATACATTTATTCTCCTTTTTACCTGACGTAAAGAAAAAATGAAGGACGTGACGGGCCCGTATTTCCTCCACTTTCTATTCTCTCCTGTTCCTTTCTCCGTCAGCTCCCCCCTGCCCCCCTGCGTGTGTGTCTGCTCCTCCCCCCAGAGCTGAAGCGTCTGCCTGAGAGAGATGGATGCCAGCTCCTCTCTCTCCAAAGGCACAATGTCTCTCCTCTTCAGCACGCCTGCACCTGCATATTGTGATATAGTGCCTCTATTCACTGAGTCGATTGCCTTTAACGGCACCCGGGCAGACTGGGGAAAATTGAAAGGGATTGCGGCCTGCTTTTCATCAGAGCAGGAGCGGAGCAGGCTGGAGGGTCCGGAGCGTGGGGGGCTCAGGGGGAGCCTGACTGGAGAGGGGGCATGGGGGGACGGGAGGGGAGGGGAGGGAGGGAGGGAAAGGGGACATGGCTGTCAAGGAGATGCACCTGGACCTGCAGCCAAGTGGGGTTCCAGTTGATTTCAGTCGATTCACTCCTATCTGCATGGCTATTCATCTATATAGCGCTGGTTATGTTAGGAAATACTGTAATGGTGCATGACATTATTCTCAGGAGAAGGGAGTAAAAGTAGAAGCCGTTTGTTCTTGTATCAACTGGTTTCTATGTGGGAGTTCCTTTTGATCAGTTAAGTATTGGAATAAAGAGGGAAACGCAGAAAGAAATACTGTACTGTACTTCAAGGAATAGGTCTTGGTTTTCTTCATTTCATATCAATATTTAGTTGATTCTTTGAACGTGTTATCTGTAAGCTTTCCCCTTACCATCTTCATTCCTTTTGGAGAGAATCTCTGAATGTAATTATTGCATTTTTATTTAGAAATCCTTGGTCATTCTAACGAGTTAGCAACACATTTACAGCAGCTTGTTATCACTTTGAAGTGACAGATCGGCAGCTATATGCAAATGAGCAGTCGACTGTGCTGCTAAAGAAGAGAGATTACCTGAAAATATAGCCAGCCCTAAGAACAAATATATATCTTTTTAGAATGCCTATTGATATCAAAGGGAATTAAATTATTCCAATTAAAATGACAAACTATTGACTATAGTTATGTAGGATTTATGATGAGAACGGTGTGGTTCATATAGAGGATTTCGCTCTCTAGATGTTTTTTCTTGAACCTCTGTAGGCTATATCTGACTGTTACCTCTATCTTCCTCTGTGTGGCCCACAGTAGTGTGTCTGATGCATTAGCCCTGATAGTCTTTGAATGGGATCCACACAAAGCTCAGCATTTCTCCACTCTCCCCAAATATACAGTACTGTATTACTGTAAACCCCTAGCAAAATTATACACAGAACGTGTCTTAATTTCTTTGTATGGTCAGTTGTTCATTAGGTTGGACACCTACGGTTATGTAAGATTTGTACATGTTTGTTTGTGTGAGGGCAGAGTAAAAGGAGAGGGCTGTGGCCAAAGAGCATGGCTCTACCAAGAATGGATTCTCCTCTGATCACTGCTACTGTAGCAGACACTTAAAGATCTCTTTAGAATGTAATAATAAAAGATAACTGCATTAAACCCCATCCCAATATAATTGGATTATGTTAAGATAAATTACTCATGTCACTTTCATGCCAGGCTGCATTTGGAAGTTTCGACCTGTCATACATAATAAAGTTTATGCCATTCCTGAAAGATGTTTAAATATTAGGGATTTGTGGATGAGGAATGGTGACAGCACTTCCTTATCCATTCCTCGTTTCTATGGAAACACCGTAGAGACGGCCAGATTTTTAGCTTGCTGTCACCTATTATTTCTATTATGAATTGAAGACATTAAACTTTTGTCCCATAAAGACCTCTGTAAGAGATCTTCACATTTTCCCCCGCTGCTACCACAGAGCATGGAGGGAAAATAACACAGTCTCATCCACATGCACAAAAGCGCTCTGTCATGAGAAGAATCTGATATCTATTCAGTGACTTACCCTCAGATGTTCAATGACTTTTCCCCATTGATTTGAAGGAGATGAAGAGGCTGAGGGATGAGGGAGAGAAGGGGATGGAGGGGCAACTTGAAAAGGAAATAACCTTTCTGACGATGGATGTCAGATATAGCATCCCATAGATGCCCATTGTGGAGCCGTCAAGCTGCCACCCTATGATTTGAAACTTGCATTGGAAAGGCACAAAGCGGCTGCACTGGGCTTCCAGTGTCCATCTCTTTTCACTGAGCGATCAATTGTCTTTGTCTCCCTCGCTCTCCTCTTGACAGGCCTGCTTTTAAATGGCTGGTTTAACTAGTTACTCACCGGTCTCCTCAGCCTGCCATTTACATCCAAATCAATCACTGTAATGAAAATTCATGGCACAGTGAAAGTGTAAGAATTGGGGGACAACAATTCTCTCTCCATGATAGACCCGTTTTTTTTTTTCATGTACACTATACTGTAAATGCATAATTACTGTTTTTTCTACATATCATTGACTCCCTCACTTGGCTGTATGTATGAAGAATGCCTATTGAAATAGGATGCATTGGTCCATTCAGATTAGTGTCTAGTGTGCAGTAATATGTGGTGTCCCAGTCAGCTCCATTCTGCAGAGAGAACTGCAGGGCTTTCCTAATGATTCAATACTGTAAATTAATTATGCTGATGAAGGGCATCGCCTCCCTCTCAAAGCCAGCCTGCTCATTCTAAGACGGAGCAGCTCTTCCTTGGGACTGACTAGGGTTGCAAAATTCCCTGTTTTTCTCGAAATCCCAGTTGAAGGATTCCTAGAATTAGGAGGGAATAAGCAGGAAATCCGAAATCCTCCAACCAGGATTTCTGGAAAACCAGGGAATTTATTGAAAGTTCCCGGAATAATGCAACCCTAGGACTGACTGAGGCACTAGTGAGAGGCAAAACGATATGACAGAATGATGGAAGCCCTCTGATTATAGAGCTTTGGAACAACAATTACACTGTACTACAACTACAGGAAGGCTAAATTGGGTAGGTTTCATGTGTATCTGTTTTATTTTTATCAACCAAAACTTAGAGTTGTTACTCTGTCCTTGATCAACTAGGGGAGATCATAGGCTAGGGTGTACTGGCATGTAACTGTGTTTATTTCAATATAACCAAAAGACCGTCAACTTACTTTAGAGCAGAAAGTGTAAATAATTTTCAGTTTATCACCCCAAATACAGTAGTTACATTGTTGAGAGTACACTTATTTCAAGCCATTTGAAATTTATATTTGATATTTTAGTCATTTAGCAGATGCTCTTATCCAGAGCGACTTACAGTTAGTGAATTTATCTTAAGATAGCTAGGTGAGACAACCACATACCTCATTCGTAGTAAGTACATTTTTCGTCAATAAAGAAGTTATCAGCAAAGTCAATGCTAGTGGGAAAAGTCAAGTGCAATTTTATTAAAAACATTTTGGGGGGAGGGTGGGATAAGACTGAGATGTCTTATTTAAGATACTCTTTGAAGAGGTAGGGTTTCAGATGTTTCCGGAAGATGGGCAGGGACTCTGCTGTCCTAGCATCAGAAGGAAGCTGGTTACACCATTGGGGTGCCAGGAAGGAGAAGAGCTTTGACTGGGCTGAGCGGGAGCTGACCTCCCATAGGGGTGGGATGGCCAAGAGACCAGAGGTGGCAGAACGCAGTACTTGGGTTGGGATGTAAGGTTTGAGCATAGCCTGAAGGTAGGGAGAGGCAGTTCCCCTTGCTGCTCCATAGGCAGGCATCATGGTCTTGTAGTGGATGCGAGCGGAGGAGAGGGGTGACATGGGAGAATTTGGGAAGGTTGAACACCAGGCTGGCACCAGTGTTCTGGATAAGTTGCAGGCATTCGATGGCACAAACGGGGAGCCTAGCCAGCAGAGAGTTGCAATAGTCCAGACAGGATATGATGAGTGCCTGGATTAGGACCTGCGCCACTTCGTTTTTTTGTGAACAATTGTTTTTTATTGGGTCACAAGGGCAATAGAAAGATCGTACTCTACGGATGATGTAGAGCATGAACCTGCAGGAGCGAGTCAATGCTCTGATGTTTGCAGAGAACGACAGGGTGTTGTCCAGGGTCGCGCCAAGATTATTTGCACTCTGGGAGGGGAACACCGTGGAGTTGTCGACCGTGATGGAGAGGTCTTGGAGCTGGCAGTCCTTCCCCGGGAGGAAGAGCAGCTCCATCTTGTCGAGGTTGAGCTTGAGGTGGTGGACCAACATACCAGCTGAGATAGCTGCCAGACATGCGTGTCGCCACCTGGGTGTCAGAGGGGGGGATGAGAAAAGTAGTTTAGTGTCATCCGCATAGCAATGATAGGAGGGACCATGAGAGGACATGACAGAACCAAGTGACTTGGTGTATAGAGAAAAGAGAAAAGGGCCTAGAACCGAGCCCTGGGGAACACCAGTAGTGAGAGTACATGGTGCAGACACAGATCCTCGCCACGTCACCTGGTAGGAGCGACCTGCCAGGTAGGATGTAATCCAAGAGCATGCAGAGCCTGAGACACCCAGCCTGAGAGTGTGGAGAGGAGAATCTGATGGTTCATGGTGTCGAAGGCAGCGGATAGATCTAGGAGGATGTCACGTTCGTTGAATGATGGGTCAGACCAAGGCGCAGCGTGATATGCGTACATGTTTATTTTAACTATTAAACACACGACAAAACAACAAAGGAAACGAAACGTGAAGTCCAAGGTAGAACACACAACATACCTTACAAGGAACAAGATCCCACAACTAGACAGTGCCACTAGGCTGCCTAAGTATGGTCCCCAATCAGAGACAACGAGCGACAGCTGCCTCTGATTGGGAACCACACCGGCCAACATAGAACTAGACATACTAGATCCTAAAACATAGACAAAGCACAACAAGGAATATACACACCCTGACTCAACATATAAGCGTCCCCTGAGTCAGGGCGTGACAGAGGATGAGAACAGAGGGGAGAGAGTCCGTTTTGGCAGTGCGGAGAGCCTCCGTGACACAGAGGAGAGAAGTCAGTTGAGTGACCCGTTTTGAAGCCTGACTGGTTAGGGTCAAGAAGATCTTTCTGCGAGAGAGTTGGTCAGAGACAGAACGCTCAAGTGTTTTGGAAAAAAATAAAGAACAGATACCTGGTGACTGGTAGTGACAGCATGGAATTCAAATGAGGAGATGGACAGGTGAGAGAGAGAACATCTACATTTTGGAGAAATTAGTAGCCCTGTGCCACCACGACCAGATGCTCTAGGACTATAAGAGAACACAGTCAGATGACGAAAGAGCAGCTGGAGTGGTAGTGTTTTCTGGGGTAATCCATGTCTCCGTCAGGGCCAAAAAGTGTAGGGACTGAAGGGTAACATAGTCTGAGATTAACTCAGCCTTCTTGACCACAGATTGGCAGTTCCAAAGGCTGCCGGAGAATAGGGAGTACACATTGGTTGTGCGCGCAGGGTATACTAGATTAGAAGAGTTGCAGCCACAGGGTGTGGAGGGTTTGTAAAATCTACAGGGAGAGGAGCGAACAGGGATAGAAATCACACATATACTTGACAAAGCTACAACGAGCAAAATGAGAATCTGAAAATAACTAGTGAGAGAGTGGTTTGAAGCCTTCCTCTTTTTCCTTCCTCGAACAACTCGGCAGAACAATTCAGCAGAACATCATTTTGGCAATGAGACCACCAATGACACAATCGCAGCTTACAACTGCCGCTGAAAAAACAGGGGAGACTGAGGTACACACCTCCCAGCGTTATTGCAGATTGCCTAGGACAGGTGAGACCACTCCCCCTCCAAGACAGGCACTATATAACTTGAAATTGATACAATTGTTTGCTGCATAATCCTGCCAGTCACAGGAGGTTGGTGGCACCTTAATTGGGGATGTTGTGGAAAATAATCACTATACTTTATTACAAATCAAAATACATCCAGAGTTTTTGTAGAATCAAGAATGACTTTATTACAATTTCAACAAAGTCGAGGCCGGTCTGCAGAGTAGCGCCATTTTTTTCTCTCTCTCGCCCAGTTATATATCCCATCCATATCTCCTCTAGCTCAAAATCCCTCCCTCTTCAGTTTCCCGCTCTTTATCGCTCTGCCCACTTCCTTTGTCTATGATTGCGGCTAAATTCGACTTTCATTCAGTTCAGAATCAATAGTAATACCATCAATCAATCCCTTATCTTGCAAAAACACTCATGTTTAGTTTAAACTCTGTTCAACCCCGGCTCTCCCGGGCTTGACCTGAAGACCGATTGTTGGACATGACAGGTCCCTAAAATCCTTGAAACATACACAAACACCCACACACACAGTGAAATGATCCAATTAAGTTCCTGGCCCAATAACAAAGAACTCTAACTCTATGTTCGTGATTGACCCAGTTTTATCTCATAGTCCACTAAAAAATCTCCATCAGGGAGAACGGGCTTGTGGGAATGGCTGGAGCGGAATAAGTGGAATGGTATCAAATACATCAAACACATGGTTTCCATATGTTTGATGCCATTCCATTTGCGCCATTCCAGCCATTATTATGAGCCGTCCTCCCCTCAGCAGCCTCCACTGCTGCCAGTAATAGACCTTGTTTTGTTCACATTCATCTGCTTCTTTACGGTCATTCTTCATAAAATAAATGATAACCTTGGTTTAAAGATATGGAGGCTGTGCATCTGAAGGAGCAGATTAAGGGCCCATCTGCATGTGAAATCACAGCAGTGCCATTAGAATGCCTAATATTCCATGTACCATAAGTACCTTCCAAATGTAACTAGATATATAACAAAGGGGCTAGTAAATAACTGATAAAGTACCAACACAAAGGTAGAGGGAGGGAGGATTAGTCTTTACCTTCACATAAGATTAGATAGCCTTGAGTTCTAATTAAAATCCCCATTCCAGTTCTAAGGTAGTAATTGCGATCTTAAAGAGAGAAGAAAGTTTGATGTTTTGAAGACAGCTTCCCTCTTCACTTCCAAACCTGTATCTATCTTTCTCTTTTCTTAGACTTTATCGAAATCAATGTTATCTCTTCCACCGGGTAACACTTTCTTGCCCTTTCTCTGCCTGAAAGTCAAATGCCGTAATTTAATTTACCAGAGAAACTGCCCACTACACACCAGCACACACTTACACAGATAAAAAACATATATTATGTGAACACACACACTGACACACACACGTTTTCCCTCTATTTCCTGTATAGATAAAGATTTCTGTCCTCCTCATTAATGCAACCATGCCCTCTGCTCCTCCCGATGTTTGTTGTCAGAGGCCGGAGGTATTTTCTTTAAAGAACAACAATAAACAGGTTGCTCTCCAGGGGAGAAGCATTGACATTGAGCCATTGGTGAGTTGTGAAGGGTATGCATCTACATTAAGACATTTACAATTAAACTGATTGAGTAGAGAGGGTGGCAACATCACCTCTCGGTGACTAGCCCAGTTAGACTGTGTAATTATTTCCCCCGTGCTTGTTGTGACAGAGGGATGTTTACCTTGTTGCTTTTCAAACTTTCATCCACCTAATAGTCTCAGGTTTTTCCAGCTCATTAAACCCAAACAATGATATTCCAGTAGAAAGCCTCTCAGGCTGCTGTCTAAAATGAAAACAGTCAGAACAGAGGGCGATAGGATGGATCACCGTGCCAAAGCAAAAAGTTATCATCACGTGCTTGATTTATTTTGCTCTGTTCACTAGTCTTAAGGCTCACTGGAAAAACCATTACTCTGCAAAAGAGGATTCCAATAGTAGACCCCTGAAATTAAACAGGCAATTTCACCTGGTAATTGGATGGTAGGATCTTTGATCAAACCCTGTGCTAAGGACCATACACTGTGGCCAGTCAGCCATAAACCTTGCCTGTTTTCTTCCAAGCATTTTAGCAGACACGGTAAAAGAGAAATATTACCCAGAGTAAGTGTTCACTGAAAGTCTTATATGATTACTGGTAAGTATTGTACACTATGAAGGACCTCCATTTTCAATAAAGTTTCAGGTGCTAAAGAAACGTGTAGCAAGGACACGTTTTATTACTGTCACGATCGTCAGGGAGAGACCAAGGCGCAGCATGATGAACGAACATGTTTAACTTTATTATCTTTAGTGATAATAGAACACAATCAACAAAACAAGAAACGACTCGTGAAGTCCACGGTAACAATGACCGAACACGGAACAAGAACCCACAAACACAAAGGGAAAATAGACAGTATAAATATGGCTCCCAATCAGAGACAACCAACGACAGCTGACACTCATTGCCTCTGATTGGGAGTCACTCTAGCCAACATAGAAATAAACACAACAGAATTACCAACATAGAAATAAACACATAGAATGAACACACCCTGGCTCAACATATAGAGTCCCAGAGCCAGGGTGTGACAGTACCCCCCCCTAAAGGCGCGGACTGCGACCGCGCCTCAACCTGAACAAAACAGGGGAGGGCTGGGCGGGCATACCTCCTCGGCGGCGGTTCTGGCTCCGGCCTTGACCACCACCCTCCAATAAACCCCCCATAGCGCCCCTGGTCCAGTCTGGCCCCGCCGGCTGGAGCTGAACTGGACTTAGCAGGAGCGGTTAGCTTCAGCTCCATAGTGGAGCAGTTGACCGGTACCTTACCAGGCACCGGTGACCCAGGCACGGGTTGTGCTGGACTGACGACGTGCACCCCTGGCTTGGTGCGTGGAGAAGGAACGGGCCTTACCAGGCTGACGACTCGCACCCCTGGCTTAGTGCGTGGAGGAGGAACGGGCCTTACCAGGCTGACGACTCGCACCCCTGGCTTGGTGCGTGGAGGAGGGACGGGCCTTACCAGGCTGACGTCTCGCACCCCTGGCTTAGTGCGAGTAGCAGGAACAGGCCTTACCAGGCTGACGTCTCGCACCCCTGGCTTAGTGCGAGTAGCAGGAACAGGCCTTACCAGGCTGACGTCTCGCACCCCTGGCTTAGTGCGAGTGGCAGGAAAAGGCCGGGCCGGGCTGGCGACGCGCACCGTAGACTTGGTGCGAGTGGCAGGAACAGGCCGGGCCGGGCTGGCGACGCGCACCGTAGACTTGGTGCGAGTGGCAGGAACAGGCCGGGCCGGGCTGGCGACGCGCACCGTAGGCTTGGTGCGAGTGGCAGGAACAGGCCGGGCCGGGCTGGCGCTGCTCCACGCACCAAGCCTACGGTGTGCGTCGCCAGCCCAGTCCGGCCTGTCCCTGCTCCACGCACCAAGTCTACGGTGCGCGTCGCCAGCCCGGCCCGGCCTGTTCCTGCCACTCGCACCAAGTCTACGGTGCGCGTCGCCAGCCCGGCCTGGCCTGTTCCTGCCACTCGCACCAAGTATATGGTGCGCGTCCCCGGCCCGGCCTGTTCCTGCCACTCGCACCAAGTATACGGTGCGCGTCGCCAGCCCGGCCCGGCCTGTTCCTGCCACTCGCACCAAGTATACGGTGCGCGTCGCCAGCCCGGCCCGGCCTGTTCCTGCCACTCGCACCAAGTATACGGTGCGCGTCGCCAGCCCGGCCCGGCCTGTTCCTGCCACTCGCACCAAGTCTACGGTGCGCGTCGCCAGCCCGGCCCGGCCTGTTCCTGCCACTCGCACTAAGCCAGGGGTGCGAGACGTCAGCCTGGTAAGGCCCGTTCCTCCTCCACGCACTAAGCCAGGGGTGCGAGTCGTCAGCCTGGTAAGGCCCGTTCCTCCTCCACGCACCAAGCCAGGGGTGCGCGTCGTCAGCCTGGTAAGGCCCGTTCCTCCTCCACGCACCAAGCCAGGGGTGCTAGTCGTCAGCCTGGTAAGGCCCGTCCCTCCTCCACGCACCAAGCCAGGGGTGCGAGTCGTCAGTCTGGTAAGGCCCGTTCCTCCTCCACGCACTAAGCCAGGGGTGCGAGTCGTCAGCCTGGTAAGGCCCGTTCCTCCTCCACGCACCAAGCCAGGGGTGCGCGTCGTCAGCCTGGTAAGGCCCGTTCCTCCTCCACGCACCAAGCCAGGGGTGCGCGTCGTCAGTCCAGCACAACCCGTGCCTGGGTCACCGGTGCCTGGTAAGGTACCGGTCAACTGCTCCACTATGGAGCTGAAGCTAACCGCTCCTGCTAAGTCCAGTTCAGCTCCAGCCGGCGGGGCCAGACTGGACCAGGGGCGCTATGGGGGGTGTATTGGAGGGTGGTGGTCAAGGCCGGAGCCAGAACCGCCGCCGAGGAGGTATGCCCGCCCAGCCCTCCCCTGTTTTGTTCAAGTTGAGGCGCGGTCGCAGTCCGCGCCTTTAGGGGGGGGTACTGTCACACCCTGGCTCTGGGACTCTATATGTTGAGCCAGGGTGTGTTCATTCTATGTGTTTATTTCTATGTTGGTAATTCTGGTGTGTTTATTTCTATGTTGGCTAGAGTGACTCCCAATCAGAGGCAACGAGTGTCAGCTGTCGTTGGTTGTCTCTGATTGGGAGCCATATTTATACTGTCTATTTTCCCTTTGTGTTTGTGGGTTCTTGTTCCGTGTTCGGTCATTGTTACCGTGGACTTCACGAGTCGTTTCTTGTTTTGTTGATTGTGTTCTATTATCACTAAAGATAATAAAGTTAAACATGTTCGTTCATCACGCTGCGCCTTGGTCTGTTCAATACGACGAGCGTGACAATTACCGTATTTACTTATTTCTTTGCTCAATGTTATTTATTTAAGCGGGAAAACATGGTCACAACAAACCAGGATCATTTTACTAAAAACAGTCAGTTATTAGTAAAATGAAAAGTGTCTCTGGCCATCTGCAGTGATTTAAACAGAGAGAGGAAACCAACTTTCAGAGACACAGGGACACCACCTCACACCAGCCAGCTCCTCAGTTCATACACACAGGCTCAAACTGACACACAGCACAGCCAGACTCACCTCTGTTTTATGAATCAGTTGAACTTGAAACCCTTTTGGAATTCAAAATGTACTGTACATGCTAAATGATAATATATCTCAGGGTGAAATGTTAAGAATTCTCTCAGTTAGCATTATAAAAGCAGGGAGCTCTAATTGCCATAAATATAGCCTACAGATTAGTGGCGTAGCACAGTTTCGCAGGGCCCCCCGCAAGGTCCGAGCAAGCAAAAATGTGCAGTCTTATAGCGAATCTTATGCTATTTTACTAATTTTACCATGAGGTTGAGAGAAAATGATGCTGTTTTAGAGCAACATTTCTGCTATTCTACACATTTTGCCATGAGGCTGAGAGAAAATGTTACAGTTTTAAAGTTAATTTCCTGCAACAGGGTGATCCATTTAAGATCATACATAGGTCTTGGGTGTACAGTATGTGATGTTTTTCACCCTGGCACATATAAAATCATTTATAGCTTTTGTTAATTTTCAGTATTTCTGCAGAGATTAAACAACTAGCTAACCAACAGATGGCATGCCATTTCTCCAGTGTTTGCTTTTTTATAGTGGATGTTTGGTGTTCAAAGATACTAAGAAACCCAATTGGGTAACACTGTGCAGTTAGTCAGTGTTAGTCACCAGGATCAAACACAGGACAGCCTGATGACCCATCTCAACACCGGCTTTTCTACCCACCTTAGTCCTGGGTCGTTCCACCAATTAGGTGCCTTTTGAGTAGTGTAACTTGGTGAAATAAACATTTAAATCACCTAATTTTAACATTCTGTCATAAAGAGCACATGTTCAACTTAATAAAAATAAAAACATCCCATCTCAAAACATTTGTTTTTACTATACTAAGTGCCTATTAAGTGCAAAATAAAGTAACAAGGTTGACTGTAACAGGGTTGACGACTTCATCTTAAATCAGCCATAAATCCCCTTGTGACACGGGGATTGGAATCTTGTTGTGTGCAACATTGAGAGGATATTGAATGCAAGCTTCACAAAAAAAAATTAATTGTTAAAACATTCTAGCCTGTCTATCTGTGGGTAACAGGGTTGACATGTTATGCTCGACCACTCAGTTTTCCACCACAAAACACTAGAAAATGGCCAAAAAGAGTAGAACCAGCTCACCTGCTTTTACACTATGATTTGACTTTAATGTTCAATGTCACTTTAAAAAAAAATATTTTAAAAATGAATAGTTTCACCATATTAAAACCAAAGTTCAGTTAATGTAACAGGGTTGACCTTAAAATGAGGGATAGGTTGTTGTTTTTTACCTTAAAATGAATCACTAATAACATTAAATAAATAATAATCTTCAGAAATGACTTGTCAGAGCAATACATTAACTAGGGCTTTTCAATGATGGTGAAAACTTGGAGAAATGTTGCGGTTAAGTCGGTTAAAATCTTCCTAGAAGTCACAGAGGATGCACAAAGGGCCATGTCAAAATGCAGAATTTTTGCACTTTAGCAAGTTTATATTTATATTAAAAATCCAATTCAATAATTTTCTGTGTCATCTATATTAAAGGACACTTCATTTAATATAACAGATTTTTTTAATGCAATATTTATGCACAAAAATAAAATCAAAGGGATGCAAAAGGCACTCATTTCATGGAACCATTCATCCTACCATTTGGGGCTACTTTGCCTCCCCAGCCCCCTCCGGGTCTTTACTTTGAACTCCACTTCTGATGCTGTTCAAACGTGTTATAGAATGTTCTAATGGGCAAAATGGTATATGTGTAATGGTTGGTATATGTGTAATGGTGGTAGTCCAGAGTGCCAATTAGTCATGAAGACTCATCTTCACCAGAGGTGGTGAAGAGAGGTAGCAGCATGCCCATTATATAGATCCGTATGGATGTTAATATCACTGCCGGGTACTGTAGCTAATGCCTATTCCCCTCATTTGTAACATGATCCCTCTCTAACCAATGGCTCACTTTACATGTATATCATCGTGTTTGCCATGGGGCAGAGAGAAAGATTTGCAGTTTTATAGCTAATCTCATGCTATTTTACACATTTGTGACCAACTGGCTCGATTTGGTCTTATGTAGCAAAATTTGACATGGTGTTTTTTTACATTGGATAAAAGTAGAGACTCAGACCTAGAAAATGGTAGAGCTAGAAAATGGTATATCATACACTACAGTTGAGGAACAATGGAAAAAGCATTCTGTTTTGAAAGTTGATAAACTTGCAACACACTTTTGAGAAAATGGCCCTTGAATGTTTTGGTACACCTACTGGAGAGCTCTTCTTTGTCTACACCCATTCAGCATCGTTCACACCCTCTTAAGCCTTAGCCCCACCCATCTCTTTAAGGATTCACGTGAGGCCATGTGCTAAACAGAGTGAGTATATCCCTTATGAGAAAAGATTGCAGTTAGAGTGCAGTATAACTGCAGTATGATGCAAATACTGCGTCCAAAATAACATTTTTTTTACTGCAGTAAGTTTGCAGTGTAACTGAAGTTAGAGTGCGATATAACTGCAGTTCAACTGCAGTACACTGAAGTTATTCTGCAATTACTGCATCCAAAATACCACAGTCGATTTCAGTTACTGCACTTATACAGCAGTTTCAAAACTGCAATCTTTTTTTGTAAGGGATCAAATAAAATCTATGTTTATTTGTTACATGCACAGGATACAGAAGGTGTAAACAGTACAGTGAAATGGTTACTTGCATAGTGGAGTCTTTTGTTTAGACATGTAGCTAGCTAAACAATGAACCATAATCCCAACTCATAACGTTACTACCCTGCATTAATCTTCAGGTAGCTAAAGCTAACCAACTAGGTTCGATGTTCGCTAGCTAGCTAACATTAGGCTATAACTAGCAATGCAAATGGCTCTGAGATACGAATTATATTACTACACAGATCATACACATAACATTAGCTAGTGAGCCAGCCAGCTAAAGTTAGCTACCTAGCTAACAGTATGCTTTAACTTGCAATGAAAATGACTTTCTGACAAAATGAACAACGTATAATATCTGAAAATTTAGCTAACTAGACTCTCTTACCCGTATACATGGATGATCACATATCCCTCTCTGTCACGGATGCCATGGTTGCCCTTAGTTTGAAGATGTAATCCGGAGACAGGTGTTTTATACAACAGCCTTCTGTGTGTTCTCTTTTCGACTCCCTCCGCATATTTGCAATAAAATGCCTGAATCGCCTTAACTATCATACTCTGCTTCCACCAGGCATTCCACTGATTTCCTCCAGAAAGTGGAGCGCATTAGCAACACTATTGCAGTTCTTCGTGACTGAATCCGAACTCATCTCTCGGCATGACCTGCCCATCCATTATCTCAGCCAATCATGGCTAGCAGGAAGGTTCCTGTCTTTATCCATGGCTAAACCAAATAGGCTCATAATTTAACAATTGAATTCGTATTTACAGATACAAGTTTGTTATTAAGGCACATGAAAGTTCACATGTTCCAGGAGGCATTTCTGCCAAAAAACGCATTTTGATAAAAAAAAATTAAAAAATGTTTACGTTCAAATGCATCTCCTGTGAAGTAGTGACGCGCAACATATGCCTAGTTTCCTGAAACGAGTCACATTTTACCATGAAGCTGAGAGAAAACTGTTGCTGTTTTAGAGCTGATTTCCTGCTATTCTACACATTTTGTGGTGAGGCTGAGAGAAAATGTTGCAGTTTTAAAGTTTATTTCCTGTAACAAAAAAATAAAAATCATAGCTTATGTCGTGTTCATATGCTATCCCAAAGCTTGTGGAAATTACACATTTCAGAATTTGTGTACTCTAGCTAATGCCTCTTCCCCCCATTTCTAACACTATCCCTCTCTAACCTATGGCTCACTTTACATATACACTACTAGTCAAAAGTTTGGACACACCTACTCATTCAAGGGTTTTTCTATATTTTTACTATTTTTTACATTGTAGAATAATAGTGAAGACACCAAAACTATGAAATAACACATATGGAATCATGTGGTCCTCTGTAGCTCAGCTGGTAGAGCACGGTGCTTGTAACGCCAAGGTAGTGGGTTCGATCCCCGGGACCACCCATACACAAAAATGTATGCACGCATGACTGTAAGTCGCTTTGGATAAAAGCGTCTGCTAAATGGCATATTATTATTATGTAGTAACCAAAAAAGTGTTAAACAAATCAAAATATATTTTATATTTGAGATTCTTCAAATAGCCACCCTTTGCCTTGATGGCAGCTTTGCACACTCTTGGCATTCTCTCAACCAGCACCTGGAATGCATTTCAATTAACAGGGGTGCCTTCTTAAAAGTTAATTTGTGGAATTTCTTTCCTTCTTAATGCATTTGAGCCAATCAGTTGTGTTGTGACAAGGTAGGGAGGGGTATACAGAAGATAGCCCTATTTGGTAAAAGTCCAAGTCCATATTATGGCAAGAACAGCTCAAATAAGCAAAGAGAAACGACAGTCCATCATTATTTTAACCCTCCCGTTGTCCTAGGGTCAAAATGACCCGCCACTGTGTTGAACCAACTTTATTTAATTTTTATATTTTTTGGATCATTTGTGAGAAGGAGGCAGTGATACTTTCTTTAAAGTCTCACTGCCTCCTTCTCACAAATTATCCCAAAAATATAAAAATTTAATAAAGTTGGTTCAACACAGTGGCGGGTCATTTTGACCCTAGGACAACGGGAGGGTTAAGACATGAAGGTCAGTCAATACGGAACATTTCAATAACTTTTAAAGTTTCTTAAAGTGCAGTCGCAAAAACCATCAAGTGCTTTGATGAAACTGGCTCTCATGAGGACCGCCAAAGGAATGGAAGACCCAGAGTTACCTCTGCTGCAGAGGATAAGTTCATTAGAGTTACCAGCCTCAGAAATTGCAGCCCAAATAAATGCTTTCCAGAGTTCAAGTCACAGACACATCTCAACATCAACTGTTCAGAATGGAACTGTGTGAATCAGGCCTTCATGGTCGAATTCCTGCAAAGAAAGCACTACTAAAGGACACCAATAAGAAGAAGAGACCAGCTTGGGCCAAGAAACACGAGCAATGGACATTATACCGGTGGAAATTTGTCCTTTGGTCTGAAGTCCAAATTTGAGATTTTTGGTTCCAACCGCCGTGTCTTTGTGAGACGCTGTGTGGGTGAACGGATGATCTCCGCATGTGTAGTTCCCACCGTAAAAAGCATGGAGGAGGAGGTGTTATGGTGTGGGGGTGCTTTGCTGGTGACACTGTCTGAGAATTCAAGGTACACTTAACCAGCATGGCTACCACAGCATTCTGCAGCGATACGCCATCCCATCTGGTTTGGGCTTAGTGGGACTATCATTTGTTTTTCAACAGGACAATGACCCAACACACCTCCAGGCTGTGAAAGGGCTATTTTACCAAGAAGGAGAGTGATGGAGTGCTGCATCAGATGACCTGGCCTCCACAATCCCCCGACCTCAACCCAATTGAGATGGTTTGGGATGAGTTGGACCGCAGAGTGAAGGAAAAGCAGCCAACAGGTGCACAGCATATGTGGGAACTCATTCAAGACTGTTGGTAAAGCATTCCAGGTGAAGCTGGTTGAGAGAATGCCAAGAGTGTGCAAAGCTGTGAATCCTTTATTGCTGTCCCGTGTCGCTCAGTTGGTAGAGCATGGTGTTTGCAATGCCAGGGTTGTGGGTTCGTTTCCCACGGGGGGCCAGTATGAAAAAAATAATAAAAATGTATGCTCTGGATAAAAGCGTCTGCTGAATGACTAAAATGTAAAAATTGCTCAATGTGTGTTTTTACAGCCCTCCTCCATCCATCATTCTCTCTAATTCATCCCTTTTTTTCTCTGTCTATGCTCGGCTGCCAAAAGGCCCTATAAACATGAGAGAAGGTAGCAAATGGAGCCGCATAGTCAGGTGCAGGTTGGGCCCTTATCAATACAGCAGGACTGCCAGTAATTAGTAGCATAATCACCTTGGTAATTTAACCACTGCTCACTGTCACGCCCTGCTCTCTCTGCTCTCTGCTTCACCAGGCCTGGGGACACTGCAGGGCCATCAGGGCTCCAGGACACATATCTATCTATCTTTCGCTCTTTTTCTTTCTCTCTTTTTCTTTCTCTCTTTCTTTCTTTCTTTCTTTCTTTCTTTCTTTCTTTCTTTCTTTCTTTCTTTCTTTCTTTCTTTCTTTCTTTTGTTCTTTCTTTCTCGCTCTCTCTTTTTTTTCTATATCTATATTTCTGCCCCTCTCTCTCTCTTTCTTTCTCTCGTTCTTCTTTCTCTTTTTTCTCTCCCTTTCTCTCTTCTTCTCTCTGTCCGCTCCTGCTGCACAACTTAGCACAACTTGGGGAATTCTTCTCATTAGCAGCGGGCCCATGTGACTGGAGGGTGGCTGAACACAGGCTCAGAGAGTAAATGAGCTGTTTAAGGATTGATGTTTAATACTGGTCGATTTATGCATAATTAAGCTGTGGGAAGGATAAGCACGCCAGTGGAGGCAATAAAGCCAATGACCCTGCCTTCAGTGTGGGGTTATCACTGGGGCTGCTGGAAGCATGCCCACAGAAAGCAAAGTTACACCCTTGTCTGGATACATGCTCTATGGGAGAGACAGTACTTTTACTTTATCATAGCTTGGACTCTGTAATATACTGTACAACTAAATTCTAGCCTAACATTTTAAATGATACCATATGATTTTGGTTATTACTCCACACTTTTACTTTTATGGTTAACATGAATTGTAAGCAATGACTAACTGATGTGAACCTCAACGCCTAGAGTAGTGTACTTTGGCAATACTCAATATTCCTTCAGTTATAGTAGCTACATATCCAGCTCTATAATGTATGTTGAAACATGGATTATGATTACAGAGCTAGGAGCCGGGCGGCGTACATCTCTCTGTTATTGCTCCTCCATCTTAGAGTAAAGCAGATGATGTGGTAAAGCCAAAGCGGATTGGAGATGTGAGTGGAGGGAAGCAGGAGGAGAAGCTATCTTTCTGTATGTGGTGCAGAGTTTGTGTGAATGTCTGAGTGGCCATCTGGGTAGTTGTAGTGAATGCAGACACACTGCCAGAGCCTGTAGGACAGCCTGGAATGCACCTCTCCTGCGCTCCTCTATACCTCTCCTGCGCTCCTCTATACCTCTCCTGCGCTCCTCTATACCTCTCCTGCGCTCCTCTATACCTCTCCTGCGCTCCTCTATACATCTCCTGCACCCCCCCCCCCCCCCCCCCAGATTTCCACACTAACGTTAACTCAATTAGCACCTCGTCAATAATACTCGGCATTTCATTTTCCTGCTTTAATTAACAAATTCAATTTGCTCGAACCGCTGTGAAAACAAATTAAAAGCGTGCAGAATGAAAGCCTGCAGGTCCAAGGATGTGGCTAAGGTGATTACAGATGCGTCAAATTACTGTTTTCTTGTTGATTTTATCTGAGGAGGAAAAAAGGTGAGAGGAGACAACACATAGATTTTGACTGTTGTGCGGTTCCAGGGACTGACTGGTAGTGGATTGGGGAGGTGGAGACCCCTTCCCAGTGGCATCAGTCAGTATGACTCTGGCCTCACATCATAACCATCTCTCTCCTCTCTGGGCGACCACAGGGCACACCGCTCCTCAACCTGCATACACTTATCTACTCATTTACACTCCAGTCATGCTGCTGAAGAGCTGCTGCCTACCAGCAGGGCCTACTCCAAGGCCAACTCTACCCCACCATGTTTTCGTCTCTGCCTGTATGCTCGCACAGCCTCCCTGAGCATCATAGTAGCAGGTATGGATGCTCAGCCTGAAGAGCCACAGGGTATCTAAAGCAAAACAATCAGCTGAAAAAATTATCAGAGATATCAGATTTTATTCTAGCTATTACCTCTGGATTACCTCTGACTAGAGAGCAGAAGGGCAACTAGAAGTGCAACATCTCAGCGTTTTGTCTGTTTAGATCAGAACTGGTTTCCCTCTACTTGTGTCTGTGAGTAGCTGAGAATGTATGAGCAGCAGCCAGAAGCTCACTCCAAAGAATCTAAGGAAAGGAATGTCACAGTAAATCATCAAAACACAGCCACATTCAGCCAGTTGTCATAGATAATAGTGTCCTACAACAATGTCCTCTGCATGTGTTTAGTATGCCACTCTCAGCCTCCTCGCTTCGGTCTGCCACTGTGGAAATGCAGCCAGACCAGCCGGGATAATCCCCTTGACATTGTACGGCTGTCATGTAAATAATGCACGCTCCATCAACCCAGTTCAGCACCTCCACCTTGCCATCTCACAAACGGCTAACGAAATTAGCCAAAAGCCATGTACAATGGTCAATGCTTTCTTTCATTTGTTGCTAAATTGATTTGGTAAGTTCCAACTCACAAGACAGGATATTGGCAGACCCCCCCCCCCCCCCCCCCCCCCCCCCCCCCCCCCCAACCCAATGTAGAGCTGCCTCTCAGTGCTAGGCACCTGCCTGCCCTTCTCTCCGGCCCAGCCCAACACTGCTCTGCTCTCCACTGACAGCTAAGTCTGTGTACTGGTCTGCATTTTAAAAGCAGGGTGATGGTTTGGGAGTGTGACACCTTTTGAAAAGAGACAATGAGTATGTTTACATGCACACTAATCATTTAATATTAAACTGATTATGGCAGTAGGCCAGTTTTGGCATTTGTCATGTAAACACCTTACTCTGCTTATCTTAATCGGTATAAGGTCATAATCGAAGTAAGCATACGCGGATTAAAACACCTGTTTTTTTTAGCAATCTTTCGAATTATTAGGACATGTAAACGCCTTAATCAGAGTTATAGCAGTGTATTTTATCTGCCCATGTGCTAGCACAAGCAGTGCGAGCTTCCTTCTTTTGCGTGAGTGAAGTGAGTGAAGTATGCATCTCTACCAACTGAGCCTCCTGTGGCTCAGTTGGTAGAGCATGGCGCTTGCAACGCCAGGGTTGTGAGTTCGTTTCCCATGGGGGGCCAGTATGAAAAATGTATGCACTCACTAACTGTAAGTCGCTCTGGATAAGAGTATCTGCTAAAATGACTAAAATGTAAATAGTTTTCACATACAAACTTTATGTCCGAACTCATAATCAAATATGCTTCACAAAAATAACATGGTCGCTGTGGTAGAACATTTATTTTGATTGGTGATTTTCAGCATTTATCAAAGTCCCATCAGGTAACCTGATTTCAGATCTGTCCATATTAACAGGATTATTAGGGAAATTGTTCTTCTTGCAAAGCATGCAAACGTTTAAATCAAACTATTATATTAATCTGACTATTCACAATAATCATATTATTGTGTGCATGTAACCGTACTCAATGTTTCTCTGGTCGCCCACTTCCACTGAGTACTAAGAATACCATCAACAAAGCTATTTAGTCTGACACTCTGAGAAATAAGGCTGCCATGTTTTGCGTGTCGGTTTCTCCATCTCTTTTTTCATGTCATGATTAAAAGTTTCCACCCTCCAAGCACAATTTCCATCTGGGTAGCCAACATGTCAACATCTGTGGGATTTGTTTTATCATTGTGAAGTGGCATGGAGAATTCCCAAATGTGTCAATATTTAATAAACCGCTCTCTCGATATCAACATTTTTCAGCCTCCTTCCACATCTCCATATTTTTTATTTTACTATTTTTATTTCCCCATAATGTTGTGTTTCCATTTCCCACCTGCCTCTGTGCTTTCTGTGCATTCATCTGAGCAGACACACAACTTTTGGGATTGTAAACATGACTAGTAGATTGCTTGGACGCTAATTATTGTCATTTTTAATTACCAGAAAGAATGTTCACTAACAATGAACTATACTTGGTTTAACATTAAATACATTTATTCCCATGCCTGAATGAACTACTGAAATGAAAAGTTATTCAGAAGAAAACCAGTTTAGTCACACTATTTTTGTAATATCTTCCCTGCTACTGTTACGTTGTGATTACAACAAATTAAATGTAAAAAAAATAAAAGAGACGTTACGTAATAGAAGAAGCACCAGCATTGCAGACAATTGTATAACATTATTAATTATGCATACACATTCATACAACTTTTAATCCACAACAGCAATAAACCAATTAAGGGATACTCATTACTTGACACTTGACCCTAATTAGGTCCTATGGATTTAACTTTTCAGTGTTAAAATGACTTGACATGTTCATCAGAGCTGCTGATTGAACTGGATTACACTGTGGTTGGTGGAGGTTCTACACAGTGTTTGCTGGTAGGGGGTCATTGATCCTAGCCTCTGGTAAATACCAAATCACTTGATCTGCACTCCATCGATGAGGGGTCACTTAGATTCCAATGGGCAAGTAATGGGAGGTTAGGGGGAACCATTAGGTATGCTAACCCCTTTTCACAGATCATTGATCGGTCACAATGTCAACATGCTGCCATTGATTATCTTCCTAGTCACAGAAGAAGGCCAGTCTGTGCTCAGTGTTCAGTGGGTGTGGGGTTAAAGGTCAGTCTGTGCTCAGTGTTCAGTGGGTGTGGGGTTAAAGGTCAGTCTGTGCTCAGTGCTCAGCAGGTGTGGGGTTAAAGGTCAGTTTGTGCTCAGTGCTCAGCGGGTGTGGGGTTACAACAGGAGTCCAATACATTTCTGACAACTACTGTACTGTATAAAGTGTATCTCTGAGAGGGAAGTCGGTGCTGTAGTCGGTGAGAAGCTGTGATGAAAAGTTCCCCTCTGCTCTATAAGCTCCAGCTCCAGTGAGCCCTGCTCATGTAGATGGGTGGCAAGCAGTGTGTGACTATGACTTCTCATTCCTAAAATGATGTATTTAATTACTGCAGTGCGTGATTGATTACATATCGCCCATTCAGCCTCCCTCCGCCAGCCGCAAATCAAAGAGGCCCTGACTGCACCTCCACTTTCTCAGCTTTTCAATACAGTTGGAAATGAGCTGTTGGAGGACGGGTGGGCTGCAAAGTTAAATCCGTTTGATATTCCATCTATCACAAAACAGTGGTTCTTCGCCTATGAATCAGAGCCCAAAAGGCATATTGAAATGGCTGCGTGGTTAGTATATGATATCCCTCTGCTTCCCTCTGGATATATGCCTCTTAGTTTTTAGCCCACATCGTATTTTAGGTGTCCGTGCTCCTTGTCTCTGTCCCTGTCTCTGTCTCCCTACCTGCCTCATTCTCTGTGTGAGAGAGGGACTCATAGGATTTGGAGGGAGGGGAAGCAGGAGGAGTCAGGGTCAAGCATATGGACTCTTGGGGTCCATTTTCAAAACGATCCGTCTGATGGACTACATGTGACAGAATAATGGAAAAGTGTCCTTGCAGCCAGCTAAGCTGCCCTTCTAATTGGCCTTTATGAATATTTAATGAAATCAAGATGAAATTCAATCGTGGCTTTTAAGTGCTGAGTTGGAGAGTGGTGTGTGTCAGTGCGTTATTCGATTTCTCTGGCCTACTGTGGAAGGAGGACTGCAGGAGTCAGTGTGGACTCAGTGGAGCGCAGGTGGCAGAGTTAGATTTTTGGTCTGAGGGGAGCCAGCTGTCTCACTCTCTTTCTCTGAAGAAATTAATATTTTATTTGTTTTTCGTTGTATTTTTAACCAAGGGCTCCTGGTCACGCAACAGCATCCCCTGCCCGGACCTGAAATTTTTACACAGCCCTATTGCTTTTAATTGCATGCATACTGAGTGATGGATACATTTTTCCTACACTGGCAGCCATATTAAATAGAGCCAGGTCAATAATAACCCTTGACACCTTTTAATATTGTTTGTGCTAATACAGGTAATAATGTGGTGATATTGGCAGAAATTATAGAAATTATACACTCTCAATACAAGTGTACTCACTGAAATACAATAAACCAATCAAGAATACCATTGTTTATTATTGTATGATTAATGTTGATTAATATCAATTACTCTTAAATTACACAAATTCCCCACAGCTATTTCTAGAATACTCTGCAGCTACAAGTCAGTTCCATGTTCATGAAAATATATACAGATATGGAAAAACCAAAGATTTGCACCTTTTTTGTACAAATAGACGGGTTGGCTGACAATGTCACGAAAGAGATTCTGAACAGTCAGATAGCTAGCAACAATGACAAGAAGTTGCCTTGTGGGGAATCGTAGGTAGCTCGTTTCAACTCATTGTATCTTGTTATTGATACCATGTCTTGTTTTAAGGTGATTTGACTAATTACATGTCTATGCTAATATGGCAAAAATGTGCTAGCTAACTAACCAACAACTGTAACGATGTATTTGAGAGACAACAAGTGCTCATTGTGCAAATGTATTTATGTTTTCAATAGACTGAATATAGTTTACATGTTGTAAACAGTCTAAGCAAACCACGTCTATTTTGCCCCATAGTTGCGCACATGTCAGTTTTGTTGCTAAACAACCAACCCATCTATAGTAATACAGAGCCAATAAAGCAAAATCCAGTGTGTTTTATGTGTGAGCTTTTGTGCATGTAAATGACTTATTACCAATAATTGTAAAAAATAATGAAGAGCATCTTGCAGAATATCCAGTGTGTTAAATAATATATTTTCAGTCATATAATATTATAGGCACTCACAAATACAGCATTGACCTGTGAAGGCAAAGCCCAGGAGACGATTAGCTCACTATTACCTCACTCCTGTTTTTCCCTTTGGATGATGAGTAAGAGACAGAGGCTTCCTTAACTTCATCTTGTGGTGTGTTAGTGATATGGCAAGCTGGCTAGAGACTGGGGCGTGGGGGAGTTGAGCATGTAGCGTGGGGGAGGGATTGAGGGGGAGGCAGGGTGGTGACTCACAGTAGGGTGGAGTTCTCCTGGCCTGCTGCTGAAGCTGAGCTCTCAGAGAGAGAGAGAGAGAGAGAGAGAGAGAGAGAGCGAGAGAGCGAGAGAGAGAGAGAGAGAGAGAGAGAGAGAGAGAGAGAGAGAGAGAGAGAGAGAGAGAGAGAGAGAGAGAGAGAGAGAGAGAAAGAGAGATTGTTGATTCGCCCCCCTCCGTCTCTGTCTCCCTCCACCTCTCCCAGTCCTGACCTTGGTAAGCGGGTGTCAGACGGAATGGTCCTGGAGGACATCAGCAAGGACAATGAATACCCGAGCAGGGACGGAAGCAGACGGTTTAAATAGCTCCCTGCTGATTTACCTTACCTCATCTGGACAGGGACGGGGTTCACCAGGGTCAATAATAACTGACATAACCAGATGATGATATTACTGCATGCATTTACTCCCCCTGTGGATGTACCTGCAAGATTTGCCTCCATAATATTATTTCCTTGCTAATATAACCTTACCATTTCAGTGCTATTTTTGTTTAATTACATTTGCGATATATCCATCTATATGTTTAAATTGATAACTTGGAAGGGATGGGATGTGAAAATTGACCTTACATGAATTTGAAATGAGCTACAAAATTGTGGGTGGATTTGAAATACCTTTCTTCTCTCACATGATAATCATCAGCAAATATGAAAAGTAAATTCAGGGGGAAATATTGCAAATGGGGTTCGGTAGATTGCACATGAATATTTAATTTAGTCATAAAAGTTAGGTTTAGTAAATTAATGGTTTTGCTGACGGCTGCGGTCTCTCCCTAGATTATTGCTGTGGAGGGATTGTCTCCCCCCCTCGCCTATCTGCAGGCCTGCTTTGTTAATTACAGCCGTGCTGTTCCTCACCTGCACCAGATTACACCTACTTTAGACAGGGGGAGAATCAGACAGATCAAATTAATGACCTTTGGAATAGAGGTTGTGGTATAGAGCCACAGATTACTTGTCCTTGCAACTTCATTCTGTAACCTGTGGCTCTATACCACAAACTCTATTCCATCTACTGGTTAAACAATTATAGACTGGCTTGATTAAGTGATTGGTTTATTGCACTCTGTTTTGTTGATCAGGATTCACCATAAGCATCAGCAAATAAAAACGGACACCTGAAACCTTCCTTCCAAAAGTCATTAATTTGATCATGACAATCCCAATTTACCGATGTCAACCTGTCCTGAGCATGTCCTCTTAGTCCTTTAAATATGATCTTGTGTTTGTTTGCTGTAGTGTGACACTGGAACTTTTAGAATGAACACTGGGGGTTTAGGTGTTACCATGATAGCTGGGTAGGTGCATCATTGGCAACCTACAGTCGGTTCCCAGCCTCAAAGCCCTTTAACCTATTCAACCCATTAAATTTAGACTCAGGCTGGGCCACAGGGAATTATCAGCACTGTCAACCTGACGCACATGTAAAGGACATCACACGGCTTGTTTAGCGAGTACCACTTCCTCCCGATTCGGCCCATTCATGGCGCAAACTCAGGACCTCTGCCTTGCTATCACACGTGACTGCCCTCCTGAAGCATCTTACCAGTCAGCGCTATGCAAAAAGCTAGCTATTCGCTGGCACAAGTGGAGACATTTCAGGCTGAGGAGTAAGTTTCACACATCCCCATATGCTACATACACACACACATGCACAAGCACACACACACACACACACACACTGACACAGTATCATTCTATATCAGGCCCTGGTTAAGCCATGTGACAGCCTGGGGGCACTGGACACCCACTCTACATGGTGGCTGGGCTGGCCAAGGGTGTATTGGGTGGTGTGATTCCACAGCTCTTGGCTGAGTTTGATAAAGATTAATACAATCCTATTTTCTGCCCAGGATTGCCTTTCCTAATGTGATTCCTCTCTCTCTCTCTCTCTCTCTCTCTCTCTCTCTCTCTCTCTCTCTCTCTCTCTCTCTCTCTCTCTCTCTCTCTCTTCCTGGGAAACACTAAGCACCTTATCCATGTAAGGAGTGACAATGAGAGAGTGAGGCAAGCAGTGTTAGTGTGCTGTAATACTCTAATTCACAGTAGATGAATTATCTCAGGATAAGCAGCGTCAGGGTACAGGATTGGGCCAGGCTGAAACACAGTATGGTAAATCCTCCTCCACTCCTCTCCAGGCTGGCCAGTGGCACACAGTAGCCCTGTTTCATGGACTGGCTGGTTAGAGGGACGTATATGGCAGATCAATGTTATTTTATTTAGAGCTATCATGAATGGGCTTTCACACCTGTATGCATATGGTTTCTAATCTCTTTATTTCACAAAACTGAGTATTCAGGCAACACCAGAATTTTGATGGATTGTTATTAATTAGTTTGTACAAGGGAAATGTCTTCATGTACACAATGCTCTCTGAATGCTGTAGAGGTCTGTTTGAATGTGCTGTGTCAAAGGTTTTGAAGGGGACTTTGATTTTAATAACGTGGACATACTCCACTGATTTTGATCACCCAGCCAGCCTTACTTTCCCAAAGAGAGTGTATCTCGTGACAATAGAG
Organism: Coregonus lavaretus; assembly: GCF_964263955.1. Lineage (NCBI taxonomy): Eukaryota > Metazoa > Chordata > Actinopteri > Salmoniformes > Salmonidae > Coregonus > Coregonus lavaretus. Next base: position 22,258,362 of record NC_140008.1, on the reverse strand, counting down.
AAGCATTGTTTTCATTCTATTTCTATGGTTTTTTTCTCTTCACACGTTCACTTGCCGAATAACAGAGGACCAGTAGAGGGCAGTACAAAGGTCTAAATAGGAATTCTGCATGAATACCAGCCTGTTGGTCTAAACAAAATCAGAGAGGTCATTTATAAATTGATAGGATGGTAGAATAATTTCAAAAGACCTTTAATAAAGAAATCAATCAATGGCCAAAAATATCAAGTTGGAATTTGATGTAATAATTTCAATAATGCGACTGTGATATGTGGTTGTCTTACCTACCTTAGTTGAATGCACTGGCTAAGAGTGTCTGCTAAATGACCTAAATGTAAATGTAAATGATATTGATTAGTGTGGTGGTTCCATATCAACTAATGGTTTATTGGGGCTAGTTGCTCTCATGCTGTCACAGTGTCCTCTGCTGCCTAGTCTACCACTCTGTGCTTCCTGCTCTCTCTACTCCACAACACTTACTCATCTGCAATGTGTTTAGAGCAGTTAGAGTATCTGAGAGGATTTTTACATTAAGATTCTTGAATCCTGATGGAGTAGGCTTCAAACTCCTGATTGCACTCACATCGATTATAGTCTGTTACCCAGCAGGTGAACCTACAATATCATCAGCCTTCCATTGGGAAACGCCCAAAAATATGCAGCGTTGGGTGAATACACATACACGAATACACACACACACACACAGACACATGCACGCACATGAGCTGGTTCCTCAGGGACACACAGTGTAAGAGAGGGAGAAGGTGTTGATTAATGCAGTACTCAGGAGCCTGCAGCCTTGGCAGAGGGTTTACATTTACATTTACATTTTAGTCATTTAGCAGACGCTCTTATCCAGAGCGACTTACAGGAGCAATTAGGGTTAAGTGCCTTGCTCAAGGGCACATCGACAGATTTTTCACCTAGTCGGCTCGGGGATTAGAACCAGCGACCTTTCGGTTACTGGCACAACGCTCTTACCCACTAAGCTACCTGCCGCCGGGTTAAAGAGAGGGGGGAGCTAGCAACTCTTCCGGGCCCCCCTTTCCAAACTAGAGACATGAAGTGTAAAATTGGGCACTCTCTCAAACACACTCCGTCACACAGTCTTTCTCAAACACACTCCATCACACAGTCTTTAGCACGAGCGGAGAGGGAAGACACATTCCCCTGGCTGTAATAGAGACAACACAGAGAACGAATGTTGGAAATGGATCAGACAAACTATAATAAACTGATACCAATCATTTTAAGGCTGAGATACACTGTGCCATCTTGTAATTTTCCAGTCTTAAATAGTAGTGTTTCACATGCCCATCATTTACATAATGTACATATTACGCATACTCTGGGGTTGCAGGTAGCCTAGCGGTTAAGAGCGTTGGGCCAGTAACCGAAAGATCGCTGGTTCGAATCCGCAAGCCGACTAGAGGAGAAATCTGCCGGTGTGCCCTTGAGCAAGGCATTTAACCCTAATTCCTCCTGTAAGTCACTCTGGATAAGAGCGTCTGCTAAATGTAGATGTACTCTGATCTGCAAGAGGATGACGTGATAGTAATATGACATGTTATTTCTTTTGGAGAGATTTTGAGTTGACATTTTCGCCCTAAGCCCTTTTGAGTATCTCTGACCACGCTTCTATTTTTATTTTCCTTACAGCAACAGCGACGTCTAGACCTCCTAACCATCACCAGCCCTGGTGAGTGCCCACTGTCTACTAACTAACTCTACTGATGCTGATGGGATGTGAGTGAGTGTAGACACTAGACAGAAAATAAACACTAGACAGACAGAAACAACCTCTGTTCTCAGAGATGATAGTTACTACTAGCACACAGTACACATGTAGGGATAAAGGTTCACTGGATAATTCAGCAGTACAGGATCAGTTACCAGACAACCTGGTGTCATTGCTTTGTTAATTATACCACACTAACATTCACTTGAAACTTTCAAAATATCTGCACAATGATATAGCAATGTGCATGAAGACATCAAAATAGCTATTATATTTATTTTCGTTTAATTGATTTGATGAGCGTAACTCCTGTCTATTATTTTCATATTATATGGTATTATGAAACAGCATGTGTGTGACACTCAGCAGAGCTGCAATGTGTTTTGCGATCTGGAGCTCCCCAGTTGGACTGGTGCTGAGTCTTTGCTGGGGAAGGGGAACTCAATGTCTTGGAAAAGCAGCTGGGTGATGGAGCAAATTGCAGAGATGGCAAGAGGAAACAGATGGGTACGTCAGAAAGGATACATTGCCCATATGTCTAAAGGATCTGGATGGTCTAATATCCTTTGATTAAAATAATGTTTATGTGAGACACGTGGAGCCTGTTAATTTCCCAGATTTATTTTGCAGGCAAGAATATCTCTGACCTTGACAACTCTGGAAAGGGCAACCAGACACGCAGAAAGAGAGAGAGAGGGCAACATTTAGCATTGTACCTCATATTAGGTTCTTTGTCTCTTTTTTAAGTGACACCTCTTCTGCTCAATGCACTCGCCAGTTTGGTTATTTTCCTGGTTTGGCATTTTATTCTATTTGTATTATCTGACTGTACTGCTGTACTGTACTGTATTCCTGTCAGACATATTGTATGGTGCACTGTGCCACAATTTACAGTGGGTGAACAATAAGGAATCAAAAGAAAGAAAACATTGCTCACTTCCCCCAACTTATGGCACTTCAAGGCGCTGGCAATCTGTGAGAAGGTTATTACGCCTGTTGTATGGAAAACAACCTGTGCTTTTAGATGAATGGGGCTGATAGAGAGGAGGACACACTCTCCCCTTCAGTCTCAACATTAAAGGAGACTTCTCCTGTCCCCTCCTGTCAGAATGCTGAATGTGGATGTGGTGCAGGAATCAGGCGCAGGACACAGAAGCTTCGTCCAACAGACTTTAGTAGACGACAACGAAATACAAACGGGCCTCAAAAGAGCCCGGAGGCGAGCGATTACGCACACCGTGCGTAAACACCAAAATACAATAAGCGCGCACACAAGTGCGAAAACTCTCCAAACAATGGAGCAAAACAATCACAGCACCTGCTGACAGGCGGAACAATTACACACAACACACGACTAACAAAACGAGAACTTATAGGACACATAATTAACACTAAACGGAAACAGGTGTACAAATAAGACAAAACCAAACAAACATCGAAAACATACAACGGTGGCAGCTAGTACTCCGGGGACGACGACCGCCGAAGCCTGCCCGAGCAAGGAGGAGGAGCAGCCTCGGCCGAAACCGTGACACCTCCCTCTTCTTTGTTCTCTCTCCTCCTCCCCTATCTTTTCTCTCCCTCCCTTTCTGTCCTCTCTCCAACCCATCTCTCCTCTTTCTTTTACGTGCAGCTGGGAAGCTGGGCTGCAGACAGTGCTGGGGGTGTGAGGACACTAATAAGATCAAGTGGAGGCTACGGCCGTGGGTGTGGGGGTCTGAGGGAGGTCCAGAGGAGGGGAGGCCCCCATGCAGCTCAGTAAGAGATGGTGTATGTGGGAGGGCTCCAGGATGCTTCGTAGATCAGCATAAGCCATCCCAGCCACTGCCTCCGTCCAGGGGCCCTCATTAGCCCCTCTATCTGAAGTGCGCTTCACCCACAACCTCGGTATTCTCTATTTAATTGGACACTTGAGCGGAGCAATGCGCATCTGGCTCTATTGAAGTCTGACATTTCAGACTGCTGACCTTTCCAGGTATATAATGATTAGCCCTGGCCATTGTTCCACCACAATCGTACACACCCACACACAGTGGTGTGCACAGGAAAAGTGGAAAGGTGCTGAACTAAACACCTGCAGTATCTAGCACTCTCTGACCAAAAATACACACTGTACATCCAGAAACCTTTATTCACACAAATGCTGGGGTGTTCACAATAGAAAAATTGGGTGCAGACATTCTTTTGAGAACCTATTGTCAATCTATTGATCTGAATGCCCTTTCCATTTCTGTGGACATCTTACAATAGTGTGTTGATCTAAATTAACTTTGCTTGGTGGTGTTTAGTCCCTTTTTCCCTCGAATGCTCTGTGCATTACAGGGTGTACAAAAGGTAAATTACATTCATGAGCTTCAGATAGATGTGCGAGGACTCGGAGCAGCAGAAAGATAATAGGCAACCTTCAGATCTCTAATGGTGTGGTCATTTCTCTTCAGTCTCTGTCTTCACGGTCTCTAGGGCTGTGGGACTACACATGCTCTGGGCTCTGATAGTAAAGAGGGCCTTAAATACTATACAGCTCTCTCTCTTTCTCTTTCTCTCTCTCTCTATCGCTCAATACCTTTCAGTTCCTCTTCATTTATCTCTATCTCATAATTACCACGCATGCTTCGATCAAAACAAAGGCCTCAAAAACAAATTAGCCCGAGGTAAGGTGGGCTGTTAGTGGGGAGAGATATAGCAGGTTCCGTCACACGTCTTATGCATGATGTGACAGTCAATATGTTTTGCCCAATGTTGTATTGTCCTTCGGTTTTCATTTACAGATATACCACAATATTTCTATATTTGTATCTCTGTTTTTCAAACACATACCACTCCAAGTTAGAGAACTGGTGTCTGGAGTACACTAGATGTACCTCAGTTGGTAGAGCATGGTGCTTGCAACACCAGGGTTGTGGGTTTGTTTCCCACGGGGGGCCAGTATGAATATTTATGCACTCACTAAACTGTAAGTGGCTCTGGATAAGAGCGTCTGCTAAATGAAGTAAATGTAGATCTATACAGAAAGCCATTCATTCCTTGTGAAAAGCTGAAACTGAAAGAGCCCATTTGTGCATTTCTATTTCCACTGGCATCGCAGTATTTCATGCCAGAGCTCTGAGAGGCTGCACGTGTGTTTTTGCTTTCTGTCCGATGTGGCAGAGGGATGCTTTTCATGGAGCCATGCTGGGTAAGTCTGCTGGTGTGATAGACACTGGAGAAAGGCCCAGTGGCAGGCTACTGGCTATGCTCCCCAGGCCAGGCCTCGGCTCTGTGTGTGGATTGGACTGGGGCTACAGCCAGTAGGGCAGCAGGACAGCTGCACAGGCCTGCACTCAATACCTGGGCTCTGAATCTGGAGCTGGGCTGGAGCGGAGAGATGTGTCTTTAATGGAGCGCAAGGACTTGGCGCCTTGCTGAGAGAGAGAGGGTCTTTATTTATAAAACACTATCAGGGCTTTGTATTATCAAGCAGCTGTGAAAACAACACTTCCTATTATTGCCCTATTTATATTCTTTCTCTGTGAATTTGCATATTTTATCTCCCTGCACTTCATTATAGGGGACTTATACAACACAAACACAGAGAGGGATGAGCAGAGGAGGGAGGGGGGTTCTTTCTTCTCTGGCTGCCTTATATTGACTATTTTCCAGTAGTTCTTTCGAAACCCTCTCAGAAGCGTGGCTAAAAAAGCAAGCTGATGAATTGAGAATGAGTGTGATAATTCAGCAGGCAAATAAGAGGGGGCTAGGGAGTGGGGGGCACAATAGGGAAAAATATTGAGAAAATATGCATCCCTAAATCAGTATTTAAAGGCCCAGTGCAGTCAAACACGGGATTGTCCTGTGTTTTATATATATTTCCACAATAGGAGGTTGGAATAATAATGTGAAATTGTGAAAATTATGATAATGCCCTTTTAGTGTAAGAGCTGTTTGACAAGACTGCCTGAAATTTCTGCCTGTTTTGGTTGGATGGAGTTAACAGCTAATTTTCAGTTTCCCCCTCTACCACTCACAGACAGTCCTAGCTACATTCTTGGTTGAGAAATTACCATTTGCTAAGAAGCTAGTTTTGTTTCTTTTTGACAATTTTTTTATTGAAATGAATCACAGGAAGGTACTTCATTGTTACCCAGAAATTATTTGATATTCAGGCATAAATGGCTGCATTGGACCTTTAAAAACATGTATCTTGCCTACCCTCAATATTCTTGACTACTAATGCCTAGCGTCAATATCCCCTGCCTTGCAAATACAACAATTTCACGCACTCTTCACATAATCAGCCATGGGTTTCGTGTTTGGCATGTTGGAAAACGTAAACAACATTTTCACAGCCTCTTTCTCCAACAGGGAAGACAGCTGTGATTATTTCTTTGTCATCAGAGCCACCACTGTTGCTGAGCACGGCTGTGTAGCAAATCCTTATAGAAAATAAAGATCAGATTTTTGTTCCTGGGTGTCAAGTAAGGGAGTGTATAATAGAGGTTGATGCCGTGGTGTCTGTGCTGTGTTGATTGAGTTGGTGGGCGCTGGTGTGTGTGTGTGGAGTTGTCTATTTCTCAGAGCCAGTGCAAAAACCATAGCACCCATTGAACAGCAGCAGTCTCTGCTCTGCAACCTGCTCAGGTACAGTGGTTACCTGTTGGCTACGCTTGCTTGTTTGCAGGGTCACTTCAGGAGCCATTTTTCATTCTCTTACTTAGCGGTGGCGTCCTGTGTTGGCTCAATAAGGAGGAGCTAGCTGTCAGGATGTATCTGCAGTGCCGTGTAGCACCTGGTTATCAGATCATGTCTCCATGTTCCCTTTCCCATCAGACATTTACATGTTCTAACAGCCCAAAATGAGCTGTGTTTTCACTGTGTCATATTAACTTGCCTCCATTTTCTGGATGTGAAAGGAGATGCTTGATGCAACCCCCCTGTGTCACAATCAAAAGGGAATCTTGCTCATTTTGAAGGGGCCCTTCTTTACTGATAAATATCTGTTGTGGACTGTACACTGAGTGGACAAAACATTAGGAACACCTTAATATTACGTTGCACCCTGTTTTGCCTTCAGAACAGCCTCAATTCGTCGGGGTACGGAATTTACAAGGTGTTGAAAGCGTTCCTCAGGGATGCTGGTCCATGTTGACTCCAATGCTTCCCACAGTTGTGTCAAGTTGGCTGGATGTCCTTTGGGTGGTGGACCATTCTTGATACACATGGGAAACTGTTGAGTGTGAAAAACCCAGCAGCATTGCAGTTCTTGACACACTCAAACCGCCGCCTGGCACCTACTACCATACCCCGTTCAAAGGCACTTAAAACGTTTGTCTTGCCCATTCACCCTCTGCATGGCACACATACACAATCCATGTCTCAAGGCTTAAAAACCTGTCTCCTCCCCTTCATCTACACTGATTGAAGTGGATTTAACAGGTGACATCAATAAGGGATCATAGCTTCACCTGGATTCACCTGGTCAGTCTATGTCATGGAAAGATTAGGTGTTCCTAATGTTCGTACACTCAGTGTACCATCTCTTTGCTTTTTTGGGGGTGTGTTTCACTGTGGACCTTTTGTTTCTCAACTTTTCCCTGTGAAACGAAGCAGGGTACAAAACATAGTGCGCCACAAAATTGTGTTATTACTTTGATTGAAAATCGACCAAGCTGTTAAACAAAATAACTAAGATCCCCCCTCTAAATTGTGGGTGGCATACACAAATTAATTGTATTGTATGAGGTATTTCTAGAAAAAGAAACTGCAAGAATCAAAAACATGGCTTAGCTCTTGGAACTTAATTCAACAACTCAGCTATGATATCTCATAAGCTTTAAATCAATTTTGAGCTCCAATTATAGGCATTCAAACTGATGCTGAGGAGGTGTTTGTGAGGGGAGATGACCCTGAGTGTCTTTGACTTGTAGGTTTGGCTTCAGGATCCTGCTGGATGGCTAAAGGCACAGTTCCTCCTCATATGCCGCCTGTCCCTCAGCGGGCTAACTGCTGTTTGGGCATGGGTTTGGGCATGGGTTTATCTGCTATTATCTGTCAAACATCACACACATGCTAGCGACGCTGGCCTCTGGTGCAATCCCACAGGCAACGTGCTGTCAACACCAACACCTACAATGTGTCACTTGCTGCCTCCATTTGTGGCAGCTCCAGGGGCTGTGGGGATAACCATTAAGCCCTATTCCCTATGACCAAAGCCTCCCCAACAGCTATGTGTTTAGTAAGCTGACAGTTTGTGGACATGGAAAAATAGAAATATGATGGATTAAAATACACCCGAATAACTAACTTTTTATTAGACATTTGCTGTCCACTGTTTGTCATATTGACATGTTTACCTCAGTGAAAATATTTGAAATATTAATGATACACTATATATACAAACGTATGTGGACACCCCTTCAAATTAGTGGATTCGGTCATTTTAGCTACACACGTTGCTGACAGGTGTATAAAATCGAGCACACAGCCATGCAATCTCCATAGACAAACATTGCCAGTAGAATGGCCTTACTGATGAGCTCAGTGACTTTAAAAATGGCACCGTCATAGTATGCCACCTTTCCAACAAGTCAGTTCGTCAAATTTCTACCCTGCTAGAGCTGCCCCGGTCAACTGTAAGTGCTGTTATTGTGAAGTGGAAACGTCTAGGAGCAACAACGGTGCAGCCGCAAAGTGGTAGGCCACACAAGTTCACAGAACGGGACCGTCAAGTGCTGAAGCACGTAGCACGTAAAAATCGTCTGTCCTCGGTTGCAACAATCACTACCGAGTTCCAAACTGCCTCTGGAAGCAATGTCAGCACAAGAACTGTTCGTCGGGAGCTTCATGAAATGGGTTAAGGGCTTCCATGGCCGAGCAGTCGCACACAAGCCTAAGATCACCATGCGCAATGCCAAGCGTCGGCTGGAGTGGTGTAAAGCTCGCCGCCATTGGACTCTGGAGCAGTGGAAACGCATTCTCTGGAGTGATGAATCACGCTTCACCATCTGGCAGTCCAACGGACGAATCTGGGTTTGGCGGATGCCAGGAGAACGCTACCTGCCCGAATGCAGTTGGTGGAGGAGGAATAATGGTCTGGGGCTGTTTTTCATGGATCGGGCTAGGCCCCTTAGTTCCAGTGAAGGGAAATCTTAACGCTACAGCATACAATGACATTCTAGACGATTCTGTGCTTCTAACTTTGGGGCAACAGTTTAGGGAAGGACCTTTCTTGTTTCAGTATGACAATGCCCCCGTTCACAAAGCGAGGTCCATACAGAAATGGTTTGTTGAGATCGGTGTGGAATAACTTGACTGTCCTGCACAGAGCCCTGACCTCAATCCCATCTAACACCTTTGGGATGAATTGGAACGCCAACTGCGAGCCAGGCCTAATCGCCCAACATCAGTGCCCGACCTCAGTAATGCTCTTGTGGCTGAATGGAAGCAAGTTCCCGCAGCAATGTTCCAACATCTAGTGGAAAGCCTTCCCAGAAGATTCAAGGCTGTTATAGCAGAAAAGGGGGGACCAACTCCATATTAATGCTTATGATTTTGGAATGAGATGTTCGATGAGCAGGTGTCCACATACGTTTGGTCATGTAGTGTATATGCAACAAATTGCCAATAACTTTCAGTTAAGTGACTGTAGCGTCAATTCTTTATAGTCTATCTGTCCATACTAATACAGCTTTGAGAATTCATATTTAGAGAGTGCAGAATAGCCCCATGACCGTCGCCAATCAATACAAAATACCCAGGGGGGAGAGTGGCCCAAATGAGCTGAATTGACCGGCACTGAAATATGATCACTATATCTGTGGCAGTCATTTGTTATTTTAAGAAAATATCAATGTCCTCTGGTGTATCAGTGAGAATACACTGTAGGATGGTGGGGGGAGCGATGATACCTCTCTAAATATTTAATGAAGTTTGTTCGTGCTCTTGCTGTCAGTTTGGAAGTCTGTCTGACTACTTCAGGGTCACTTAGTTATTCATGAAATGCTAATTAAGAGGCAAAACAAAGGAACACTTTTAAGACGCAATTCAAAATGGAACCCCCTCCCCCCCATTATGTTTATGTAAATATTCACTTGAAAAATACTCTTCCAAGTTTTTTAAAAAGGCCGTCTTGGATTTACTCCCATACCCTCATTTCCTGTGAGTGTTTCCCTTAAACTCACGATCTTAAGGCATACTTCTAATAGATCTCCAAATGATCCTGATGTCCCTGCTGTACTCTCATATGCCTGGCCAAGGCTGTAGCGTTCTGCATGCCATCCTGCTGCCATCAGCCCAGCCAGCCATCAGACACACCTGTGCTTGCGTCTGTCCATCGCACAGATTGGCACAGGTACTTTGTTTTGATTGGCTGCGCGCTAATGCTAATACATAACTAGCGTCACAGCGTTTCCACCAAAATCCCACGTCCACTTGAAAGCCCCGTCCAACACACAGGCATGGAGGCACTAAAGACCTGCTGTGATCATAATGCGAAGCCAATTTGAATTCCAGTCACAACGAGATGACGTCCGTCTCAGCAGTCTAATTCCATCATCAACATCATTACTGCTATTATCCCATGTCTATTTTTAATACAGGGTAATGTATCACCAATAAAGATAAATGAGGAAGGCAGCGAGGAGCTAATTGGCAGGACATGATGTCTGACTCTGCACTGACTAAAGTCTACAGTGCCAACTGTTCCCAATATGTACCCTTTATGTGGCCTGAGTACTCCTTTAATAGTGTTTGTCCTCATTGTATTACCTTCTAACTGTGCTATAAAAGTGTATTTAAAATGCTGCTTTTATGTATTTAAGGGTGAGGAAACTTAATTGTTTCTTGTGTAATGTCATTTTTACATTTGGTTTGTAGTTTTAATGGTTTTAAGTATATCTATTCTCATTCCACAGTATATAGAATTAGTGAGCAGATCCATTATGCTACATGCTGGGGTCAGGTAGCTTGAGGTAGGACAGGGGAAGTTCAGTCTTAAGCCTGAGACACTTCAAGACAACAGCTCCTGGAATTGAGCGGTCTTATTGTGCCAGACATGGGCTTGAGGACCTAGCCATTAAACAGTAGAGATTAGATTAACAGTAATCCTTCATTGGAGATGAGAAACTGCTGAAATCTCTTGTCTACCAGTGAGGCTCACTGGTCTTGTTTATTAAAGTGCCCTTTGTCTTACTATTTCAGCATTTCAGAGAATTGTTGAGTATTTTATTTATTCCGGTAAATTGACTGAGAACACATTCTCATTTACAGCAACAACCTGGTGTCACACCCTGGCTCTGGGACTCTATATGTTGAGCCAGGGTGTGTTCATTCTGTGGTGTTCATTCTAGTTTGTTGTATTCTATGTTTGCCTGAGTGACTCCCAATCAGAGGCAACGAGTGTCAGCTGTTGGCTGGTTGTCTCTGATTGGGAGCCATATTTAAACTGTCTGTTTTCCCTTTGTGTTTGTGGGTTTTTGTTTCCAGTTGGTCATTGTTACCGTTGGACGTTACGAGTCGTTTATTGTTTTGTTGATGGTTGTGTATGTTATCACTGAAGATAATAAATACCATGTTCGTTCAACACGCTGCGCATTGGTCTCTCCCTGACGATCGTGACAGAAGAACCCACCAAGTAAGGACCAAGCAGCGTGTCCCGGGGCAGAACTTGGACTGGACATGGGAGGAAGCGCCGGGAGAGGCCCTGGCGAAAGAGGAGCAGCGGCGTCAGCAGTGTCAACGTCGGACAGGCGAGAGGCAACCCCAGAAATTTTTTAGGGGGGGGGCACACGGCATGGACGACGGGGCTGACGGAGGCAGAAAAGGGGCGGATTCAGAAGGCCACCAGGTTACGGGGGCCACTGGTCAAAGCAGGGAAGGAAGGTGTAGAGGCACGGCGAGAGGTACTGGGGTGTGTTACCAGTCCGGTCCGGCCCGTTCCAGATCCCGAGGTAGAGCCAGTGGTGTGTGTCCCCAGTACGGTCCGGCCTGTTCCGGCCCCTCGCACCAAGTGTACGGTGCGCGTCGCCAGCCCGGTCCGGCCTGTCCCTGCTCCTTGCACCAAGCCTACGGTATGCGTCGCCAGCCCAGTCCGGCCTGTCCCTGCTCCACGCACCAAGCCTACGGTGTGCGTCGCCAGCCCAGTCCGGCCTGTCCCTGCTCCACGCACCAAGCCTACGGTGTGCGTCGCCAGCCCAGTCCGGCCTGTCCCTGCTCTACGCACCAAGCCTACGGTGTGCGTCGCCAGCCCAGTCCGGCCTGTCCCTGCTCCACGCACCAAGCCTACGGTGTGCGTCGCCAGCCCAGTCCGGCCTGTCCCTGCTCCACGCACCAAGCCTACGGTGTGCGTCGTCAGCCCGGCCCGGCCTGTTCCTGCCACTCGCACCAAGTCTACGGTGCGCGTCGCCAGCCCGGCCCGGCCTGTCCCTGCTCCACGCACCAAGCCTATGGTGCGCATCGTCAGCCCGGCCCGGCCTGTTCCTGCCACTCGCACCAAGTCTACGGTGCGCGTCGCCAGCCCGGCCCGGCCTGTTCCTGCCACTCGCACTAAGCCAGGGGTGCGAGACGTCAGCCTGGTAAGGCCCGTTCCTCCTCCACGCACCAAGCCAGGGGTGCGAGTCGTCAGCCTGGTAAGGCCCGTTCCTCCTCCACGCACTAAGCCAGGGGTGCGAGTCGTCAGCCTGGTAAGGCCCTTTCCTCCTCCACGCACCAAGCCAGGGGTGCGCGTCGTCAGCCTGGTAAGGCCTGTTCCTCCTCCACGCACCAAGCCAGGGGTGCGCGTGGTCAGTCCAGCACAACCCGTGCCTGGGCCACCGGTGCCTGGGAAGGTACCGGTCAACTGCTCCACTATGGAGCTGAAGCTAACCGCTCCTGCTAAGTCAAGTTCAGCTCCAGCCAGCGGGGCCAGACTGGACCAGGGGCGCTATGGGGGGTTGATTGGAGGGTGGTGGTCAAGGCCGGAGCCAGAACCGCCGCCGAGGAGGTATGCCCGCCCAGCCCTCCCCTGTTTTGTTTTAGTTGAGGCGCGGTCGCAGTCCGCGCCTTTAGGGGGGGGTACTGTCACACCCTGGCTCTGGGACTCTATATGTTGAGCCAGGGTGTGTTCATTCTGTGGTGTTCATTCTAGTTTGTTGTATTCTATGTTTGCCTGAGTGACTCCCAATCAGAGGCAACGAGTGTCAGCTGTTGGCTGGTTGTCTCTGATTGGGAGCCATATTTAAACTGTCTGTTTTCCCTTTGTGTTTGTGGGTTTTTGTTTCCAGTTGGTCATTATTACCGTTGGACGTTACGAGTCGTTTATTGTTTTGTTGATGGTTGTGTATGTTATCACTGAAGATAATAAATACCATGTTCGTTCAACACGCTGCGCATTGGTCTCTCCCTGATGATCGTGACACCTGGGGAGAGGAGGGGGGGATGAATGAGCCAATTGGAAGCTGGGGATGATTAGGTGGCCATGATGGTATGAGGGCCAGATTGGGATTTTAGCCAGGACACCAGGGTTAACACCCCTACTCTTACGATAAGTGCCATGGGATCTTTAGTGACCACAGAAAGTCAGGACACACGTTTAATATCCCATCCATAAGACAGCACCCTACACAGAGCAATGTCCCCAATCACTGCCGTGGGGCATTGGGCTATATTTTTAGACCAGAGGAAAGTGCCTCCTACACCACTTCCAGCAGCATCTGGTCTCTCATCCAGGGACCGACCAGGACCAACCCTGCTTAGCTTCAGAGGCAAGCCAGCAGGGTGGTATGGGATGCAGGGTGGTATGCTGCTGGCAGTGATTGACGTACTGACACACAACACATTTTCCTATGAATATTAGCGTTGCAATACTTTGCACAACCCCCGGGGATAAAAGCAGTTACCATATTGGAATAGGAGATCAAGTTCTATAACAACAATTGAAATAGCCATCCAGACACCCGTCCTCATTCTCTGTCTGAGAAAATCTCCACTGGACCACCATACCTCTCACAACCCTCAACGAAGGAAAATTCACACTAAAATAACAGCAACCTATGCCTTGATGTCTGATCTGAATCAAAAAATGTAATGAAATTACAGACGAGAACAGCATCCAAGTTCTGCATGAGTTACTTTTCAATTACGACAGGTGAAGCAGAAAAAGATTGTTAGTGCCATTTATCGACTATGCTACTCTCTATTAAAGTACAAGTAAAGAAATCAATCCCATTGTGTAACAACTGGACTATTTTACAATAGCAAACAGTTCCCTGTCTGTCAGATGACCTTTGTCATCCTAGTGTAAAACAAGGGAAAGATGAAAAGGTACACCAGGCAACACATTGACTGAGACACACTTGTACGCCCACAGACAAATGGAATCAGAGATTAGACCAGATAATCATCTCTGTGGCCTTCTTCTCTTCTTTTGGTTTCATTCCAGGGGGTTGAGGACTCAATGGGACCTACAGAGGCAGAATGAAAGTAATAGGTGAATTTATTGATTACAATAATGATGTTTTTTTTGTCTTCTAACTGGAAGTATCTGGAAAGAAACAGCAGGACAAAAAGCTGAAATATTGTAGTCAGCTCACCAGGGACCATGTTTCTTGAATATCCTCAGTAGTTGAGGTAGTTGACTTTTACTGTATTTCAAACTATAATTTCTGTATGTACAAACACCAAAATAAAGATTCCTCTAGATTAAACCTCTGATGAGTGATGACATAAATGTGTGCTTTATCACTGACAGTCACAATCACCAACAAGGTGCTATCGTTCAGCTCCTTTTGAGTTACAGTTAAGGGGTGGTTTTTAAATCAATCACATTTTCTGTGCCACAAAAAATATACTTCCAAATAATTAAAAACTTTATGGCGCAAAAACAAAAACACAAAAAAAAGTGTCAGGCTTCTGAGATGCAGGTTTGATTGAATTCCTGCCATTGTCTTTACTTTAGGATATTATGTAGGGTAGATGTGTAGGTAGTGTGGCCTGTTATCTTATGTACTGTATCTGTCAGTCAATAGATATATTATTTCAATGATTTCATTAATTTATTTTCAATTGAATTTTGATAAAGAAAAATATAAGAAGCTCGTTCTTGTCTCCATTAGCAAGGTCTTGTGATGGAGCGCCCAGCTAATTTCCTGAAATGATGTGGACCAGGCCAGAGTAGCAGAGTGCAGAATAGAAGCCCTTCCCAATTCCCATTTGTGTTATATATATATATATATATATATATATATATATATATATATATATATATATTATACTTATAGAGGGAAAACTGTCAACCATATCCAAAGTGCAAGACCAAAGAGAAATAATGTATGCTTTTGTGAGGTTCTTGGAAGACGATATGTGTTACGCTTTATCCGCTTCAAATGTGAAAGATTTTAGACCTCTGCACAAAACAGATTTTGATAATCAGAAGGTGTATCTGGTTCTCAGAACAGAAGGGAATGGTACAGGCCAGCCGTGCAAAGCACATATTCTTGCCCTTGCAGGTATGTTATCTTCATGCTCTCTTAGTTTGACTGTTTATGCATTTAAATAGTTCAATTGTTTGACAAATGTAGACTAGACAGATCCTAGAGAATAAGAAAACAAGCCTTTCGGTCTGCTGTCAAACACATTAAGTTTGCTAGTTAGCTAACGTTAGTTATCAAGCTGACAACAATGTTCTCGCCACGATGCTATTGCTAACGTTACCTAGTTTAAAGACGGTTATTTTTCAGGGCGGCATTTGCTGTCATCCCATATTTGCATAGGTAGCTTTCTTGCTGACAGTGTTTTTAGCTAACTAATATATCTAACGTTACCTAACTAACTATGTGACATTAACGTTAGCTTGCTAGCTAAGGTGAGCTAGCTAGCCAGCCAGCCAGCTAACGCGTTAGTTTAGCCAGCCACTCACACATCCAGATTGTTTACTAACATTGTATACGTTACTTTAGGTTGCAATACACCCCAATATGGATGTTGATATGATAGCTAGCTAGCTACATGATGTGATGACTGTCACTGTCAGTCGACATTTGCTAGTTAGCTCGGACAACGTCAAGCCAGCTGCATACAAGTTAGCTAGCAATATGTATCGATCACACCGGTTATTATAGCTATCAATAACGTTTCCCAGACACATATTTGAGTGTAACGTTTTGTGCACGCATTCACACATGCATCGTGTAACAGATAGGGTATTTAGCTAGATTACTAATCCTCGTGTCTGAACAGTCCCTGGCTAATGATGTCAGTTGAGTGCATTAGCTAGGGTTGTTGTTGTTGTTGTTGTTGTTTGAGATTGTCGTACTGTAGCTAGCTAACCATTCTCGGTTCACACTGGATAGCAAACTATATTAGCTAGTTGGCTAGAAAACAAAAACTACATACAACTTGTTTACTAAGGATGGGTGAAATTCAGGCAAGATTGAGATGCATGGATGAAGAATGGTTTTATGGTTCATATTTGCTATAACACTCCTGGAAAATTCCCTCCAGACTTTTTCTGTCTCGAGTTTATATATCAAATGTTTGCTAACACTTAGCTCTTTTTGCAGATAACATTGATGAGTTTGAACATAGTATAATGCAGAAAAAGATGAAAATGTCGACAAGGAATATGGGAAATTCAGTTGAGAACCACTTTGGGGAGGAACGACTGCCACTGAGACGTAAAAAGGTAAGTGCAACTGAGCAAGGTAGCTAGTCAACTAGAAGTCATAGTTTTCAAACTGTTAGAGCATTTCTGTGATTTGGTGCTCTGTGAATATGATGGTGTGTGATTCAACCTCTTAACCAATATAATGCGGTTCATGATGAATATAAAGAATACTGATTGTAATTTGTCTTTTGATAATTGAACTAACTGTTACCATGAGTTTTGGACGTTTCGTAAAAATCCCCCTGCGATATTATTATTTATATATTTTTTTACCATATGCTGGATTAACACAAATGTAGCACTCTGGACAGCTGCAAATCCTCTGAGCTGCTCATCCAAGAACCTCACGACTACACTCTTCCCAGTTCCCAGTGATTTTAGCCCATCCGTATAATTTTGTCAAGCAAAGGCCCCCACAGCTATGGATATACAGTGCCTTTGAAATTATTCAGACCCCTAGACTTTTTCCACATTTTGTTACGTTACAGCCTTATTCTAAAATTGATTAAATAAAACATTTTTCTCAGCTATCTACACACAATACCCCATAATGACAAAGTGAAAACAGTTTTTTAGAAATGCTTCCACGTGTGTGTGTGTGTGTGTGTGTGTGTATATACAGTCGTGGTCAAAAGTTTTGAAAATGACACAAATACTAATTTTCACAAAGTCTGCTGCCTCAGTTTTGATGATGGCAATTTGCAAATACTCCAGAATGTTATGAAGAGTGATCAGATGAATTGCAATGAATTGCAAAGTCCCTCTTTGCCATGAAAATGAACTTAATCCCCAAAAAACATTTCCACTGCATTTCAGCCCTGCCACAAAAGGACCAGCTGACATCATGTCAGTGATTCTCTCGTTAACACAGGTGAGAGTGTTGAAGAGGACAAGGCTGGAGATCACTCTGTCATGCTGATTGAGTTAGAATAACAGACTGGAAGCTTTAAAAGGAGGGTGGTGCTTGAAATCATTGTTCTTCCTCTGTTAACCATGGTTACCTACAAGGAAACATGTGCCGTCATCATTGCTTTGCACAAAAAGGGCTTCACAGGCAAGGATATTGCTGCTAGTAAGATTCCACCTAAATCAACAATTTATCGGATCATCAAGAACATCAAGGAGAGAGGTTCAATTGTTGTGAAGAAGGCGTCAGGGCGCCCAAGAAAGTCCAGCAAGCGCCAGGACCGTCTCCTAAAGTTGATTCAGCTGCGGGATCAGGGCACCACCAGTGCAGAGCTTTCTCAGGAATGGCAGCAGGCAGTTGTGAGTGCATCAGCACGCACAGTGAGGCAAAGACTTTTGGAGGATGGCCTGGTGTCAAGAAGGGCAGCAAAGAAGCCACTTCTCTCTAGGAAAAACATCAGGGCCAGACTGATATTCTGCAAAAGGTACAGGGATTGGACTGCTGAGGACTGGGGTAAAGTAATTTTCTCTGATGAATCCCCTTTCCGATTGTTTGGGGCATCCGGAAAACACCTTGTCCGGAGAAGACAAGGTGAGCACTACCATCAGTCCTGTGTCATGCCAACAGTAAAGCATCCTGAGACTATTCATGTGTGGGGTTGCTTCTCAGCCAAGGGAGTGGGCTCACTCACAATTTTGCCTAAGTACACAGCCATGAATAAAGAATGGTACCAACACATCCTCAGAGAGCAACTTCTCCCAACCATCCAAGAACAGTTTGGTGACGACCAATGCCTTTTCCAGCATGATGGAGCACCTTGCCATAAGGCAAAAGTGATAACTAAGTGGCTCGGGGAACAAAACATCGACATTTTGGGTCCATGGCCAGGAAACTCCCAGACCTTAATCCCATTTGAGAACTTGTGGTCGATCCTCAAGAGGCGGGTGGACAAACAAAAACCCACAAATTCTGACAAACTCCAAGCATTGATTATGCAAGAATAGGCTGCCATCAGTCAGGATGTGGCCCAGAAGTTAATTGACAGCATGCCGCGGTGGATTGCAGAGGTCTTGAAAAATATTGACTCTTTGCATAAACTTAGTGTAATTGTCAATAAACGCCTTTGACACTTATGGAATGCTTGTAATTATACTTCAGTATACCATAGTAACATCTGACAAAAATATATCATAACACGGAAGCAGCCAACTTTGTGAAGACCAATACTTGTGTCATTCTCAAGTTTTGACCATGACTGTACATTACCGTTCAAAAGTTTGGGGTCACTTAGAAATGTCCTTGTTTTTGAAAGAAAAGCAATTTTTTGTTCATTAAAATAACATCAAACAGAAATACAGTGTAGACATTGTTAATGTTTTAACTTTGTGCAGCTACAATAGCCATTTATTTGTTTCTGGCCATTTTGAGCCTGTAATCGAACCCACAATTGCTGATTTTTTTTAAAAATTGTTAATTTTTTTATATTTAACCAGGTAAGCCAGTTGAGAACAAGTTCTCATTTACAACTGCGACCTGGCCTGATGCTCCAGCTACTCAACTAGTCTCAAGAAGGCCAGTGTTATTGCTTCTTTAATCAGCACAACAGTTTTCAGCTGTGCTAAATTAATTGCAAAAGGGTTTTCTAATGATCAATTAGCCTTTTAAAATGATAAACTTGGATTAGCAAACACAACGTGCCATTGGAACACAGGACTGATGGTTGCTGATAATGGACATACAGTGGGGAGAACAAGTATTTGATACACTGCCGATTTTGCAGGTTTTCCTACTTACAAAGCATGTAGAGGTCTGTCATTTTTATAATAGGTACACTTCAACTGTGAGAGACGGAATCTAAAACAAAAATCCAGAAAATCACATTGTATGATTTTTAAGTAATTCATTTGCATTTTATTGCATGACATAAGTATTTGATCACCTACCAACCAGTAAGAATTCCGGCTCTCACAGACCTGTTAGTTTTTCTTTAAGAAGCCCTCCTGTTCTCCACTTATTACCTGTATTAACAGCACCTGTTTGAACTCGTTACCTGTATAAAAGACACCTGTCCACACACTCAATCAAACAGACTCCAACCTCTCCACAATGGCCAAGACCAGAGAGCTGTGTAAGGACATCAGGGATAAAATTGTAGACCTGCACAAGGCTGGAATGGGCTACAGGACAATAGGCAAGCAGCTTGGTGAGAAGGCAACAACTGTTGGCGCAATTATTAGAAAATGGAAGAAGTTCAAGATGATGGTCAATCACCCTCGGTCTGGGGCTCCATGCAAGATCTCACCTCGTGGGGCATCAATGATCATGAGGAAGGTGAGGGATCAGCCCAGAACTACACGGCAGGACCTGGTCAATGACCTGAAGAGAGCTGGGACCACAGTCTCAAAGAAAACCATTAGTAACACACTACGCCGTCATGGATTAAAATCCTGCAGCACACGCAAGGTCCCCCTGCTCAAGCCAGCGCATGTCCAGGCCCGTCTGAAGTTTGCCAATGACCATCTGGATGATCCAGAGGAGGAATGGGAGAAGGTCATGTGGTCTGATGAGACAAAAATATAGCTTTTTGGTCTAAACTCCACTCGCCATGTTTGGAGGAAGAAGAAGGATGAGTACAACCCCAAGAACACCGTCCCAACCGTGAAGCATGGAGTTGGAAACATAATTCTTTGGGTATGCTTTTCTGCAAAGGGGACAGGACGACTGCACTGTATTGAGGGGAGGATGGATGGGGCCATGTATCGCGAGATCTTGGCCAACAACCTCCTTCCCTCAGTAAGAGCATTGAAGATGGGTCGTGGCTGGGTCTTCCAGCATGACAACGACCCGAAACACATAGCCAGGGCAACTAAGGAGTGGCTCTGTAAGAAGCTTCTCAAGGTCCTGGAGTGGCCTAGCCAGTCTCCAGACCTGAACCCAATAGAAAATCTTTGGAGGGAGCTGAAAGTCCGTATTGCCCAGCGACAGCCCCGAAACCTGAAGGATCTGGAGAAGGTCTGTATGGAGGAGTGGGCCAAAATCCCTGCTGCAGTGTGTGCAAACCTGGTCAAGACCTACAGGAAACGTATGATCTCTGTAATTGCAAACAAAGGTTTCTGTACCAAATATTAAGTTCTGCTTTTCTGATGTATCAAATACTTACGTCATGCAATAAAATGCAAATTAATTACTTAAAAATCATACAATGTGATTTTCTGGATTTTTGTTTTAGATTCCGTCTCTCACAGTTGAAGTGTACCTATGATAAAAATGACAGACCTCTACATGGTTTGTAAGTAGGAAAACCTGCAAAATCGGCAGTGTATCAAATACTTGTTCTCCCCACTGTATGTAGATATTCCATAAAAAATCAGCCGTTTCCAGCTACAATAGCCATTTACAACATTAACAATGTCTACACTGTATTTGTGATCAATTTGATGTTATTTTAATGGACAAAATAATTGCTTTTCTTTCGAAAACAAGGACATTTCTAAGTGACCCCAAACTTTTGAACGGGTGTGTGTGAGAGATATATATATATATATATATATATATGAAATACCTAATTTACATAAGTATTCAGTCCTTTTGCTATGAGACTCGAAATTGAGCTCAGGTGCATCCTGTTTCCATTGATCATCCTTGAGATGTTTCTACAACTTGATTGGAGTACACCTGTGGTACATTCAATTGATTGGACATGATTTGGAAAGGCACACACCTGTCTATATAAGGTCCCACAGTTGACAGTGCATGTCAGCAAAAACCAAGCCATGAGGTCGAAGGAATTGTCCGCAGAGCTCCGAGACAGGATTGTGTCGAGGCACAGATCTGGGGAAGGGTACCAAAAAATGTCTGCTGCATTGAAGGTCCACAAGAACACCGTGGCCTCCATCATTCTTAAATGAAAGAAGTTTGGAACCAACAAGAGCCTTCCTAGAGCTGGCCGTCCCGCCAAACTGAGAAATCGGGGGAGAAGGGCCTTGGTCAGGGAGGTGACCATGAACCCGATGGTCACTCTGACAGAGTTCTAAAGTTCCTCTGTGGAGATGCTTGTCCTTCTGGAAGGTTCTCCCATCTCTGCACCACTCCACCAATCAGGCCATTATGGTGGAGTGGCCAGACAGAAGCCACTCCTCAGTAAAAGGCACATGACAGCCCGCGTGGAGTTTGCCAAAAGGCACCTAAAGACTCTCGGACCATGAGAAACAAGATTCTCTGGTCTGATGAAACCAAGATTCAACTCTTTGGCCTGAATGCCAAGTGTCACGTCTGGAGGAAACCTGGCACCATCCCTACGGTGAAGCATGGTAGCATCATGCTCTGGGGATGTTTTTCAGCGGCAGGGATGGGAGACTAGTCAGGATCGAGGCAAAGATGAACGGAGCAAAGTACAGAGAGAACCTTGATGAAAACCTGCTCCTGAGCGCTCAGGACCTCAGACTGGGGCGAAGGTTCACCTTCCAACAGGACAACGACCCTAAGCACACAGCCAAGACAATGCAGGAGTGGCTTCGAGACAAGTCTCTGAATGTCCTTGACTGGCCCAGCCAAAGCCCAGACTTGAACCCGATCGAACATCTCTGGAGAGACCTGAAAATAGCTGTGCAGCAATGCTCCCCATCCAACCTTACAGAGCTTGAGAGGATCTGCAGAGAAGAATGGGAGAAACTCCCCAAATACAGGTGTGCCAAGCTTGTAGTGTCATACCCAAGAAGACTTGACGCTGTAATCGCTGCCAAAGGCGCTTCAACAAAGTGCTGAGTGAAGGGTCTGAATAGTTACATAAATTGAATATTTCAGTTTTTTATTTTTAATAAATTAGCAAACATTTCTAAACCAGTTTTTTGCTTTGTCATTATGGGGTATTGTCTGTAGATTGAAGGGGGGAAAAAACAATTTCATCAATTTTAGAATAAGGCTGTAATGTAACAAAATGTGGGAAAAGCCAAGGGGTCTGAAAACTTTCCGAAGCCACTGTATGTGGGTTTTTGACATCTACTCAACATTTCAAAATAAATATATAGTCACACATTCATAACGTACAGTAAGTGTTTTTATTTGAGTGAAATTATGACAGTTATGACACACACCAGATCACTCTTATCACATGAAATGATTATGCAGTGTCCACATCATTATCACATTGATATCCCTTGTGCTTTAAATAACGATAAACTGCATAAAGTCCCTTTTTGATTCCACAGGCCCAGACACAGGACCATGGGCGTCCCACTGCCAACTCCTCCAAGAGCCTGGCAGCGGTGGTGGCCCGCCTGGAGAGGAACGCTGTGGGTTCCTGCATGGAGGAAGAGGAAGACCTGGAGGAGGACAGGCTGGCTGAGGAGGAGGAGGAAGAAGAAGAGGAGGAGGAAGAGGAGGGGGACTCTGTGCCTGAGGAGGCGTTGGTACCGCGGGTTCTATATGAGGAGCTGGTCCACAGCTACAGGCAGCAGGAGGAAGAGGTGAGGAGGCTACAACAGGAGCTGGAGAGAACCCGCAGGCAGCTGGTCCAGCAGGCCAAGAAGCTGAAGGAGTATGGCAGCCTGCTGACAGAAGTGAAGGAGCTACGTGACTTCAACAGGAGGCTGCAGGACGTGCTCCTCATGAGGCTGGGCAGCGGTGAGAGACACACACTCTCCAGTCACCTCTCACTGCAGCCTCCCATTCACATCTGTTCAGGTTAAGAAAAAACTGTTTTACTAGACTAGTGTCGCCCACATTTAGAGTTGTCTGGATTTTGAATTATTGGGTTTGTAGGTAACCTTCCTATATTGCGTAAATATTGAGTGTGAAGTGCTTGTTCACTCAATGCTCAACTAAATACAAAAATATAGTTTTTTTGTGGATTTTCCCTTTAAGCCAGTCCCATGGCCATCTGCACATGTTCTGCATTGGTGCCCCTGGTGTGTGATATGGGGGCCAGGCAGTCTAATGGACAGGCTAAAGATTAGACTGGCCAGGGTGCTTTGGGATCAGGAATGCAGTGCGCTGACCGATATTAAAACTCATCAGCTACATTAGAGCTTAGTGTGGCCAGCCACCAAGCCAGCTTACTGGGCTAAAATAGTACCGCTGTCTCGATGCACAGTGAAGCCTTGCTGCATGCACTGGTCCAAAGCTAAGACTAGAACTCCCTGACCACATGCTGTTGTGGTTGAGTCAAAGACTGTTAGTGCTGTAGGCTTGTTGTTCCTGAGAGACTACACAATATGCCTAGAGATATGCATCTCAACATTACTTTTGTTTTTGCACCTTATACAGAGCCTATGCATGACAATGGCACTCAGACAATCAAAGCGGAGGTGGTGGAGCCCATCATTGAGCCACAGGAAGTGTGCAGAGAAGAGGCCAATACCAGCTCCAGCCACTCCCCCTCCCCAAGAACAGTCTACACTTTTAATGATGGCAAGGTGAGTCTCACCACCCCCGGTCTCCCCCCCTGTCTTCCTCGCTGTGGTCGCTTTGATGGGGAGGAAGCAATACATTTTCCTTTACACATGTACTTGCATTGCATTAGCCTTCTCCTCTCCTTGAGGGTAAACAAGGCTGAGATGATTGTCCTTATTATAGCTTCGGCATCAGCACTGTTTATTGCCCTGTTAGTGGTTGCAGGGCTAATTCTGCCTGCTTCACATGACGGGGGAATTTGTGTTACAAGCAGAGAGCCTCTCAGTTCAAGCGTGAAGAACAAAAGCAAATTAGAACTCTCACACATTGCCTGCTATTAATGATTTCTACCAGAGGAATTGAAGTGACTGACAGGTAGTCCTAGAAAGAAAATAGAGAAAGGGTTCCTCTAAGTTAAGAGCAGTGGAAAGCTTGTCTGCTGGCCATGGGCCTAAAGCACATTAGCTGCAAAGGGAAAAGCCTTTGGATGCCAGCCTAAAGACTTCTCAACTTCTCAGTGATAAAGGCAGGGTGGCACACATGGCGCTCTCAGCATTAGCTCACCTATAACTCAGGGCAGGCCTGTCAATCCGCTTGTAGCGTTGTTTGGTGCAGACTTACGCAATGTGCCATTCTGTGGTTCTATGCCATTATAAATACTCAGTCATCCAGGCTGGAAACCATTGCCCCTTACTTATTTATGCAGCTGCTGAAACATGGCTCTTTGATTTCTTATTTGGGCTGAATGGTTGTAGGATGGGCTTTGCTGCTATAGGTTATAGTGTGGCCTCAGGTCTGAGTGTAGGTGAACTTCGCTACATAGCTGTGCTGTGTTCCTGCAGGTGCACCTGGGTGGGGGTATCTGGGTGCAGGAAGAGAAGTGGCACCAGCTGCAGCGGACACAGGGAGACTCCAAGTTCACCAAGAACCTTGCCGTCATGATCTGGGGCACTGAGACCCTCAAGAACAGGAGTGTCACTGGCGTGGCCACCAAAAAGAAGAAAGATGCCCTTCCCAAGCCCCCCCTCTCCCCAAGCAAGCTCAAAATAGTCAGAGGTAAAACTGTGTAGGCCTGTTGGTCAGATGTTTTAGGCACGGTTTGCAACTCACAAAGTTTGGAATATCTCTTGTGATTTGATGAATAATACACACTTTTATTTATTTCCCTTTTTTGCAGAGTGTCTGTATGACAGAGTGTCTCAAGAAACGGCAGACGGCGCAGAGATCACACAAAGATTGTCCAAAGTGAACAAATACATCTGTGAAAAAATTATGGATATCAACAAATCCATCAAGAACGAGGAGAGGCGGGAATCGAAGCTGCTTATTAGACAAACCGTCAAGATGGAGAATTTCACATACGATGGCATGTAGTGATGAAAAGTTGTCACCATACAAGAGCTCATTCTCTTTTCTTGGACTGCTGAAACAGAAGAGGGTGGGTAGGTTCATGTGTGCCAGGCCAGCACTAGAGATTGTCAGTAGGCGCTCAAGGCCCTAAATCCATTAGCTGGAAGACAGCTTTACCTGCCAATCAATGCAGGGAGTGGTTAAACGTTTTGGTGTGTCGTATGAACTGGTGTGAGAGATTCTAAAATCAAACTGGTTGTGAGAGAATGCAGTGGCGCTCAAACAAAATGTTCTGTGTCAGAACATGACATTGTGTCCTAATATTCTTAGTGATTTCCCTTGAAAAATTACTCTTCTGATAGTAAGAAGATATTCTGGAATAATCATGCTAGTGTGTGGTGGTTGAGAGGTTAGCCATGCTGAAGGCCTTAGTGTTGAGGTCTCTGTGTGCTATTGGTACTTACAGTGACGTGGAGAGGATGTTAATACACACTTCTTCAACGGGGTCTCTCCGATATACATGTCTTCATTGATAGATGCCACATTGAGCAGATATTCCGTTGCCCTAGAGATGATTGCTGTGTGCTCGTCTAGTTTGGAGGCAAGGTTTGAGGACTCCTTATCGTCCATGGAAATATGCCATTTGGATTTCCATAGTATAGAGCACCAATGAATATTAACAGTTTTGTAAAGAGAGGTTTATCATTGTTTGTCTGCGGTGCTTGTCCACATCAGACGTGTAACGTTCTTGAGAAGATATGTTGTTTTCTGTATAATGATTTACAGTATATACCCTACTTGAGAGATCCAACTTTTAGATTTGAGTTTACATAAATGTGATTGTTGTGGTAGTGTCTTTATTCAAGCTCTCCTGCAGATCGTTCGACTGTTTTGGAGTTGTGGTACAAGATTTTAAGCCCAGAAAGGCCTTACGGTTATGGAAATCATTGGGGACTGTGTCCTCCAGTTATTTAGTAAGCTATGATTTTTATTTAAAGTAAAGCTGATATCTTTAAACTGCACTTTGGTGTCTGAATGTGAAAGGTTGCCAGGTACTGTGTTTGTTTGGCTGTGGGTAAAGCTGTCTGCAGCGGTCAGTGTTAGGCTAGATCCCTGTGGGCCTGGATAAAGCAGGATTCCTGCTCTCTCACAGCCCTTTTCTTTGAGGCACACCACTAGGA
This sequence comes from Coregonus lavaretus, assembly GCF_964263955.1. Taxonomy (NCBI): domain Eukaryota; kingdom Metazoa; phylum Chordata; class Actinopteri; order Salmoniformes; family Salmonidae; genus Coregonus; species Coregonus lavaretus. The sequence goes on along the minus strand of NC_140008.1, from coordinate 22,232,182 downwards.
ATGAAATGCTATATAGTGACAACTCTCAATGACATGCCATCAGAACTTTTCAAATGTTTTTTCCCCAAACGGTTTGACTGGCTGTCTGCAACCTGGAACTAAATGCTGCAGATTGAATTCTCAACTGTGACCATGTGGCTAACTGTGAATCACCTGCAGGTCTGCCTGTCAAGCCTTTTTGTCTCCTCACTGTCTATGTATTTGTGTTTGTGTGTATGGTTTTTCTTTGTGTCTATGGTTTTTCTTTGTATTTCTTACGGTTCGATCAACCTTTTGTTAAGCTACCATATGTGGGGATATTTTAGTGTATATAACTAGTCTCTTTTCACAAATCATGGACTTTTCCGTTTTTAGTCCGACTTACACATTACCATGCTAAACTCTTTTTAAACTTTTTTTTGGATTGACATTGTAATTCCTTTGTTACCTGGCGGTAATTTTTATGTTTGTTAATTTCATAATCATTGTTGGCTTTAAGCTTGATATTGTATCCAAATGTAGATCAGGAGCATCTAAACTCAAAGAAAAGAAGTGTCCCTCACTTAGGTAATCTCTATGAAAAAGAAACAAGGCAAACCACAATGTGATGTCAATATGGCCATGTCAGCCTCTGACATATCTTAACCCTTCCCTTATGTTCGATTTGGCCTACACCGTTTGTTCCCGGGTTAATTTGACCCATACAGTAAGTACATCAAGATCACAAATATGACTTTAACCTCCCATAATGTATTTATTTTCCGGTAGCTAAGAATGTCCTCTTTCGTATGCTTTTATCCCTTTGTTGATAGACTCAACTGTTCAAAATTTAGAGCCAAATGTTTGATTACTGTACCAAAGTCGTAAATCTAAATTACATTTTATAACATTTATGACATCAGATCACTGTCCCTCAGCCTCTGAACATCACAGGGAGAACATACGTATATCCTTGTGATCATCATGGATAGATCTTTACTGCACAGAAGACCATTTGTCTCTAGCACAAAGGTCAACGTCATGGTCAAATTAACTTCAGATAAGTGTTGCTCAGCTTCTAAGCATCATAGGGACATCATAATTATATGTGATCAGCATGGTTGCAAAAATCAGCTAGGACAAACTGTTCAAAAGTTATATAGACTAAGGTCAAATTCCGGGTCCAATTGACCCAGAACATCGTTGATGTCAATATTCCGGTACCGGGTCTAATTATTATTATTATTTCTTTTTTTATTACGCGTTTAACAAGTTTGAGACCCATACTTAGGAAAGTAGATGAAGGGTCATGGTGTAAAAATTACGTAAAATAGTATTTTAGTGATTTCAAACTGTCCTGGGTTAAATCGACCAGGAAAATAAGGGAAGGGTTAAGTTTCCCCTATTTTAAGGATGGGCCGTATTATCAAATCAATCAATGAATGCACTTTAAATCTCTTGTGACAGATTCTCAATTTCTAAAGAAATGGATTTGTTTGCAAAACCGATTTGCTCAACTTATTTTGGCTATTTAGGAAAAAAAAGACATAGAACAATAATAATCAATGCACCTTTAAATGATCCTGATAGGTCTGAGTTCTGGTTTATTTGTATGAACTGAATAAGTGTGAAGAGTGGTCCTTAGTAAGCTATGCCTCTTGCACACAGTGCTTTATATTCCCCAGGGTTAGCCTATTCCCTCCAACCTGCCACTCCCCAGGCATTGGAATGGGCTTTAGGCATCAAACTAATATGTAAAACAAGGATGTGTTTTTGTATGAACCAGATAGTAGAGCTGTATGATAGTAGAGCTGTATGATAGTAGAGCTGTATGATAGTAGAGCTGTATGATAGTAGAGCTGTATGATAGCTAGTTCTTTAAAATGTTGCGCTAATCTTCTGTCTGCTGCTCTCTTGTCCCATTGTTTCTATTTTCCATGTTTTGACAGTTCTTTTTATGTGCTTTGAATTGGCCCCACTATTTCAGTGTTTTTTTTTAAAGACGTAGACTAGGGTTCAGTGGGAAGTTGGGAACACTGGAAGTTCAACTGGAAATATATCCTGGTTTGGACACGGATGGATCTCAGTCCACTGTTCTTTTTACAGACAACTTTTAAAATGTGAGAAATTGCACCTTCCCTATATTTTGTGGTGCAGTGGAGTAGCTAGTTGTTAGGAAAGCAAAGCTTTATAACTGGTCCCTCCCTCTAGCTGTTTGGACAGCTACATGGCCTGGCGTCTCAGCCCTTAAGAGAAAATAGGCAAGGTGTCATATTGCATTGCTATAGCTTTGCTGTTATTGACAGTAGAATAATAATAATAATATGCCATTTAGCAGACACTTTTATCCAAAGCGACTTAGTCATGTGCGCATACATTTTTACGTATGGGTGGTCCCGGGGATCGAACCCACTACCCTGGCGTTACAAGCACCATGCTCTACCAATTGAGCTACAGAGGACCACATTTAGAAGCATGCTAAATCCCAGAGTACACTAGGTGCCATTCTCTCTTGAGTGGTTAAATGTTGGATCCATCTGTTTTACCAGACAGGTCATGTGTTGGAATGGCTATACAGCAGGGGAGGGCAGCTCTGATCCACAGGGCTGGCAGGCTCCCTGAGCTTAGTACAAACAGACAGCATGGGGACTGGCTGGGGGGAACCGGGGGAGTTGACATATGAAACTGTACTGTGCTTTTTCATCATCTAAAGTGATTCACAAATTCAAGGACCTTGAAAATGTGCATCACGACTGGATTGTTTGCTCTTAACTGAATGTGTAAAGATGCTGGGTGTCTTGAGCGTTGTTGTTGGTGAGTGGTAATATTAAGCCAAAGTTTTGAATGCTGACGATGGAGAGGGGGGTTGAACTTGCACAAAAATGTCCCTTGCCAAGGTTTTAGTCCAGAGTTATCTAAGCTACAACAGAGACTGAATATATTTTAGTTTTTTAAAATTCTCCCTATTGTAGATGTTGTCCTGCTATCAATTCTGTAGAAATCAACATGGTCCTGTCGGGTCCTTACGCACAGTATGTATTACAATACATACGTTTTAAAGCTTTTAGGTGGTGTGTGAAAACTGTTCTGCTGTGTGGCCCACGATGAATTCCTGTGACACGTTGTTGATGTTGTTTACTCGTTTGTTTGTTTTCTGATGCCAAAAAAGGGTGTGTGGTTAAATAGCGATGAAGATAGAATATTCTACTTATATTGTCAACTGAAAGGCTGACCCGTTCATGAAAACATGCTGATGCTGAGGACCAGTCCAGGTTTAACCCACCAAACTGCCCAGTGTTCCTACTACTGTACTATCACAGACACTAGATGTACTGACAACACTTCCTTAGGTATGCAGTGGATATAATAATATGCCATTTAGCAGACGCTTTTATCCAAAGCGAGTTACAGTCATGATATGAGGTTTTACATAAGGAAGATTAATTTGGCATAGCCTCATTATGGCAGTGAGTCCCACTGCTCTCTCTTCCTCTCTCTCTCTCTCTCTCTCTCTCTCTCTCTCTCTCTCTCTCTCTCTCTCTCTCTCAGTACTGTGAATCATGAAGCCCAATATCCTCACCTCGGATACAATGGCTTTTTCTAATTTGGGCAAAAGTCTGTCCTTCACCCTCTCTCCTCCGTCCTCTCTCCTCCATGACCCTGAAACCGATAAGTGGTCGAGGAGATGTGAATTCATTAGTAAGCGAACGGAAGAGTGTCCTCCCCTCTTCGATAACCACCTTTCATCAAGGATAGTCATATGTATCCAACCGGAGTCCTTCGCGGACTACCTTTGAATCAGCTTTTGTTTTGTCATCGGAGAAAAACATGCACATGTTTAAAAACAATATGCTAGTTATAGTTTTCATCTATAAAATGTCTTGCACAACTGAGTAAATGTTTTTATCATTTTACACATGTATTATTACGTAAACATCACTGCCTGATGACATGCGAGTGGAGGAGGAGTCTCATTTCATACAAGCGCATTTTCATCCATGTTCCCTCTCCTCGATTACCTTTTGACCTTTTTCAAAGGAGGCGAGAGAGGACACAGGAGTTGGGCAAATCCAATTCAGAAAAGGCCAATGTAAAGCTTACTCTAAATGAACTTTAAGTGTAGTTCCAAAATTCATTGTCAAGTATACTTCATATAGCTTCACTATCCTACCTCATTGCTTCTCTTGTGTTTGTTTGTGATGTATATTTTTTTAACTATAGGAAAATACCTTATTGATAACTCCTTTCCACATGTACAGTATATGTAAACTCGTAACACCTCAGTACTACACAGTTGATATCATTATGAGGAAATCTGTTTTGTACTAAAGATCCTACTGTCAATGGATGCCCAGTTGTCTCCAAAAATGTATTTCAACTGATTGCTCATTTTCACTGGTTGATGGTGCTACCAGCAAACGGGTTAAATGATCTGTCTATTACCTCAAATGGTGCTAATTTTTTCTATGTTTTTATTCTCATTAAGTTGTATGTTATTCAAGTTGGTGATCCTAAAATAAACGACATATCACATTTCTAAAATGTTAAACTACACATTGCAAATACTATCAGATACATTCTGGTTTTAGCCAAATCAACTCTGCTGTTTTAAGTCCAGTACATCATAAGCAAGGAATTATCTTAAAATATACTTTTAGCAGTTATCTGCATAATTTGTATGTACATTTGAATTGTACATTTTGGATTGCTTCAGATTTGAGAAGGTGGTAACTTTTCATAAGCACATCTCACATCACCATTTATCCAAATACTGCTATTTTGTTGCATATTGGCTTTATGGGCAGTTGTGCTAAAACCATTTAAAAACTGGACTGGGCAGTTCTATTAAAGATAGATTTGGTCCTCAGCAAATGTTTGGATATCCACAGGTCAATGCTGTGACAACACTTCTACAGACAGATTGCAATTACATTATAAGGGTATTTCTAGGCAGTGTCTCTAATATTTAGCTAGAAATTTAATATTGGGTTGTGAACTTTCCTCTAAGAGATTATCACATTTACCATTCATTGTATCTTGTAAAATTTGTTTATAGATTGGTGTGAACTGTCCTGATATCTTCATGTTGATATGTGACAATTTGAAGAATGTCAAAAATGTGTCAATTTGACCTCTGAAAATTTTAATTGCAATCAAAAGTTTAGTTTCACTTCTTGTTAATCTCCTTCATTCTTGCTGCTGAATATACATTTCTATAAATATATACGTATCAATATTTTTTCTAAATATGTTAATTGAGAGCGTGTTCCATAAGTACTGTGAACCAGAGCCATAGATATATGAACAGTATATGTACTGTATGTGTCTATGTACTCCATATCTGTGGCTCTGCTGTAATGATGTTGTCTTTTTACATCCTTGTTTTCTTGGAGCCAGAGATACATGCACAGAGGGTTTTAGGAACAGTCTATTTTCTTGGAGCCAGAGATACATGCACAGAGGGTTTTAGGAACAGTCTATTTTCTTGGAGCCAGAGATACATGCACAGAGGGTTTTAGGAACAGTCTATTTTCTTGGAGCCAGAGATACATGCACAGAGGGTTTTAGGAACAGTCTATTTTCTTGGAGCCAGAGATACATGCACAGAGGGTTTTAGGAACAGTCTATTTTCTGAGATCCCTGTGTTAGGTGGGGTGGGGGAAGTAGAGGGAGCCTACGTCTGTGAATGTGTCCGTGGGCCCCAGAGTTTGAGAACGGGGGGGAGCTCATCAGTGTGTCCTGGGGGGGGGACCCTCACACAGTCACCATCCCCCAGAGCTGGCCTATACAGAAAGAAAATGTTATAAAAATAAATGTCCTTGCAAACCGGTCACACCTCCGCTATATGACCGACTTTGACTCTTAGCATCATTCTTCTGTGTTTGCTGCAGTCCATGTACACCTGTTCAATGTTCAGATCAACAAAATAAATCCAGACTTTTATTCTACCAGAACATTTGACTCATCGCTCTTTTTTCAATAAAGTTTTCATTTTATTTTGCATTCTCTCTTTTTTTAACTTGTTGCCATGTAAGCCTACAGCCGACTGTATGTTTAACAAATAACAAAAAATCTGGTTCTCGCTCAAATAACACCTGCCCAAGTCTCAAGCTCAGGAAATTGTCTATAACTTTGGCACTCTTTTGTTGTTGACAGCAACTTTGACTAGAGCTGTGAAACCACGCAGGCAGACAAATACAGATGAGCCCAATGATACATCACAGCTCTGCTGAGCGTAGCGTATGCAAATCAGACACCTTATTTGGTATTTAGATTAGCATTATGGCGTTTTACAGTAGATCACACATAAGGCCTGTATGCACTCTGAATGAGTTTCCTACCATCAATCCTCGCTCCCCATCTCTTCCTGTGGCTTTGACTTTGGATTTGGGACACAGGCTGGCAGGCTGTGTCTGATGTGCTGGCTTCACACTAGGCGGAGTGGGCTGGGGATTAAAAGACAGATTGATCTGGGTATCAGACAGAGATAAGCAGACAGGGCTCCCTGATTTATTGGGGAGACAGGAAGTTAATATCAGCCCACATGCTGCAGTGGCACACAAAGTATGAACTTTGGCAATACTGGGGGTTTAGAATGTATGACAATGTCAAAGCCCCATTGTAATATGAAATTAGCAATTATTACAATGATTGAAAATCTCAACCTTTGACGATGTGGAGGTGGGGGGGACAGATTTTGGGCAGTTTTGCGCTGAAGTAGTCATTTGTATATTGTTGTTGAAAATGGCGGTGAAATGGCACTCCTTGTGAGCAGGCCTCTTAGCCAAATCCACCTTCTCCTCTCTGTTTGCCTCACAATTAATTTCCATATATTATTGCCTTACTAAGCAAGTGTGTTGTGCATCTAGGCTTTTTCTGTACCCACAGGGACTGCTCAATGTCATTAACGCTAACAGTTACCACATGGCTGTAGTGTATTGCTCCATCCGTTATTGACAATGAAATGATTCAGTGTAGTAATGATGGATGGATCGGCCTGGGAGGAAAGCCAGTGCTGGGCTCTGTATCCTGACACCAAGTCTCAGTACACTGTGTCCTTAGTCAACGCTGCAGTACTGGAGACACATTCATCTTAAACCCTCAGTTTATATTATACAGTGAAGAAGGATACTAATTTCAATGCCTTTATATTGCTGTTGGTTTGTTTAAAACAACACAGTGACAATAGGCCTGCATACTATACTGTGCATTTTAGCAAACATGACCACATACTCCATTGCCACAGTTTTGACCAACACATCACAGGATATCTACTGTATAATCAACAGGATCTGAAAACAATTTGTGCTAGGCCTTTGGTCCCTCTCAGAAACCATTGCCTTTTTTGGATATCTAAAATGACATGGCAGTTTGATATCTCATTTACAATGGTAGGAAGAGGCTGATGTGACATTTGCTGTAAAAGCCTGAGTCTCATTCTACCATCAGTAGTTCTCAAGATGAGAGTCTGAATATAAACCTGACAGCAGTGATCAGCTCCACTGTTCTAATTAGATCAGGCTTCATAGAGTGAAGTTCAGTTGTGTGGTTTAATTCTGTTTGGCCAGTTTGGTGTGACCTGTCTGCTGCCTTGCAGTTAAAACACACAGTTGAAGGATCCCCTATTAATTAAGGGGGGAAATAGTGACAGAAGGAGTCAACCATTATTTCTAATCACACTGTGTGAGCACTGGAATTCTTAGTATTGGCTGGTAAATCATTCTATTTTGGGACAGTTGGAGAAGGAGAGAGGGTTGAGCGGCACCTCTAAATGTATGCTTTCTGCCACATCATCAAAAACCTTGGTGACCCTGAACACTATTTCACTCTCAGTGGTTGAGCTGCCATTGGTGACGGGTGGGAGTCCGGAGAGACGTCAGCTCCGACAACGATTGGTTTAATCAGCGCTGCTGCTCCCAGGCTCCCATCCATCCGACTCCAATTGATATGCTGTCAGATAGCTAGGCCACGGCCGCCTGGTGCAGTCAGCACCTACTGATGCTTCACATTTCATCCCTTACCTGGGAGTGGCTTAATTGGGACGATTCTGGGACAAATGCTCTGGCCAGAAGTGGACACGAGTTATGGAAACAGAATGTAATGGAGAGTATGTAGAGAAACATAGTCCTGAATGCATATTTTTAGAATTCCACAAGTTAAGACCTCTCTCCATAATAAACTGGTGGTCTTTTGACAGTCTTGAAGCACAGCAGTGTGTGTGTGTGTGTGGATTCAGTAGATTGGTTAATACAATGTAGCACATGGGGAGACTATTACTGGCAACACAGACACAAATAATCATGGATCTGCCATACTGGTGAAAAAGCCTTAAGGAGAGAAATCTGTTTTTGTTCAAATAGTAGCCATGCTGAGCTACATACTCCATGTGTCCATATTGCCTTGTTCTCCTGTGGATCTGATCGCAACTATCCCGTTATTTCAAACTCAACCTCAATTCACAAGATTCCATGTATCAAGCCACCAATTGTAGGCCATGTGAAAGACTGCCCCAAATGTTATTTTTGTTTAGTTTTTTACCAATATAATCCAAATTGCTTGCAGTGTTTCTTAATCATCTCCCACTGGGCACAAATTGATTAAATCGACGTTGTTTCAACATAATTTGTCAACGTATTGTGACGTGGAATCTATGTGGAAAACACATTGGATTTGAATAAAGTCATCAACGTAAACTGTTGTTTTGAGGGTAAAATTTCAACCACAGGATTATGTCATGGTAACCTTGTATAAAATAAGTTGAATTTATAACTTTGAAACAACATCAGATCTTAAATGTAATATCCACTATAAGAAAGAAACAATAGGCTGTGCAGCACCTCCTACTGGATGACTTATTTATTTACAGCTATCCCTTCAATCTCCCATCCAGGGTTTTAATCAAGCCCAGCCCTGCTTCATTTTGATATTTGTCACTGACTACCAATGTGCTATCGTGAGAATGATTGTTGAGAAATCTCCAATTAATAGATTCACTGTTGCTATCGAAGACATTCCAAAGGGTAGGTTCAACAGCAAATTAAATGTAACCATACTTCATCAATCATATATCATCAATGATGCCATTTAGGCCTACCAGTATATAGCATTTGGGAAGTCATCAACAGCTATTGTTTAAATTCAGCCCAGGATTCACTAAAAATAGACAATACATATAGGCCTAGGGTTTCAAGCTTTGTTTGATTTCAAATGGAATCTACATTAAAAATAAATATGTTGCATTCACATCTCCATCTCAACCAAAAATGTAAGTAAAAAATGTGGATGAAATCAAATCAAACTGTATTTAAAATGCATTTAAAGTTTGCTTTGATTCAGTCCTATTCTTTAACCCTTTACACTCGTGGGAATTGGCCTATATGGATAGATGTAAATGTTTCTTACAGAGGAAATATGAAATACATATGCATAAGCATGGTAGCAATTCAAAGGGAACAGTTTGGAGATTATGGGGAAATTATTAGATGAAAGTTTAGGACACAACAGTTCACCTGACACAAGACTGAATCCAAACATTACACTGTTGATTTTGTGCATTTTACATTTACTGTTCTTTTCACCGCATTTGTTGATAACGAAATCAGAAAATACTCTAGATACATTCAGTAAAATTATAAGAATTTTCCTGGAAAATCTGGGGTAGGTGCAACATAAGACAAAAAATGACAAGGGTTTGAGTGAGAGGACTAACTGGTGTCTCCAAGTGGCCACACACCTCTCCAAAGGGTGCACAGTTCCTAATTAATTTCAATGCACTTTTATGACTCAAAGAAGAGTCTTCAACTATAAATATCAATCTGGGTCAGGTAGGCATAATTTGAAAGCTTGTTCTATTGCCATCATGACTAGCTAAGTTATAAAATACGATCTTACAGTGTTAGGCTTTCACAAGGCAATTCAGAGAAACAGATTGTAATTGTGGTGCACATAGAAAGGAGTCGTGTGTATTCAGGTGTGTGTTCCGCAGCAAATTTTCTTCACAATAGACAAACATAGGCTCATTCTGTTCAGAACAACCCAGGGTATGACGCTATGTCATCTTGTAACTGTACATCAAACGTTGACACTGTATATGACATGAGTTTTATGATCAAATTGTATTTGTCACATGTGCCGAATACAACTGGACTTTACCGTGAAATGCTTGCTTACGAGGTCTTCCCAACGATGCAGAGTTAAAAAATAAAATAGTAACAAAAGAGTAATAAAATAAAATACACAAGAATGGCGCTACGGTAGGGAGAACAAGTATTTGATACACTGCCGATTTTGCAGGTTTTCCTACTTACAAAGCATGTAGAGGTCTGTAATTTTTATCATAGGTACACTTCAACTGTGAGAGACGGAATCTAAAACAGAAAATCCAGAATCACATTGTATGATTTTTAAGTAATTAATATGCATTTTATTGCATGACATAAGTATTTGATACATCAGAAAAGCAGAACTTAATATTTGGTACAGAAACTTTTGTTTGCAATTACAGAGATCATACGTTTCCTGTAGGTCTTGACCAGGTTTGCACACACTGCAGCAGGGATTTTGGCCCACTCCTCCATACAGACCTTCTCCAGATCCTTCAGGTTTCGGGGCTGTCGCTGGGCAATACAGACTTTCAGCTCCCTCCAAAGATTTTCTATTGGGTTCAGGTCTGGAGACTGGCTAGGCCACTCCAGGACCTTGAGATGCTGCTTACAGAGCCACTCCTTTGTTGCCCTGGCTGTGTGTTTCGGGTCGTTGTCATGCTGGAAGACCCAGCCACGACCCATCTTCAATGCTCTTACTGAGGGAAGGAGGTTGTTGGCCAAGATCTCGCGATACATGGCCCCATCCATCCTCCCCTCAATACGATGCAGTCGTCCTGTCCCCTTTGCAGAAAAGCATCCCCAAAGAATGATGTTTCCACCTCCATGCTTCACAGTTGGGATGGTGTTCTTGAGGTTGCACTCATCCTTCTTCTTCCTTCAAACACGGCGAGTGGAGTTTAGACCAAAAAGCTCTATTTTTGTCTCATCAGACCACATGACCTTCTCCCATTCCTCCTCTGGATCATCCAGATGGTCATTGGCAAACTTCAGACGGGCCTGGACATGCGTTGGCTTGAGCAGGGGGACCTTGCGTGCGCTGCAGGATTTTAATCCATGACGGCGTAGTGTGTTACTAATGGTTTTCTTTGAGACTGTGGTCCCAGCTCTCTTCAGGTCATTGACCAGGTCCTCCCGTGTAGTTCTGGGCTGATCCCTCACCTTCCTCATGATCATTGATGCCCCACGAGGTGAGATCTTGCATGGAGCCCCAGAACGAGGGTGATTGACCATCATCTTGAACTTCTTCCATTTTCTAATAATTGCACCAACAGTTGTTGCCTTCTCACCAAGCTGCTTGCCTATTGTCCTGTAGCCCATCCCAGCCTTGTGCAGGTCTACACTTTTATCCCTGATGTCCTTACACAGCTCTCTGGTCTTGGCCATTGTGGAGAGATTGGAGTCTGTTCGATTGAGTGTGTGGACAGGTGTCTTTTATACAGGTAACGAGTTCAAACAGGTGCAGTTAATACAGGTAATGAGTGGAGAACAGGAGGGCTTCTTAAAGAAAAACGAACAGGTCTGTGAGAGCCGGAATTCTTAATGCCATGCAATAAAATGCAAATTAATTACTTAAAAATCATACAATGTGATTTTCTGGATTTTCTGTTTTAGATTCCGTCTCTCACAGTTGAAGTGTACCTATGATAAAAAATTACAGACCTCTACATGCTTTGTAAGTAGGAAAACCTGCAAAATCGGCAGTGTATCAAATACTTGTTCTCCCCACAGTATATACAGGGAGTACCAATATCAGATCAATGTGCAGAGGTACGAGGTATTTGAGGTAGATATGTACATGAAGGCAGTGTAAAGTGACTAGGCATCAGGATAGATAATAATAATAAGAGTAAAATAAAGAACAGAGTAGCAACAGCAAATTATGAGTGTAAAAGTGTATGTGTATGTGTACAGTGCCTTCAGAAAGTATTCACACCCCTTGACTTTTTCAAAATTTTGTGAGTTACAGCCTAAATTTTAAATGGATTAAATTTAGATTTTTTGTCACTGGCCTACACACAATACCCCATAATGTCAAAGCAAAGTCATGTTTTTCAAATTTTCTACAAATCTTTAAAAATGAAAAGCTGAAATATCTTGAGTCAATAAGTATTCAACCCCTTTGTTATGGCAAGCCTAAATAAGTTCAGGAGTCAAAATGTAAGTCACATAATATGTTGCATGGACTCACTCTGTGTGCAATAATAGTGTTTAACATGATTTTTGAATGACTACCTCATCTCTGTACCCCACATATGCAATGATTTGTAAGGTCCCTCAGTCGAGCAGTGAATTTCAAACAAAGATTCAACCACAAAGACCAGGGAGGTTTTACAATGCCTTGCAAAGAAAGGCACCTATTGGTGGATTGGTAAAATAAAATAAAAAGCAGACATTGAATATCCCTTTGAGCATGGTGAAGTTATTAATTAAACTTTGGATGGTGTATCAATACACCCAGTCACTACAAAGATACAGGCGTCTTTCCTAACTCTTTCCTGTTATAAAACATTTACAGAGTTTAATGGCTGTGATGGGAGAAAACTGAGGATGGATCAACAACATTGTAGTTACTCCACAATACTAACCTAATTGACAGAGTTAAAAGAAGAAAGCCTGTACAGAATAAAAATATTCCAAAACATGTATCCTGTTTGCAACAAGGCACTAAAGTAATACTGCAAAAAATTTGGCAAAGCAATTCACTTTTTGTACTAAATACTATGTGTTATGTTTGGGGCAAATCCAATACAACACATTACTGAGTACCACTCACCATATTTTCAAGCATCATGGTGACTGCATCATGTTATGGGTATGCTTGTAATCGTTAAGGACTGGAGAGTTTTTCAGGATAAAAAAATTAAGAAAAAAAAGGACAGCCAAAATCCTAGAGGAAAACCTAGTTTAATCTGCTTTCCACCAGACACTGGGAGATGAATACCTAAAACACAAGGCCAAATATACACTGGAGTTGCTAACCAAAAAGACAAGGGAAAGTTCCTGAGTGGCCGAGTTACAGTTTTGACTTAAATCTACTTGAATATCTATGAAAAGACCTGAAAATGGCTGTCTAGCAGTAATCAACAACCAATTTGACAGAGCTTGAAGAATTTTGAAAAGAATAATGGTCAAATGTTGCACAATCCAGGTGTGGAAAGCTCTTAGAGACTTACGGAAAGGTGCTTCTACAAAGTATTGACTCAGGGATGTGAATACTTATGTATATTTTCTGTATTTCTGTATTTCATTTTCAATACATTTGCCATAATTAAAAAAGATGTTTTCACTTATGGGTTATTGTGTGTAGATGGGTGAGAAAGAAAGAAAAAATGAATCCATTTCGAATTCAGGCTGTAACACAACAAAATGTGGAATAAGTCAAGGGGTATGAATACTTTCTGAAGCCACTGTATGTATGTGTGTTTGTGTTGTGTCGGTATGTGTGTGTTATGTGTATGCGTGCATATGTAGTGTTTATGAACAGCTTCAATTCATCAGGGAATGGACACTACAAGGTGTCGAAAGCGTTCCACAGGGATGCTGGCCCATGTTGACTCCACTGCTTCCCACTGTTGTCAAATTGGCTGGATGTTCTTTGGGTGGTGGACCATTCTTGATACACACAGGAAACTGTTGAGTGTGAAAAATCCAGCAGCATTGTAGTTCTTGACACAAACCTGTGCACCTGGCACCTACTACCATACCCCGTTCAAAGCCGTTTTTTTAAATTGTTGGAAATGTATTCAAAAATTTTTTTTAAAGAAACACCTTATTTACATAAGTATTCAGACATTTTGCTATGAGACTCGAAATTGAGCTCAGGTGCATCCTGTTTCCATTGATCATCCTTGAGATATTTCTACAACTTGATTGGAGTCCACCTGTGGTAAATTAAATTGATTGGACATAATTTGGAAAGGCACACATCTGTCTATATAAGGTCCCACGGTTGACAGTGCATGTCAGAGCAAAAACCGTCGAAGGAATTGTCCGTAGAGCTCCAAGACAGGATTGTGTCGAGGTACAGATCTGGGGAAGGATACCAAAGCAATTCTGCAGCATTGAAGGTCCCCAAGAACACAGTGGCCTCCATCATTCTTAAATGCAAGAAGTTTAGAACCAGCAAGACTCTTCCTAGAGCTGGCCAAACTGAGCAATTGCAGGAGAAGGGCCTTGGTCAGGGAGGTGACCAAGAACCCGATGGTCACTCTGACAGAGCTCCAGAGCTCCAGAGTTCCTCTGTGGAGATGGGAGAACCTTCCAGAAGGACAACCATCTCTGCAGCACTCTACCAATCAGGCCTTTATGGTAGATTGGCCAGACGGAAGCCACTCCTCAGTAAAAGGCACATGACAGCCCGCTTGGAGTTTGCCAAAAGGCACCTAAAGACTCTCGGACCATGAGAAACAAGATTCTCTGGTCTGATGAAACCAAGATTGAACTCTTTAGCCTGAATGCCAAGCGTCACGTCTGGAGGAAACCTGGCACCATCCCTATGGTGAAGCATGGTGGTGGCAGCATCATGCTGTGGGGATGTTTTTCAGTGGCAGGGACTGGGAGACTACTCAGGATCGAGGGAAAGATGAACAGAGCAAAGTACAGAGAGATCCTTGATGAAAACCTGCTCCAGAGCGCTCAGGACCTCAGACTGGGGCGAAGGTTCACCTTCCAACAGGACAACGACCCTAAGCACACAGCCAAGACAATGCAGGAGTGGCTTCGGGACAAGTCTCTGAATGTCCTTCAGTGGCCCAGCCAGAGCCCGGACTTGAACCCGATCGAACATATCTGTTGAGACCTGAAAATTACTCTACAGCAACGCTCCCAATCCAACCTGACAGCGCTTGAGAGGATCTGCAGAGAAGAATGGGAGAAACTCCCCAAATACAGGTGTGCCAAGCTTGTAGTGTCATACCCAAGAAGGCTCAAGGCTGTAATCGCTGCCAAAGGTGCTTCAACAGAGTACTGAGTAAAGGGTCTGAATACTTATGTAAATGTGATATTTCCACATTGTCATTATGGGGTATTATGTGTAGATCGATGAGGATTTGTATTTATTTACTCAGTTTTAGAATAAGTATTGTGTATTGTGTGTAGATTGATGAGGGAAAAAAACAATTTAATCAATTTTAGAATAAGGCTGTAACATAACAAAATGTGGAAAAAGTCAAGGGGTCTGAATACTTTCTGAATGCACTGTAGATACAGACATAAATGTGGAAATGTGAAATGCACATTTGGAGTCACGGGTGTTTGGCTTGCTTGATATCAAAGTGGTATTTTTTATAATCCTCTCATCTTTCAAAATACATTAAGTCGTCATTATTTACAGCATTTCCCTCACTCAGACAACAAAAAAAGTTGCCCAATTAGTGGGAGGGATGGGGCAACTTCTTGCCACGCGCAGTGCTCAAGTTCAGAACAGCTGTCAGTCAAAACCCACACAGGGCTTTGAAGGGCAGTGCCTGATCTCTGACGTAAGTCATAGCATGTTACTGTAAAGCCACTGCGTTCCAATTTAGGCGTTTATCAGTGCCGAAATATGCAATTTCTCAACCCGTGTACCGGTATGAGTGTAAAGGGCTACCTTAGATTTGTGGTTGAAATGGAGACGTGAAACCAACATATCAACTATTCATTTGTAGACAAATCGGAAATTAAAGCCAGACTCAGTGGCACAGAAAGAACTATCCAAGCAGAAGATACATCTCCTACAAAAGTTGATATTTGATTGTGTTGACAACCAATCACAATTCAATATCACTTTTACAGTACGGTAGGCTACGTAGCCTATTAACTTGTCGACAAGTTAACAAATGATATGTTGGATTCACTTCTCCATCTCAACTAAAAATAAAAGTTAAAGAATAGGATTAAGCCAGTGGCTCAAATGGAACTGTCCAAGCAGTAGATACAATATCTCCTTTAAAGGTAGACTCAGCGATATGACATAGGTGCAAAAAGTAAACAGCAACAACTAAGAGCTTTGAAGCGCGAGGCTAAGCTCCCCGACTGTTTTGGTCTTGACCTACCATGCTTTAACCACGTAAAGTGAACCCATGCACATACGCAGATACTGTGTGGGAGCGAAGTCTTGCATCTCGCTCATTGTAATATCTGCGTTGTGAGTCTACCTTTAATATTTGGTTTCATTGTCAACCATACACAATTCAACATTACTTTTGTAAGACAGTAAATAGCCTAATGTTAAGGCTATCTTATAAACTAATGTTACAGTATTATTTAAACCTTAAAATGAGTAACATGGCCACATTTTTATGTTACTGTAACAATAAATGGCTTCTTATGTAATCATAGAAAGCGTGCATTTAGGTGACAACTAAACCAAAAATCAGAGATTAATTTTCCATTGGAATTTGGTTGTGTGTCTAAATGGTTGAAAGCATAGTGATAACACATTGGGAATTCAACAAAGTTTTGGCTGTCTTTTTGAGTGAGTGAAAATATGTTGGAATCTCATTGATCAATGACAGTGGTGGAACATATACCCAATTGTCATAATTGAGTAAAAGGAAAGATACCTTAATAGAAAATGACTCAAGTATAAGTGAAAGTCTCCCAGTAAAATAGTACTTGAGTAAAAGTTTTAAAGTATTTGGTACTTAAGTGTCAAAAGTCAATTTAATTGCTAAAATATACTTAAGTATCAAAAGTAAAAGTATCAATAATTTCAAATTCCTTATATTAACCAGATGACGCACAATTTTCTTTTTTTAATTTACGGATAACCAGGGGCACTCTGCAACACTCAGACACAATTTACAAACGAAGCATTCGTGTTTAGTGAGTCCGCCAGATCAGAGGCAGTAGGGAAGACCAGGGATGTTCTCTTGATAAGTGTGTGAATTGGACAATTTTCCTGTCCTGCTAAACATTCAAAATGTAACGAGTACTTTTGGGTGTCAGGGAAAATGTATGGAGTAAAAAGTACATTATTTTCTTTAGGAATGTAGTGAAGTAAAAGTTTTCAAAAATATAAATAGTAAAGTAAAGTACAGATACCTCAAAAAACTACTTAAGTAGTACTTTAAAGTATTTTTACTTAAGTACTTTACACCACTGATCAATGAATCTACCAAATATTACCAAATTCTACACGTTAAAATGACGTAGTGTGCCCAGTGGGCTGTATGAGTGCACAATAGAGGAGCTTTAGCTCTGAGTACAATTGCAGATTATTTGTATTCACTTACAGGATTTACCGATAGGCACGCAATACTTTTCCAGATCACATTTCATTGAGTGAAATCATGCAACATTAAAACATTTGTTTTAATGGTTATGGTATATTGATGCGTGCACATTGATTTGGTCCAGCTAATGTAGTGAACGGGTTTGTAATAGTTTGGGGGGGGAAAGAGACCATTGATATATCACAAAACAATCTCCTTTTTGTTCTTGGTAATTTATTTTTGTGCTGCTCCATTTTTCATGTTGGAAAATAGACTCCAGGGTTAACAGACAAAGCCTTTGTCTTCAAAGTCATTAATTTACATGGTTAAGCATGCCAATCAAGCAACCAAGCTAAAATGGCTCAATCTCTCCCCCCATCCATCCATCCATCCATCGTGGCCCTTGTGTCCATGGGAGTGGTGTCTGGAGACGTGGTGCTGGGGGGCCAGTGTGACTGTGATGCCCTCTAGTCAACCTCTCATCCATGGAAGGTAACAGAGGGGACCTCAGTGTTAACACTATGACCTCCCACAACGCCATGGACACAGTCACCTGTCTCATCTAATATTGAATACAGAGAATTATGAAAATATTTGATGTTTTAAAGATAAGCTTAGTCTCTTATACGTCACTCTCTCTCCCACGCACACGCACGCTCACACATCAGAATTAAGTGTTGTGGAGGTTAAGGGATTTGGCATCTGTGAGTGAGCATCTGTCTGTGGAGTCTCACATTCTCATAAATTGGCCTTATTTAAAAGGTTAAAACGAAATAGTTTAGGTGGCGAAGAGACTCCTTCCTTTGAATTTCTCACTCGTTTTTTCTTGAGCAGGCTTCCAACTGTCTTTAATTAATACAGAATGCTCCCTCAAATAAAAAATAAAAAGAAATCAATTCTTTATTCTTTTTCATTTAAGCAAATTATGGCACAAAATGAAGCACATTGCCACAAAAGGGGCTGACATGTCAAAAGAACCGATGTGGATGTGGTGGAGGAGTCAGGCGCAGGACACAGAGGATTCGTCCAAAAAGACTTTACTAGTCCAAAGTGCAACAAAACAATACACGACCTCGAAAACAAACGGAGGCGAGGGAATTACGCAACATGCGTAAAACAATAAACAAAACTAACAGAGCGCAAACACGCAGCTCCGCACGACAGGCAAACAACAACACACAATCTAACTAATACAAAACAGGGAACTTATAGGACACGTAATCAGAACACAAACAGACACAGGTGTACAAGACAGACTAAAGCAATCACACCACGAAACATACAACGGTGGCAGCTAGTACTCCGGGGACGGCGAACGCCGAAGCCTGCCCGAACCAGGAGGAGGAGCAGTCTCGGCCGAAACCGTGACAGTACCCCCCCCCTTGACGCGCGGCTCCAGCCGTGCGCCGACCCCGGCCTCGGGGACGGCCAGGAGGACACGGACCCGGGCGCGTGGGATGCCCACGGTGGAACTCAGTCAGGAGGGATGGATCGAGGATGTCCCTCCTAGGCACCCAGCACCGTTCCTCCGGACCGTACCCCTCCCACTCCACGAGATACTGGAGACCACTCATCCGGCGCCTCGAGTCCAAGATGGTCCGGACCCTGTACGCCGGGGCCCCCTCGATGTCCAAAGGGGGCAGAGGGGTCTCTCCTATCTCATCCTCTTGGAGTGGGCCAGCTACCACCGGCCTGAGAAGAGACACATGGAACGAGGGGTTAATATTTTTGTATTCAATAGGCAGTTGTAACCTGTAACACACCTCGTTCAATCTTCTCAGGACTTTGAAGGGCCCCACAAACCGCCGACCCAGCTTCCGGCAGGGCAGGCGGAGGGGCAGGTTTCGAGTCGAGAGCCAGACTCGATCTCCCGGTGCGTACACCGGTCCCTCACTGCGGTGGCGATCGGCGCTCGCCTTTTGTTGACGGATGGCCCGCTGCAGATGGACATGGGCAGCGTCCCACGTCTCCTCCGAGCGCCGAATCCACTCGTCCACCGCAGGGGCCTCGATCTGGCTCTCGTGCCACGGTGCCAGGACCGGCTGATACCCTAAAACACACTGGAAAGGTGTTAAACCGGTGGAGGAGTGGCGGAGAGAGTTCTGGGCCATCTCGGCCCAGGGGATATACCTGGACCACTCCTCCGGCCGGTCCCGGCAATAGGACCTCAAAAACCTACCCACATCCTGGTTGACTCGTTCAACCTGCCCATTGCTCTCTGGGTGGTACCCCGAGGTAAGGCTCACCGAGACCCCCAAGCGTTCCATGAACGCCCCCCAGACTCTGGAGGTAAACTGGGGACCTCGGTCAGACACAATATCCTCGGGGACCCCATAGTGCCGGAACACGTGGGTAAATAGGGCCTCGGCGGTCTGTAGGGCAGTAGGGAGAACCGGCATTGGGAGGAGACGACAGGCCTTGGAAAACCGATCCACAACGACCAAAATGGTGGTATTCCCCTGGGAAGGGGGTAGGTCGGTCACAAAATCCACCGAGAGGTGGGACCATGGTCGTTGTGGAACGGGCAGGGGATGTAACTTACCCCTGGGCAAATGTCTAGGCGCCTTACACTGGGCGCACACCGAGCAGGAGGAGACATAAACCCTCACATCCTTAGCTAACGTTGGCCACCAGTATTTCACGCTAAGGCAGTGCACTGTCCGGCCAATACCTGGATGTCCAGAGGAGGGTGATGTATGAGCCCAATAAATAAGACGATCACGAACCTCGAGTGGAACGTACTTCCGCCCCACAGGACACTCGGGGGGAGTAGGGTCGGCACGCAGTGCCCGCTCGATTTCCGTATCGACCTCCCATACCACCGGAGCCACCAGACAAGACTCCGGCAGTATGGAAGTGGGCTCAATGGACCTCTCCTCTGTGTCATACCGCCGGGACAGGGCGTCTGCCTTACCGTTCTGGGACCCTGGGATGTATCTGATCTTAAAAACAAACCGGGTCAGGAACATGTTCCACCTAGCCTGACGAGGGTTCAATCTCCTAGCTGCCCGGATGTACTCCAGGTTACGGTGATCGGTCAGAATGAGGAAAGGGTGTTGAGCCCCCTCAAGCCAATGCCTCCACACCTTTAGGGCCTGGACTACAGCTAA
Source organism: Coregonus lavaretus (assembly GCF_964263955.1). Classification (NCBI taxonomy): domain Eukaryota; kingdom Metazoa; phylum Chordata; class Actinopteri; order Salmoniformes; family Salmonidae; genus Coregonus; species Coregonus lavaretus. Next base: position 22,211,815 of record NC_140008.1, on the reverse strand, counting down.
CAGCTCCCTGTCCCCAACGTCATAACTGCGCTCCGCCGAGCGGAGTTTCTTAGAGTAGAACGCACAGGGGCGGAGCTTAGGTGGCGTGCCGGACCGTTGTGACAGGACTGCCCCAATACCGGTCTCGGACGCGTCTACCTCTACTTGGAATGGTAAAGAGGGATCCGGATGCGCCAGCACCGGGGCCGAGGTGAACAGGTTCTTCAGTTTGACAAATGCCCTGTCCGCCTCAGCTGACCACTGCATACGAACCGGACCCCCCTTTAACAGGGACGTAATGGGCGCTGCAACCTGTCCAAAGCCCCGAATAAACCTCCGGTAGTAATTAGCAAAACCCAAGAACTGCTGCACCTCTTTTACAGTGATTGGAGTTTGCCAATTATGCACGGCCGACACACGGTCTACCTCTATCTCCACACCAGACGCGGACAACCGATAACCCAAAAAGGAGACGGACTCCTGGAAGAACAGGCATTTCTCTGCCTTGACATACAAGTCATGCTCCAACAGTCTTCTCAACACTCGGCGCACCAGGGCTACATGCTCGGCTCGTGTAGAAGAGTACACTAGGATGTCGTCGATGTACACTACCACACCCTGCCCATGCATGTCCCGGAAAATCTCGTCAACAAAGGATTGGAAGACTGAAGGAGCATTCATTAGCCCGTATGGCATGACGAGATACTCGTAATGACCCGAGGTGGTGCTAAATGCCGTTTTCCATTCATCCCCCTCCCTAATGCGCACCAGATTGTACGCGCTCCTGAGATCCAACTTTGTGAAGAACTGCGCTCTGCGTAATGACTCCGTCATAGTCGCAATCAGTGGAAGAGGGTAACTGTACTTAACCGTGATCTGATTGAGACTACGGTAATCAATACACGGGCGCAAACCCCCGTCCTTCTTCTTCACAAAGAAGAAACTCGAAGAAACCGGGGAAGTGGAGGACCGTATGTATCCCTGTGCCAAGGACTCAGCTATGTAAGTCTCCATAGCCGCTGTCTCCTCTTGAGACAGGGGATACACACGGCTCCGCGGAAGAGCCGCTCCTGTTTGGAGATTTATCGCACAGTCCCCCTGTCTATGAGGTGGTAGCCGTGTTGCCCTCGTCTTGCTGAACACGAGTGCTAAGTCCTCATACTCAGGGGGAATGCGCATTGCGGGCACTTGGTTCGGACTCTCAACCGAGGTCGCCCCTAAGGAAACACCTAGACATCTCCCTACACACTGGGCAGACCACTCCATAAGAGCCCTCTGTTGCCACGCAATGGTAGGATCATGGGTGCTTAACCAGGGAAGCCCCAACACCACGGGGTACGCAGGAGAGTCAATCAGATAAAACTGAATGATCTCCTCATGACCCCCCTGCGTCGTCATAGTAAGTGGTGCTGTGACTTCTCTGATCAGCCCCGACCCCAACGGCCGGCTGTCTAAGGCGTGGACAGGAAAGGGGGCTTCTACCGGCCGAAGGGGAATTCCAAACCTATAACAAAATCCCCAATCAATAAAATTCCCAGCTGCGCCTGAATCTACTAGCGCCTTATGCTGGGAATGAGGTGCCACCTGTGGAAATCTCACAGGAATACTCATGTGACCAACAGAAAGCTCTGGGTAAGTGGGGCGCCTACTCACCTGAAATGACTCCCCAGTGCGTGACCTGTTGTCCCCTCTCCCAGGAGACCCTCCCCAGCACCTGGCCGTGGTGTGTCCTCCACGGCCACAGTTGGTGCAGGGGGTGGCCCCCCTCGGGTTCTCTCTCCTCCTCTCTCTAGCGCCAGCACCCCCGAGCTCCATGGGAATCGGCTCGGAGGTGCTGGAGGGTGGAATGGTCGGCCCCCACTCGGGACGTCCGCGGGTAGCCAGCAGGGTGTCGAGACGTATGGAGATGTCCACCAACTGGTCGAATGATAGGTTGGTGTCCCTGCAGGCCAGCTCACGACGAACGTCCTCTCGTAGGCTGCACCGGTAATGGTCGATGAGGGCCCTCTCATTCCACCCCGCATCCGCCGCTAGCGTCCGGAACTCTAGTGCGAACTCCTGTGCGCTCCTCTTCCCCTGTCGGAGGTGGAACAGACGCTCCCCCGCCGCTTTCCCTTCAGGTGGGTGATCGAAGACAGCCCTGAAGCGGCGGGAGAACTCCGCGTAGGTGATGGTAGCGGCGTCTATTCCCCTCCATTCGGCGTTGGCCCACTCCAACGCCTTGCCGGATAGACAGGAGATGAGGGCGGAGACGCTCTCGTATCCCGAGGGCGCTGGGTGTATGGTAGCCAGGTAGAGTTCCACCTGCAGGAGGAACCCCTGACACCCGGCTGCAGAACCGTCATATGCCCTCGGGAGCGAGAGCCGAATGACACTGGGTTCCGGTGCTGAGAGAGGAGGACTGGCCGTTGGAGATGGGATGGAGTAAGAAGGCGTAGGCACCTCTCCAGTCACCAACCGGCGCAGAGTGTTGGACACCTCGTCCATGGCGGCCCCAAGTTGCCGGATCATGGTGTCTTGATAGCTGATCCGCTCTTCCAGCGACTTGGGTGCCGCCGCTGCTCCTGCTGACTCCATAGTTGGGTGTGTTGTTCTGTCAAAAGAACCGATGTGGATGTGGTGGAGGAGTCAGGCGCAGGACACAGAGGATTCGTCCAAAAAGACTTTACTAGTCCAAAGTGCAACAAAACAATACACGACCTCGAAAACAAACGGAGGCGAGGGAATTACGCAACATGCGTAAAACAATAAACAAAACTAACAGAGCGCAAACACGCAGCTCCGCACGACAGGCAAACAACAACACACAATCTAACTAATACAAAACAGGGAATTTATAGGACACGTAATCAGAACACAAACAGACACAGGTGTACAAGACAGACTAAAGCAATCACACCACGAAACATACAACGGTGGCAGCTAGTACTCCGGGGACGGCGAACGTCGAAGCCTGCCCGAACCAGGAGGAGGAGCAGTCTCGGCCGAAACCGTGACATGACATTGATGTCCAATGTCACTGTCACAGGGCCACTCTCTGCCAGGATGCTAATCACCACAGTTGTTTCATATTCCTGCCCGTGTATTCTCCTCTCCACTGTCCTCTATCAATGCTCTCCCTCCCTCCTGCCCTCCTTTTCCTTTTCTCTCCCCTCGCTCTCTCCCTCTCTTTCCTCTCTCTCTCCTTCTCTTCAACTGTCTCTCTCTTTTCTCCCTCTCTCTCCCTCTCTGCCCCTCTCCATCTCTCCCTCTCTCTATGGATGGTGTTTATAATGCAAATTAACTAATTGTTGTAACATTTTAATGATTATATAATGCAATAAATATATCTTGTTACTTGCTAAGCAATTTTGTTACATTTCAAGGGCAATCAATTTGTATTAGGCTAGATAAAATCTGCCCGCCTCTGTCATGAGAGACAAGGGAACATTGTGCTGCTCCCCAGACTAGATATTCATGACAAGCCACTACGATCCTCAACAATGACTCTAAACCTACATATAGACAATGTGTCAGTCATATGGAGGTCACTTACTGCCTGCTTGGATATGTGCTGAATTGATGATGCATTGATGGGAAGTTGATATATCATTCACACGTATATTGATTTAATTTTGTCTGCTTGTTTCATGTCCTTCTATTTCTAGCATAAGGCTACTTCTTCAATTCCTGCATCATCAATACCTCAGGATTACATTGAGATTTTGTGTCACTGATCTACACACAATACCCTATCATGTCAAAGTGGAATTACGTTTTTAGAAATGTTTAATTAAAATGAAAACCTGAAATGTCTTGACTTTAAGTATTCCACCCTTTAGTTATGGCAAGACTAAATAAGTTCAGGAGTAAAAATGTGCTTAACAAGTCACATAATAAGATGCATGGACTCACTCTGTGTGCAATAATAGTGTTTAACTGACTATCCCATCTCTGTACCCCACACATACAATTATCTGTAAGGTCCCTCAATCGAGTAGTGAATTTCAAGCACAGATTCATCCAAAAAGACAGGAAGATTTTCGTATGGCTCACAAAGAAGGACACCTATTGGTAGATAGGTAAAAACAAAGCAGACATTGAATATCTCTTTGAGCATGGTGCAGTTATTATTGTTACACTTTGGATGGTGTATCAATACACCCAGTCACTACAAAGATACAGGTGCCCTTCCTAAATCAGTTGCCATAGAGGAAGGAAACCACTCAAGGAGGCCAAAACACTAAACTCTGTATGGTCAAAACACTTACAGAGTTTAATGGCTGTGATAGGAGATAACTGAGGATGGATCAACAACATTGTAGTTACTCCACAATACTAATATAAATGACAGAGTGAAAAGAAGGAAGCCTGTACATAATACAAATATTCCAAAAGATGCATCATGTTTGCAATAAGGTACTAAAGTAATACTGCAAAAAAATTGGCAATGAAAATAACTTTTTGTCCTGAATTCAAAGTGTTATGTTTGGGGCAAATCCAACACAACACATCACTGAGTACCACGCTTCATATTTTCAGGAATGGCGGTGGCTGCATCATGTTATGGGTATGCTTGTCATAAGCAAGGACTAGGGAGTTATTTAGAAAAAAAGAAATGGAATAGAACTAAGTACAGGCCAAGTAAAAGGCCAAATATACACTGGAGTGGCTTACCAAGATGACATTGAATGTTCATGAGTGGCCTAGTTACAGTTTTGACTTAAATCAGCTTGAAAATCTATGGCAAGACTTGAAAATGGCTGTCTAGCAATGATCAACAACCAACTTAACAGAGCTTGATTATTTTTTAAAGAATAATGGGCAAATATTGTACACTCCAGGTGTGCAAAGCTCTTAGAGACTTACCCAGAAAGACTCACAGCTGTAATCGCTGACAAAGGTGAGTCTAACATGTATTGACTCAGGGGGTTGAGTACTTATCCAATCAAAATATATTCGTGTTTTATTTTCCATTAATTAAAAAAAAGCATATATAATTTTTGTCCACTTTGACATTAAATAGTATTTTGTGTAGATCGTTGACAAAAGATTACAATTACAGTGGGGGAAAAAAGTATTTAGTCAGCCACCAATTGTGCAAGTTCTCCCACTTAAAAAGATGAGAGAGGCCTGTAATTTTCATCATAGGTACACGTCAACTATGACAGACAAATTGAGATTTTTTTTTCTCCAGAAAATCACATTGTAGGATTTTTAATGAATTTATTAGCAAATTATGGTGGAAAATAAGTATTTGGTCACCTACAAACAAGCAAGATTTCTGGCTCTCACAGACCTGTAACTTCTTCTTTAAGAGGCTCCTCTGTCCTCCACTCGTTACCCGTATTAATGGCACCTGTTTGAACTTGTTATCAGTATAAAAGACACCTGTCCACAACCTCAAACAGTCACACTCCAAACTCCACTATGGCCAAGACCAAAGAGCTGTCAAAGGACACCAGAAACAAAATTGTAGACCTGCACCAGGCTGGGAAGACTGAATCTGCAATAGGTAAGCAGCTTGGTTTGAAGAAATCAACTGTGGGAGCAATTATTAGGAAATGGAAGACATACAAGACCACTGATAATCTCCCTCGATCTGGGGCTCCACGCAAGATCTCACCCCGTGGGGTCAAAATGATCACGAAAACGGTGAGCAAAAAACCACACGAGGGGACCTAGTGAATGACCTGCAGAGAGCTGGGACCAAAGTAACAAAGCCTACCATCAGTAACACACTACGCCGCCAGGGACTCAAATCCTGCAGTGCCAGACGTGTCCCCCTGCTTATGCCAGTACATGTCCAGGCCCGTCTGAAGTTTGCTAGAGTGCATTTGGATGATCCAGAAGAGGATTGGGAGAATGTCATATGGTCAGATGTAACCAAAATATAACTTTTTGGTAAAAACTCAACTCGTCGTGTTTGGAGGACAAAGAATGCTGAGTTGCATCCAAAGAACACCATACCTACTGTGAAGCATGGGGGTGGAAACATCATACTTTGGGGCTGTTTTTCTGCAAAGGGACCAGGACGACTGATCCGTGTAAAGGAAAGAATGAATGGGGCCATGTATCGTGAGATTTTGAGTGAAAACCTCCTTCCATCAGCAAGGACATTGAATATGAAATGTGGCTGGGTCTTTCAGCATGACAATGATCCCAAACACACCGCCCGGGCAATGAAGGAGTGGCTTCGTAAGAAGCATTTCAAGGTCCTGGAGTGGCCTAGCCAGTCTCCAGATCTCAACCCCATAGAAAATCTTTGGAGTCCGTGTTGCCCAGCGACAGCCCCAAAACATCACTGCTCTAGAGGAGATCTGCATGGAGGAATGGGCCAAAATACCAGCAACAGTGTGTGAAAACCTTGTGAAGACTTACAGAAAATGTTTGACCTGTGTCATTGCCAACAAAGGGTATATAACAAAGTATTGAGAAACTTTTGTTATTGACCAAATACTTATTTTCCACCATAATTTGCAAATAAATTCATTAAAAATCCTACAATGTGATTTTCTGGAGAAAAAAAATCTAATTTTGTCTGTCATAGTTGACGTGTACCTATGATGAAAATTACAGGCCTCTCTCATCTTTTTAAGTGGGAGAACTTGCACAATTGGTGGCTGACTAAATACTTTTTTCCCCCACTATAAATCCATTTAAATCCCATTTTGTAACACATTCAAATGTGGAAAAAGTTGGGGTGTGAATACTTTCTGAAAGCACTGTATATTTGACTGTGATATGTGGTTGTCTCACCTGGCTATCTTAAGATGAATGCACTTACTGTAAGTCGCTCTGGATAAGAGCATCTGCTAAATGACTAAAATGTAAAATGTAAATGTTTTACATACAGATCTCATATTACTGTATTTAGAAAAATTCAAAAATAATAATAATATTGATGTCACAAATGTATCATTTCTACAGTTCTTTATAAAAAATGTAGTTATTGGTTACATTTGTCTGTGTAAAACCTAGCAGTACTACTTTTTTTCCCTGAGAGTGAGGTGGATATATAGTATTTAACAACAAAAACAACATGATTATTTGTGTCCTTGAATGAAACCATAAAAAAAAGTACATTGAACAACCCCATGCCATGATTAGAAAGTGAAAAAACACACCAATCTCTTTCATAATTTCTTTAAACAATACAAGCTGATTTACCAACATTACTGAAAATGGATATATAGCATTTTGTAATGTTATCCCTTAGATCTAGCACAGCAAATACTTCAATAGTTTAAGCATATGTTGCAGAACAATGATATAAATATTTTTTTCAGAATATTGACAATTTTTTATCTGAAGTGGGTAAGCCATCTGTGACGGAGTTGACAAGCTACTGACGGAGTTGACAACAAATACTTAAAACAAACAATTTTTGCCTCCAAAAGTAAAAGTAAAATACAAACATTTGTAAAATATAGAAAAATATTAATTTGAAAAGTCCCAATTAAAACATAACCATTCTATCAGATCTTTCAGCACTCTGACGGAGTTGACGTTAGACGAAAATCTGACGGAGTTTATATTTTACAGAGTTGTGACCATGGTGATTTCAATATTGTTTGTTTAATTCTATCAAAAGTAGAGAACTTCACAGACCATGAGTGGTCTTGTTGCACTACAAAACTGCTATTGTGAAAGAAGAGTAATCTAGATTAGTCAACTCTCGATTTTCAGCCAATCTCCAACCTTCCATTCTTAAGTAAAATTCTGGAAAAATTGGTTTTTAAACAGCTAAATGTGCCAACTGTATTTTTGAAAATGTCCAATCTGGTTTTCATGCCCACCACAGCACAGAGACGGCCTTAGTTAAAGTGGTAAATGACCTAAAAGCCAACACAGATGCCAAACAGCTCTCTGTCCTTGTACTCTTGGATTTAAGTGCTGCATTCGACACTGTTAAACAGTATGTACTTCTAGACAGACTGTAGAGCTGGGTTGGCCTCTCCAGTCCAGCTCTAAATTGGTTTAGGACCTATTTAACCGGTCAAGAGTTTTTTGTCACCCTTGATGAACATAACTCAGAGAAAATAAATATCACGTGGCGTTCCACAAGGTTCGATTTTGGGTCCGGTACTCTTGTTATTATGCATCCTGATTCCTAGTCACTTTACCCTGCCTTCATGGACATATCTACCTCAAGTGCCTCATACCTCTGCACATTGATCTGGTACTGGTACTCCCTGTATATACAGTAGCTCTATTCTTTGTATTTTATTTTATTCCTCTTGTGTTACCATTTAATTTGTATGTATAATGTATAATTATTTTTAAATTCTGCATTGTTGGGAAGGGCTCATAAGCAAGCATTTCACGGTAAAGTCTACACCAGTTGTATTCGGCACGTGATAAATAAAATTGGATTTGAGATTTGTTCAGATGTGTTACCTCTTGGCAGCATAATCAGAAAGCACAGGACTGATTTTCACTGCTACGCAGACGATACACAACTTTACATTTCTTTGTCAGAAGAGTATTTTAGCTCCACGGATAAATTATTAGACTGTATTGGTGATTTAAATACTCACATGGCTCACAACTTCCTCCAGCTAAATCAAGACAAAACCGAGGTACTTATTGTTGGAGCCAAAGCACAGAGGGAGTCTGGCCACACATTTTAATTCACGGGCAATAAAGATAAAACACCAGGTAAAAAACCTAGGTGACATTTTAGATTCTGAACTCAATTTCGAATCACACATTAGAAATGTAACCAAAATAGCTTTTTACCACCTGATGAACACTGCCAAGGTGATGCAGTTTCTTTCTCAGGCTGATACAGAGAGACTCATCCATGCTTTTATTACAAGCAGGCTTGACTACTGTAATGCTCTCCTGTCTGGCCTACCCAAGAAAGCCATTGGTCAACTGCAAAACATACAGAATGCTGCAACACGGGTACTGACCAAGACCAGACGGAGAGCACACGTTACACTGGTTTTAACGTCTCTGCACTGGCTGCCTGTGAGTTTTAGAATTAATTTTAAGATTATTCTAATGGTTTTTAAATCAATCCATGATTGTGCACCCCAATACATGTAGGTCCCTCAGGTCCTCTGGCACTGGCCTTTTAACTATCTAAAAGCCTAGGACCAAGAGGCATGGAGAGGCAGCCTTTAGTTACTATGTCCCCTGCCTCTGGAATCGCCTGCCAGAGAACCTGAGAGGGGCCGAAACTGTGGACATATTTTAAAAAACACACGTTTTTAGCTTTGCTTTTCCTTAGGGTGCTTTTTAGTCTTTCCGTTTTTATTGTTATCCTTTAGTTATTTATCCTCTGGTGTTTGTTGTGTAGTAAATATTTATGTTTCTTTTTTATCGTTTTTTTTGTTTGTTAGTTTTTTCCTATGAAGCACATTGCGTTGCATCTATGTCTGAAATGTGCGATATAAATAAAGCTGATTTGATTTGATACATGTAATGAGGACATAAAGGAGGGGTCCTTATGGTGTAGCTGACCCTGCTCATTCCTGATTAATTTAGGATTTCAGACAAATCTAAGGAATCACAGTTTTGAAAAAAATATTATTTAAAGTCAGAGAGGACTATTGCAAGAAACTGCATAAGATAATTTTTCTGTTCATATTAATTATTGCCAGTTTTTAGTTTGAAATTGGGATCCTTCACTTTTCCGTTATAAAATTCCCCTAAATGTAATTTTTAAGCTCAACTAATGTACTAATAAATAAATAAAACAATCTAAAAGTAAAGTTTACCTGTTAGGCTGGGTGGGGGACTCAGGCGCAGAGACGGACACACGGACAAAAGAGGGTGAATTAAGATGTTGTTTAATCAGCGTGTTTAGGCAGAGAGAAACAGTTCAGGGTGGAGCAGCTTCAGACCGGGGTAGGAGCTGAGTGGGGTGGTGAGCCAGTAGCACTGAGAGCTGGATGACGAGGATATCAGACAACAGATGAGCAGGTCGCGGCGTGGGAGTGGCAGGCAGGCAGGCAGCAGGAACAGACGGGATCTGGTCGAAAGAGAGACCGGTTACAAACGTGGCAGAGACAACTATAATGCTGAGAGAGTAACAACTAAACTGAGATTTGCTGTACGGAGCCAAGTTACCACAGGTGGTGTAGGAACGAACTGGCGCTGGAGAGGTGTCCAGCCCGGGTAGATAACTGCTGGTTGATTGGTGACAATGAGCCGCAGCTGGAGGTAACTGAGCATGAGAGAGAATGGCCACGCCCCCTGACCTAGATCCTCTGACTGGGCTGCACAGCAGGGGGAGACAGACACAGACAACACACACAGGGGAAAAAGGAAAAGGGAAACAAGTGGGGACAGGACCAACAGTGCCGGACCGTAACAGTACCCCCCCCTCAACGGGCGCCACCCGGCGACCCACCCGGCTTGTCAGGGTGGTCCCTATGGAAATCAGCCACCAGCTGCGGATCCAGTATAAATCGTCGGGGAATCCAGGACCTCTCCTCGGGACCGTATCCCTCCCAGTCCACCAGGTACTGAAGCCCTCTACCACGCCTCCGGACGTCCAGCAGTCTCCGCACCGTGTAGGCTGGATGGTCGTCAATAATACGCGGTGGCGGAGGGGGATCCACAGGCGGACACAAAGGGCTGGAGGAGACCAGCTTCAGCTGGGACACGTGAAATGTAGGATGGACTCTCATGGCCTGGGGAAGCTTCAACCGAACAGCCGAAGGGTTGATGATGGAATCGATCTCGAAAGGACCCAAATACCGGGGCGACAGCTTACGGGAGTCAGTGCGCAGGGGGATGTTGCTGGAGGAGAGCCAGACTCGCTGACCAGGCTGGAACTGGGGAGCGACTACCCTGTGCCTGTCCGCCACTCTCTTGTTACGCTCTGCTGTCCGTAGAAGGGCCTCACGGGTGTCCACCCACACCTTGCGGCAGCGACGAAGGTTATCCTGAACTGACGGGACGGCTAACTCCCTTTCCTGAGACGGGAACAATGGCGGTTGGTACCCCAAAGCCGCCTCAAATGGTGAGAGGCCGGTGGCAGATGAGGTGAGGGAATTGTGGGCATATTCGACCCACGGGAGATGTTTGGCCCAGGTGGACGGGTTCTGGGATGTCACACAGCGTAGAGCAGCCTCCAGGTCCTGATTGGTCCTCTCAGTCTGGCCATTGGACTGGGGATGGAAACCTGATGAGAGACTGACAGAGGCACCCAGAGCAGAACAAAACTCCTTCCATACCCGAGAAATGAACTGTGGGCCTCTATCGGACACTATGTCCACAGGTATTCCATGGGGACGGAATACATGTAGGACAAAAAGGTCGGCTGTCTCACTGGCAGACGGTAATTTTGGTAATGCAACAAAATGGGCAGATTTAGAGAATCTGTCCACGATGGTGAGTATGGTGTCATTACCCTCAGACATAGTGACGAAGTCCAAGCCCACGTGAGACCAAGGACGACTCGGGACTGGGAGAGGCCGCAGCAGGCCCGAAGGAGCCCGGTGGGAAGCCTTATTTTGGGCACAGATGGAACAGGCCGCCACGTATTCCCGGACGTCAGTCTCGACGGATGGCCACCAAAAGTGCCTCTTCAGTAGTGACAGTGTACGGTTCATACCAGGGTGGCAGGAGAAGCGCGAGGTGTGGATCCAGTTGAGCACTTGCGGCCGCACGGCTGCGGGAACATAGAGAAGGTCGGGGGGGCCATCGGCCGGTCCAGGTTCCGACTCTTGTGCCGATCGGACGAGGGACTCGATTTCCCAGTGAACAGCCGCCACCAAACAGGAAGCGGGCAGAACAGGTTCAGGATTGCTGGAGTCTTCATTGTCTGTAAACTGGCGAGAGAGAGCATCAGGCTTGACATTACGTGTGCCAGGACGATATGTTAAAATAAACTTGAACCTGCTGAAGAACAGAGCCCATCTGGCCTGACGGGAGTTTAGCCTCTTGGATGACTGGATGTAGGCCAGTTTCTTGTGGTCTGTCCAGACTATGAAGGGTTGTTCTGCTCCGTCTAGCCAGTGCCTCCACTCCTCCAACGCCAACTTGACAGCAAGCAACTCCCGGTTACCCACGTCGTAGTTCTTCTCAGCAGGGGTCAATCTCCTGGAGAAAAAGGCCACAGGATGGAGCTTCTGGTCCGTGGGGGAACGTTGTGACAGGACAGCCCCCACCCCCGAATCAGAGGCGTCCACTTCCACAATAAACTGCAACCTAGTGTCTGGATGAATAAGAACAGGTGAGGTGGAGAACAGTTCCTTCAATGTACTCACGGCTGACTCGGCCTCAGGCGTCCACAGGAATGGCACCTTTGGGGAGGTGAGCTTGGTCAGGGGGGCAACCACTCGGCTGAAACCCCTGATGAAGCGGCGGTAGAAGTTGGCGAAGCCCAGGAAGCGTTGTAGCTGCTTCCGAGACGTGGGTGTGGGCCACTCCGCAACCGCTCTGATCTTGTCAGGGTCTGGTGACACTTGTCCCCGCTCGATAATAAAGCCCAAAAAGGGGACGGACTGCCGGTGGAACTCACATTTTTCTGCTTTCACATACAGTTTATTTTCCATGAGGCGTTGGAGAACCAGACGGACGTGGGAGACGTGTTCATCCTGTGACTTAGAGAATATTAGAATGTCATCCAAATAGACAAACACAAAACGGTGTAGAAAATCCCTCAACACATCGTTAACCATGGCCTGAAACACTGCTGGGGCGTTAGTGAGACCAAATGGCATGACTAGGTATTCAAAGTGTCCGAGAGGGGTATTGAACCCAGTTTTCCATTCGTCTCCCTGCCTGATCCTAACGAGGTGGTAAGCGTTACGCAGGTCGAGTTTGGTAAACACGGTGGCACCATGAAGGGGTTCAAATGCTGAGTTGATGAGAGGCAGGGGGTACGTATTTCTGACTGTGATGTTATTTAGTCCTCTGTAGTCAATGCAGGGGCGTAATGTTTTGTCCTTCTTCTCAACAAAAAAGAACCCAGCACCAACAGCGGAAGATGAGGGACGAATGATGCCAGAGGTTAGGGAGTCGCCTATGTAGGTTTCCATAGCTTCTCTCTCAGGACGGGACAGATTGAAAAGCCGACTGGACGGCAAAGGGGCTCCAGGCAGTAACTCAATAGCGCAATCGTATGGCCTATGAGGTGGTAGTGAAAGTGCTTTGGATTTACTGAATACCTCGGCCAGGTCCAGGTACTCTTCGGGGACTGAAGAGAGGTCTGAGGGTTTGACAGGGGAAGCAGGGGAACCTACCGAGGGCGGAATAGCCGACCCAAGGCAAGCAGAATGGCAGTGAGTGCTCCAACTGTGTATTTTGTGGTTTTGCCAGTCAATATGGGGGTTGTGGAGGCTAAGCCAAGGGAAACCGAGGATAAGAGGGGAGGCCGAGGAGGAGACTACTTTAAACTGGATGGTTTCTTTGTGATTGCCGGACAGCATGAGAGAAACGGGGACAGTTTGGTGGGTGATGTTGGCAAACTGATGGCCGTCTATAGCGGTTACTGTTATAGGCTTAGGCAGGGGCTTAACAGGGATCTCCGCCTGAGTGACCAGGTTAACGTCAAGGAAACTATCCTCAGCACCAGAGTCAATGAGAGCAGCTAATGGGAGATACAGATTCCTGAACTGGACTGTAGCTGGGATAACTAGACGGGGTGCTGTGGGCATTGAGTCAGGTGTAGCACTCGCAAGTACGCCCACCTTTACTTGCGAGCTTGGTCTTTTGGGCGAACCGGACAGTTAACCAGGAAATGAGTGCGGTCCCCACAGTATATGCACTCACCAGCCCGCATGCGCCGTTCCTTTTCGGCAGGGGACAGACGAGCACGGCCCAGCTGCATGGGCTCGTCTAGTTCCGTGGAGGGATCCGCTGAGGTGTGTGGGCGGTGTCCGAGTGGTGGTGTTGCTCGGGTTGCAGAAAGCGAGGGGGCCCCGCCTGCGGTGCGGACCCGACCGCCCCTCTCCTGTCTCCTCTCCCGTAGCCTGTTGTCTATTCGTGTAGCAAGGGAAACGAGAAAATGAAGGTTAGCAGGCTCATCACGAACAGCTAGTTCATCCTTGATCGTGTCACTCAAACCGTTAACAAACGCTCCCTGAAGAGCTTCGTCATTCCACTTGGAATCGGCTGCCAAGGTCCAAAAATCAATGGCGTATTCAGCCACGCTACCCGTGCCCTGTCGTAGCTTCAACAGTCTCTTTGTGGCGGTCCCGGCATGGTCCGGGTGATCAAACACAATTTCCAATTGAGAGGAAAAATCGTCAAACGACAGGCTGGCAATCTGCTGAGTAGAACAAGCCGCTTCTGCCCAAATCAAAGCTTTGCCCCTCAGTAACCCCAGAGCGTAATGTACCTTTGAGGATTCCGTGGAGAAGGACAGGGGCTTCTGTTGGAACACCAAGCGGCACTGAAGCAGGAAACCACGGCATTTGTTCAGGTCCCCGGTGAAAGGTTCGGGTGAGGTTGTAGGGGGTTCCCGAAGGGCAGGAGCGGAAGCCGAGCCTGGAGCCACTGTAGGAGGAACAGGCGGAGGAGAAGCAGAGGGAGGAAGGGTAGTGAGTGTTACCAGGTTAGCTACCTGAGAGGTGAGATGAGATACTTGATCCAACAACTGCTGGTTGTTATCCAATAGAGTCCGGATGAGTTGGTCGTGTTGTCCCAATAACATTCCCTGTGAATGGAGGGCGCGTTGTACGCCATCACCCGTTGTTTCATGTGGCATCTCTGCTGAGTCCATGTTAGGCCAGTTCGTTCTGTTAGGCTGGGTGGGGGACTCAGGCGCAGAGACGGACACACGGACAAAAGAGGGTGAATTAAGATGTTGTTTAATCAGCGTGTTTAGGCAGAGAGAAACAGTTCAGGGTGGAGCAGCTTCAGACCGGGGTAGGAGCTGAGTGGGGTGGTGAGCCAGTAGCACTGAGAGCTGGATGACGAGGATATCAGACAACAGATGAGCAGGTCGCGGCGTGGGAGTGGCAGGCAGGCAGGCAGCAGGAACAGACGGGATCTGGTCGAAAGAGAGACCGGTTACAAACGTGGCAGAGACAACTATAATGCTGAGAGAGTAACAACTAAACTGAGATTTGCTGTACGGAGCCAAGTTACCACAGGTGGTGTAGGAACGAACTGGCGCTGGAGAGGTGTCCAGCCCGGGTAGATAACTGCTGGTTGATTGGTGACAATGAGCCGCAGCTGGAGGTAACTGAGCATGAGAGAGAATGGCCACGCCCCCTGACCTAGATCCTCTGACTGGGCTGCACAGCAGGGGGAGACAGACACAGACAACACACACAGGGGAAAAAGGAAAAGGGAAACAAGTGGGGACAGGACCAACAGTGCCGGACCGTAACATTACCTGCCAGACAAGGATTGTCCCGACTTTCAAGAATCTCTGAAATGTAGACTAAATGTTTGACACAAGACACTGATAGGAGGAATTATGATTAACTGATGAACAACAACAACTAACTTAAAAGAGGGTAAAGGCGTCCGCATGCTTCCCAGCTGAAACAGTTTGACAGAGTTTGTGCATATATTATGACAACATTTTGTGACATTTCTGTTCATTTTGGACTTTGTGAGGTTTTTTTCGGCTGTTCGGGCACACCCAAACAATTCTGGAGGCAAGCCAAAGTTCGGAGCCGAAGTCTACGCCCCTTCCGCGGTGATTGGTCAACAGTCGGGATTCGTCTATAAAGTCTTTGTTGCCATTCAACTAGAGACGGCTCATTTTACTGCACCAAACATCTTAGTTAGATGTAAAATTGTGCAACTAAGATCTCTTCAGCAAAAACGTCAAAATGAATGACAGATTTCTTGAGTTATCTTAGATTCATTCTGACTATTTAGAGGAAGTGTATACTGGCTATGGCATCTCAAAATGGACAAACAGTACCATTGCTGCTTTTTTCTAATTTTTTCAAGCGAAGGTCTTTTAAGGGAGTGTGCGAGCACACTCGTTCGGTTCAGCTAGCCGAGTTCGGCTAGGCGCCAGCCGAACTGAAGCATGGTGATGCCTTAAGGAAGTCAACTGTAAAGAAAACAGTACAAACAACAGAGAGAAACTCCATAGCCCTAGTAGGCCTTTCACACCCTGATCTGTTTCACCTCCGTTTTGTCTCCAAAGCCCCATACACTACCCACTACTGTGACCTGTACGCTCTTGTTGGCTGGTCCTCACTACATGTTCGTCGTCAAACCCACTGGCTCCAGGCCATCTATAAATCACTGCTAGGCAAATCCCCGCCTTATCTTAGCTCATTGGTCACCATAGCAGCACCCACCCGTAGTCTGCGCTCCAGCAGGTATATCTCACTGGTCATTCCCAAAGCCAACACCTCCTTTGGCCGCCATTCCTTCCAGTTCTCTGCTGCCAATGACTGGAACGAATTGCAAAAATCTCTGAAGCTGGAGACTCTTATCTCCCTCAATAACTTTAAGCATCAGTTGTCAGAGCACCTTACCGATCACTGCACCTGTACACAGCCCATCTGAAATTATCCCACCCAACTACCTCATCCCTATATTGTTATTTATTTTGCTCTTTTGCACCCCAGTATCTCTATTTGCACATAATCTCTTGCACATCTAGCATTCCAGTGTTAATACTATTGTAATTATTCTGCACTATAGCCTATTTATTGCCTTACCTCCATAACTTGCTACATTTGCACACACTGTATATATATTTTCTGTTGTATTTTTGACTTTATGTTTTTTACCCCATATGTAACTCTGTGTTGTTTTTATTGCACTGCTTTGCTTTATCTTGGCCAGGTCGCAGTTGTAAATGAGAACCTGTTCTCAACTGGCTTACCTGGTTAAATAAAGGTGAAATAAAAAAATAAAAATAAAACCTGTCTTTGTGATTATCTCCACCCGCCTCCAGGTGTTGCCCATCTTCCCCATTATCCCCAGTGTATTTATACCTGTGTTCTCTGTTTGTCTGTTGCCAGTTCGTTTTGTTTCGTCAAGCCTACCAGCGTTTTTCCCCTTGCGCCTGTGTTTCTCAAGTTCCTTTTTTCTAGTTTTCCCGGTTTTGACCATTCTGCCTGCCCCGACCCTGAGCCTGCCTGCCGTTCTGTACCTTGTCACACCACCCTGTATTATTGACCTCTGCCTGCCCTGACCCTGAGACTGCCTGCCATTCTGTACCTTTTGGACTCTGATCTGGATTACTGACCTCTGCCTGCCCTTGACCTGTCATTTGCCTGCCCCCTGTTTTTGTAATAAACATTTGTTACTTCGACACTGTCTGCATCTGCGTCTTCTCCTGAAACGTGATAAGGCCTACAGATCATCAGTACTGTCTGAGTACTCTCTGAATCCCTGTGTCCTTTGAAGAGGTCTGTAGTGAGCCATGTGATGCATTATGTTAATTGCATAACTAGGTTTCTGGAAGCAATGCTGATTAAATATTCATTGACTTTGATTATAGTGAAATTAAGACTGAAGCCTCGTCTCAAATCCAGAGTAATAATGGCACTGTAAATAATGCATTGCTATTAAGTGGAGAACAGCAGATTGAACGCCCCTACCCTGTTTACTGTTTAGCCATTTGTCGGAGGCAGTGATTAGTATGGAAAATGTATGCACTCACTAACTGTAAGTCGCTCTGGATAAGAGCGTCTGCTAAATGACTAAAATGTAATGTAAATGTAATTAGATCTCTGTGTATATACAGTTGAAGTCGGAAGTTTACATACACTTAGGTTGGAGTCATTAAAACCCGTTTTTCAACCACTCCACACATTTCTTGTTAACAAACTATAGTTTTGGCAAGTCGGTTAGGACATCTACTTTGTGCATGACCAAGTAATTTTACCAACAATTGTCTACAGACAGATTATTTCACTTATAATTCACTGTATCACAATTCCAGTGGGTCAGAAGTTTACATACACTAAGTTGACTGTGCCTTTAAACAGCTTGGAAAATTCCAGAAAATGATGTAATTGCTTTAGAAGCTTCTGATAGGCTAATTGATATAATTTGAGTCAATTGGATGTGTACCTGTGAATGTATTTCAAGGCCTACCTTCAAACTCAGTGCCTCTTTGCTTGACATCATGGAAAAATCTAAAGAAATCAGCCAAGACCACAGAAAATAAATGCCTGAAGGTTCCACGTTCATCTGTACAAACAATAGTACGCAAGTATAAACGCCATGGGACCACGCAGCTGTCATACCGCTCAGGAAGGAGACACGTTTTGTCTCCTAGCGATGAACGTACTTTGGTGCGAAAAGTGCGAATCAATCCCAGAACAACAGCAAAGGACCTTGTGAAGATGCTGGAGGAAACAGGTACAAAAGTATCTATATCCACAGTAAAACGAGTCCTATATCGACATAACCTGAAAGGCTTCTCAGCAAGGAAGAAGCCTCTTCTCCAAAACTGCCATAGAAAAGCCAGACTACGGTTTGAAACTGCACATTGGGACAACGATCATACTTTTTGGAGAAATGTCCTCTGGTCTGATGAAACAAAAATAGAACTGTTTGGCCATAATGACCATTGTTATGTTTGGAGGAAAAAGGGGTATGCTTGCAAGCTGAAGAACACCATCCCAACCGTGAAGCACAGGGTGGCAGCATCATGCTGTGGGGGTGCTTTGCTGCAGGAGGGACTGGTGCACTTCACAAATAGATAGCATCATGAGGAAGGAAAATGATGTTGATATATTGAAGCAACATCTCAAGACATCAGTCAAGAAGTAAAGCTTGGTCGCAAATCGGTCTTCCAAATGGACAATGACCCCAAGCATACTTCCAAAGTTGTGGCAAAATGGCTTAAGGACAACAAAGTCAAGGTATTGGAGTGGCCATCACAAAGCCCTGACATCAATCCTATAGAAAATGTGTGGGCAGAACTGAAAAAGCGTGTGTGAGCAAAGAGGCCTACAAACCTGACTCAATTACACCAGCTCTGTCAGGAGGAATGGGCCAAAACTCACCCAACTTATTGTGGGAAGCTTGTGGAATGCTACCCGAAACGTTTGACCCAAGTTAAACAATTTAAAGGCAATGCTACCAAATACTAATTGAGTGTATGTAAACTTCTGACCCACTGGGAATGTGATGAAAGAAATAAAAGCTGAAATAAATTATTCTCTCTACTATTATTCTGACATTTCACATTCTTAAAATAAAGTGGTGATCCAAACTGACCTAAAACAGGGAATGTTTACAAGGATTAAATGTCAGGAATTGTGAAAAACTGAGTTTAAATGTATTTGGCTAAGGTGTATGTAAACTTCCGAATTCAACTGTATTTAAATATCACTGCAGCTTGGCACTCTGACAGCAAGATGACTGTCTCACAGGCTGTCATGACTTTGGGAAAGCTATTGGAGAGGTATGGGCACACTGGGCGAGGTTAGGCTGACTGATAATGTAATTGAACTCTACCTGAATTGTACTGTAGTTTGGTTATATAATCATGTCATCAAGAATCATTGGTCTGGCTGTCCATTTTGTGTCCTTTTCACAATTGTTTTGTTGTTGTACTTACTGCACCTAATCTGGATTAAACGTTTTGTTGGTGTGTGTGTGATGATGTTTATCTTGAAATATCCCTTAGTGATGCTGTGGGTGGAATACTCAACAGAACAGCTCCGTTTAATGTCTAAACATTCTGAGTCGTATACATTGTTATCAGTTAAAGAGATGTATACCTTTTAATTAAAGATTGGGAATTCATTCATATTCCTTGGCACTTCAACTGTTTTCTCAGCTAAACAAAAACAAATATGATCAGGGGAAGTATAAGAGTAGAAAGGGAGAGTGAGTATATACTGTATATATATATACTTTTTAAAGGGCAACTCCGCCACTTTTCAACCTCATATTCATTATCTCCAGCACCATTCTAGTGTCTACATATGTGAAAACGGTGTGTTTCTATGATCTGTGGTTAAAAAGAGAAAAGGTCCTAAAAAATACATCTCTGTGACATCACAGGGTAGGATTATAAGTAAGAAAAACCTGCAACAAGTTTCTAGCCAGAGGGAGGGTATTTTCTTGCTCCCCATGTCACTGCGAATCTCATAGTTTTTGAAAATCACTATTAATTTTTTTTTTTTTACTTTTGATGATGTCATCAGGTAGAACTTTTCAACTTTATATTTCTTTCTACAAAACGTAGAAAAGCGCAGTTTTCACATATATAGACATATGAATTGCCCTTTAAGTTTCAGCAGCGGTCATTTAGCTAACTTCTTGATTTAATGGTAATGTGCCGCATGTGAAAAATGCATGGAAAATCGAGTTGAGTAGAAAGAGGACTTCAAATAAGCAGTGGCAAGAGCTTGCTTTTGAAGGTGCCTGTGTGAGTTCATCTTTGTCCTTTTCTCCGTTTTAAGTGGGCTACAAAGTTGGGAGTTTTGCATGAAGATGATCTCCCCTGTGATTGTGAATAATTCATTAGGCATGATAAATTATTCCATTCTCAACCAACACTACCGCCACCATCACCATCCACACCGACTCCTTTTTGTGACAGATAAGTATTA
This sequence comes from Coregonus lavaretus, assembly GCF_964263955.1. Lineage (NCBI taxonomy): Eukaryota > Metazoa > Chordata > Actinopteri > Salmoniformes > Salmonidae > Coregonus > Coregonus lavaretus. The sequence continues at coordinate 22,191,398 of NC_140008.1, read as the reverse complement.
CAATTTCAGAAGACCCCTTATCAGTCTTCTAAGAGTTGGGATTTATCGCAGAGAAGTTCCTGTCAGTCGTCACACGCCACAACTCTAAAAAACATTAGCTGCTCGTTTTTGGGAGGTGTGGGCAAACACACAAGAAGAGAAATGGTTTTATACATTCAGTTTTGAAATGGCCTGATGTGCCAGTACTTTATGGGTTATGGTGATCCAAACAATTGGTCCAAGTGTGTAGCTATATACAGTATCAGTGGTTGGACCCCCAGGTAGAGAGTACTAGGCTCAGGGGCCTCCAAGTGAGTGTGGTCTTCACCACAGCTCTCTAGTCCAGCCTGTAGTGGGGGAACGCCCTCCTGCTTCCTGGCTGCTGGCTGCTCAGGACCTGACTGTGGCTGATGGATTGCAGCACACCCTGCGACACCTCAGCACTTTCCACCAGCTCAAGCACTGCTTACAAATTACCTTAAGATGTTATTTGTCGCTTAGTGAGAAGTTTGAAGGAAGACAAGGTGAAAATATAGCTGCAAGCAGCAATGCCATTTTAGATGTGGGCCCATAGTGCCACCATCAGGACAAATTGGACACATCGCCGTAGATGAGCTACTTTTGTACTGTTTACCACGCTTGCCAAATATCAGAACTCAAAATCGAACTGATCATGCTATTTGCTTTTGATGTTTTTTGGACTATTTTTTATGACATTGACTACTTTAAACCCTGCTCTACAGCTTAGCTAGACTCACATCCCTGAGCATTTGTGGCAAATTTCATCACTCTGAGTCAAACAGATCAATATATAAATACGTGCCTGTTATAGCGCCACTGTGTGGCTGATCTAAATGTGCTTGCAGTTGTTGAGTCTTGACAGCATTTGGAACATGTGTATCAAGTTTTGTTACAATACGAATATCCATGTCTGATTTATATGCATTTCTGTGCCATACCACGCCCACATGACAGTTTATTGGTCAGTAGCGGCCATGTTGTTTGAGCTACTAGCCTGGAAATTGTTGATTTGAGAGACCTTGGTCCATAAATGCCACAGATTTTGTGCAGATCGGTCATTCAGTGCCAGAGGAGTAGCGTTGTGTCTTTCACAAAATAAAACATAGCGGGAAATCCATCATGGCGGACCTTATGGGTCCTTGAGGGAGTGGTCCTCTGTAGCTCAATTGGTAGAGCATGGTGCTTGTAACGCCAGGGTAGTGGGTTCGATCCCCGGGACCACCCATACGTAAAAATGTATGCACACATGACTGTAAGTCGCTTTGGATAAAAGCGTCTGCTAAATGGCACATTAAATTAAATGTGTTCCTTGTGAGGAGAGGGACCTATGTACATAATTTCAGATTTCTCGGTCTCATAACAATTGCTTGTTATAGTGCCACTATGTGGCCAATTAACATGGCATCACTTGAGCGGGTGTGGCCCTTAGGCCTTTACCTTTTTTCAAAGTCTCAAGCTTGTAAGTCTTACCATCTCACAGGAATTTGCAAGTGAATTTTCGCTTACAGAAGAAGAAGAATAACGCCAACAAATACAATAGGGTTTCACCAGCTTCGCTGCTGAACCCCTAAAAAGGAAAGAGTAGACTAACCACTTGCCTCCTCATTGATATTCCTCCGAGAGAGGAGAGGGAGGGAGAGGGCCGTTGTGCAGTGGCTGAAGGAGTGGGTGCTAAAGGCCAGAGGAGGGGAGGGTTATCAATCAGCTGCTGTGGCAGCTGAGATTATGGGTGAGGGAGAGGTGAGGAGGGAGGGAGGGAGTGGGAGGCCCTGTGGGAGACTGAGATGGTTCTGTTCTGTTTGGCTCCTGTCTGACTATGTGACTCCTGGGCAGGACACTGAGGGACCTCTCCACTCAGGTCTCACACCGCACTGCAGCAGAACATGTTATCATTGCTCAGCACCTGGCTGGGCCCATTCTCATTCTTCTGTCTCTCACACTCACTCTCTCATCAAAGTCTTATTCAGCTGAATCTGCAGTGGAATTCTCTATGACTATAAGAAGTCTTCACTAACTCAGTGAGCACCGGGGTTCTGAACTGGAGGGCACTTGTAAGCACCTTGTCTTAGCATTATTCACACAGACACCAAACTCATTGAAGCAGCTGCATAGGTTTATTAAAACCCAACTCATTCGGTTTGTGAGGGAATCTTTTTTCCCTGCCAAATGAGAGATTGGCTTTAAGTCACAGAAGACACACTAAAAGAGCAAACTGACGAGGGTCGTCCCTCCTCACTGTCACTGGCTGGTCCCCAGAGACTGCATTAGAGGAGGTGACATTAAGCGCCCTCCCCTGCCAGGGCCCCTGCCAGGCCCATGTTAATTAGAGACCTCTAACACGGTCAGATAACCAAGAACCAAGAGCCATTCAAACAAACAGCACCTTTATGTCCAGAGATCAGGAGGCAGCAGACAGCTCTGCCCTCTCTACTACCACTCCCAGATGGGAACATGGCTTACAGGGGACAGGGGAGGTCTGTATTGCACTGTTTACACTAACTGGTCATTGTAGGTCATGATATAGATTCTCATGCATCAGGTCTTATAAGTTTATACGGAAGTGGCAGTTCTTGCATTATATCATGCATTGTGTGAATGCATGGGTCCACATGGGTATAAATGAATGGGCTCATGGATCCCAGTAGTGGATACAGTACCTGATTTGGATAGGGTTCTGGAACTTGTCAGGAAGTTGTGATGGCGGTAGGGAGAACAGGGAGTGATAGAGGGTGGATGTGTGTCTGACAGTGGGGGCCAGAGGAGAGGGAGGTGAAGATGGCTCCAATCAGAATGAGGCCTCACTTTGTTGGTAGAGAGAAAGTGGGATGGAGAGATCTGAGAGACAAGGCAAGAATGGCCTTCTATGCCATCAAAAGGAACATACAATTTGACATATCAATTAGGATCTGGCAAAAAATACTTGAATCAGTTATAGAACCCATTGCCCTTTATGGTTGTGAGGTCTGGGGTCCGCTCACCAACCAAGAATTCACAAAATGGGACAAACACCAAATTGAGACTGCATGCAGAATTCTGCAAAAATAGCCTCCTTGTACAACGAAAAACATCAAATAATGCATGCAGAGCAGAATTAGGCCGATACCCGCTAATGATCAAAATCCAGAAAAGAGCCATTAAATTCTATAACCACTTAAAAGGAAGCGATTCCCAAACCTTCCATAACAAAGCCATCACCTACAAAGAGATTAACTTGGAGAAGAGTCCCCTAAGTAAGCTGGTCCTGGGGCTCTGTTCACAAACACAAACAGACCCCACAGAGCCCCAGGACAACAACAACAACACAATTAGACCCAACCAAATCATGAGAAAACTAAAAGAGAATTACTTGACACATTGGAAAGAATTAACAAAAAAACAGAGCAAACTAGAATGCTGTTTGGCTCTAAACAGAGAGTACACAGTGGCAGAATACCTGACCACTGTGACTGACCCAAACTTAAGGAAAGCTTTGACTATGTACAGACTCAGTGAGCATAGCCTTGCTATTGAGAAAGGCCGCTGTAGGCAGACCTGGCTCTCAAGAGAAGACAGGCTATGTGCACACTGCCCACAAAATGAGGTGGAAACTGAGCTGCACTTCCTAACCTCCTGCCAAATGTATGACCATATTAGAGACACATATTTCCCTCAGATTACAGAGATCCACAAAGAATTCGAAAACAAACCCAATTTTGATAAACTCCCTTATCTACTGGGTGAAAAACCACAGTGTGCCATTACAGCAGCAATATTTGTGACCTGTTGCCACAAGAAAAGGGCAACCAGTGAAGAACAAACACCATTGTAAATACAACCCATATTTATGTTTATTTATTTTCCCATTTGTACTTTAACTATTTGCACATTGTTACAACACTGTATATATACATAATATATACTTTATTCTTTTGGAACTTCTGAGTGTAATGTTTACTGTTAATATTTATTATTAATTTCACTTTTGTTTACTATCTACTTCACTTGCTTTGGCAATGTTAACTTACGTTTCCCATGCCAATAAAGCCCTTAAATTGAAATTGAAATTGAATTGAGAGAGAGTGCCAGTGCTCCACAGTGCAGTTGGGCAGCGTGGCTGTGACTTCCTGCTGGCCGCCTGGCTGTCTGTCTGTCTGTCTAGAAGCTGCTATGGCGACCCAGCTGCTGTCAGCTCTCTTCATTGTCCCCAGTGTGGGACAGGCACGCTCGCTGTCAACTCCACACTCGTATCTCCTCTCTGCTCATCTCTCCCTGTCCCGTTGTTAACGCAACACCACAGCCTCCTAACCGGCTACACTTCCCTGAGTGGACGACAAAACAGAATAGAAATATGTGAATAATCTTTGACAGCTTTTTATACTTTGTATTCTGGTATGTTCTAAACTTGATCTGGTTTGTATGTCCCCTCTGACCGCAGCCTGTGCTGCAAGGCAGCCACTACTGGCAGGTTTGAGTCAGACTGTTCTGCTACGCTCCTGGGATGATAATAACGGGGAGCAGTGTTGAAGCCAAGCTGAGAGAGTGTGACTGTGCGTGTGGCTAGTGGAAACTCATCCCGACAGCTAGCCAGCAGCCGTGCACCTGCACACAGCAAGGTGTTGGCCTAGCACTGAGGCGTGAGGCCTTTACTGGAGGATAACACGAGCTGAGAGGACCCAGTCACCCATCCAGGATTCCCTGCGCCCTACTGGCTGGGGCCTTAGTCTCTACATGGAGAGGAAAAAGGATGCAGATGTGTGAAAACAAAAATAGAGAAAGAGGCAATTGGATTTGACACATTCTCTCTTTTTTAGCCTAAGGGTAGTTTGCAGTGCCAGGACTTAATTTGTAAGACTTAAGGAAATAGCATTACACTGTGACGGTGTAACACTTAAAGAGCTATCTGTTCCACTGCCTCCGGATGCTTTTTGATGAGGCCATAATTAAGGAGAAGTGTAAAGAGCTGGTAGCTATGGTTTCCATATAGCATGTTTGCCACGTGTCAAGGCTTCATCGGGGTGTGTGTTTTGTGTTTGTGTGGGTGTGTGTTGGCATGAGTGTTCATCCAGTGAGTAAGTACTGTATACTGTGTTCAGTATGATTGCCAACAGTGAATCACATCTTTATCAGTTAGCGAACATCCATATAAATAGGATAGGTATATTCATGTTGAATATATTAAGATCATGTATTATGTGCCCCTGTCATTATTACTATACTTACTAATGACATACTGATAAAGAGGAATTATTTATCAACACTCTGTATTGATGCAATTTTCTATGAAAGCTGTAAAGTATATCTGTTCCCGGTTCTATAGTATAAAAGTGAGAAAATGAGAGTGAGTTGAAGTGATGTGTCCCGTGCCAGTATCCCCAGCTGGAGTTTCTTTCCAGCCTGTACGTTTCTGCCTGGACTCTCATGTTGCCTGGCTGGGGAGGGATGTAGGGCTGGTAGCTGGTGACATTCTCATCAGCGGCTGTGTGACGGCAGAGATTGCGGCCATTCTAGTGTGGAACCCCAGAGCACATCTGAGACTGGTGTTTGTCTGTCTGTCAGGGAAGGAGCAGTGTGGTCCCACGGTGGGACATGGGGGTGTCAGGGGGCTTTGGGCCTCATCACCACACCCCTCTTTCTAACAGCAAAGGTCAGGGCTTCTCCTGCCTGTCTCTCCGTGCTCCTGACAGGCCTTCCTGTGGGACCAGGCCGGGCCCCTGCTCCGGGCCCCTGCTCACTGACACGCCGCGTACAATTAAAATGTAATCGCTGTTTTCCCTTCCCCTTTAATCCACCCCCAGAGCTCTCGATAGGGGCCCTTCTGATGAGAACACCTTTTCACACCACTGAACTTCCCCAAACCTGCAGGAAGTTAGCCGGGTAAGTTTAGATGTGACTTTGCGTATGCAATTGATAAAGGTTCTAATTGTGAATCACTGAAGAGAGAGCACGGTGTGTTTTTTGCTTCTGACTGGGAGGTTCATTGTCCTGGTTTAGTGTGTTAGTCAGAGCTATTGAGAGCTGTTACAGGCATTGGTTTTTCCATTTCTGTTTTGAGGTTGGACTTTAGCACGTAGGGCGCACCGATTGGTGTCACCTTGTTAGTCAGTAGGAGTTACACCTGTGCTGGTTGCCATCTCGTTAGTGGGAAGATGTTTCACCTGTACTGGCCCAGGTGCTATTTAAGAGTGCCCAGTGCTCCAGTTGTCTGGATAAATGTGGAGGGTTAATACCTTTAGTTGGCTTGCCCTATTTTGAGTTCTAGACAAACAATCCTTTATCTTGTTTTGCTCTACCTTTTTGTTTGCTTCCTGTCTTTAAGTTTGGTGTGGATTTTTCTTTTGTTTGCCTCTTCTTGGGCAAATTTAGTGGGCAGTCATGGTGGGGGTCTTTTAGGTTCCAGTTGTTGTTAGTGAACTTTCAGTGGACAACCCCATGAGTGTCTTTCAGAACCCCTCCTAAAACCACACCTGTTTCGTTTTGGTTGTTAGACTCTGTTAGTTTCCCCTTCTATTTGAGTGACATATTTGGTTTTCTTGCTGGGGAACGTAACAGAGCCTAAATGCAGAATAGACTGTAAGTACAGCATGGCCATCAGCGGGATATTTTAGCTATTAATAATACATTAGCCTATCTGATGCTCCTGCTATGCAACAATCACCCATTCCTTTCCCTCCCTGAAGTCCAGACGGGGGAGAATTCAAATGAGGGGGGGAAGCACTAATGACATTCTGGAAAGGAATATGTCAAGATTATTGACGAAGAAGAGGGGTACAGGGGGATGCTTGGCAAACACTTATCATCTAGAGCTTATTATAGAGACAGACCTTCTATAGAGGCCTCTATGGAACAGTCTGTACTGCTACAACTTAATAACATGGCATATCATCTACTAAACCCAACGTAATTCTGTTCCAAGTTCAAACAATGAATAAATAACATTCATCTTTGGCTTGGGGCACCGTGACTCACAATGGCTCTGTAACCGTTTCACTTTGGCAAGCACACAGACCCAACTTGGACTGGGAAATATATGACCTTTGTGCCTGACTTGTTCTTTTACCTTGAAGTGAGTAATGTGGTTTCTGCTTTGAGAAAAGCCACAATAAAGTGTGACTTGGGGGACATGGTTGGTTGGGAGCGGCAGCCTGTGCATTTGTCTGAATCAATGTCCCTAGCCCGGGTCCTGACTGCCGTTGCCTCTGCCACAGCGTGATGGAGGAGCACTGGGGCACTGTCACACCCTCAGCACTAAAGCACTCACCCTGCCTCCGGTGAGCCCACATGGCTTTACACTGGGCCTGCAGGGTAACACTGCATTGGCCTCTAGTTTGCCTGTCTAATGTTACAGCAAAGACAAGACCCATGTGTGTCTCAGAAGATTACATGGGCTGATGGAAAGACAGACTGTTAAGTATGCAAGGTAATTGTGGATGTACTGACTGTGATACGGACTGTAAACAGTGAGACCGGTGACCCAGGGTGGTCTCACTGCATACACAAATGAGCCACACCCCAGGACTAGTCTGTAATGAGTAATATGACCAGCAGACCATATACCAAGGTCAGCTCTGCTTGTTCTAATACATTCCCTCTGACCTTGAGTGTCACCAGCAGCACTCCATGCTAATCTCTGTCTCCTGTTAATGAGCCTTATGTCCCATTAGAGAGAATGGACTGTAACAACACATTGTACCAGAGGACTCATAATCATTAGTGCTCAGCCCAGTGTGTATGGATCAATCCCACTGTACTGTACTGTGGCATGGAGGGCCATGCAGCGTAGGCATTTTCAAGCATTAGGGCCTTTCGTTGAAGACTCTATAAAACACCATCAGCCATCCAGTTTAGCTTATTCTGTGCCCTCCAGTGTGTGTGTTCTCTTTTGTTTTCTGTGTAAAGAAAGTGGGGAAAGGAAAAGTGGATGAGTTGGAACCTGTTTTCCTAGTGGCTACTCTCTCCGTTTGCCCTCTTTTCTTCCCACGGTAATCTACATAAAAAAGGGAGTGATTATCATTTGAGAAGCTGAGGTCGTGGATTTTTAAAAGCTGTCTTCAAGACAGGACTATATTCCACAAATAACTCATCTCTCAAAAGTCCTGTTTGTTCTTGAGGTTTGCCCCCACTACAAACATTTTCTTGATCAAAGCCCTATGAAAGGGCCTGCCACTTCAAACATAGGCCCCCATTCCACCACATTGGTATGCCAGCTCATCGCCATGGCAACTCTGTGATCCGCCAACCTCTATGGAGCAGGTAGCCAGGAGTGTGATGGAAGTGAAAATACCTCATTTAAATTAGCTTAACTTTATCAACCTTATTTAATTGATTTCAAAGGTGAGCTGTCTGCCATTACTGAGGTGACGCATGAGAATATTGATATAGTGAGTAGCCCACTATACACACACAAACTAATCTACCGTTTTGTGTATTCATTGTGAAAATCCAAATGAGGTCTAGCCATTTGAGCAGCTTTCCTCAGGGTCCAAATCATTTTCTGAACAAAATCCCAACTGAGTGGCCAGCCCAGCCCTCTTTAAACTAACATGTGGAGTTATTTCTCAACTAAATTTGATTAAAAGATAAGTACAGATATAATCTCTCACTTTTGATGTTCATTTTATCAGTGGATTATAGTAGCGGCAGGTATTGAGATGTGTATTCATCTATTTTATGTAAAGTTACAAAGGGATTAAAATGAGGGATAGGATTTAATCATTCCACCGGAGTGAGAAGGTCTTCTCAGTCTCAAAGTAAACACGAAGACCAAACTTTGCCTCATCTTAATCTGTTGTCTGTCAGTGTTCTATGTGAGCTGAATCTTCATGTCGCATGCATTCATCATCATTAGGGATTGGTTACCCAAGTTTTTTTATATTCATTTATGTTGTGCTTTGCTTCAGAATATATTCCTCTCTCTAACCAGTTTGCCCTGCCAATCAACTGAGCCTCGTCAATCACCTCCGAGGCCCAGGTGGCAACAGGCATCCGAGCAGCAGTGCCTATTTCACCCAGCCAATCAGGATTTCCCAGAATTACCTGACATTTCATTAATCTCTATCAAAGTATGGCTAACTACATCCTACAAGATTGATGTTGCAATAAAGCATACAGGGCATTATTACATTTTCCAGCATCGTTGTAAAGGAAATGGCAAAAGCATTCAAGTAAAAGGCCACCAAAGAGGAGAGTCTCTTTAAGACAAAACCCAATTAAATTAGAAGTGCTTAGCTACAGGACTGTTTTGCTAGCACAGACTGGAATATGTTCTGGGATTCTTCCGATGGCATTGAAGAGTACACCACATCAGTCACTGGCTTCATCAATAAGTGTATCGATGACGTCGTCCCCACAGTGACTGTACGTACATACCCCAACCAGAAGCCATGGATTACAGGCAACATCCGCACTGAGATAAAGGATAGAGCTGCCGCTTTCAAGGAGGGGGACTCTAACCCGATAGCTTATATGAAATCCCACTATGCCCTCCGACAAACCATCAAACAGGCAAAACGTCAATACAGGACTAAGATCGAATCGTACTACACAGGCTCCGACGCTCGTCGGATGTGGCAGGGCTTGCAAACTATTACAGACTACAAAGGGAAGCACAGCCGCAAGCTGCCCAGTGACACACGGGGGCCCCTCAGGGGTGAATGCTTAGTCCCCTCCTGTACTCCCTGTTCACCCATGACTGCATTGCCACTCACAACTCCAACACCATCATCAAATTTGCTGACACCATCATCAAGTTTAGATTCAGAGAAACGAGCTGGGTTCATGTACAGTGCAGCGGATGTTGTCTGTCTCTGGATCCAATCACTGTGAATAAAGAACAATAGCAGTGAAAAGCTCCTGTGTTGTTGGAACAGACCCAGCTAGCACATAACGTTCTGAGAACCATATGTTTCTTAGAGCTTGGTGAGAGCGTGGTTGTCCTATGGTTATTTTGCATAAAACCTTCCCAGAACTTTCTCGGAATGGTGACGGATAGTCGCTTGGCTTTGAAACATTCTCAGCACATTTAAGGAACTTGACAAAAAAACGTTGTTTTCTTGTCATTTCATTACTTTAACAAAACGTTTCCTAAAAGTTCAAACATGGTTATATTTCATTTCAATTTTGGTAATGTTCAAGGAACGTTCTCCAACTAAGTTGACATTGGGAATATTCTCAAAATTGGCTCAGAACATGTTAAGAAAAATCATTATTCTGTGGGAATTTCAGTACTTCAGCATAATGTTTGCTACAAGTTTCCTCATGCTTCTATTTAGAGTCATGTTCTCAGAACGTTCAGAAACAAAGTTCTTCTGTGGGGATTTCAGAAAACGTTAACTTTGAGAACATTCTAAGAATGTTATTTAAAAACATATTAATTCCGTTCTCAGAACATTAAGTAAACTTTCCAAAAAACCACAAGAAAACATTAGCAATGTTCAGAGAACGTTCTAGGAATGTTATTTCAAAACATGTACATTCCACTCTCAGTGTCAACAAAACTATATCTATCCTCTATCTTGATCTTAATGAGTGCTTGTATGAGTATTTTTTGTTGTTGTTGCCATGTTAGCTCCATCCTGGTGGCGTAGTGGACGAATTCCATGGATAGAGAACAGAAAATAAGAGATTTTAATCTCATTGACACCATGTCACAATAAAAAAGATATGTGTTTGCATTATTAATGCCTAAACAAATGTGTCCTATTTGTGCTTGGAGTTCAAAACAGTTAACCCAAACTAAGCTAGCAGTGTTATTAGAAGTCTTATTGAAACATTCAGTTAAGGAAGTTTACATTTCCAGAACATTCATAACATAACATTTATAGGGTGGCAGGCAGCCTAGCGGTTAAGAGTGTTGGGTCAGTAACCAGAAGGTCACTGGTTTGAATCCCTGAGCCGACTAGGTGAAAAATAAAAATCTGTCAATATGCCCTTGAGCAAGGCACTTAACCCTAATTTCTTCGCTCTGGATAAGAGCATCTGCTAAATGTAAGTTATAGAATATTCTCAGAACGTTATAACCTAGAATTTCCGTTCTCAGAACATGTATAAAACCTCCCAGGAAAACTTTCAGGGAACCATAGTAAAAAGTTCTCAGAACCTCCCTGCAACCTAAAAATAAACATTACCAGAATAGGCGAAATTTTCACTTCCGTTCTCAGAACGTGTAAAAAACTTTCAGTTTTACTGGTCAGGAAAAGTATGGCGTCGTTCCCAGAACCAATGGGAAACCAAAAATGTACGTTCCCACAACTTCCAAGGAACCAAATGTTCTAGCTGGGGATCTACCAGGTGAGCTAGTGTATCAGGAGTCCTCTCCATGTTTCTCACATTGACCACTCTCCGTCAGGTGTGTTTCACTTGGAAAAGGGTATACGGACACTCCTGGCCTGCAAAACAATATTTAATTTCAGAATTGGTTAAAATTAGGTTAGGGATAGGGTTAGGGTTAGGGTTATGGGTTTGGTTAAGGTAATGGTCTGTTTTAGATTTTGGTAAGTTGTTTTACAGGTCAGGAGTGTCCTAATAGCCTCTCCCGTTTCACCTATTTGGCCCCAGTGGCTCATGGGAGGTTGTCATGTGTGTGCACTGGCATATGGCTTCAGGCCAGTTTCCAAATTTTCGCTTTATGGTAAGAGCGTCCTTACTGTTCTCTGTGTCAAAATATCTTCAGTTCTCTATACATTTGTAATCATGTGGTGCTCTAAGAAACATGTGGAGTTGCTTTTGAAGGCGTTATGATAAAAGGGAGTGGGTTGTTTGCCTGGGAAAACACAGTCCATTGTTTTACATGAGAGAGGAAGCTTATGGGGTGACCTAGCTAAGCTGACCTCGGCTAACGCCTGCACAGATCTGTTGGAAAAGAACACAAAGGAACTGCAGGCTTACATGGTCAATTATTGCTGTGGGGCCATATCTCAGGTCGGCCTCTCACATTTGCATAATTAGGAGCGCCTCGTTTAAGAGAAAAGTCCCCACCCCACCCTCAGTCCTCAGCCCCTGCCATGGAGCTGTCACTTCCAATCGCCCATGACCTCAATTGTCATCAATCTTGCCCTTGAAATGAAGAAATCTCTCTATTTCACAGGGACAAGGCATAAGGGCCTTGATTGTAGCAAATCGATCTGTAATCAGTAATCACACAGCGCTCAGTGCTTTTATCCTGTAGGCTTCATCTCCATTTGAGAGGCCGGGGTTGATCCAAGATGGCGTAGCAGTGCGGTCGTGTTTTTTTCTGTGTCCTTGTGTAAATAGCCAGTTTTTTTTTTTTTTTTTTGTCTATTTTGTATATATTTCTCAATTTTACTTTTCACTTTTTAACTAAATATACTTTCCTGCAACCCACCTCACCCAACGTGGAAAGGATTCTATTATTTCTTTATAACTTTTATCAAGAACCTTAAGCTGAAACTAGTCTAGCTGCAACCAAATGGCTACTTGCTATTAGTCACCGTTAGCGTCTTCACCATTGTCCGTGGCCTGCACTACCCACCAGCCAGCTCTAGCTCTAGCCTGGACAATTTGTCGGCCAGTCTGCACAGCGTGCTATCGACCCAGAGCATATCGGATTTTCTGCCGGAATCACTGGACCCTAGCGCCGGATCATCGCAACCAGCTAGCTGCAACCAAATGGCTGTTGTCGTTGGCTAATTACCATTGCCACTTAGCAAGCACCAGTTAGCCTTGAGCTAGCCTCGAGCCAGGACCATCTCCCGGCTATCTACCTCTCTGTCAACCGGACGGGACCTCCTAGTGTTGACACGGAGCCCCGCCGATCCAACACGACTGGTTTGCCGACGAAATCGTCTGATGTGGTTTCAACAGGCTTCCCGTTACGACGTCGACCACGAAGATCCATCTGCTAGCCCCGGCCCGCTAGCACACGCAAGCCGGGCCTCTTGCTCGCCAGTGCTGTAGCAGCCCCCGAACTACCTCCGAACTCTCCTATTGCTATTCACCGGACCTTATGATAACTCAGCTATACAGCTGATGCCTGCTGGACTGTTCCTTTATACGGTACCGCATCCTGTTTATATTTAGCCTCAGCCCAAACTTTGTCGCCATTACCAGCTGTTGTCTGAGCTCTCTCGAATTGCACCTGTGATTGCTTTATGCCTCTCTTCCATGTCAATATGCGTTGCTTATTGCTGTTTCGGTTATTTCTTATTGTACTATTTCACTGTAGAGCCCCCAGCCCAGCCCAGCTCAACCTGCCTTAGACAGCTCCTTTGTCCCACCCCCCATACACGCGGAGACCGACTCAATCGGTGCCTCCAGTGATGCTATCTCTTTCATCGTTACCCAACGCTTAGGTTTACCTCCGCTGTACTCATATCCTTCCATATCCTTGTCTGTACATAATGCCCTGAATCTATTCTACAACGCCCGGAAATCTGCCCCTTTTTTTCTCTGTACCCAACGCACTAGAAGACCAGTTCTTAAAGCCTTTAGTCGTATCCTTATTCTAGTCCTCCTCTGTTCCTCTGGTGATGTAGAGGTTAACCCAGGCCCTGTAGCCCCCAGTATCACTCCGACTTCCCAGGCGTTATCATTTGTTGACTTCTGTAACCGTAAAAGCCTTGGTTTCTTGCACGTTAACATCCGAAGCCTCCTCCCTAAGTTTTAGTTATTCACTGCGTTAGCACACTCCACCAACCCTGATGTTCTAGCAGTGTCTGAATCCTGGCTTAGGAAGGCCACCAAAATTTCAGAAATGTCCATCCCCAACTACAACATTTTCCGTCTCGATAGAACTGCCAAAGGGGGTGGGGTTGCAATCTACTGTAGAGAGAGCCTGCAGAGCTCTATCATACTATCCAGGTCTGTGCCCAAACAGTTTGAGCTTCTACTTACAGAAATAAGTCTCTCACTGTTGCCGCTTGCTACAGACCCCCCTCAGCCCTGAGCTGTGCCCTGGACACCATATGTGAACTGATTGCCCCCCATCTATCCTCAGAGTTCGTACTGCTTAGTGACCTAAACTGGGATATGCTTAACACCCCGGCCAACCTACAATCTAAACTAGATGCCCTCAATCTCACACAAATTATCAACAAACCTACCAGGTACAACCCAAAATCTGTAAACATGGGCACCCTCATATATGTCATCCTGACAAATGTACCCTCTAAATACACCTCCGCTGTCTTCAACCAGGATCTCAGCGATCACTGTCTTATTGCCTGCGTCCGTAATGGGTCCGCGGTCAAACGACCACCTCTCATCACTGTCAAACACTCCCTAAAACACTTTAGCGAGCAGGCCTTTCTAATTGACCTGGCCCGGGTATCCTGGATGGATATTGACCTCATTCCGTCAGTAGAGGATGCCTGGTTGTTCTTTAAAAGTGCTTTCCTCTCAATCTTAAATAAGCATGCCCCATTCAAAAAATTCAGAACTAAGAACAGATATAGCCCCTGGTTCTCCTCAGACTTGACTGCCCTTGACCAGCACAAAAACATCCTGTGGCGTACTGCATTAGCATCGAATAGCCCCCGCGATATGCAACTTTTCAGGGAAGTCAGGAACCAATATACACAATCAGTTAGGAAAGCAAATTTGCATCCTGTAGCACTAACTCCAAAAAGTTTTGGGACACTGTAAAGTCCATGGAGAATAAGAGCACCTCCTCCCAACTGCCTACTGCACTGAGGCTAGGAAACACTGTCACCACCGATAAATCAACAATAATCGAGAATGTCAACAAGCATTTTGCTACGGCTGGCCACGCTTTCCACCTGGCTACCACTACCCCGGCCACCAGCTCTGCACCCTCCGCTGCAACTTGCCCATACTTGCAGACTAAATAGCCTTGGTTTCTCAAATGACTGCCTCGCCTGGTTCACCAACTACTTCTCAGATAGAGTTCAATGTGTCAAATCGGAGGGCCTGTTGTCTGGACCTCTGGCAGTCTCTATGGGGGTCCCACAGGGTTCAATTCTCGGGCCGACTCTATTCTCTGTGTATATCAATGATGTTGCTCTTGCTTCTGGTGACGCTCGGATCCACCTCTATGCGGACGACACCATTTTGTATACATCTGGCCCTTCATTGGACACTGTGTTAACAAACCTCCAAACGAGCTTCAACGCCATACAACACCCCTTCCGTAGCCTCCAACTGCTTTTAAACACTAGTAAAACTAAATGCATGCTCTTCAACCAAACGCTGCTTGCACCCGCCCACCCGACTAGAATCACTACTCTCGGTGGGTCTGACCTAGAGTATGTGGACAACTTTCAAATACCTAGGTGTCTGGTTAGACTGTAAACTCTCCTTCCAGACTCACATTAAGCATCTCCAATCAAAAGTTAGATCTAGAATCAGCTTCCTATTTCGCAACAAAGCCTCCTTCACTCACGCTGACAAACATGCCCTCGAAAAACGGACTATCCTACCGATCCTTGACTTCGGCGATGTCATTTACAAAATAGCCTCCAACACTCTACTCAGCAAATTGGATGTAGTCTGTCACAGTGCCATCCGTTTTGTCACCAAAGCCCCATATACTACCCACCATTGTGACCTGTACGCTCTTGTTGGCTGGCCCTCACTACATATTCGTCGCCAAACCCACTGGCTCCAGGTCATCTATAAATCACTGCTAGGCAAATCCCTGTCTTATCTTAGCTTATTGGTCACCATAGCAACACCCACCCGTAGTCTGCGCTCCAGCAGGTATATCTCACTGGTCATCCCCAAAGCCAATACCTCCTTAAGCCGCCATTCCTTCCAGTTCTCTGCTGCCAATGACTGGAACGAACTGCAAAAATCTCTGAAGCTGGAGACTCTTATCTCCCTCACTAACTTTAGGCATCAGTTGTCAGAGCAGCTGTACACAGCCCATCTGTAATTAGCCCATCCAACTACCTCATCCCCATATTGTTATTTATTTTGCTAATTTGCACCCCAGCATCTCTATTTGCACATCATCTTTTGCACATCTATCATTCCAGTGTTAATACGAAATTGTAACTATTTTGCACTATGGCCTATTTATTGCCTTACCTCCATAATTTACTACATTCGCACACACTGTATATATATATTTTCAGTTGTATTTTTGACTTTATGTTTTGTTTACCCCATATGTAACTCTGTGTTGTTTTTATCGCACTGCTTTGCTTTACCTTGGCCAGGTCGCAGTTGTAAATGAGAACTTGTTCTCAACTGGCTTACCTGGTTAAATAAAGGTGAAATAAAATAAAAATAAAATATTTACATGCTATGTTTTCCAGGATTTCTCTCTCGCTGTGATTCTGATATGTGTCACAACATGCCATTCTAATCCTCTTTTCAGGCTGACTGTGAAATCACTGCCACTGATTGCCCACTTCAGCTGTCGTCTTATCAGCTCTGTTGTGATGGCCAGGGGAGTTGTGTTTTAGACAGAATAGTGACTTGACCTTTGTGGCCCCTCTTTCCTCTCAGTGGTCAATCCGCACCTTCGACCAACGTCAGCATCGCACGTCATACTGTCCTCTGTTACCTCTGCCTGGTCCTAGAATATCATGGAATATGAGTCTGCGGTGGCTATCTGCTTTGCATTTTCATTTTGTAGCAGTCAGAGAGGGAGTTGGCGTTGGGTGGAATCTAAATTTGGTATGATTGTCAGCTCTGTTGTCGGTCTGTGACACTAGGGATGTTGTGGGGGCCAGGGGTATCTCTTCGGGAGTGGCTATGTGTGGCCTGTAGTGGGAGTGACGGCGGATGGTTTAATGAGTGTATGAGGAGGCCTTGGCACCAACATGCCTCTCCAAATTAAGATGAGCTGAATAAATCTGAGAGAGACCAGAGGCTTTGTGTTCCCACAGTCTTATATCCTGTCATGGCCTGACCTTTTCTGAAGGAAGAAAACAGTGGCATGAAGCTCCATTGCTTTTAAAGCCCTCTTTCTTCCTCCTTCTCTGCCTGTCCTTGAGGAACAGAGGGTGGCAGGGGGGCAAAGAGGGGGGCTCTGATGGTTGTTCGGGCTCAGTCGACTGGGTAGAACAACTGTCTACATTTTATTCCAAGGCCCTGTATACATTTTACATGAGTGACAATTATAGCTACCACACGTCCCCGAATATGACGCGCGAACAGGCAAGCGTGTCCTGTTTCCACCTCGGGAAAGTGAAGCTAATTTATTACAGCGTAAAAGGCTCAGTGTGTTTAGAGGGAGTAGGGATTTGGTAGGGGCTGGGGGCTGCACTGGGTTATTGAAGTCTTTGGACAACTGAGTGGAAGGCAGCATTGGTCTCTCCTCACAGAGCCCACCTAGGGGCAGTGTGGCATCATCTCACCCACTCACAGTCCCATAGAACTCAGTCAACCCTTTTGCTAATCTGCCTGTTCACTGGTTTTAATGGTCTGTGTGTTTTACATTAACCATGAATTACTTGAGTTAAAGCCCAATGCAGCAGTTTTTTTTTATATATCAAAATTCAATAATTTCTGGGTAACTATTAAGTAACTTACTTTAAAAGTTTTCCACTAAAATAAATAAAATAAAAAAGCTTTTTGTTGTTATTGGCAAAGACGTTTGGAACTCTATTATTGGTCTGTTAATCAATTTACTGTCTGGTGATGTCACCAGGCAAGCCGAAACTCCCGCCCATGCAAACAGGCTGATTAGAAGGTCCTGTGTAGATTGTGTTTCAACCAGCAATGATCAGGAAATAACACTGATAAAATCTTTTCACACTTTTACATGGTTAGTTTCATCAGCTGTTGTACAATATGATACAAAACACAGGAAAAACAGAATTTTGACTGCACTGGGCCTTTAATAATACACAACCAAGTAAGGAAAATGCGTCATGGCATTGACTTGATGAGATAGTTAAACTCCCACTCAAAAAATATTTTCAACAAAGTGTCTAGAATAACACCTGGAATAAAATACCTTTGTAACAGACATATAAAGTACATGAATACTGAATGGATGACAATAGTATCCAGTAAAAAAGCTGTCATCTATGCAGAATGTGATATCCCATGAATCCAGCTGAGGAAAACAATGACTCGGTTTATTGTGTTATGTCAGAAGCCTTTTCAACAGAGGAGGCTGGTGGTAGGAGCTATAGAAAGACGGGCTCATTGTAATGGCTGGAATGGAATAAATTGATCAAACATATGGAATCCACATGTTTGATCCATTCTATAAACTCCATTCCAGCCATTACAATGAGCCCGTCCTCCCATAGCTCCTCCCACCAGCCTCCTCTGATTTTCATGTCTTATGTACTTGAATTAGAAGGATTGAGGCTGTCGTAACAAAAAAAAACTGAACTGCACAATCGGAGTGACCTTCAAATTCCATAACATTTTGGTTGTTTGTCAAAGACACTTTTCTTCTTTGATGCAATTTACATATTTATCAGACCTGATCGTAAAATGACATATTTTTTTTATTTTTTCTGAGCTCCGAGCGTTAATGTGGCGTATGTGACTTTCTCAGGTGAGAAATATGCTGAGAGAGCAGTTTGATGCAAAGGTGTGGGCATACATTTCCCTCCCTCCCTCCCTCCCGATCTCTCTGTCTCTCTTTTTCTCTTACACACATTCACTCTCCCTTTTACACTCACTTATTATCCTCCCTGACTCTTGTGACTTTCCTAATGTAAGTCCCCTCCTTATCTGCAGTGCTGTGACAGGCCCATTGAGGTCTGTGATGATGGGAGTGTTAAGAGGTTCATTACAGGTAGACCTGCTCAGCAAGGTACACTCTCAATCTCTCCTCTTATCACCCCTCCACTCTGCTTATATAGTACTAAGGAGAGGGCGGCAGAGCCATTGGTAAAGACTACATATTCAAGATAAAAAACCTGGTTTTCAACTAAAACAAGGTATGTTTTTCAAGGCTAACTGATAGCGCTGACAGTATCAGTTTAACTATGACAAGTGTAGTTTGACATTGACTCAGTCCTCTGTGGTGGCTTTATTTTGATTCCTTATCCTGTCTCTGAGAATGTGTTTCAGTAGTTGTAGATGTCAGTGTATATGCCTGGACAGTATACATAATATACACATGTATCAGACTGTCTTTCCAATGCTTAGCCAAAATAAAGTGAGCAAAAAACTCAGTGGAAAGTGAGTTTGCCAGCAGGAAAGTGAGTTTGCCTCTACAGCAGGGTTTGAAATGATTATGTTTTAGTCAAACATTATATCTGTTTGGGCTTCTTGCGGTCAATTTGCAGTCTACAAATTATTTGTAATTATGTTACGGCCTCCGACCATCCACTCAAGAAAATTCGTCCCGGGGCTGAATTTAGTTGATGATGCCTGCTCTACAGCATATTTGTCTTATGTTAAAAGGTTTTATTTCACTCCCCCCTAGACTAGTATTTTTCTGTGTATCTGGATCAGTTGGGATTACATATCCTCCTGCTGATCTTTAGCGGCACCTGCAGGCAAAGCTGTACCACTGCAGCTGTGTGCTGTGCTGTGCGCCTGGAGGCTGGAAACCTGTGGTGCTGTTTGGCTAAACGCTTGGCTGGGCAGAGGCAGAGGCAGACAGACAGAGCTGCAGGGAAGTGCTTGGGCTGAGGAGGCAGCAGGGACCCTAGGCACTCCCCATACACTGCACTAAGATAAACTATAGATCTTCGCTAAGCTGCAAGCCTGGTGGAAATTGCACTGATGAAGTGCAAGGGCAAATTAGCATAAAAATATATAGAGCATTCTTTTCTAACCCCACACAGATTTGTGTTGTGTGGTGGCTGTTGGAGTCTTTTTCAAGGCTGTTGGTTTTAATGTGGAGGGGCTTTGTGTGCATGCTAGGTTTACTCTGTAAGTCCTCTCTGAATGGAGCGCTCCCTGTGCTCGCCCACGGCACTATATGGGCACTGTTCCATTGTTTTGCATCAGGAGCCATGTCGCGTCGGGTCGAGGCCAAGGTGGAATTTATAACTGATGGAATTTCACACCCAAGTGAGCGCCGGGCCTGGTGAAACGCAAGCACTCACATTTACAAGAAACGCCCTGGCTGTTCCGCCGAGACTCCTGAATGGCAAAGCCATTTGTCTCTGTGAAGGGCAAAGAGAGAAAAACAGAATAATGCTGTATGTTTACACACACCCCCTCAAACCATAAATCCATGTTTTCCAAGGCCCTCAGAAACGTAATTGGAATTAAAGAGGGGAAAGGGTGTGCAGCCAATTGCCAATTAGCATTTTCTCTGCTCAGCAGAAGCTCAGGGGGGATCAATAGGATATTAAGTTTGTGTACATAGCAATAAGGCACACAATCACTTCCAAACGTGTGGAGAAATGTCGACATCCGATAGCTGCGTTCTGTGAAAATCATTTGGCAGTTTTCAAGCTTGGCTGAAGTGCATTGGTACAGTTTGCTTCCAGTGGGCACAACAGTATTTGGCCCTGACAAATAGTAGTCTATAGAAACTCTGAGATGGTGAGATGGAATCTTACACTTGTGTATCTTTAGTATCACTGAGGACCAACTGTAGCAAACAACACAGTTATAGGCTTATGTTGGGTTCTCTAAACACCCACATGAAAAAATAGTGTAGTATTTACAGTTTACTATAGTATAAATACTATAGTAAGAAAAAACGGTATTATATACTATAGGAATTACTGTAGTGTTTTTGCAGACTGTAGTATACTGTTGTATTTACTGTAGTGTTTTTGTTTTATTATCTTTGACATACTATAGCAGTGGGGGCTTTGTCCTTGAGGAAGCCTACTGGACAAAATACTCAGAGCAAATTTTTCATAACCTGTAGGTAGGTAGCTAGGATTTAGGTCTAAATGGACAGTTAAGCGCTTCTGCTATTTTCTATAACCTGTAGGGAACACTATATGGTCTATACTTGGCATGTAGGTTTCTTACTTATGGGTGGCACAAATTGGGATACGGGGGAGGGGAATGGGCAGGGTATATGCAAATTAAATACTGTATTATATACTATAGTCATTACTGTAGAGTTTTTAAAGTGTTTTTTACGAACATTACTGTAGTATTTACAGTAGTGTTTTTGCGGACTGTAGTGTTTTTGCGAACATTACTGTAGTATTTAATGTTGTGTTTTTGTGGTTTGTAGTATACTGTAGTATTTACTATAGTGTTCTACAGTATACTACAACATGTTATAGTAAGTACTACACATTATCAAAGTATTCAACAGTGTGTAGTATAGTATTCTACAATATACTACAGTTTAATACATCATTCTATATTAAGGACTGTAGTATTCTATAGTAAACTGTAGTCTTTTTTCATGTGGGCAGGCCTGGTTTTCTCTTAGCAGTGGCTAGAAACATCTCAAGAGAACCATCTTTCCAAACCACAGTGATTGGTTGTGGTCTCAACTGCAGAGTAACTGTCTGTTATCACAGACAGTGATACCTGCTCTCAAGCTGAAGTTGCTGCCTATCTCACAACCCTCCAGCGTTGGGCCAGCCCACATAAAAAATACTATACTATACTATGGTTTAAATACTATAGTATTCACTGTAGTGTTTTTGCAGACTAAAGTCAGACAAAGTGGTATACTGTATTATACTGTAGTATTTACAGTTAACTATAGAATGGTTACTACAGTATTTATATTATAGTTAAGTACTACACATTATCAAGCTTTACTACAGTGTGAAGTATAGTATTCTACTGTATACTACAGTTTACTATAGAATTCTATAGTAAGTACTGTAGTATTCTATAGTAAACTGTAGTATTATTTCATGTGGGAGTGACACAAAGATCGAGCTGACAAGGTGAAAAATCAGTTGATGTGCCCTTGAGCAAGGCACTTAACCCTAATTGCTCCAGGGTCGCTATTGATAATAGCAGACCCTGGCTATGACCCCAATCTCCGAGGGTGTCTCAGGGGGAGTTGGGACATGCAAAAAACACATTTCCAATTCGCACCCACCAACCCACAACCCTAACAACATTAGCCACAGTCCCCTTTTATCCTCCCCGGCAGCATCCTCAAATCTCCCCAGGTCTGGGACTCTCCTCTGGAGACCAAATTAAGAGCCATAATGTATTAGGTCTATTCATGCTTGTTTTTACAGACCATGATATATGTATATATTATTCAAAGAGCGTGCTGAATAATCCATGCGCTTATTTAATGATTCATTCATGCGCGGGCTGAGAGTGAGGGGAAGTATTTGTGGGTTGACCTGGGCACCAGTGATACCCCCTCCTCCATACCAGCCAAGGTGTCAATCCATCCTCTCCTCCATTGTGCTTGGCATCTCTCTATCACTTATTCATCCACTGGACTCTCTGAAGATGCAAACGCACGCCTTCCTCTTTGTGACCACTGGGCCGCATGCCCAGAGATATATCAATTTTTCATATAGTTGAATATGATCCCTGCTATATGGAATATAGTCATCCATATTGAATAAGAGACAAAGCGAAGGAAGGTTTGACATGCATGTGGTAATGTATGGTGTGTAACTATATGTAGTGAGGTAGAGGGGGCCATTGTGGATGCAGGGTGTGGTGAATACCAGCGCTCCAATCAGCAGGTAACCATGTTGATGGTAATGAAACCTGCCTGCTCTCTTTGGAAATGAGAGGCAGAGCCTGGTGTTTGGAAAGCCCATCATGTAGTTGATAACGAGGGGAACATTGTGCTACATGAACAAAGGCTGCTGCCGCGCCAGAGCCCTGTACCGCCGTCCGCCACCCAGAACAGAGGAGGCAGGAATAGGTATGAGCGTGACTCGCAGCAGGTGGAGGCAGATCAGCATGTTAACAGCTTTTTGTCCAGCAGCACCGGTATTCATCCAGCCGATTTTATTAGCCTGAATGCAATTCTTCCTCATTTCCCCTACAGCCTGGCACTTTCACAGAGAGAAAATAGCAGGCAGATTTGATTTATGGTGCATTAAACTGGGCAGTCTATCATGGACATCATATAGATTGTCAAAACATACCTCCAGCAGAATATCTCCAAATAGATCTGGAGGTCATTATAGCATCTTTAGTGGGGAAAACTGTACATGGAATTTAATTTGCAGCATTACAAAGAGCCTGTCCTTGGACAAATGAGTTAGAGGAGCCTCACTAGCACACGTCACATCATTTCCATTGGGTCACAATGTCCCTTTTTAACAATGTTAAATAAAATTGATTTCCATCCCAGTCTGCAGATACTGTATGTTCCTTATTACACCAGCATGCAGTAGTCACTGAATTGACCTGAATGCTAATTTACACCACATACCTGTGAAGTGTGTGTGTTTAGTGACCAATTAATTCTGACAGCAGGGCCCCAGTGTCCCTGACCATATTCTCATCTAACGTGTGTGGTGTGTTTCATCTCCAGCTCAACAGAATCCAGAGAAGCAGAAGAAGCTTGTTGTCCTCACAGCCCGTGTACACCCTGGGGAGTCGCCTGCATCCTTCATCTGTCAAGGTAGGTCTCTGTCTCCACTCATCTGTCCAGGTAGGTCTCTGTCTCCACCCATCTGTCAAGGTAGGTCTCTGTCTCCACTCATCTGTCAAGGTAGGTCTCTGTCTCCACCCATCTGTCCAGGTAGGTCTCTGTCTCCACCCATCTGTCCAGGTAGGTCTCTGTCTCCACCCATCTGTCAAGGTAGGTCTCTGTCTCCACCCATCTGTCCAGGTAGGTCTCTGTCTCCACCCATCTGTCAAGGTAGGTCTCTACTCTCCACCCATCTGTCAAGGTAGGTCTGTGCTCTTCACCCATCTGCCAATATAGGTCTCTGTCTCCACCAGTCTGGCAAGGTAGGTCTCTGTCTCCACCCATCTGTCCAGGTAGGTCTCTGTCTCCACCCATCTGTCAAGGTAGGTCTCTGTCTCCACCCATCTGTCAAGGTAGGTCTCTACTCTCCACCCATCTGTCAAGGTAGGTCTGTGCTCTTCACCCATCTGCCAAGATAGGTCTCTGTCTCCACCAGTCTGGCAAGGTAGGTCTCTGTCTCCACCCATCTGCCAAGGTAGGTCTCTGTCTCCACCAGTCTGGCAAGGTAGATCTCTGCTTTCCACCCACCTGCCAACGTAGGTCTCTCTCTGCTCTACACACCTCCCTAATACGCATACGCATGCGCATGCGCGCACACACACACACACAAACACAAACACAAACACACACACACACACACACACACACACACACAGACACACAGCCCAGGTGGAGCATCTCACAATCAGTTTATCAAGTTCTCATAGAATTACAGAGAAATAAGTAGAAAAAGGAGCAGATTATTAAAAAACAGTCTTGGCTTCCACTCATACCTCCCTTAACATGTCTGGCATTTTTCATGCTTTTATTAAGATAGGCTCTTCAGGTGAGAGCTACTTGTTTCATTGACAAGTAACTGAACTCCTGGAGGGTTTCTCTCCTCAACATAAAGGACATCAGAAGTGCAGAAAGAGTGAGTTACAGTTAATAAGATGTCTTGTCTTGGGTCTTCTTTACTTTCCCATTGTTGAAAATAGAGTGTAAGAAACAGTGAAAAGCTCCCAGTCTGTGTTGTAGTGTTTGGTCACCCCATAGTCCTGAGAGCAGACAGTGCACGTAGCTCAATGTGACTTTGAGCTCCACTTAGGAACAGCCCCTACTCCGACACGCAGATGTGCATGAAATCATTTCAGGAAGTCCGAGCAATTAGACGGCACACTCTGTGGCCTGTACCTGTATCCCACGCTCTCTCTCTCCTCCTGCCTGCCACATTGACTCAATTAGAGAGCTTGTTATGCCTCCATTAGTGGTAACGAGCAGGACAGAGTGGGGCTGGCGGCTGGAGTAGGAGGGATGGGGTGAGGGAGGGAGGGAGGCAGGGAGGGGTACACAGTGTTGGCTGTCGGCCCTCTCTGCTTCTTATTTACTTGTCAATTATCCTGCTTCAGTCCAGGGCTGTGGAGGGCTTTTCAGTGGCCGGCACTGTTGACATCTCTCAATGCTATCTCTCTCTCTATCTCTCTCTCTATTTCCATCTCCCTCTCTCTCTTGTTGGCTGTCTCTGTGTCTCATCTGTAGCAGATAGCATTATCTCCTTCACTCAGTGTTTGAGGCCCTTCGGGCTAATCAGGTCCTCTATGCTGTCTGTTTTTATCCCACTGTCAGCTCTATTCAATTTGTATCGATTTTGGAAGGATGTCTCAGATTTCCCCTCTGATTTTTATAATGCTTTTGTCCTCTTTTTGTTCCTCAAAACTCAATTAACTGTGGCCTTGGGTTTTCATTTAAAGTCAATTTTACTGGGAGTGTGTGTGAGGATGTGTGTGTGTGTGCATATTTGTGTGAATGAAAAAGAATAGCTTTGAGCATGATTATCTCCAGCCGTACAGTAGAGTGAATCAGGAGGGTTTAATAACCCTGACAGTCTCCTTTGTGTTGCTTTAGGAGTGATTGACTTCCTGGTCAGCCAGCACCCTGTAGCCCTAATCCTGCGTGACCATGTGATCTTTAAGATTGTACCCATGCTCAACCCTGATGGGGTCTACTTAGGCAACTACAGGTAAGCTCAACCTTCAATATATAAAATCCCCTTTTCTTCATGGACAAAATTAGCTGTTCAGTTGTTTTATGACATTTACTGCTGTAATAATTTCCATCCTGTTGCTTGAGGTCTACCTCTGAAAAGTTGTAAGTTTGATCGATTCCGATAGAAATTTCTGACTAGACTGCAGCACGTTGCTAGTGCTAAAGAGAGATGCTGTGATGATGTGATTGGTAACGCCCACTGTGTAGGTCCCCTACCAGATGATTTATGGGCCGCTAGATGCATGTGTGGGAATAGCTCGCTGGGCTGCCAGCCCTCTCATCTTCTATTTCTCCCACTGCCTCCAAAGCGCCATACCTGGAATATGAATGGCTGGTTTTCCTATTCAGCTGTCTCTTTTCTCCTCTGTTGACAGTTCAACTCAATTTAATTGCTGCAATAGTCCAGGCTGTTGCAGGTACTCTAAATCAAATCACCTCTTATTCCCCACTGCTTGTTGTCAATCCAATCGTGCGCGCAAAGACACACACACACACACACACACACATACACACACACCTTTCTATCTCTGTTCTTGTGTAAGATATATATTGCCTATGCCATATGTATGCCCCTGCAGTACTGTGTCTCCTACACTGGGCTGTGTGTGTTTTCTGAGGCCATACGCTCCAGCCTTTGTTTAGCGTTGAGACACAGGCTCCATGGGCATCGTTTCCACTTCCCTCTCCATAATTGCCTTTTACTTAATGGGGTGGACATGAGGAATACAAATGTGCTGAGATGATAGTGCTGCCATTGAACGTGTGTTTGTGGCTGCCATCTAGTGGCCACTCTCCCGCACTGCACTGAGTCTGTCTATTGCAGATCAAGTGTGCTCTCTGACAATGACTGGGTTAGACACATTTTGTTGCTAATCCTTCAGTTTTAAAGGTTGTTTTCATCAACTCTGAAAAATTATGCGGTCGGCCTGGCTGAATGGTGTGTGTGTGTGTGAGTGTCTTTGAGCACACGATTGGATTGACAACAAGCAGTGGGGAATAAGAGGTGATTTGATTTAGAGTACCTGCAACAGCCTGGACTATTGCAGCAATTACATTGAGTTGAACTGTCAACAGAGGAGAAAAGAGACAGCTGAATAGGAAAACCAGCCGTTCATATTCCAGGGATGGCGCTTTGGAGGCAGAGGGAGAAATAGAGAATGACTCCTTACCCACACTAAGTCCTGGCACCACATCGCCCCTGTCCTCCGTGAACTCCACCGGCTTCCTGTCTCCCAATGCATTGATTACAAGATCCTCCTTCTGACCGAAAAAGCCCCCCCCCCCACACACACACACACATACAAGCAAATACATACACTACTAAGAAAATCCTCTCTTCACCATAATGAGCAGCACTTAACCCTTACCCTACCCCTTACCCTAAACTGGGTTCATATCCAAATCCCAACCCTCCCCATAAATTGATACATCACACTCTTTCCCTTCTTTGAGCCCACCTCTCTCTTTTTTCATGTTTTTGTTTAGTTTGATGTTTTGTTTTGACTCCTGTTTTTTAGTTTTTCTTTTCATTTCTACAATTGTAAAGCGACTTTGGGTTCTTGAAAGCGCTGTATGCAGTTGAAGTCGGAAGTTTACATACACTGAGGTTGGAGTCATTAAAACTCGTTTTTCAACCACTCCACAAATTTCTTGTTAACAAACTATAGTTTTGGGAAGTCGGTTAGGACATCTACTTTGTGCATGACACAAGTAATTTTTCCAATAATTGTTCACAGACAGATTATTTCACTTACAATTCACTGTATCACAATTCCAGTGGGTCAGAAGTTTACATACACTAAGTTGACTGTGCCTTTAAACAGCTTGGAAAATTCCAGAAAATTATGTCATGGCTTTAGAAGCTTCTGATAGGCTAATTGACATCATTTGAGTCAATTGGAGGTATACCTGTGGATGTATTTCAAGGCCTACCTTCAAACTCAGTGCCTCTTTGCTTGACATCATGGGAAAATCAAAAGAAATCAGCCAAGACCTCAGAAAAAAGATGGTAGACCTCCACAAGTCTGGTTCATCCTTGGGAGCAATTTCCCAACGCCTGAATGTACCACGTTCATCTGTACAAACAATAGTATGAAAGTATAAACACCATGGGACCACGCAGCCATCATACCGCACAGGAAGGAGATGCGTTCTGTCTCCTAGAGATGAACGTACTTTGGTGCGAAAAGTGACAACAGCAAAGGACCTTGTGAAGATGCTGGAGGAAACAGGTACAAAAGTATCTATGTCCACAGTAAAACGAGTCCTATATCGACATAACCTGAAAGGCCGCTCAGCAAGGAAGAAGCCACTGCTCCAAAACCGCCATAAAAAAGACAGACTACGGTTTGCAACTGCACAAGGGGACAAAGATCGTACTTTTTGGAGAAATGTCCTCTGGTCTGATGAAACAAAAATAGAACTGTTTGGCCATAATGACCATCGTTATGTTTGGAGGAAAAAGGGGGATGGCTTGCAAGCCGAAGAACACCATCCCAACCGTGAAGCACGGGGGTGGCAGCATCATGCTGTGGGGGTGCTTTGCTGCAGGAGGGACTGGTGCACTTCACAAAATAGATGGCATCATGAGGAAGGAAAATTATGTGGATATATTGAAGCAACATCTCAAGACATCAGTCAGCAAGTTAAAGCTTGGTCGCAAATGAGTCTTCCAAATTGACAATGACCCCAAGCATACTTACTTCCAAAGTTGTGGCAAAATGGCTTAAGGACAACAAAGTCAAGGTATTGGAGTGGCCATCACAAAGCCCTGACCTCAATCCTATAGAACATTTGTGGGCAGAACTGAAAAAGTGTGTGCGAGCAAGGAGGCCTACAAACCTGACCCTGTTACACCAGCTCTGTCAGGAGGAATGGGCCAAAATTCACCCAACTTATTGTGGGAAGCTTGTGGAAGGCTACCCGAAACGTTTGACCCAAGTTAAACAATTTAAAGGCAATGCTACCAAATACTAATTGAGTGTATGTAAACTTCTGACCCACTGGGAATGTGATGAAATAAATAAAAGCTGAAATAAATAATTCTCTCTACTATGATTCTGACAGTTCACATTCTTAAAATAAAGTGGTGATCCTAACTGACCTAAAACACGGATTTATTACTAGGATTAAATGTCAGGAATTGTGAAAAACTGAGTTGAAATGTATTTGGCTAAGGTGTATGTAAACGTCTGACTTCAACTGTAAGTCCCATGTATTATTATTATTAACTCCATATTAAATATGATGTGAATTAGAGCGTCTCTTTCTGCCCTTACCAATGAAGCCAATTTGGCCTTTCTGAGTGCTCAGCAGCACACTGCATCTGGAGGGGGATCGAACAGATGCATGCAGGGAACAGAATCAATCACTGCTGACCACAGATTAGTATCTCAGGCATGCACAGTGACATTGACACACAGACAGGCCCCCGTGAAAGTCATGGATACTGAGCAGCAGCAGCTGAATAGCCCAGAGTCCTTTCTTCCACAGCCACTCTGACTAGAGGTCCTGGCATCAGCTGCTTTTTGACTGGAGTCCAATAACTTTCTGGAGAAATACATCCGGGCCTTTAGTATTAGCTACACTACATTGCCAAAAGTATGTGGACACCTGCTCGTCGAACATCTCATTCCAAAATCATGGGCATTAATATGGAGTTGGTCCCCCTTTGCTGCTATAACAGGCTCCACTCTTCTGGGAAGACTTTCCACTAGATGTTGGAACATTGCTGCGGGCACTTGCTTCCATTACACCACAAGAACATTAGTGAGGTCGGCCACTGATGTTGAGCGATTAGGCCTTGTCCGTCAGACTGCCAGATCGTGAAGCGCGATTCATCACTCCAGAGAACCCGTTTCCACTGCTCCAGAGTCCAATGGCGGCGAGCTTTATACCACTCCAGCCAACGCTTGGCTTTGCGCATGGTGATCTTAGACTTGTGTGCGGCTGCTCTGCCATGGAAACCCATTTCATGAAGCTCCCAACAAACAGTTATTGTGCTGACAAACAGTTATTGTGCTGACGTTGCTTCCAGAGGCAGTTTGGAACTCGGTGGGTGAGTGTTGCAACCGAGGACAGACGATTTTCACACACTACGTGCTTCAGCACTCAGCGGTCCCATTCTGTGAGCTTGTGTGGTCTACCACTTCGCGGCTGAGCCGTTGTTGCTTCTAGTCGTTTCCACTTCACAATAACAGCACTTACAGTTGACCGGGGCAGCTCTAGAAGGGCAGACATTTGTCTAACTGACTTGTTGGAAAGGTGGCATCCTATGACGGTGCCATGTTGAAAGTCACTGAGCTCTTCATAATGGGCCATTCTACTGCCTATGTTTGTCCATGGAGATTGCATGGCTGTGTGCTCAATTTTATAAACCTGTCAGCAATGGGTGTGGCTGAAATGGACAAATTCACTAATTTGAAGGCGTGCCCACATACTTTTGGCCATGTAGTGTATGTGCGGATTGGTTCTTGTAGAACAATCGGGTCGTTAAAGCTAATTGACTGTTCAGTTAAAATCTGAAAGAAAATATTGATTGTTGATTGAATTGATTATATATAAACACATAGAGCCACAACATTATTGTTGTAGGTATCTGAAAATATTCAACTCATGTGTGTGTGGTCATTTCCAGGTGTTCTCTGATGGGTTTTGACCTGAACCGTCACTGGCAGGAGCCGTCCCCCTGGGTCCACCCCACCCTCCACGCCGTCAAACAGCTCATAGTCCAGCTCAGCCAAGACCCAGTGAGTCCCAATCTCCAACCTGCTTACACACTTTATACAGCTGTGTATTCTTCACCCTGCAGCACACAACATACAACCGTTTCAGAGTCAAGAATGGGCTCAAATTCCACGTAGATACTAGCTCTACACTGAGTGGACAAACCATTAAGAACACCGGCTCTTTCCATTACATAGACTGACCAGGTGAATCCAGGGGAAAGCTATGATCCCTTATTGATGTCATTTGTTAAATCCACTTCAATCAGTGTAGATGAAGGGGAGAAGACAGGTTAAATAAGGATTTTTTTAAGCCTTGAGAAAATTGAGACTTGGATTGTGTATGTGTGCCATTGAGGGTGAATGGGACAAAATATTTAAGTATCTTTGAATGGGGTATGGTAGAGGGTGCAACTCAATATTAGAAAGGTGTTCTTAATGTTTTGTACACTCAGTATATAAAACACCTGAGTTGAGGTTTGAACTATGTTCTGAACTCTATTTCCAGTTTAGTGCTTAGTTCAATCCTGTGGAACTAAAGAAAGGTGTGCTGTGGGATTGATACTCAGCAGCTCCCTGTAACATGTAGGTCTCTGGGACGTTAGATATTACTGAGGGGCCGGTGTCTATAGTGTACTCTATATTCAGCTTGCACTTTCTTTCTTAGAGGACCGGGCCCTTGTGTTTTATTTTGCCTTCATGTTAATTGTAAGTGAAAACGCTGGTTGTTAGATTACTGAAGGTCAGAGTCTGTCCTGGGAATCGTCTGCCATTTCTTACACTTTCTAATCCTGATAAGACCAGGGCATTCTGCTGAGCAAAGGGGTGCGCCCCTCAGTTTAACCTTTTCCCCCAGCGCTGACATGCTGATCGATGGGCTCCTTCATGGCAGAGTGATCCACTCATGTCCCTCACACTTCTGCAAACTACACACACACACACACACACTCACATCCAAACACACACCACACAAAAGTACATTCTGTAGGTTCTCTCTCTCTCTCTCTCTCTCTCTCTCTCTCTCTCTCTCTCTCTCTCTCTCTCTCTCTCTCTCTCTCTCTCTCTGACTTTCTTTCTCAGACACAAACACACAACACCATTTGCATTCACTCTCATACTCACACACATACATTGTTTTCCCTCAGTCTCCCTCCAATGCACTCTAACTCTGATAGAGAACATGCACATGTAGCTCAGTGCAGAGCTACGGGCTGAGAGAGAGAACCTCTGCCTGCCTGCTACCCACATGTGTAATTATGATTCCACTGGCTGATCCAGTGGTTGGAAGGAGAACTCTCATTAAGCTCTTCACCCCTTCACCACCTCAGTCTCTGAACCCCCCAGCACCCTCAGCACTACATTCATCCATATAGTACAATCCCAACCAAGGCCATGTGCCCACATCACATCAGCACCACTCTCTCCATCCCATCCCCAGGCCTGGCTGTGGCCGACTGGCCCTGTCAGAGGAGAGACCTGGGCTGCCTCTCTCCAGCTAATAACATCAGACACAGCACTCACATCTGGGGCTCCCACATGCCAGTCCCAGTGCCAGCTCTATGGCCAGGGGCCTGGCCCTCCATCCACTGCTGTCTCACACTGTGCATATCCACTAATGAGGCTACAAGGCCACGGTCTGAGGACAACAGGAGGAGATCAGCGCCGGGCTAACATGCTACTCTTTATTTGTCCGCTTCCCTCTAGCTGGCAGATGGTAGCAGACGCAGAGGATTCCAAGCTGTCACTGGCCATTTGACTCTTGAAGAATGTCAAACCAAAGCCATTTCTCTAGCTTTAGGAAAGGGCTCAGTGACAGTCAGACTGCAAAAGCATTTATTTAATCCCTTTTAGTAATGTAGAAGTCTTGTTTTTTATTTTGGAAAATGTATAATTGTATCTCTCTATCATTAGAGAAAGATCCCTCCTTTTTTGATAATCTCTAAAAAGCCATTTATCTAAGCTTGATTGACAAAGATTTATTTTCATTAAATACAGATTTCAGTTGCTTCTTAGAAAACCTAGAAGCTGTCACCTTACATCCTTATATTAGCTCTGAAACCATCTGAATGTAAGGACATTTGAACAGTTATATAAAATCCTGTCATTTCACATCCACAGCTGAGCATTGGTCAAAAGCAGAAATGGCATAGAGTCAGTGATGCAAGAAAATATATCTGTTCCCAAGTTCCTTGGTGGAAAAGAGTGAAGAAACAAATGGACCCATCTCCTAATCATTATTTTTGATTGGCTGATTACTCAGAACATTCATCATAGTGAATGTATCCCCACCAATCTGACAGATAATTTGTTAAGGATGACAAAAGGGCCAGTATTGCTATGGTTAATTTCTGACCTTTTTAATATTACAAAATACATTTTCTATCTGAAACAAATGTATTTGGTCCTGTCATGCCTGTTAGATGAATACTGCACCTTGAAAATCACCCCTCCTCCTTCTGGCTGTACTTTATTGTATTTATTTTCTGTGGGGAGCCATTGTCTGCTGTATTCAGGGCGCTTGGGGAAAATGCTATTTTCGTATGTCTGTTGAGATGTCCTCTGGTGTCATCGGCCCATTTCTTATCCATTTCTGAGATTTACGGCCAATTTGTCCACATCATTACTCCCCCTTTTCACTTCCTCAACCGCCTACTCCAGTTTGAAGCAGAACTGTCTGGCTCTCACAGGCAAAGAACAAGAAAATAGCACCGCAGAGGAACCCATTTGGGGTTTCTCTCTAGTTTTGTGCTGTTTGTGCTAAAGATGCATAGATCCACCAAACAGGGTGTGTGAGAGGTTGGGAGGTGGATAGATGGAGTAACAGACATTGACTGTGGCCAGCTCTTTGCTGCTTTTCCTGGCACACGGGGCTTCCAGACAGATGCAGCTGCTTACGAAGCACTAACAGCCCTGTTGCAGAGGGCTGTCTGAGTGCCCGTTCAGCTTGATTACAAGTCACCTCTGTGTTAAAAAGGAACAAATACGTCCATCAATTAGTCTGTGGCAGAGAGAGAATGAGGGGCTTACAGGTTTGAGCGCTGTCACGTCTGTTCTCTCTCTGTAGCACATCTGGACCCACCCACCGCACCGACCACACTGTATCAGTGTGAAAATGTATGCACTCACTAACTGTAAGTCGCTCTGGATAAGAGCGTCTGCTAAATGACTCAAATGTAAATGTAAATGTATCACTCATAACTCTGCTCCCCAGTCATACAGGGATACTTATAGGTTTTAGTCTACATTTATAAACACTCTACACGCCCTGGATGTTGGAGTATCATTTGAGCATGTTCAGCTATATGTTAAAAGTTTTATGAAGTAAGTTCCACTGAACGCAGCTAGGGTTTCTTCTAAAGGTATTGCTGATGCTAAGGGCTTTGTAAGAGAATCTGCCTCTAATCTGTAATCCTGCTTAAATCAGCAACAAAAAAATTGTGTTAAGATAAGCGAACCGTTTATGGCCCAGACTAATTAATATGCAGCAGATAAGTACTTGTCTGACTAAATTCATTTGACCTTCCGCATTGAACTAAACTGCAGAAACCCCAGTTCTGATGAAATTGTGCCCAAGTCCTTCTATTGAGTTGTAGGGAGCTGCTGTCTAACAAGCCGTTCTCTCTCCCTCTCTCCCTCTCTCCCTCTCTCTTTCTCTCGCTCTCTCTATGAGAGGTGTAATTTGTAAAGCCTCTACACTCAGATTGTCTGTTGACTTTCATTCTCTACGTTTCTTAATTGCCTCTAATTGCTTGATTACAATTTCAAATGAACAATTCTCTAGGTCAAAGTGGGTTGGTAATTAAACAATCAATCACTGCTCCAGCCACACAGTCCTGTCTGCCTGTGATTGACAGCACATTAGGAGACTGTTATGCTAGCTCTCAGTTGACATTGTGGGCTGGATTGAACTTCACTGTATCATTGTACTTCCATTGTCCTTGAGATATTAGGGGGAATCACCACTTAGGGTCCAGAGTGATTCCTTGTTTGGAGACTGGGAGATGCTGTTGGTGATTCACTTTGGCTTCCCAGCTTGAATCTTTTATATAATTCTGGAGCAAACCACTGGATCGCGGCCATTTAAGCGACCCAACGCTGTACGAACATTTAATTTAGATTTTTAATTACATTGTTAACAGAGAAAAGCAGTCAAGCCAACTCATCGAGCAAATGGTGCCATTACATACAATACTCCATCATTTGAGCTGTACTTTAACAAGGGGAAGGGTCGTTTTACGTCTGTGTAAAAAATCCCACTGGGTGGTTCCGAAGTCCCAACACCCTCCACCCTCCTCCCTTTACCTGGGTGAGCGCTGCCGATTAGAGGGCTTTCTGCCTCTAGCAGACCCTGGGAAGTGGGAACTCCTTCAACTGCCTGATGGAGCTGCCTTAATGGCGGCTGTGTTTTGCTTTCTTTTTCTGTTTTTTTGTTGTTTCCCGCTCTTCCTCTCGGGCTCCATCCATCAGCCTGCCAGAGCCTGCTGCCGGCCCACTCCCAGCCACAATATTTCACAGCCAGCCATCAGAGCAGCTGACAGCACCGCGCTCGCCAGGAAATTGCTTTGGCTGTGAGCAGAATTTCAAGCATCGCATCGCCCCCCCCCCCCTTCCTTTTCCTCTTCTCCCTCTCCTTCTCCATCCCTCCCTTCCGCCTGACGACCCCCGGGAACTGAGATACGGTCTGGAATGTGTAATGAGAGGAGAAGGAGAGAGAGATAGGGAGGGAAAGGAGGCTGTGCTGGGCTGACCTGGAGAATGAGGGGTCAGGGGGAGTGAGAGTGAGAGAGGGCTCATTAAACCTGCTTCACCGTGTCCACGGCTAGAGAGAGAGAGCTTTATACACTGGCCACAGTAGCATGGGATTGGCTTGGAATTTCATTCTACAATTCTCTAACATGAAACTGAACTATTATTCCCCACTGTGTCACCCCTGCTGTGCAGCCTTGTTAACTGAGGAGATTTTCACAAGACTGTCCCTAGAAGAATGTCTATCACCATATTGCACTGCTTTTATCTCTGTCTTTTAAAGCCAAACTTTTGAAATAAAGCCAGGATTAATTATGAGGGGTGTGTACTGACGCAGATGTGATCTGAGGGGCGCTGTAGCGGTGTGTGTGTGTGTGTCCTTGAGTGTGTGGCAGCTGGTTCTCATAGTGTATTCCTCTCAGCTCCTCAGATTGCTGTGTGGGAAGGAGTGCAGCTACAGTACCTGGTAGTCTGAGTAAAGCCTGATTGTGTGTGGGCTGGACTGTTGTATTGTTGTGCAGCTGTATCTGGAGAGGTCACCCCCAGCCAGTCTCCATATCTCCTCTGTGTGGGGCCACCAAGCCCGTCTCCTGGGCACTCCTCTCTTTAGCTCTGTCCCTGGGCTCTACTGGGGATAAAAATAGGACTTGTATCCTATCATTCTACCCCCCCCCCCCCCCCCCCCCTCTCCATCTCACTCTCTCTCTCTGTCGCTGTGGGAGGTGTGTCATCTCCTCTGTGCTTTCTCCTCTGCTGCTCTGCCACCTCTGAGAGTCGTCTTTCAGATGGCACTCCCATGCCGCCTCTTCCCGCTGCCCTCCCCAGGAAGCTGCCCTCCACAGCCAACCAAAGCATTTGTGTTACACAGCTTAGTTGTTGTTTAGTGCTCGGTTGAATCCATGCTGTGGGCATATGAAAACAGTGTAGGCAAGGAGTCTCAGTAAAATCAAGAACTTTACATTTTGATGGAAATGGCAATGGCTATGAAATGTGTAAATGGTGTATATTCGGCAGGTTAGCACTCTATTTGTGACACCACTGCCCTGGGCCCCTTTCTCTCTCTCTCTCTCTCTCTCTCTCTCTCTCTCTCTCTCTCTCTCTCTCTCTCTCTCTCTCTCTCTCTCTCTCTCTCTCTCTCTCTCTCTCTCTCTCTCTCTCTCTCTCTCTCTCTCTCTCTCTCTCTCTCTCTCTCTCTCTCTCTCTCTCTCACTCTCTCACTCTCTCTCTCTGTCTGTCTGTCTGTCTGTCTCTGTGGCCTTTACAGAAGATGGGTCTGGAGTTCTACATTGACGTGCACGCCCACTCCACCATGATGAATGGCTTCATGTACGGGAACGTGTTTGAGGAGGAGGAGAGAGTCCAGAGACAGGCCGTGTTCCCTCGTCTCCTCTGCCAAAACGCCCCAGACTTCTCCTTCGTAAGTTCCTCACATCAATCATACCAGGGTAAACTTTACAAGTACTGCAGGGCCAAGAGATTTCCCTGGTCAGGCCATATCAATCCTAACCCTACTCATCTCACGTATGTTCCACAGGAAATACAGACCACATATTAGCTAGTTGTCTATGCTACGGTAGTGACTGTATGAACCTCAAGGTTAACTGAGATCTATCATACAGCTGGGTGTGGAAGCTTTATATTTGAGAAGTCTGTTTCCCTCCTCCTCCCAGCCACACTGACCTTCAGCACTCAGCCAAAGTGACATTTTGCAGCAGTGCCAGTTACATATAGCCAGAAGAATAACCTTTTCTGTGCAGCGACACATTCACAGCTCTCATAGACTTTCTTCACCAGTACACAAGGAAAGTCTTTCAACAGCCAAAATGATTTTAGCCACCCACCATACATAACGAATTGTCCACCAGTTATTTATTATGCTGTTTTAATAAAGAGCTAACCTTTGGCGAGTGTATACTGCAGTTTGTGTGCCTGCATGTGTGCGTGTGTGTGCGTGTGTGTGTGTATTCCGTTGGGGTGTGTACAATAGCGGTGACAGCTGGCCATAAGTCATGTCCCTTACTGTGCTCTATTTTTTTCCTGCCCATTCAGCACTGCCCAAAGCACATAGTCATAGAACTCAATAAGTTCTGCCAGGAGTGGAAGCCTGCATTTAAGTTACAGGGGTCAAATTCCATTGAAGTTGAGTGGACTAGAGGGAAATGGAAACAGCCTAAATTGACTGAATCATGTATAACACTGAAGCTGACTTAAAATCCATGTTAATATGCATAACAACAAGACTGCAATGAGTTGTATAGGCATTGTTAGAATGAAGCATTGAAATTCACCAACACACTTCTACAGATCTTAATTTGAGGCAGTTTGCTACAGCAGGTAAATAATCCTGCAGCAACAAGAAATGTGAATTATTATGTAGATTATAATTAATGGGCATTTTTGTAGGGGTTGATACATTTTTCGTAAGGGAAAAGTGGAAATTACAAACTTCAGAAGCTTTTTTAAACCTCAAATACATTGCATTGCAGGAATGTTCTCCTGCAACAGGGTGATCAAATTAAGATCCCACATCTGGCTACAACATATACTTTGTCACTTTTCTGACTAATCAAATCTTATTTGATTTATAATGTTGGTATAGTAGAATGCACTCTGTATTAACAGTGTGTTTCACCCCCACAGTCCAACACGTCATTTAACCATGACGTGGTGAAAGCTGGCACCGGGAGGCGCTTCCTGGGCGGCCTACTGGATGACATGTCCTACTGCTACACCCTGGAGGTGTCCTTCTACAGCTACATGGCAGCAGGGAGCACGGCGCCTGTTCCCTACACAGAGGACACCTGTATCCTTCTCTCTCAATGTCCTCATTAGGGGCCCCAGGTGGCCAACCCCCACCCCTCAACCTCCCCTGCCTCTCCCGCTGGCTGTTAGGGGAGAGGAGAGGAGGCATCAGAGGGAGAGACAGAGATTGAGAACACAACATGTGTACCTCACTGATGTTTCCTCCATCTCTCCCTCCCTCCACTAACTTCCCCAAACTTCTGAGCTTCACATCCCATAGCAATCATGCTGTATTGATGTCAGAGTTGATTGATAGTTCAATCAATACATCCTGTCCATCCATGAAGAAGTTAGGCAACAGGAGCACAGGGAATTGTGGTGTTGTGGTGCCTGGGACTCATGGGATGCAGGCTGCAGCATAGATAGATTGGTTTAAAGGGATATTGAGTGTGAGGTTCTGTCCCAGGAAGGTGTGTGACAGAGTCCTCTGTAGATTGTTTTCTTGTTGCCTCGTGTATTGAAAGGCTTGTGTCATTGAGCCAGCAAACCAGTGTTCAAACACCAACAGTGTTTTCTGTATTTGTGGACACCAAAACACGTCACAAACAGAATCCGATTTCTTCTTGAGAGCCCGGCCTGTGCGCAGAGATTGGGCACTGTGGGCAGATTGCATTTGTGTCCTCTTAAGGGAGATACCCCAGACTACAAAAGGTCTGATTCTCCAAATCAATGCTGCTCCTGAGTAGACAAAAGCCAGCCCTGTACAGTTGTCTGGGCCAGTGATGTCTGTACACCAGGCAACAGAACAGGCATCTGTAGAGCCCAGTAATGAGGGCTGAGGGTGATAATGTCAGGCTATTGTAGTGGCGCTCCATCCCCTAGCGTTTATCCACATGCTGCCTGCCCCTATAGTAACAACCTCTCATTTAGGGCCAGACGAGAGCCTATTGATTTCTTAATTATTCCAGGAGTCATCATTATTGGAGGCCTGGCTCGATTGGCAGGCAGTGCAGGGCTGAGGTGTGGATGAGTCAGGTCAGCCCCTATCACGCGGCCTTGCTCTCATGTTCCGACAGATACATAGTGACAGTGGGGAGGCGGCACCTGCCACATTGATTTTGTTTACAAAAGAGGTAGAGAGCATGTATGTTCTGCTTTTATTGTGATGAAGAATAGAATACAGCAGGCCTGTTAATCGCACAGTGTTTTGTACAAGCCAAAGGGATTCAGGGTTAAATTGACATTTTCTATAGACTCAAGTTTTCCTTCAGATTACCTTGTATTTAACCACCTTAACAACATTTGTTGGAAAAGAGGAGACACAGCTCAGATCCATGGGATAGAGAAGAGGCAGAAAACCAGAGTGGTGTGAAGCCTCAGCCTACAGTCAGAAAGTGTACTGTGCAGTGCCCAGATTGCCTGAGATGAGAGGAGATATTATGTGTAGCCTAAGTGCCCTCTAGTGTCAGGAGGGTGAGGTGTCTGTGTGTGGCTCAGCTCTGTGTAGCTATGGCCATGCCTGCCTGGTATCACTCTGTCACACTGTAGACAACTCACTGCCAGCCACCCTTATTTACAGGGAATCATTCACTTCTTTGTTTATTTATTTGATTATTTATTTATTTATCTTGTGTATATCAAAAAGTCTGTAAAGCCTGTGATTGATGCTGTAACTTCAAATAAAATGTTATTTGTCACATGCTTCGTAAACAACAGGTGTAGACTAACAGTGAAATGCTTACTCACGGGTCCTTCCCAACAATACAGAAAGAAAAAAAAGAGAAATAATAGAAAAATAAAAACACGAGGAGTATATATACAAGGAGTAATGATAACTTGGCTATATACACGGGTACCAGTACCGAGTTGATGTGCAGGGGTACGAGGTAATTGAGGTAGGTATGTACATATAGGTAGGGATAAAGTGACTAGGCAACAGCATAGATAATAAACAGTAGCAGCAACGTATGTGATGAGTCAAAATAGTTAGTGCAAAAGGGTCAATGCAGATAGTCCGGGAAGCTATTGGTTAACTATTTAACTAACTACAGTGGAGGAAAAAAGTATTAGTCAGCCACCAATTGTGCATGTTCTCCCACTTAAAAAGATGAGAGAGGCCTGTAATTTTCATCATAGGTACACGTCAACTATGACAGACAAAATGAGAAAAAAAATCCAGAAAATCACATTGTAGGATTTTTAATGAATTTATTTGCAAATTATGGTGGAAAATAAGTATTTGGTCAATAACAGAAGTTTCTCAATACTTTGTTATATACCCTTTGTTGGCAATGACACAGGTCAAACGTTTTCTGTAAGTCTTCACAAGGTTTTCACACACTGTTGCTGGTATTTTGGCCCATTCCTCCATGCAGATCTCCTCTAGAGCAGTGATGTTTTGGGGCTGTCGCTGGGCAACACAGACTTTCAACTCCCTCCAAAGATTTTCTATGGGGTTGAGATCTGGAGACTGGCTAGGCCACTCCAGGACCTTGAAATGCTTCTTACGAAGCCACTCCTTCGTTGCCCGGGCGGTGTGTTTGGGATCATTGTCATGCTGAAAGACCCAGCCACGTTTCATCTTCAATGCCCTTGCTGATGGAAGGAGGTTTTCACTCAAAATCTCACGATACATGGCCCCATTCATTCTTTCCTTTACACGGATCAGTCGTCCTGGTCCCTTTGCAGAAAAACAGCCCCAAAGCATGATGTTTCCACCCCCATGCTTCACAGTAGGTATGGTGTTCTTTGGATGCAACTCAGCATTCTTTGTCCTCCAAACACGACGAGTTGAGTTTTTACCAAAAAGTTATATTTTGGTTTCATCTGACCATATGACATTCTCCCAATCCTCTTCTGGATCATCCAAATGCACTCTAGCAAACTTCAGACGGGCCTGGACATGTACTGGCTTAAGCAGGGGGACACGTCTGGCACTGCAGGATTTGAGTCCCTGGTGGCGTAGTGTGTTACTGATGGTAGGCTTTGTTACTTTGGTCCCAGCTCTCTGCAGGTCATTCACTAAGTCCCCCTGTGTGGTTCTGGGATTTTTGCTCACCGTTCTTGTGATCATTTTGACCCCACAGGGTGAGATCTTGCGTGGAGCCCCAGATCGAGGGAGATTATCAGTGGTCTTGTATGTCTTCCATTTCCTAATAATTGCTCCCACAGTTGATTTCTTCAAACCAAGCTGCTTACCTATTGCAGATTCAGTCTTCCCAGCCTGGTGCAGGTCTACAATTTTGTTTCTGGTGTCTTTTGACAGCTCTTTGGTCTTGGCCATAGTGGAGTTTGGAGTGTGACTGTTTGAGGTTGTGGACAGGTGTCTTTTATACTGATAACAAGTTCAAACAGGTGCCATTAATACAGGTAACGAGTGGAGGACAGAGGAGCCTCTTAAAGAAGAAGTTACAGGTCTGTGAGAGACAGAAATCTTGCTTGTTTGTAGGTGACCAAATACTTATTTTCCACCATAATTTGCAAATAAATTCATTAAAAATCCTACAATGTGATTTTCTGGAGAAAAAAATTCTCAATTTGTCTGTCATGGTTGACGTGTACCTATGATGAAAATTACAGGCCTCTCTCATCTTTTTAAGTGGGAGAACTTGCACAATTGGTGGCTGACTAAATACTTTTTTTCCTCACTGTATTTAGCAGTCTTATGGCTTGGGGGTAGAAGTTGTTCAGGGTCCTGTTGGTTCCAGACTTGCTGCATCAGTACCGCTTGCCGTGCGGTAGCAGGGAGAACAGTCTATGACTTGGGTCATTTTTAGGTCCTTCCTCTGACACCGCCTGGTATAGAGGTTCTGGATGGCAGGGAGCTCGGCCCCAGTAATGTACTGGTACCCTCTTTAGCACCTTGCGGTCGGATGCCAAGCAGTTGTCATACCAAGCGGTGATGCAGCCAGTCAAGATGCTCTCAATGGTGCAGCTGTATAACTTTTTGAGGATCTGAGGGCCCATGCCAAATCTTTTCAGCCTCCTGAGCAGCCTTCTTCATGACTGTGTTGGTGTGTGTGGACCGTGAGAATTCCTTAGTGATGTGGACACCGAGGAACTTGAAGCTCTCGACCTGCTCCACTACAGCCCTGTTGATGTGGATGGGGGCCCTCCATTTCCTGTAGTCCAGGATCAGCTCCATTGTCTTGCTGACGTTGAGGGAGAGATTGTTGTCCTGGCACCACACTCATCGTTATCGGTGATCAGGCAAGCCACCATCGTCATCAGCAAACGTAATGATGGTGTTGGAGTCATGCGCAGCCACGCAGTT
Organism: Coregonus lavaretus; assembly: GCF_964263955.1. Lineage (NCBI taxonomy): Eukaryota > Metazoa > Chordata > Actinopteri > Salmoniformes > Salmonidae > Coregonus > Coregonus lavaretus. Next base: position 22,149,466 of record NC_140008.1, on the reverse strand, counting down.
GTGGGTGAACAGGGAGTACAGGAGGGGACTAAGCACTCACCCCTGAGGGGCCTCCGTGTTGAGGGTCAGTGTGGCGGATATGTTGTTGCATACCCTCACCACCTGGGGGCTCCTTGAAAGCGGCAGCTCTAGCCTTTAGCTCAGTGCGGATGTTTTATGTAATCCATGGCTTCTGGTTGGGATATGTACGTGAGGTCACTGTGGGGACGACGTCGTCGATGCACTTATTAATGAAGCCGGTGATTGAGGAGGTATACTCCTCAATGTTATCGGATGAATCCCGGAACATATTCCAGTCTGTGCTAGCGAAACAGTCCTGTATTTTAGCATCCGCTTCATCGGACCACTTCTGAATTAAGAGCGTCACTGGTATTTCCTGTTTGAGTTTTTGCTTGTAAGCAGGAATCAGGAGGATATAGTTATGGTCAGATTTGCCAAATGGAGGGCGAGGGAGAGCTTTGTATGTGTTTTTTTGCCTCTGGTTGCACAGGTGACATGCTGCTAAAAATGAGGTAAGACGGATTTCAGTTTCCTTGCATTGCCTCTGGATATGCATTTTCTTGTTTGCTTATGGCCCTATGCAGCTCAATCTTAGTGCCAGCATTGGTTTGTGGTGGTAAATGGACAGCTACGAAAAACGTGGAGGAAAACTCACTTGGTAAATAGTATGGTCTACAGCTTATCATGAGGTATTCTAACTCAAGCGAGCAAAACCTAGAGACTTCCTTAATATGAGAGAATGCGCACCAGCTGTTGTTAACAAAGAGGCACACACCTCCCCCCTTATCCTTACCCAAAGCTGCCGTTCGGTCTTGATGATGCATAGAAAAACTAGCTAGATGTACAGTATATTATCCATAGTCTTTGTTCAGCCACGACTCCGAGAAACATAGGATATTATAGTTCTTCTGGTCCCGTTGATAGGATAGTCTCGAACGGAGCTTGTCCATGTTGTTCTCTAGTGAACGGAGGGTAGAGGCGGAGTCAATAGAACGGAGGGTAGAGGCGGAGTCAATAGAATGGAGGGTAGAGGCGGAGTCAATAGAACGGAGGGTAGAGGCGGAGTCAATAGAACGGAGGGTAGAGGCGGAGTCAATAGAACAGAGGGTAGAGGCGGAGTCAATAGAACGGAGGGTAGAGGCGGAGTCAATAGAACGGAGGGTAGAGGCGGAGTCAATAGAGCGGAGGGTAGAGGCGGTTTATTTACTCATCGACATAGTCTGGTCAGGGAGCCACTTGTTTGCCTCTCTTGTACCGTCTCTTCCTCTTTCGAGGCCTGGGGATTAGGGCCTGGTCTAGAATGAGCAGTACATCCACGCTGTTCTGATGTCCAGAAGCTGTTTTTGGTCATAGGAAATGATGGCGGAAATATGATGTAAAATCACACAGCTATCAAATGCAGCGCCATCTTCAAAACTTCTCATTTCACTCAGTGTTTTTTCCCCACCTAGTGTTTCACTGAATTGTCAAGTCCAAGGACTAGTTGACTGGCTCTCTATAATAAGAAACACATACATGTAGAATTACTCTGTAGCCAGGAGATTATTTTCCCTAAGTGTCAAAGATGGGATGGAAACAAAAAATAGCAATTTACTGTGTGTGGAAAGAGTCATAACTTACCCATGATGCCCCTCTCCTTGAAAATGTTCCATTTTTTGTTTTCCCACATAAAACAGCTGTGCTGTTAGAGAAGACAGTTGGAACAGAGATGCTTCTGTAATATGTATTCACATAGCATAACCACAGTGATAGCCAGCATCACACTGCATAGACAGGTGGCCGCTATGCAGAATAACCATGGCATAACAAGTCCCTTGATTATCTGTCGCTGTGCATTGGGCTTAAAGAAAGAGATAAGAAAACAGAACAGAGCTACTGCAGCCTGTCACACCCCTCCTTTATGCTTCAGGAACAGCGGTGTTTAGTGGCTGTCTTTGTTGGTCTCTCTGTGCTAAAGTCTGCTGGCTGAGAGCAAGATGGATTAAGTGAGGTATTCATCTAAATGGCAGAGCATTTTATAGTAATTCCATGGCGGGGTGAGCGTAGTGGGTGATGGGGAGGTGGAGGGGAGGACTGAGGAGTCATGGTAGGGGGGTGGGGTGCCCTGCTGAAGGTCAGGCAGGAACAGGCCTGAGGGCTGAGTGAGGCGGGGCCTGGGGATGGGGAGTGTCAGCGTTACGCAGGGAGAGGACAGCGGGGACTTCATGTAGAGCAAAGATTGGGGTCAGACAGGTTGAAGGAACCAGCCATGTCGCTTTTACGCGCCAGTGATCTGGTCTATGGAGCGTGCAAATCATCAACAAAGACCTTTACGCTTTGCAACCCCCATCCTGCTCTAAACACAAATTCATGACAAATAAATAATTACCTGGACCCCCAAATTAACCCCACCTTCTCTGGTCTGCTGCTGAGACTATTGTAGCCACCAGAATTGAAATCTTAACCTTTCTAGCAGCATGGACCTTTATCACAGTATAGAGGGCCTCAGAGAGGGAGCTTCTCACAGTGCAGGATGGGAAATTGTTCAATCCCACAGATTTGTCCTTCCTTTCCTTCCCCCTGTGTATGGTCACCCAGGTCTTAAAGACTCATTATATTGGATGACAAGCTGTGAATGTTCCCTGCCAGAGCAGTTGGAATTTTTCTGTCGTTTAATGATTCAGCACCACCTGTAATCTCACACATAATGGAGAGAAATGATGTTTCTTGCTGAGAATTCACTGTGGCATTTGCTTTGTTCTAATGTTGGGACGATTCCATAGAGGCTTCATAAGACTGGTGTCCCTCTGAGTCTAGTCTCTGTGTGTTGGTCTGTTATGGCTCTTCGTGGATGGGTATGGGCAACATTGTGAGGAGATGAGCACTCATCCAGATGAAGGTACAATACCAGCCTCTTGCTCGAAGTCTTTGTTGTGGAGCTGTTTTCTTCAAATAAATGAAAACGTTTTTTCTTCAAAAGTTATGTGGTACTTCAAGTATATGTAATATCTCTGAAGCAGGACAGAGCAGGCACATTTAGTTTACCCTTGTGTCGAGGTTATTCTACTTTGTCCTTTAGGTTATTGTGGGGGTTTTCAGGTTATTCTAGTTTCTCCATCAAACATATTTTTTTATGATATGTTGTATACACACTGTAATGACAAAGCATCATTAACAGAGAGACCAGCCAGTGTGAAGGTTGAGAGAATCTGGGACCTTATTCAAAACCCAGCTTGACGCTTTTACTGGGAGAGCAAGTACTCTTTCAAATCTTCCCACTTTTTGGTATTTTATAAAACTTTACGCAATGCCTTCCATTTATTCAAAGTAAGATGATGAGGGTTGATTGGACGATGAACTCCAGCACTAGCTGTGTCATATGACCAGATATGCCACTGGTGACAGGCAGCTACGTGTTGCCCTTTTTACTTTGACAAGTTAACAAGTCCAGCGCTGGACTTTGATCCACTGAAGAGAGACTGCTCCATGTTCCGGCTGTGTGCCATTTCCCCCTGTCCTTTAGGCTCCAGACGGCTCCTGAAATACCTATTATCCCTGGGTCTCACCGTAAAAGTTTCACTCAAGCACAGCCATGTTGTCAAACCCTTAGTTTGGTATTGCTGCCTCACTTAAGTGTAGTGCTGGCTTGAAGACGTTCCGTACACATAAATTGATACATCACGAGGAGCACAATGTGGAACCGGACAGCTCGGTGGTTCCTCCTGGCTTCAACATCAATCACCAGCCCACTGGTTCCCTGCCTGAAGACGGCACGGCCTGACAGCTAGCTGCAGTCTAGCAGATCATTCTGACAACAGTATGACATTGGCACACACAAAGTATGGGACAGTGACTCACACAGGGACATTTGAATACCAAACCTGCCAATTGAACATTTCAGGCTTCGCTGATTGTGAGACATAATTGATGGACAGTGACAAGTATGCAAATGATGGCTATAGGGCAAATATGCTCCCCCAGTTATAAAAAATATATTCACCATGTGATGTGGTGGGATTTGTTCTATTGCTGCCTTCCTTTCTTTCTTTCCCCCCTTTAAATCACACAGTGTCGGCTTACTTTTATCTTCAAACAAATGCAATGATTAATTTTGTGCTATTCAAAACCCTATTAGTTGTCTTACATGACAGTACACATGGAGACTTGAGACTCGTGACGCAGTTTAATTAAATGAAGTTTCCATCACCATCCCTACTGGCTTTTAGACAGACAGATTAAATAGACAGAGGTCATCTGATACAACTCAGCCAGCGCCTCAGAGCTTTATGGCATGAGATGGACATCATTGTGTACGTACTTACCAATCTAGCCACTGGCCAAATCTGCTGCCTGCCAGCCCTCTGCTCCTCTTAGGCAACGGACACTGGACAGACCCCAGACCTGCAGCACTCTGGGCTACTCCATATCACTGCTGTCATTCCCGATTAGGAGTCTGCTGAAGATGGGCCCCTATCTGATGGCTGTGTGTGTGTGTGTGTGTGTGTGTGTGTGTGTGTGTGTGTGTGTGTGTGTGTGTGTGTGTGTGTGTGTGTGTGTGTGTGTGTGTGTGTGTGTGTGTGTGTGTGTGTGTGTGTGTGTGTGTGTGTGTGTGTGTGTGTGTGTGTGTGTGTGTGTGTGTGTGTGTGATTCCGTGTGCATGACCCTGCACACGTGTGCGTGTCTTCGTTACTGCATGGATGCCTGTGTTTTGTGTCTGGATGTCTGTAAGAGGGAGCCATAAGTCTATAGGGGGAACAGGTGTTGTATGTCAAATGAATGAAGCTTTACACATTAGCTACAAAGTTCTAGAACTTTACTACCTGGTTGTGTCCTCTTGTTGGAGATGGATGTTTTGTTGATTTTGTCCTATAGGAAAATGACACAAGGTCTTTGAGCATAGTTGAGCTGCGGGGGGAAAACATGCTTCCTTTGTCCACCGCTGTTTACTGTTTTAATTAGCATTGTTAATTGGCTCTTTGTGACACCATGGTGACAGGCCTGTCACTTGATGGTATTGATGGTGCTGATGTCCCTAATTTGTTTTCTTGTTAGGGATGGTCTGCTGTGGATGCTGGTGTCTTGTTCCTTGTCATTGGGGAATCATTGTCCGTCTGTCTGTCTGTTTAGACTGGGCGCATGACACTGAAAGCAGATAAACAGCCTGGTAAACAAATCATCTGTCGTAGCTAATGTGTAGTGTCCATTTCCCTGTTGTCTCATCACCTCACCAGCCCCATGTTGGCTCGTCCTTGAGTCACAACAAAGGCCTTTATCGATCCTATAAGGATGGATAGAAGAGATATTAAAGCCCCTCACGATCTAATGACAGAGAGAGAGGCTGCTTCCTTCCAACGCTGCAGCAGCATCCTCTCTGCCCCACTGTAGATCCAGCACAACTCTCCCCTTCTCATTGACCTGACATTCAAATGTACCAAAAGATGAGTTCACATCACCTTAACCAACAAGCTACACACACACACAGAATTCCTCTCTGAGATCTACTGTAGTCTACCTCCCCTGTTCTGTTCTCCATCTGATAACGCGATGAAGCACTCACCCTAATTTACCACCCAATTTCTTGCCTTGTTTCATAAGGACATCCTGTATTCTCTGGCCTGTCCTCTCTGTGAATTACAGTAGAATGGACTGCTAATAAGTTCAGAGCCAGCTGTCTAGTGTCCAGTCTTTTTTCCTCATGTCCTGCGTTTATCTCCATGGAGGGAGATTTAGTATAGAAATTAGCCTAAGAGGAAGATATTGTCCATCTTGGCAGGGCAGGTCCTTCAGGGAAGGCTTATTCTCTGCCTGACTGTGCCAGTGGACCTACTTATATTGTGCAGCCTTATTTTATGGAGACAAGGAATTGGAAGAAGCTTTTATAGTAAAAGAGAAATTCTGATGTGTGCCTTCATTCTGAAAGGAAAAATGTACTGTCTAGGTGTTGTAAGTGGAATGTGTCATTTTGTGTCAGTTAAATTACTTGAATTTTTTTTTTTTATGCACAGGAAGGGATGCCAAACTTCCACACCCCTTGATTATGCAACACCTTTTCTTCCTGCCTGGTGTGTAGAGTTAATATTTTGGAACTTGCAAGTTGTGCTTTGGCAGAGTCCCACTTCCTGCCACTAGCAGCCCATCCCGACCGCTCTGGTTGCCTTTGGCAATGGGCCAGCAGCCAATCAGGTTGCTGGAGTGTCCCGCCTGCAGCTGTGATGCAGATGAAGTCTTCTCCTTCCGAAACGGCCGTCCATCACCAACTTCCTGTAATAGATGTGAAATGTGACATCACAAGCTGAGAGGCCATCTGCACTCCACGGGATCCTGGGCTATTTCTGTCATTGCTCAGAGCATGCGTTTGCCCTGGCGCCATTTCTGTTGATCAAGGGGTAACACAAAACTTTCCCGAGGTCAAAATGAAGATGTCAAGGATATATGACAGATGGTGGTCTCCCAGTGGCTGGAGGGGCTGGTGTAGCTTGACCTCTTAGGATAACCTCCTGGAGAGCACTGTAGGTTAAAATAGATCTATATATACTGAACAAAAATATAAACGCATCATGTAAAGTGTTGGTCCCATGTTTCATGAGCTGAAATAAAAGATCCCAAAAATGTTCCATACGTACAAAAAGCTTATTTCTCTCAAATGATGTGCACAAATTTGTTTACATCCCTGTTAGTGAGCATTTCTCCTTTGCCAAGGTAATCCATCCACCTGACAGGTGTGGCATATCAAGGAGCTGATTAAACAGCATGACAATTACACAGGTGCACCTTGTGCTGGGGGCAATACAGTGCCACTTTAAAATGTGCAGTTTTGTCACACAACCCAATGCCACAGATGTCTCAATATTTGAGGGAGCGTGCAATTGGCATGCTGACTGCAGGAATGTCCACCAGAGCTGTTGCCAGAGAATTGAATGTTAATTTCTCTACCATGTCATTTTAGAGAATTTGGCAGTACGTCCAACCGGCCTCACAACTGCAGAGCACGTGTAACCACGCCAGCCCAGGACCTCCACATCCGGCTTCTTCACCTGTGGGATCGTCTGAGACCCTCCACCCGGACAGCTGATGAAACTTTGGGTTTGCACAACCTAATAATTTCTGCACAAACTGTCAGAAACCGTCTCAGGGAAGCTCATCTGCATGCTCGTCGTCCTCACCAGGGTCTTGACCTGACTGCAGTTCGGCGTCATAACCGTCTTCAGTGGGCAAATGCTCACCTTCGATGGCCACTGGCCCGCTGGAGAAGTGTGCTCTTCACGGATTGCATGTATGGGGTTGTGTGGGTGAGCGGTTTGCTGATGTCAACGTTGTGAACAGAGCGCCCCATGGTGGCGTGGGGTTATGGTATGGACAGGCATAAGCTACGGACAAATGCGGCATGAGGTAAATGGTCACACCAGATACTGACTTGTTTTCTGATCTACACCCCTACTTTTTTTTAAGGTACAGTATCTGTGACCAACAGATGCATATCTGTATTCCCATCCATGTGAAATCCATAGATTAGGGCCTAATTTATTTATTTCAATTAACTGATTTCCTTATATGAACTGTAGCTCTCTTTAAAATTGTTGCATGTTGCGTTTATATTTTTGTTCAGTGTAGATTCAGTCATTCTGTATGGAGGACGAATAGGCCTATTTTGTCTTCAAAAGAATCCTCAAAATTATAGAGCTCACTTCAGAGGGGGGCTAGAATTAAGATATGTTGCTCTTCTAACATAACAAGAGAAGAATAGTATTTTAACTATACACAAGAATAGTATTTTAACTATACACAGATGCTAAGTAGAACCATATAGTGTTCTTCAGCTTGTCCCCAGGGACAAGGGGAACCCTTTTTGGTGCTAGTGTGTGCTTTCTTCCTGGAACCCTCTATAAACGGTTCTACCAATAACCTTTTTATCTTATGTTATCTTTAAAATTAAACTCTTTATGACAATAAATTATATATATCAAAAGGACTTTCTTTGAGGACCCTAACACAGTGGTCTGAAACGCCACAGCTGTCTGAAACTCCTAGTTTACAGACCACATCAGGCCTGCAAATCACATTATGCTGGCTTGCAAAGTGATGTGTAATTCATTTTGGAATCCAGCCAAAGTGAGGATATCCCAAAATGTTAACTTTTAATCACCCGCAACCTGTATTCAAAATGACTGCCAGGGTAGGGAAGGTTGATTACTGAGACTACCTAAACCATCTAAACTGGATCAACCATCTCAGTAACTGATGCAATAAATCCAACAACTTACCGATTGGATTAGTTTAGAAAAATGTAATTTTATTTATCTTTGTGTTGCATAAGATTAATCAACCAATCAATGCACATGCAAAAACACAGATATTGACACAACAATTCTGAAAATCAACCTGCAATTGAGCATGCTGGGAAATATGATGGCAATGGGCTTGGTCTATTCAGAGTAAAAATGACACAATTACACTCAACTCTGGTTATTAACACCAACACTGGGGTTATTTTACACCACTGAGTCACTGAGTGTTAATTTAACTCCTCAATCAACACTAGAAATGTTATACTGAAAAACACTAGCTAACACTGGCCAATTTGCTGTGTACCATACAATACACTGCTGGGTCACTCAAACTCCCTTCTATCCTCTTACTCTCTGGTCAATAAAATTACAGAAAATATTAATTTGAAAGACAAATCATGGCAAAGATATCAACTATAGGCTTTAAAAAATAGAGTCACACACTATATAAGCTGGCAGTAATTTATTCGGTAAACCACCAACGTTTTGGCATCACAGTGCCTTCTTACATTTTAGCAGACACGCTTATCCAGACCGACTTACAGGAGCAATTAGGGTTAAGGGCCTTGCTCAAGGGCACGTCGACAGACTTTTCACCTAGGCTGCGTTTCAAATACATGAAAGACACACCCTCCTCCACTTACCCTCACCTTATGCCCTTGGGGGAATCCCCACGGCCATCTTTGCCGTCGGTCCAAACAATTAGCCAAACAAGGGAAGTTGGCAACGTAAGCCCCTCAGCCCTCGTTTGTGATCGAGTGTGAGAGTGTACAATTCTGTTTACTCCGGGGCCTGAAAATCCCCATAATTCAGTTCGTGATAATTGTACATCCGCTAAGAAAAGTCAGCCAAAACGTAAAACCAACATCAATATGGAGAAGTCAACATACAAGTGTAAGTAAAAATGAATGTCAATAAGTTAGAACTTGTGCTACTAATCAAATCAAAGCAAATGTTATTTGCCACATGCGCCGAATACAACAGGTGTAGACATTACCGTGAAATGCTTACTTACAGCCCTTAACCAACAATGCATTTATTTTTTAATAAAAATTTAAAATAAAACAACAACAACAAAAAAGTGTTGTGAAAAAAAGAGCAGAAGTAAAATAAAATAACAGTAGGGAGGCTATATACAGGGGGGTACCGGTGCAGAGTCAATGTGCGGGGGCACCGGCTAGTTGAGGTAGTTGAGGTAATATGTACATGTGGGTAGAGTTAAAGTGACTATGCATAAATAATTAACAGAGTAGCAGCAGCGTAAAAAGATGGGGTGGGGGTAAGGGGGGCAGTGCAAATAGTCCGGGTAGCCATGATTAGCTGTTCAGGAGTCTTATGGCTTGGGGGTAGAAGCTGTTGAGAAGCCTTTTGGACCTAGACTTGGTGCTCCGGTACCGCTTGCCGTGCGGTAGTAGAGAGAACAGTCTATGACTAGGGTGGCTGGAGTCTTTGACAATTTTGAGGGCCTTCCTCTGACACTGCCTGGTATAGAGGTCCTGGATGGCAGGAAGCTTGGCCCCAGTGATGTACTGGGCCGTACGCACTACCCTCTGTAGTGCCTTGCGGTCGGAGGCCGAGCAGTTGCCATACCAGGTGGTGATGCAACCAGTCAGGATGCTCTCGATGGTGCAGCTGTAGAACTTTTTGAGGATCTGAGGACCCATGCCAAATCTTTTCAGTCTCCTGAGGGGGAATAGGCTTTGTCGTGCCCTCTTCACAACTGTCTTGGTGTGTTTGGACCATGATAGTTTGGTGGGGATGTGGACACCAAGGAACTTGAAGCTCTCAACCTGTTCCACTACAGCCCGTTGATGAGAATGGGGGCGTGCTCAGTCCTCTTTTTTTCCCTGTAGTCCACAATCATCTCCTTTGTCTTGGTCACGTTGAGGGAGAGGTTGTTATCCTGGCACCACACGGCCAGGTCTCTGACCTCCTCCCTATAGGCTGTCTCATCGTTGTTGGTGATCAGGCCTACCACTGTTGTGTCGTCGGCAAACTTAATGATGGTGTTGGAGTTGTCCCTGGCCATGCAGTCATGGGTGAACAGGGAGTACAGGAGGGGACTGGGCATGCACCCCTGAGGGGCCCCCGTGTTGAGGATCAGCGTGGCAGATGTGTTGTTACCTACCCTTACCACCTGGGGCGGCCCGTCAGGAAGTCCAGGATCCAGTTGCAGAGGGAGGTGTTAAGTCCCAGGATCCTTAGCTTAGTGATGAGCTTTGAGGGCACTATGGTGTTGAACGCTGAGCTGTAGTCAATGAATAGCATTCTCACGTAGGTGTTCCTCTTGTCCAGGTGGGAAAGAGCAGAGTGGAGTGCAATAGAGATTGCATCATCTGTGGATCTGTTGGGGCGGTATGCAAATTGGAGTGGGTCTAGGGTTTCTGGGATAATGGTGTTGATGTGAGCCATGACCAGCCTTTCAAAGCACTTCATGGCTACAGACGTCAGTGCTACGGGTCGGTAGTCATTTAGGCAGGTTATCTTAGTGTCCTTGGGAACGGGGACTATGGTAGTCTGCTTGAAACATGTTGGTATTACAGACTCAGTCAGGGACATGTTGAAAATGTCAGTGAAGACACTTGCCAGTTGGTCAGAACATGCTCGGAGTACACATCCTGGTAATCAGTCTGGCCCTGCGGCCTTGTGAATGTTGACCTGCTTAAAAGTCTTACTCACATCGGCTACGGAGAGCGTGATCACATAGTCATCCGGAACAGCTGGTGCTCTCATGCATGCTTCAGTGTTGCATGCCTCGAAGCGAGCATAGAAGTGGTTTAGCTCGTCTGGTAGGCTTGTGTCACTGGGCAGCTCGCGGCTGTGCTTCCCTTTGTAGTCTGTAATAGTTTTCAAGCCCTGCCACATCTGACAAGCGTCAGAGCCGGTGTAGTACGATTCAATCTTAGTCCTGTATTGACTATTTGCCTGTTTGATGGTTTGTCGGAGGGCATAGCGGGATTTCTTATAAGTGTCCGGGTTAGAGTCCCGCTCCTTGAAAGCGGCAGCTCTACCCTTTAGCTCAGTGCGGATGTTGCCTGTAATCCATGGCTTCTGGTTGGGGTATGTACGTATGGTCACTGTGGGGACGACGTCATCGATGCACTTATTGATGAAGCCAGTGACTGATGTGGTGTACTCCTCAATGCTATTTGAAGAATCCCGGAAAATGTTCCAGTCTGTGCTAGCAAAACAGTCCTGTAGCTTAGCATCTGCGTCATCTGACCACTTTTTTATTAACTGAGTCACTGGTGCTTCCTGCTTTAGGTTTTGCTTATAAGCAGGAATCAGGAGGATAGAGTTATGGTCAGATTTGCCAAATGGAGGGCGAGGGAGAGCTTTGTATGCGTCTCTGTGTGTGGAGTAAAGGTGGTCTAGAGTTTTTTTTCCTCTGGTTGCACATTTAACATGCTGGTAGAAATTAGGTAGAACGGATTTAAATTTCCCTGCATTAAAGTTCCCGCCCACTAGGAGCGCTGCCTCTGGATGAGCGTTTTCCTGTTTACATATGGCTTTATACAGCTCATTGAGTGCAATCTTAATGCCAGCATTGGTTTGTGGTGGTAAATAGACAGCTATGAAAAATATAGATGAAAACTCTCTTGGTAAATAGTGTGGACTACAGCTTATCATAAGATACTCTACCTCAAGCGAGCAAAACCTCGAGACTTCCTTAGTATTTGATTTTGTGCACCAGCTGTTGTTTACAAATATACACAGACCGCCACCCCTTGTCTTACCGGAGTCAGCCGTTCTATTCTGCCGATGTAGTGTATACAGTATCCCGTCAGCTGTATGTTGTCCATGTCGTCGTTCAGCCACGACTCGGTGAAACATAAGATATTACAGTTTTTAATGTCCTGTTGGGAGGATAACCTTAATTTTAGGTCAATTTATTTTCAAATGATTGAACGTTGGCTAATAGGATTGATGGAAGAGGCAGTTTACTCGCTCGCCGTCGGATCCTTACAAGGCACCCCGACCTACGTCCACGATATCTCAGTCTCTTTCTCCTGCGAATGACGGGGATTTGGGCCTTGTCGGGTGTCTGTAGGATATCCTTCGCGTCCGACTCATGAAGAAAATTTCTTCATCCAATACGAGGTGAATAATCGCTGTCCTAATATCCAGAAGCTCTTTTTGCTTATAAGAGACGATGGCAGAAACATTATGTACAGAATAAATTACAAATAACGCGAAAAAACACACATAATAGTACAATTGGTTAGAGGGATGTAAAACGGCAGCCATCTTCTCCAGCGTCATCATTACTAATGCACATGACTGCACAAACACGTATCGTGAAAGTAATGATGTTTTTGTTTGGTTAGCTTTTGGAAACGTTAGCTAGCCATACAACTTTCCCTGACATCACACTTATACATTGTAATTTTCGATTTACCTTGTATAGTCGGATGGGTAGTATTCGATGTCTGCGGATGCGTTGTCTTCTAGCCAAGATACGAAATACAATCATAATTGACTGTAGCGCATATAAAGCACACACAACAGCTACCGGTGGTTCCACGATGACTGAAAACACAACCTTGGGAGGAACGAGTGACGAATTTCCAGCCTGTATTCATTCTTGTGTGTCAACTCATCATCAAATCAAATTGTATTTGCCACATGCGCCGAATACAACAGGTGTAGACATCACAGTGAAATGCTTACTGTAGCAACATGCAGTTTTGAAAAAATAAAAAAGTAAAATAAAAAAGTGTTAAGTAAAAAAAATCAAAGCAAATAACTAAAGAGCAGCAGTAAAGTAAAATAACAGTAGGGAGGCTATATATAGCGGGGTACCGGTACAGAGTCAATGTGCGGGGGCACCGGTTAATCGAGGTAATTGAGGTAATATGTACATGTGGGTAGAGTTAAAGTGACTATGCATAAATAATAAACAGAGTAGCAGCAGCGTAAAAGAGGGGGATGGGGTGGTGGGGCAGTGCAAATAGTCTGGGTAGCCATGATTAGCTGTTCAGGAGTCTTATGGCTTGGGGGTAGAAGCTGTTGAGAAGCCTTTTGGACCTAGACTTGGCGCTCCGGTACCGCATGAGAAGTGTCCACTTAATTTGAGGGCTGAGGGTGTTTCTTTTACGTGTTTGGAATGCAGCCCTAGTAAGCTCGGGGATTCAAACCAGCGACCTTTCGGTTACTGGCCCAACTTTATTAACCGCTAGGCTACAGTGCCTTCTTCAGGGTCAAGAAGGCACTGTGATGCCAAAACGTTGATGGTTTACCCGATAAATTACTGGGAGCTTATACAGTGTCTTGAAAAAGCATTGTATTTGAATCTGTGCTTGAAATCCAATACTTGACTGAAGGGCCTTACAGATGTTGTATGTATTTGTAAGTCGCTCTGGATAAGAGCGTCTGCTAAATGACGAAAATATAATGTAAATGTATTGGGGATGGAGGAAGGGTTAGTCATTTAATAATCATGTCAACCCCTATTATTTCACACACAGTGAGTCCATGTAACTTTTTATGTGATTTATTAAGCCACATTTTACTCCTGAACTAATTTAGGATTGCCTAAACAAAGCGGCTGAATATTTATACAATGACTATATTTTATTAATTACATTTTTATTAATCTTAAATAAAACAAAAACCAAATCTTCCACTTTGACATTACACAATATTTTGTGTAGATTGTTGACAAAAAATTACAATTAAATACATTTTAATCCCACTTTGTAACACAACAAAATGTTACGAAATCCAAGGGGTCTGAATACTTTTGCGACTCTTTATTTTTGTAGCCTACAGTTTACTCGCCGTTAGTCAGCAACTCAACTAACTTTTTGGGTGTGGGCCAGCTCATGCTTTTCACTAAAGATATCAACTATCTCAGTAGGGTATATGTAAAATGATTAAGGGAATACCAGATACATGCACATATATTCCCATAATATAGGTACAGTTTAAAACATTCTCACACTTATCTTTTTAAATGTATCAGATTACTCAAACTCCTGTTGTTAAAGTGTAAACACTGAAGTAAACACTAATGCTCAGGCACTTTCTAAAAGAAAGAACAAAAATTACAATTTAAAAAACGAATACAGATTCAGAAGAGTTCTATGTAGAACCCTTCTTACCTTCCAAAGAATCCTTCTTGCCTTCCAAACAATCACCAAAGAACCCTTTCTTCCAAAAACGGTTCTTAGGATAAAAAAGGGTCTAGGTAGAACCCTTTGCCTTACAAAGAACCATCGTCTTCCGAAAAAGGGTTCTTCAGATGAAAACGGTTCTTGGTAGAACCCTATCCCTCTGCATAGAACCCTTTTGGAACCCTTTTTTCTAAGAGTGTAGGTTCATAGCGGGTTATGAGCCTAAAATAGTTAATGGCATGATGCAGGAGCTGGAGCCTTGTGGAGAGTGCCCATCAGCCCTCTGAGTGACGAATGGAGGCCCACAGAGACACCACCTTTCCAGGCTAAGGTGATGGACTAGCAACAGTGGGGTATGAAAGGGGGATGAGGAAGGTGCTGGCCAAAATGGGGCAAATGGGAGGCACCCTCCCTGCCTCCTCTAGTATTCTAGGGAATGTTAGCTTCCATACTCTGTGTGTGTGTGTGTGTGTGTACGTGTGCGTGTGCGTGTGCATGTGTGTGTGCATGCGCAGGTGCATGTGTGTTCACTGACAAGAAACAAAGGCATGGACCTCCACCCAGACACTCCATTCAGCCCAAGGATGGATTTTTTATGAGTTAACTGCTTTGGGTAATATAATTTCACCTATAGGGCCTAGGATTTATGTTTAATGGGTCAATTCTGACCTTTGAAAGAAATTGAAAAAATGAAAAACGATTGAATCACTTTCTTTATATATTTTTTCACGGGCACTTGTTTCAATCACAAAGGTGTGACAGATAGACAGGTCAAATCTGAACATCAACAAGGAAATGACAACAAGAGGTGAACGATTATGTCTCTGTGACATTTCATAATTTGTCTGTCTGGTAAAGAACACATTCGTAACAACAAAGCACCTAGACTGGGGAACCTCTGTGTCCATCTCTGATGGAATATGGATTATTTGTAGTTGTCACTAATGTTTTTTCATGAGCTCTGGCCCTATGAATTATAATTGTACATGAGGAAATGTTTCTCTCATTGTTTTCCCTATTGGCATAACAGTATTTATGTGTGTACTGATTCATCCAGATTGACCACAGTGTTTGTTTACTGTTTTCTAGATTTTTCCTTAATCTAAATCATCTTGTTATTATCTGTGTTTGTTGTCTAATCCAGCCCAGCGTCATGGCAACAGCATGCAGAGTGGCCACACAGTTTTATGATGGAGTGTTTCAAGTTATTGATGCCCTCCATAATGTGGTTGGTGCTGAGGGCTAGACTTATGAATTTAAATAAAGCCTAGGTGGTAAGTAATTGCCGCTATGTGATGCCTTCCACCGTCGTGTTTTTGGCTGACCAGACTGAAATGCAGTTGATTTACCCTCACTTAGTGTGGAACACAGTGTGTTGTATCCTGGTAATTTATATGCCACATTTCTCTACTGGTTATTGCTTAGTTATTTACTGCAAATGGTTCTATTCGTTCTGTGAGGGAGAAGCTAGGGCTTTATTTTTTTAAATTAATAGTAGAGCGTTGGAGGCAGGATTTAGAGGCTTTGTAACTCCAGTAAAGGCCTCCCAGCCAGGGAGAAATTGCCGTATTGTTGACTAAACTAAAGGCCAACAGCGCCATATGTTCATGTTATAGAAAATAACCTTAACACGGTCCCCTCAGACATGAAGCTGGGAAGAAATGTTGCCCGCACTTTCCTCGACTACTACAGGCACAACAACTTCATCGATGACAACAAACCACAAATCCCAAATCACATCAACACGTAATGTTTTTAATGACACATTTCTATAACTTGTCAGTTTACATCCTTTTTGTTTAACTTGATCATATTCACTAATATTTGTGTTTTTGTGTCCTCAGTACGGAGGTATTGTCCCAGGGTCGACTGGGGAATGGAACTGGGAATAAGAAGACCTCGGGGTGTGAGAGAGGAGCAGAGAGGAAGAACCTGGGACTTAAAGATTAGACCACTAGACACCAGGCAGCGCCACAACATACTGGAAACACCAGTCCAGTCTGACTACTGTATAGAGGCTCCTGACTCACAGGCCTATACTACATCCACACAGCCCTCATGAAAATTAGATGCACCAGTCTGAGATAAAGGACTCATTTTCACAAACGGATCACGTATGGATAGCATGTTAATTGGAGGATATTTACCCATGGGATTTCATTAGAGCATGTTGCTCTGACTTTGTATGAAATGTATGGGACCGATCAAGGTGAAACATATACATCTCATGCTCCATTTGAGGACTTCATATGTCATTCTTATATATTACCACAATGTGCTTTTTCCATTGTAGGTGTTGCTTTTTATTCAGATGTATTTACGTATGTCATTGTAAATAAGTGCATGTGTTTTCTCTTGTACGTAACTTATTTTGTGTTTATCTTGCCTCTCTCTAGCATACATTATTTGGAAGGGTTCAATGGGAGGGGTAACCCATTTCTGTTTAGTCATGACCTTATCAGTATCTAAGTATTGTGTTGATAAAAACTATGAAATATAACACACATTTGTAAGTTTGTCAAATTAATGTTCAGTCATTGTCAGAGTATTAGTTTACACAGGTGTTTATGATTCAAAGAAACAGACTTGGGTTCAGTTTGATTTAAACTGAACTCATTTCATGGATAATAAAATTTTACTCAAGAATTTTAAGTCCCTATAGAAAATGGTGTGCATCTCTCAAGTATGAATTTAATTACCTAAATTCACTGATACCCATTCACTTCCCTTTCTTACTGTAATGTAAACATCTATTTAACCTATCTGTTCAGAGCACTGAGTGCTTTTTCACTGCATTATGTAAAACACGATCCATGGGATTTGCTCAATACAAAGGCATAAGTAGGAGAGCGAGAGAGAATGGTACATTAGTCAAGTGAAGCGTGAAGAACAACATGTATTTTTTCAGACCAGTCATTTGGAAGAAGTGAGGCAATCACTCAGCATAACAGCATAAACAAATTACTGTTACATGGTTGACGAAAAGATGGAGAGGCTGAATGAGAATGACGAAAGACATTTGTCTTTTGATGCTTTTACTGTCAGACTTTGACCTGTCCAACACTGTAGCGTATGTTAGCACATCACTCTATCTACCTCTCTCTCTCTCTCTCTCTCTCACACACACACACACACACAAAATCTGCAGACACACACACACACACACACACACAGGGAAATGCTTCCTTATATTCAAAGTGTCACGGTTCAGACAGACGACCAGAGGACCACAATTGCGTCACACCAGAAAGTTTATTAAACTTAAGGGAAGAGGGAAGTAGGGAGTGAATGAAGGCTCCAGGGGTAACAGGGGTCCCGTCCAATGCGCTGGGTCTGTGCCCCCCCCAGTGGCAGCGATGCGTCCTATGAAGCCGGTGGTGGGTGGTCCAGAAGTCCTGGGGGGGGGAGACACAGACACAACAGGGCGGAATGAAACCAGGCAGCAGTACAGTTCAAGGGAAATCCAAAATACGTAGTAGCAAGGCAGAAGGCTGGTCAGAGTTACCGGGATTGAAGAGTAGTCAGGAGTCGTAATGGCAGAAGCAGGTCTGGATCTCCTGAGGCAGAAGAGTATCCAAAAAAACAGGCAGGTCCGGGGTCACAAAACCAGGGTGAGCCAGAAGCGCGAGCAAACAGGTTCCGGGTGTGAGCTTTGCAGACGATCTGACACCGGAGAGCTGAAAGACAGGGCCTTAAATACTGGGAGAGGTAGTGGGTAATGCAGCGCAGCTGGCAGAGTAATTAGAGCAGAGCAGAGCAGGGACAGGTGGAGCTAGTTAGGCTGAGTAGAGAGAGTGGTGAGCAGAGTGGAAGAAAATTAAGGTGGTAACCCGGTGGAGTGAGAGGCCCATGACACAAAGAGCATAGTCCACACTGTGCTGCTATAATTTTAAGCTTTATCTAGAGCCATTATTCTCTGTTGCTTGCTCCACTAGACTGGGCATATTACTTTCTAATTATTTGTAAACAGCTATGCATGCATCATTCTTAATACAGTTGAAGTCGGAAGTTTACATACACTTAGGTTGGAGTCATCAATACTCGTTATTCAACCACTCCACAAAGTTCTTGTTAACAAACTATAGTTTTGGCAAGTCGGTTAGGACATCTACTTTGTGCATGACACAAGTCATTTTTCCAGCAATTGTTTACAGACAGATTATTTCACTTATAATTCACTGGATCACAATTCCAGTGGGTCAGAAGTTTACATACACTAAGTTGAATGTGCCTTTAAACAGCTTGGAAAATTCCAGAAAATGATGTCATGGCTTTAGAAGCTTCTGATTGGCTAATCGACATCATTTGAGTCAATTGGAGGTGTACCTGTGGATGTATTTCAAGGCCTACCTTCAAACTCAGTGCCTCTTTGCTTGACATTGTGGGAAAATCAAAAGAAATCAGCCAAGACCTCAGAAAAAAAATTGTAGACCTCCACAAGTCTGGTTCATCCTTGGGAGCAATTTCCAAACGCCTGAAGGTACCACGTTCATCTGTACAAACAGTAGTACGCAAGTATAAACACCATGGGACCACGCAGCCGTCATACCGCTCAGGAAGGAGACGCGTTCTGTCTCCTAGAGATGAACGTACTTTGGTGCGAAAAGTGACAATCAATCCCAGAACAACAGCAAAGGACCTTGTGAAGATGCTGGAGGAAACAGGTACAAAAGTATCTACTGTGGGGGGGAAAAGTATTTAGTCAGACACCAATTGTGCAAGTTCTCCCACTTAAAAAGATGAGAGAGGCCTGTAATTTTCATCATAGGTACACGTCAACTATGACAGACAAAATGAGAAAAAGAAATCCAGAAAATCACATTGTAGGATTTTTTATGAATTTATTTGCAAATTATGGTGGAAAATAAGTATTTGGTCAATAACAAAAGTTTCTCAATACTTTGTTATATACCCTTTGTTGGCAATGACACAGGTCAAACGTTTTCTGTAAGTCTTCACAAGGTTTTCACACACTGTTGCTGGTATTTTGGCCCATTCCTCCATGCAGATCTCCTCTAGAGCAGTGATGTTTTGGGGCTGTCGCTGGGCAACACGGACTTTCAACTCCCTCCAAAGATTTTCTATGGGGTTGAGATCTGGAGACTGGCTAGGCCACTCCAGGACCTTGAAATGCTTCTTACGAAGCCACTCCTTCGTTGCCCGGGCGGTGTGTTTGGGATCATTGTCATGCTGAAAGACCCAGCCACGTTTCATCTTCAATGCCCTTGCTGATGGAAGGAGGTTTTCACTCAAAATCTCACGATACATGGCCCCATTCATTCTTTCCTTTACACGGATCAGTCGTCCTGGTCCCTTTGCAGAAAAACAGCCCCAAAGCATGATGTTTCCACCCCCATGCTTCACAGTAGGTATGGTGTTCTTTGGATGCAACTCAGCATTCTTTGTCCTCCAAACACGACGAGTTGAGTTTTTACCAAAAAGTTCTATTTTGGTTTCATCTGACCATATGACATTCTCCCAATCCTCTTCTGGATCATCCAAATGCACTCTAGCAAACTTCAGACGGGCCTGGACATGTACTGGCTTAAGCAGGAGGACACGTCTGGCACTGCAGGATTTGAGTCCCTGGCGGCGTAGTGTGTTACTGATGGTAGGCTTTGTTACTTTGGTCCCAGCTCTCTGCAGGTCATTCACTAGGTCCCCCCGTGTGGTTCTGGGATTTTTGCTCACCATTCTTGTGATCATTTTCACCCCACGGGATGAGATCTTGCGTGGAGCCCCAGATCGAGGGAGATTATCAGTGGTCTTGTATGTCTTCCATTTCCTAATAATTGCTCCCACAGTTGATTTCTTCAAACCAAGCTGCTTACCTATTGCAGATTCAGTCTTCCCAGCCTGGTGCAGGTCTACAATTTTGTTTCTGGTGTCCTTTGACAGCTCTTTGGTCTTGGCCATAGTGGAGTTTGGAGTGTGACTGTTTGAGGTTGTGGACAGGTGTCTTTTATACTGATAACAAGTTCAAACAGGTGCCATTAATACAGGTAACGAGTGGAGGACAGAGGAGCCTCTTAAAGAAGAAGTTACAGGTCTGTGAGAGACAGAAATCTTGCTTGTTTGTAGGTGACCAAATACTTATTTTCCACCATAATTTGCAAATAAATTCATTAAAAATCCTACAATGTGATTTCTCAATTTGTCTGTCATAGTTGATGTGTACCTATGATGAAAATTACAGGCCTCTCTCATCTTTTTAAGTGGGAGAACTTGCACAATTGGTGGCTGACTAAATACTTTTTTCCCCCACTGTATATCCACAGTAAAACGAGTCCTATATCGACATAACCTGAAAGGCCGCTCAGCAAGGAAGAAGCCACTGCTCCAAAACCGCCATAGAAAAGTCAGACTACAGTTTGCAACTGCACAAGGGGACAAAGATCGTACTTTTTGGAGAATTGTCCTCTGGTCTGATTAAACAAAAATTTAACTGTTTGGCCATAATGACCATTGTTATGTTTGGAGGAAAAAGGGGGTGGCTTGCAAGCTGAAGAACACCATCCCAACCAGGAAGCACAGGGGTGGCAGCATCATGCTGTGGGGGTGATTTGCTGCAGGAGGGACTGGTGCACTTCACAAAATAGATGGCATCATGAGGAAGAAAAATGATGTGGATATATTGAAGCAACATCTCAAGACATCAGTCAGGAAATTAAAGCTTGATCGCAAATTGGACTTCCAAATGGACAATGACCCCAAGCATACTTCCAAAGTTGTGGCAAAATGGCTTAAGGACAACAAAGTCAAGGTATTGGAGTGGCCATCACAAAGCCCTGACCTCAATCCTATAGAAAATGTGTGGGCAGAACTGAAAAAGCGTGTGCGAGCAAGGAGGCCTACAAACCTGACTCAGTTACACCAGCTCTGTCAGGAGGAATGGACCAAAATTCACCCAACTTATTGTGGGAAGCTTGTGGAAGGCTACCCAACACGTTTGACCCAAGTTAAACATTTTAAAGGCAATGCTACCAAATACTATTTGAGTGTATGTAAACTTCTGACCCACTGGGAATGTGATGAAAGAAATAAAAGCTGAAATATATCGTTCTCTCTACTATTATTCTGACATTTCATATTCTTAAAATAAAGAGGTGATCCTAACTGACCTAAGACAGGGAATTTCTACTAGGAATAAATGTCAGGAATTGTGAAAAACTGAGTTGAAATGTATTTGGCTAAGGTGTATGTAAACTTCCGAATTCAACTGTACATGCGTGGCGGGATATAAAGTCCACTTATTTGATCACTCTGGTCTATCGATTGTCAGGACATCGTAACTTAGAAAATTCTATTGATTCTCAATCTGCCCAATAAATGGTTTTAGACTTTTGTTGCGTCCACTGAACTATGGAATGCAGATTTGATTGAATTCCAGTTTTATTTTCCCTCAAGAGTCACATGACCACCAATATCTCTGCTTCCTGTTAGTTTGGCAGCTATGACAACAATGTTTGAAAATGGGTGGGTTGACACCTCAAAAGAAGCTTTCCTCCTCCAAAATGTCTCAGAAAGCTCTGAAATGCACAAGTACAGTGAAATGCCTTTCTTGTAAGCTCTAAATCCAACAATGCAGTAATAAATAACAATGTAATACTACAAATAACATAAGGTAGAATGAAAACACAAGAGAAAGAAAAATAAGAAGAACACAAGAAAATAAGTAAGCATACTATAAGTACAACCTGATATGTTATTTATTCTCACTAAGTTTTTACTTTATCAATAATGCAAATAATATCCCACTCAATAATATTTGCCACTCAGCTAGCTAGCAAATGTTAGCTAGCAAACGTTAGCTTGCTATCTATCTTCCAACCATCAATATACACTATTACATACACTAGTATAGCCTAAAACTTTTGCAGCCAACTGCTCCCACTGTGAACAAAAGTAAACTCCCAAGTGAAATAGCTAGCTTGCCAGCCCATAGGCTCTATGCACGCATCACTTCCGCATTAGCGTAAGGATGCTTGAGCATTTCCGGTTACCGGAAAAAAACATTAGACAGTGACAGTAGACCGTTATGATGGCAGAGATGAAGTTTACAAGGTGTTTGCTGGCGTTCCCTAAAGTATCTGTTAATGATATACAGAGGGTCGTCCGGACATCCAGTACGACACCACGTAGCAAACTGGATAAAGGCTTCACATTTTACGTTTCTTCTTTTCTTTGCAACTTTGAAGGTAATATGCTAACGCTAGCTAGCCTGAGCTAGAAGCCTTGCTTTGGTGTTTTAAGTCATGACTCCGTCCTGCTTCAGGTTAGTCATGCTTTAAATAAAGTTTAATCATGTGTATATACCTCTCACTTCATGTGTTTGTACTTTTATGAAAGTATCAGGTAAAAACAGGGCTACAAATGAGATCTCTGTGAGAGCCCACTGCTACCGCTCAATGAAGAAACTAAAGCCACCACACCAGCTGAGAGTAGGACTAGATTATTGGCATTGCCAGTGTGAGGGACGTCATCAGTCTTTGCTACACTTCGTGCTCTTGTCACCCGTATGATCTTGCAGGTGGCTGGCTCTATCTGCTTCCAAAAGGCCATCAGGTGGGCATGACTTGCAAACCTGTGGGACTTACGTGTTACATTTCTATATGTTAAGTGTCTATACACAACATTAAATTGCAAGCATGTTAGCATCCTTATTGACAGTTATACAACATCTTAGAACATTTGGCACTAAGGTCAGAAACTGGACCACGCACATGTCAGTCCTTTTGCTTACTGCTCTTCTCACTATTTTAAAATACAATTAATGCGCTAGTAGATAGCCTAGATCTAGATAGTTTTAGATAGATACTTTACTCATCCCGAGGGAAATTCAAGGTTTCCAGTAGCTTACAACAACACACACCACACATGCAACATTTAAACAGATAATAATACTAGTCATTGTTGAAAGCTCAAATACATAGGCCTATATATTAAACACATTGGACATTTTAATTTACCTTGTGAAAAACCTTATGTCATAATCAGATCCAGCAAACCGCTCCAAGCAGAACTTGCTGCTGATAGTTATCTCCTCAATTTGATTTTGGAGCCTTGCTATCTCTACACTAAGTTTTTCATTGTGGTCAAGGGACATATCCAGCGCAGCAGGTTCAGTACTGTTGCAGTAGTCATGGTCAGGAGGACAGTCCAATTCCACAGACCGATCATTCATGGTTTCTGTGTTGGGACGCTTGGTCCTTTCCCAAACTCCGGGCCGTGGGGCTGGAAGACTGAAATTGTTCAATTGAAACAGCACTGGAACTGCTCCCTTCTTCAGACGTCTGCGCCCAGCTGGAGTCGGAGGCTCTATCACATCTTCACTTAGAAAGTTTCGGCTGCAGACTCGTGTGTTTGTTGTAAGAAAGTTGACTCGTCGAATGTTAATCACCCACCGTTTATGTAATTCACTGTCTTTGGGAAAAGTAAAAAAAAATAACAGAAGAATAGCATCTGGCAGACACTGTACATTGGTACATTGCGGCACACACAGTGATGGCTGGAAGAGCTGTCATCCCGTTTTTGAAAGGACACTTTCGTACATTTACACGTCATCGTGTTATAAGTCAAGACGAAGTATTACAAGTAAAAACATTAACATAAACATTAAGATAAACAACAACAACAACGAAAATGAAACGTTTCGGATGTTTTTGATGACAAGCATTCAATGCTAGCATACGGTAGCACAGCATTCTACGATAACCGGAAGTTTACATCCATCCTGAGATTTAACCGGAAATACATCATGCTCGCCTGTGCATATCGCCTATCGGGTTTGTCTCATGGACTGTAAAAAAAAAATGGACGAAGCCATCGATGACATCACCCCATTTTTTCCTATGAGAATGCTCAGTGGCACGTTTGAAAATCAGAAAGTGTAATTTCAGCGTGTCACCATCTTGCTACATGGAGCAGTTTGAACTACTCTAGGAAGTGACGTTGCAGGCTAGCTCATTGCTGCCCCCTCTCATTGAGTATATACAATTGAAGGCTGACCGAGGTACTGCAGGCTGCCTTTAGCAACTCAATTATCCTTTTAACTTCGACTGTGTGTGATTTTAAAGTAATCGGTTCAAGGAAGTACATCTTGTGAAATAGAAGCAATTATTGGTACCATGATTGTGTTCGATTTTTGTTATTATATCCACGAACCACGAAGATTTCCCCATTCACTATAATGGGGGATCCTGTTTTCTGGAAACAATGCCTGCAGTACCGCGGCCGGCCTTCAACTTGAAATCCTCAATGCGAGGGGGCAGTCGTTCTCCTCTGGTTTGTCTCTAGCTAGCTAATAAATAGTAATGGCTTCTTTTTATAGGCACTAACTCCGCCATGGTTTGTTGGACAAAGCCTATTAGGAAAACGAATGGCGTTTTTGCAGGGTTTTTGGATAAACGCAGAAAATAAGGTCTGTGGTAAACACAGGCTTAGAAGATCTAATACTTTTTGTTCTATGAGATAATCTTCAGCTAACATCACTTTTTGTGAATTTTGCAGAGTTTATGTAATAATAAAACACTCATGTTAGCTGACTGCTATTACGTATAAGGTCTCCTAATACTGTGTTAACCTTATCCAAAACACAATTCTTTCCCCATTAATTTTTCCCAAAGGGATGGCTGAACGAACCAGAGGTAACTTCTTTCCGGCTTATAGAACTACAAGCTGGCGAGCTCTGTAGCTCCTACCTAGCAACTTGTTGCACAAAGCAAGCAATTAGCCTTGTAATGTTAGCTATCTACAGTTGATTTGTTTGATTACAGATTACTTGTCCAGGTTGTATTACCCAATCAGGAAGACATATGCCTGAGTGTCTGCATCATGGGACAGTTCAAGAAGACTTTCTGTCTGCCTCCTGTATTTCCTCTTTTATTCCATGAGAAGATGGTCTTTGTGAAGGTAAGAAGGATAGAAACCTCACTCTTTACCCCGACCAACAACGTTGCTTAGAGGAAGACAAAACAACCTTATTGTCATCCTCAAACTTGCTTTCATATGCTCTTTATCTCTCTCTAAAGACGTTCACAGGAGCTGCTGACCCCGGTCCCATTGCAGACCTAGAAGGTAGTAGTATCTTTCTCATTTTGAGCCTTTCTGTGATATCATTCCATAATATTAAACATCGTATGTCTCTGTGTTATATTCCCTTAGCTGACACAACATCCTTTGAACTGATTCAGCTTGGCCCCGATTCCGACCCGAGTTAAGCACCGTAAATGGAACGTTACATAGCCGCGGGAAGTAGGGGTGCTGAGGGCGCTGCAGCACCCCCTGAAAAAGCGTAATTACATTTTGTTTTTAATCAAATAAATGAAAGAAATATTTTTTCACAAAAGTAGTGGACTGGGCCTTTATTAGTCCTGTATTAGCAGACCGATATCGCTGTCTGTAGCGCGGGCCCCCCAAAAATTCAGCCCCCCCCAACTAAAAGTACTTTATTTTTTCTAATAGAAATAACAGCATTCTCCATGCACTGGAATTTACAACTTGATAAGAGTGATTGATAAGAGCTAAGTAAATTAGTAATCTGTTTGGATAAGGGAATTGAAAATATAAATGACACTTGTTTTAGATCTATTTGACCTTATAATCGCTGACAAATGTGAAACCAGTAATATGGCAGCAAACTGAATATCAACATATCAACTTTCCCACAGTAAAGTTTATGAAATTCTGTGCCAATATGCAGAATTTTATTTTACTTAATTGTACAGCCTTTTAACTTACAGGGATGAGCACTCTTGAATGTCTTAATTATGGACTACCCCAAATTTCTCTGTTTCCTTTTTCTATAATGTTAAATATTAGCCACTATCAATATCGACCTTCAGTAGGCGTAATAATAACACATATTCAACTGCCAATTTACTGTTAGTTCCCTTCAGTTGGTATAGCCTACATTATCATTCCATTTAATTACATTGTTTTGTTTACCTTCATTTGCTTCCTCTGTAAATCCCATTACGGCTATGTGGTTGTTGCTGAGGATCATTAGTAACAATTGATAATATAAAAAAAGAAATGTAGGCTAATTAAATCGTTATGGAGCAGAGGGCAGACCAAGCCTTAAAAGTTTGAACCCGACGCATGGCGCAATACTTGTCTGTGTCATCACACAGTTCCATGGTCAGTGCAGGCAATAGAGGAGGGTATATCCTACTATTGTACACTATTCTCCCTATTATACTTCTATGTACACTAATCTTACAACATTACCATGGGTTAAAAAATGGAATGTGCCAATTTTCAGAATTCGTCACTAAAGGCTCACCAAACCAGATCCTCTCTTGACTTTTCTCTGGTGTTAATGAGCATAGCTATACATAGAAAAGCATTAAGCTATATATTCCTATGTGGTTTTAAAGGGAGATATTTTGGCCACTATTGAAGAGAACACCAGGCCCCAAGCTGACGCCATCGCCTAGAGCCGGTGGTCCCAATAGAGAGACGCTGATGAGGAGATCCATCTCTTTCCCTGTTGGTGCACCGCCTCCTCCACAGGCTTTGTCATATATGTTAAACATCTCCAAAGCCATTTCCCTTCCATTTTGTTTTCTTGAGAATGCAACGATGGTAGATGTTGTGTTTGCACATTTATATTTCAAGCAGTGTGTTATCTGAAGTCACCTTTCTTGTTTGGTTTCCATCACCTTGTTAAAGGCTTTTGTTTTCTACTGTCCCTTCAGGGAATCTCTCCCAAAGTGGAATTTGCAAGCACAGCCATCATTAAGGAATGTGATGGGAAAGATAGCCAGCCTCAGCCTGCCTCCTTTGTAAGTGTGTGTCCTCTCCTCTCTGTCCTCATCACACCCAGTGTTCCCGCGATCATAAAGAATTGTGTTCAGCTGTGAGAGATTTGGATGATACCCAGACAGCCACGGTTGACAGGAAGGAGATGAGGGTTTCTCATTGCCACACAAGACAGTGATCCAAATGGCTCTTTGGTTTTAAAGCATGTCTTATACAATATTTCCCATTATCTTTGCTCTTGTGTTCTTTTGAATTGATGCTCCCATTTCACTATAAGATCACTTAATGGTGGGAGTACATTAAATATATTTTGTGTAGTCAGTTTAGGTTTGCAGCCTGTATTGGAATTTATTGTATAGCTCCACATATAGTGAGCTAAACATGTATATACTTAAGCTGTATCAATTATCCTTACACTCGTCAAGACCCTTGACTTAGACGCTTGGCGTGCGGTAGCAGAGAGAACAGTCTATGACTTGGGTGGCTGAAGTCATTGATCATATTTAGGGCCTTCCTCTGACACCGCCTGGTATAGAGGTCCTTTATGGCAGGGAGCTCGGCCCCAGTAATGTACTGGTACCCTCTTTAGCACCTTGCGGTCGGATGCCAAGCAGTTGGCAGGGAGTTCGGCCCCAGTGCGGATGTTGCCTGTAATCCATGGCTTCTGGTTGGGGTATGTACGTACAGTCACTGTGGGGATGATGTCGTCGATGCACTTATTAATGAAGCCGGTGACTGATGTGGTAAACTCCTCAATGCCATCGGCTGAATCCCAGAACATATTCCAGTCTGTGCTACCAAAACAGTCCTGTAGCTTAGCATCCGCTTCATCTGACCACTTCCGTATTAAGTGTGTCACTGGTACTTCCTGTTTGAATCAGGAGGATAGCGTTATGGTCAGATTTGCGAAATGGAGGGCGAGGGAGAGCTTCGTATGTGTTTCTGTGTGTGGAGTAAAGGTGATCTAGAGTTTTGCACAGGTGACATGCTGGTAGAAATGAGGCAAAACAGATTTCAATTTCCCTGCATTAAAATCACCAGCTACTAGGAGCACCGCCTCTGGATGAGCATTTCCTTGTTTGCTTATGGCCCTATAGATTGGTTGGTTGTTTAGCAACAAAACCGAGGCGTGCACAATTATGGGGCAAAACAGACGGGTTTGGCTTAGATTGTTGACAACATTTAAGCTATATTTAGTCTACATTGTTTATTGAAAAAATAAATACATTTGCACAATGACCACTTGTTGTCTCTCAAATACATTGTTACAGTTGTTGGTTAGTTAGCTAGCAAATTATTTGCCTTATTAGCATTGACATGATATCAGTCAAAACACCTCAAAGACATGGTATCAATAACAAGATTAAATGAGCTGAAACAAGCTGCTTACGATTCTCCACATGGCAGTTTCTTGTCATTCTTGCTAGAAATCTGGCCATTTAGAATCACAACTACATGCTGACTTCTGCCCCATGGAAGCGCGCACATCGTTTTCGTGACATTGTCAGTTAACCCATCTATGCTTGTTGAGTGTGGTCTTAGTGGCAGCATCGATTTGTGGTGGTAAATAGACAGCTATGAAAAATATAGATGAAAACTCTCTTGGTAAATAGTATGTTCTACAGCTTATCATGAGGTATGCTAACTCAGGCGAGCAGAACCTCGAGACTTCCTTAAAACCCTTTCCTGCAGTCAAAGGACCTAGTGGCCTCATGGGTGGAATGTTATTAATATTTTTAAAAATCTGCAGAAAATCTGGTGTTTCTATGTCAAACATTTTTTTAAATATATTTTCAGTTTTCTGTGATGTATATAAAGTGTAATATTGCAAACAAAAAATGTAATACAT
The DNA here is from genome assembly GCF_964263955.1 of Coregonus lavaretus. NCBI lineage: Eukaryota > Metazoa > Chordata > Actinopteri > Salmoniformes > Salmonidae > Coregonus > Coregonus lavaretus. The sequence goes on along the minus strand of NC_140008.1, from coordinate 22,120,475 downwards.
TTCAACTCTATATCTGACATGGTCCAGGCGTTTTCTTTATTTTAAGCCCATAACCACGTGTGTGAGGTATATACTTTTGTTTCAAAGTAGATTTGTTTAAGACTACCAAGAAACACTGTGTGTGACCCTGATTTAGCCCACTGTAGTTAATATTAGAGATTGCACACCAGCTTTTGTTAACAAAGAGACACACCCCTCCCCCATAACCTTACCCAACGCTGTCATATGGTCTTGACGATGCATAGAAAAACCAGCCAGATGTACAGTGCATTCGGAAAGTATTCAGACCACTTGACTTTTTCCACATTTTGTTACGTTACAGCCTTATTCTAAAATTGATTACATTTGTTTTTTTTCCCTCATCAATCTACACACAATACCACATAACGACAAAACAAAAACAAGAAAGACATTTTAGAAATGTGTGTATATATATACAGTGAGGGAAAAAAGTATTTGATCCCCTGCTGATTTTGTACGTTTGCCCACTGACAAAGAAATGATCTGTCTATAATTTTAATGGTAGGTTTATTTGAACAGTGAGAGACAGAATAACAACAACAAAATCCAGAAAAACGCATGTCAAAAATGTTATAAATTGATTTGCATTTTTATGATGGAAATAAGTATATGACCCCCTCTCAATCAGAAAGATTTCTGGCTCCCAGGTGTCTTTTATACAGGTAACGAGCTGAGATTAGGAGCACACTCTTAAAGGGAGTGCTCCTAATCTCAGCTTGTTACCTGTATAAAAGACACCTGTCCACAGAAGCAATCAATCAATCAGATTCCAAACTCTCCACCATGGCCAAGACCAAAGAGTTCTCCAAGGATGTCAGGGACAAGATTGTAGACCTACACAAGGCTGGAATGGGCTACAAGACCATCGCCAAGCAGTTTGGTGAGAAGGTGACAACAGTTGGTGCGATGATTCGCAAATGGAAGAAACACAAAAGAACTGTCAATCTCCCTCGGCCTGGGGCTCCATGCAAGATCTCACCTCGTGGAGTTACAATGATCATGAGAACGGTGAGGAATCAGCCCAGAACTACACAGGAGGATCTTGTCAATGATCTCAAGGCAGCTGGGACCATAGTCACCAAGAAAACAATTGGTAACACATTACGCTGTGAAGGACTGAAATCCTGCAGCGCCCGCAAGGTCCCCCTGCTCAAGAAAGCACATATGCAGGGCCGTCTGAAGTTTGCCAATGAACATCTGAATGATTCAGAGGAGAACTGGGTGAAAGTGTTGTGGTCAGATGAGACCAAAATGGAGCTCTTTGGCATCAACTCAACTCGCTGTGTTTGGAGGAGGAATGCTGCCTATGACCCCAAGAAGACCATCCTCACCGTCATACATGGAGGTGGAAACATTATGCTTTGGGGGTGTTTTTCTGCTAAGGGGACAGGACAACTTCACTGCATCAAAGGGACGATGGACGGGGCCATGTACCGTCAAATCTTGGGTGAGAACCTCCTTCTCTCAGCCATGGCATTGAAAATGGGTCGTGGATGGGTATTCCAGCATGACAATGACCCAAAACACACGGCCAAGGCAACAAAGGAGTGGCTCAAGAAGAAGCACATTAAGGTCCTGGAGTGGCCTAGCCAGTCTCCAGACCTTAATCCCATAGAAAATCTGTGGAGGGAGCTGAAGGTTTGAGTTGCCAAACGTCAGCCTCGAAACCTTAATGACTTGAAGAAGATCTGCAAAGAGGAGTGGAACAAAATCCCTCCTGAGATGTGTGCAAACCTGGTGGCCAACTACAAGAAACGTCTGACCTCTGTGATTTCCAACAAGGGTTTTGCCACCAAGTACTAAGTCATGTTTTGCAGAGGGGTCAAATACTTATTTCCCTCATTAAAATGCAATTTTGTTGTTGTTATTCTGTCTCTCACTGTTCAAATAAACCTACCATTAAAATTATAGACTGATCATGTCTTTGTCAGTGGGCAAACGTACAAAATCATCAGGGGATCAAATACTTTTTTCCCTCACTGTATATATATATATATATATAAAACGGAAATATGACATTTACATAAGTATTTAGACCCTTTACTCAGTACTTTGTTGAAGCACCTTTGGCATTGATTACAGCCTCGAGTCTTCTTGGGTATGACGCTACAAGCTTGGCACACCTGTGTTTGGGGAGTTTCTCCCATTCTTCTCTGCAGATCCTCTCAAGCTCTGTCAGGTTGGATGGGGAGCGTCGCAGCACAGCTATTTTCAGGTTTCTCCAGAGATGTTAGATCGGGTTCAAGTCCGGGCTCTGGCTGGGCCACTCAAGGACATTCAGAGACTTGTCCCGAAGCCACTCCTGCGTTGTCTTGGCTGTGTGCTTAGGGTCATTGTCCTGTTGGAAGGTGAACCTTCGCCCCAGTCTGAGGTCCTGAGCACTCTGGAGCAGGTTTTCATCAAGGATCTCTCTGTACTTTGCTCTGTTCATCTTTCCCTCGATCCTGACTAGTCTCCCAGTCCCTGCCGCTGAGAATCATCCCCACAGCATGATGCAGCCACCACCATGCTTCACCATAGGAATGGTGCCAGGTTTCCTCCAGATGTGACGCTTGGCATTCAGGCCAAAGAGTTCAATCTTGGTTTCATCAGACCAGAGAATCTTGTTTCTCATGTTCTGAGAGTCCTTTAGGTGACCTTTGGCAAACTCCAAGCGGGCTTTCATGTGCCTTTTACTGAGGTGTGGTTTCTGTCTGGCCACTCTACCATAAAGGCCTGATTGGTGGAGTGCTGCAGAGATGGTTGTCCTTCTGGAAGGTTCTCCCATCTCGACAGAGGAACTCTGGAGCTCTGTCAGAGTGATCATTGGGTTCTTGGTCACCTCCCTGACCAAGGCCCTTCTCCCCCAATTGCTCAGTTTGGCCGGGCGGCCAGGTCTAAGAAGAGTCTTGGTGGTTCCAAACTTCTTCCATTTAGGAATGATGGAGGCCACTGTGTCCTTGGGGCACTTCAATGCTGCAGAAATGTTTTGGTACCCTTCCCCAGATCTGTGCCTCGACACATTCCTGTCTCGGAGCTCTACGGACAATTCCTTCGACCTAATTTGCTCTGACATGCACTGTCAACTGTGGACCTTATATAAACAGGTGTGTGCCTTTCCAAATCATGTCCAATCAATTGAATTACCACAGGTGGACTCCAATCAAGTTGTGGAAACATCTCAAGGATGATCAATGGAAACCGGATGCACCTGAGCTCAATTTCGAGTCTCATAGCAAAGGGTCTGAATACTTATGTAAATAAGGTATTTCAGTTCAAAAATATCTAAAAACCTGTTTTCACTTTGTCATTATGGGGTATTGTGTGTAGATTGATGAGGGGAAAATGAATTTAATCAATTTTAGAATAAGGCTGTAACGTAACAAAATGTGAAAAAAGTCAAGGGGTCTGAATACTTTCCAAATGCACTTTATATTATCCATGTCCTTGTTCAGCCACGACTCCGAGAAACATAGGATATTACAGTTCTTCAGGTCCCATTAATAGGATAGTCTCGAACAGAACTCGTCCAGTTTGTTCTCCAGAGACAGTCAAGATATGATATCTAAATTGTTTTACTTGTTATAATTCCGATCACAGTTTTACATTAAGATTTGTACCTCCTTGATAATATTCGTAGTTTAAAAATACAAAAACAGGCTGATATAATGCTAGCATATCAACATTGGTATCCTCAACAGTTAAAATGCACTGACATTAATTAAATTGATTTCCTTTCTGTTCAAAATGAGGCAGAGGTTGATCCTGCCACTGATAAGAGCACAGTGACCCCCATAGTTAGACATTGAATAACTATTTCTGGACTTTACAGAATGGCATTGTCTATCATTCCAGTCGCATTCAACCATATACCTCTTTTGTTGCCATGGCTACTGACATCCCAGTAGTTTAGCAGCACATTTAAGGGTATCCTCTCCTTGTGAATGCAATTATATAGAAGCAGATCAGTGGAATTGATATCCAGGTCTGGTTCCTGGATGCTTGTTTAAAGGAACAGGCAGTCAATCAGCATTCATATCCCCTGTTCTCACCTGGCTTCTCACCGTGTCCTTTGGATTTGAAGGGCAACTTGTGCTCAGTTGCATAACATGTCCATTTACTTTTCAAATGGAAAATGTTTAGCTCCTTTCAGGATTTGTGTTTTATAACGTGTTCTATCAATTTTGCCAGTGTAATCCGCTCTTTGATGGCTATGCTTTAAAGGGGTAGGCCTATTTGGCAGACAGACAGCAGGAGAGTGAGAGCAAGGTAGTCATCCATTTTCCCTGAGAATTTAAAAGCCCGTCAGTCAGTCCAAAAAGGAATTTGTTATTGTTCCAAACCTCACAGTCCTTTCAAAAAATAATGATCTATCATCAAGTAAGTGTTGTGAAATTTAGGGCCATTCTCCAGGTGCTGTTACCAGAGACATTTATTTTAATTGGAATTATTGACAAAATGGGAGGGTTCATCATGGCCCCCAAGGGGATGTGGATCAGAGTAAAGTGATAGGGAGAAGAATCACTGCTGCTGCCTTTAGCCTTTCTTCATACAATGCTAATGTATACTCAGGATTCTCATTACCCTGACAGGTTGAGGAAAGCACTGAGGCTCCTCTTTTCCACTTTTATAGCAACCCTTTCAAAATGTCCTGACCTGTGATGGAGAATGTAGTCATTCTCTTCTCCCTCTCTTATTTCTAGTCTCTCAGACAGCTGTCTGTTGTCACTCCTATTTTGTCTGTGTTTGTGTGCATGTCCCTCTTTGTAAAGTCTCATGGTGTGGACTTGACATGGTATTCTTTTTAAATGGGTTTTCTCAACATGATTTGCATACGTTTGAACGGGTCTCGTTTCTTGTTTAATAAGCTATGTGTGGCTCCGGCTTTGTTGTTTCAAGAACACCCTGCTTTATCACCCGTTACCAATACCACCAGGCCACTAATCACATCCAAACAAGCACGACTCATTGTCGAAAATGGCCGCTTTGTGTTCACAGCAAAAAAAGAGAAAGAAAAAACTACTTCTTTTAATTTCATTAAATCGGTCCCTTCCAAATGGCAATCTCAATCAGGATTTATTTATTAAATTTCCTAAAAATCTGTTTATATGCCAGGATGTCGCAATTAGCATTTAAAGTATCTTTATTCTACAACCCATGTAATGTTATTATCATATTAGTCTGAAGCTGGCTATCAAATGCAATTAACATTTTTTAAACTTATTTATCTGGGCATCGCCCGCAGGAACTAAGATATTGCATCTCAGAATTATGTTAGTGACCATTAGAATTATTGAAGTCATTTTGCAACCATGGCGATATCCAAGTACAGAAGTGTAACATTTTAAGCTGCACGGTTTTAATGAAGGAAATCACATATTTGTGGTGGAGCTATTTTGTTCATATCCAGCTTAGTTCTGTGGCTTGTGCTTTTGAATCAACATAAGCTCCTATGTTTATTCAAAATAAAGAAATCAACATTGAAATATCAAAAAGTAGCTTAGTTGTGCAATTGCAGTATATAGTTGCAGCTGTGGTCCTATAATTTTTTTCACTCCAACCTGTTGCCTCTCCCTGCAACCTTGCTGTAGTCCCTCACCAGCCAAACAGTCCCCAGCCAGACCGAGACTGCTGTAGTCCCTCCCCAGCCAAACAGACCCCAGCCAGACGAAGACCAGACCAAGGGGCTGTGGGGAGCCCTGGACGGATGCTGAAAGGGAAGAATCTGACTCTGACTCTGAATGGTCCATCCAGTGGATATGAGCAGCCCACTTTAGCCTCCCAGAACCGTGCTCACTCTCCTTACACCCACCGCAGGATGTGTCAGCTGTCTGAAGTCAGGCAGCGACTCAGCCACCTCCAACTGGGTCTCTACAAGTTCAAGAAGTAAACAGAGCCACAGATCCCATTAGTGGTTGGTGTTTTTCTCGCTGTCTGAAAAACAGTTAGTCTGACTGTGTTTGTTGGGCTAGGCTACATCTAGAATATTCCTTAGTATTGCCTGGGCAGCAGGTAGCCTAGTGGTTAGAGCGTTGGGCCAGAATGTTTGCTGGTTTGGATACCCGAGCACACAAGGTAAAAATCTGTTGATGTGCCCTTGAGCAAGGCACTTAACCCCAATTTGCCCAAGGGGCGCCGTACTACTATGGCTGACCCTGTAAAACAACGCATTTCACAATACAATATATACAGTGCATTCGGAAAGTATTCAGACCCCTTGAATTTTTCCAAATTTTGTTACATTACAGCCTTATTCAAAAATTTATTAAATTGTTTTTTTCCCCTCATCAATCTACATACTATACCCCATAATGACAAAGCAAAAACAAGTTTTAGAAATATTTGCTAATAAAAAAAAATAAAAAAACTGGAATATTACATTTACATAAGTATTCAGACACTTTACTCTGTTGAAGCACATTTGGCAGTGATTACAGACTCGAGTCTTCGTGGGTATGACACTACAAGCTTGGCACACCTGTATTTGGGGAGTTTCTCCCATTCTTCTCTGCCGATCCTCTCAAGCTCTGTCAGGTTCGATCGGGTTCAAGTCCGGGTTCTGGCTGGCCCACTCAAGGACATTCAGGTACTTGTCCCGAAGCCACTCCTGCGTTGTCTTGGCTGTGTGCTTAGGGTCATTGTCCTGTTGGAAGGTGAACCTTCGCCCCAGTCTGAGGTCCTGAGCACTCTGGAGCAGGTTTTCATCAAGGATCTCTCTGTACTTTGCTCTGTTCATCTTTCCCTCGATCCTGACTAGTCTCCCAGTCCCTGCCGCTGAATAACATCCCCACAGCATGATGCTGCCACCACCATGCTTCACCATAAAGATGGTGCCAGGTTTCCTCCAGACGTGACGCTTCGCATTCAGGCCAAAGAGTTCAATCTTGGTTTCATCAGACCAGAGAATCTTGTTTCTCATGGTCTGAGAGTCTTTATGTACCTTTTGGCAAACTCCAAGCAGGCTGTCATGTGCCTTTTACTGAGGAGTGGCTTCCTTCTGGCCACTCTACTATAAAGGCCTGATTGGTGGAGGACCTATATACTAGGCGATGTCAGAGGAAGGCCCAAAAAATTGTCAAAGACTCCAGTCACCCAAGTCATAGACTGTTCTCTCTGCTACCATACGGCAAGTGGCACCGGAGCGCCAAGTCTAGGACCAAAAGGCTCCTTAACAGCTTCTACCCCCATGCCATAAGAATGCTGAACAATTAATCAAATGGCCAAACACATATTTACATTGACACCCCTCCCCCCTCCCTTTGTTTTTACACTGCTGCTACTCGCTGTTTATTATCTATGCATAGTCACTTTACCCCTACCTACATGTACAAATGACCTCGACTAACCTGTGCCTCCTGTATATAGCCTCGTTATTGTTATTATATTGTGTAACTTTATTGTGTAACTTTTTTATTACATTTTTAGCTTTAGTTGATTTAGTAAATATTTTCTTAACTCTATTTCTTGAACTGCATTGTTGGTTAAGGGCCTGTAAGTAAGCATTTCATGGTAAGGTCTACACCTGTTGTATTAAGCGCATGTGACAAATAACATTTGATTTGATTTGATTTGGAGTGCTGCAGAGATGGTTGTCCTTCTGGAAGGTTCTCCCATCTCCACAGACAAACTCTAGAGCTCTCTCAGAGTGACCATCGGGTTCTTGTTCACCTCTCTGACCAAGGCCCTTCTCCCCCAATTGCTCAGTTTGGCCGGGCGGCCAGCTCTAGGAAGAGTCTTGGTGGTTCCAAACTTCTTCCATTTAAGAATGATTGAGGCCACTGTGTTCTTGGGGACCTTCAATGCTGCAGAAATATTTCAGTATCCTTCCCCAGATCGGAGCTCTACGGACAATTCCTTCGACCTCATGGCTTCGTTTTTGCACTGACATGCACTGTCAACTGTGGGACCTTATTTAGACAGGTGTGTGCCTTCCCAAATCATGCAATCAAATGAATTTACCACAGGTTGACTCCAATCAAGGATGATCAATGGAAACAGGATGCACCTGAGCTCAATTCAGAGTCTCATAGCAAAGGGTCTGAATACTTATGTAAATAAGGTATTTCCGTTTTTTATTTTTAATACATTTGCAAAAATATCTAAAAATCGGTTTTCGCTTTGTCATTATGGGGTATTGTGTGTAGATTGCTGAGGATTTGTATTTATTTAATCCATTTTAGAATAACGCTGTAACGTAACAAAGTGGAAAAAGTCAAGGGGTCTGAATACATTCTGAAGGCACTGTATGTATGTTAAGCTTTTTGCAGTTTATTCCACCAGCACTTCTTTCACTCTCTTTCTTTAAGCCTCTCTATATGTATTGTCAGTATAATAGTTTGCATTTTTTACTACAAACATTGTAAATGTATCACGATTGAAGGATTTGCATATCTTATATAGGGTATTGCTATGATCAAGCTCAATAAATCCAAAGCCCCTGGGAATGGATTGAGAACAACTGGAAATCCTTTCACTGGCTCCTCATGTTTCTGTTTGATTGTTAATTTAAAGAACATCCAGTCCTGAGGTGTAAGTCAAAGCTGTCATGTCATAAACATCCACGGGATCGGTGTCCCGTATAAGGGACGGTTGAGCTAACGTGCACTAATGTGATTAGCATGAATGTTGTAAGTAACAGCAAACTTTCCAGGACATAGACATATCTTATATGGACAGAAAGCTTACATTCTTGTAAATCTAACTGCACTGTCCAATTTACAGTAGCTATTACAGTGAAAACATACCATGCTATTGTTTGAGGCAAGAGTACAACAACAAAAAACTTATCACTGCAACTGGTTTGATACATTCACCTCTGAAGGTAAATAATGTACTTACATTCAGTAATCTTGCTCTGATTTGTCATCCTAAGGGTCACAGAGATAAAATGTAGCATAGTTTTGTTTGATAAAATCCATTTTTTATATTCAAATGTAGGAACTGGGTTCTACAGTTTGAACCCTTGCTGTCTCTGGCTCCACACCCACCCCGCCCGGCCATCTAGATGTGTGAAAGTTAGTGTATAAGCTAATGATCCATCATGTATGACATTCCTGGGAGTGTGTAAACTTACATTTTGTATTAACATATCATTTTTGTATGTTCTCTATAGTTATGTACTTGAAAATGTATCAATTGACCAATTCGGCACATTTGGGCAGACTTGATACAAAATAGTCCAGTATTGCAATGCTTCACTGGAACAATCTGAAACTTTAAACACACACCGCTGCCATCTACTGGACAACATCTAAATTGTGCCTAAACTGCAATATTATATTGTGGCCTTTCTCTTGCATTTCAAAGATCATGGAACAAAAATAAAAGTAGAAAACACATGTTTTTTTGTTTGTATTATCTTTTACCAGAGCTAATGTATCATATTCTCCTACATTATTTTCACATTTCCACAAACTTCAAAGTGTTTCCTTTCAAATGGTATCAAGAATATGCATATCCTTGCTTCAGGTCCTGAGCTACAGGCAGTTAGATTTGGGTATGTCATTTTAGGCGAAAATTGAAAAAAAGGGTCCGATCCTTAAGAGGTTGAAGTAAAGATTGGAATTAAACCTTAATATCAGTGGACATCCTGGGGCTACAATTAACCAAGGTAATTAAGAGTCAAACCATGATTAACAAATAGTTACCTATTGAAGTAGCTGCATTATCAATTTGTGTTTAAAGCACTTGTTTATGTGGAAGCAAATGGCTAATTTCTTCAGTGAGGGTGACAATATTCATGTTTAATTGATGTACCAGTGGTTTAATTGAAGAGTGTGGTTTAACCTTTTTTTCTCTTTGGTTTAACCTTTTTATAGTCTTTATATGGAGTGATAAACTCTTGAATGAAAAATATAGCAGAAGAAATGAAGCCCCTGTGTGTCGTTACATGCTGCCTAGCACCTCTACTACTCTGATAATGACTGACGTTAGCTGATTGTTTTATATTTTATCTGCTACAGGTCTCCAGTACTCTGAGTGCCTTCATGATTGAGACTCCTTCTTCTCATCTCCCCACAGCAGGTCCACCAGCTTTGCTGCAGACGGGAGGTGAGATTATGTGTAGCAATATCACATTTTATTTGTCACATGCACCGAATACAATTTACATTTACATTTATAAGTGTAGACCTTACTGTGAAATGCTTACTTACAAGCCCTTAACCAACAATGCAGTTCAACAAATATAGTTAAGAAAATATTAAAGTAAAATTAACTAAAGTTAAAAAAAATCAAATCAAATAAAAAAGTAACACAAGAAAATTACATAACAATAATGAGGCTATATACAGGTGGTACCGGTACCGAGTCAATGTGCGGGGGTACAGGTTAGTCGAGGTAATTTCTAAAGTGACTATGCATAGATAATAAACAGCGAGTAGCAGCAGTGTAAAAACAAAGGGAGGGGGGAGGGGTGTCAATGTAAATATGTGGGGGGGGTTCAATGTAAATAGTCTGGGTGGCCATTTGATTAATTGTTCAGCAGTCTTATGGCTTGGGGGTAGAAGCTGTTAAGGAGCCTTTTGGTCCTAGACTTGGCGCTCCGGTACCGCTTGCCGTGCGGTAGCAGAGAGAACAGTCTATGACTTGGGTGACTGGAGTCTTTGACAATTTTTTGGGCCTTCCTCTGACACCGCCTAGTACAGTGGGGAAAAAAAGTATTTAGTCAGCCACCAATTGTGCAAGTTCTCCCACTTAAAAAGATGAGAGAGGCCTATAATTTTCATCATAGGTACACGTCAACTATGACAGACAAATTGAGAAAAAAAAATCCCGAAAATCACATTGTAGGATTTTTAATGAATTTATTTGCTAATTATGGTGGAAAATAAGTATTTGGTCACCTACAAACAAGCAAGATTTCTGGCTTTCACAGACCTGTAACTTCTTCTTTAAGAGGCTCCTCTGTCCTCCACTCGTTACCCGTATTAATGGCACCTGTTTGAACTTGTTATCAGTATAAAAGACACCTGTCCACAACCTCAAACAGTCACACTCCAAACTCCACTATGGCCAAGACCAAAGAGCTGTCAAAGGACACCAGAAACAAAATTGTAGACCTGCACCAGGCTGGGAAGACTGAATCTGCAATAGGTAAGCAGCTTGGTTTGAAGAAATCAACTGTGGGAGCAATTATTAGGAAATGGAAGACATACAAGACCACTGATAATCTCCCTCGATCTGGGGCTCCACGCAAGATCTCACCCCGTGGGGTCAAAATGATCACAAGAACGGTGAGCAAAAATCCCAGAACCACACACATTCACCTAGTGAATGACCTGCAGAGAGCTGGGACCAAAGTAACAAAGCCTACCATCAGTAACACACTACGCCGCCAGGGACTCAAATCCTGCAGTGCAAGACGTGTCCCCCTGCTTAAGCCAGTACATGTCCAGGCCCGTCTGAAGTTTGCTAAAGTGCATTTGGATGATCCAGAAGAGGATTGGGAGAATGTCATATGGTCAGATGAAACCAAAATAGAACTTTTTGGTAAAAACTCAACTCGTCGTGTTTGGAGGACAAAGAATGCTGCGTTGCATCCAAAGAACACCATAGCTACTGTGAAGCATGGGGGTGGAAACCTCATACTTTGGGGCTGTTTTTCTGCAAAGGGACCAGGACGACTGATCCGTGTAAAGGAAAGAATGAATGGGGCCATGTATCGTGAGATTTTGAGTGAAAACTTCCTTCCATCAGCAAGGGCATTGAAGATGAAACGTGGCTGGGTCTTTCAGCATGACAATGATCCCAAACACACCGCCCGGGCAACAAAGTAGTGGCTTCGTAAGAAGCATTTCAAGGTCCTGGAGTGGCCTAGACAGTCTCCAGATCTCAACCCCATAGAAAATATTTGGAGGGAGTTGAAAGTCCGTGTTGCCCAGCGACAGCCCCAAAACATCACTGCTCTAGAGGAGATCTGCATGGAGGAATGGGCCAAAATACCAGCAACAGTGTGTGAAAACCTTGTGAAGACTTACAGAAAACGTTTGACCTGTGTCATTGCCAACAAAGGGTATATAACAAAGTATTGAGAAACTTTTGTTATTGACCAAATACTTATTTTCCACCATAATTTGCAAATAAATTAATGAAAAATCCTACAATGTGATTTTCTGGAATTTTTTTTCTCATTTTGTCTGTCATAGTTGACGTGTACCTATGATGAAAATTACAGGCCTCTCATCTTTTTAAGTGGGAGAACTTGCACAATTGGTGGCTGACTAAATACTTTTTTTCCCCACTGTATATAGGTCCTGGATGTCAGGAAGCTTGGCCCCAGTGATGTACTGGGCCGTACGCACTACCCTCTGTAGCGCCTTATGGTCAGATGCAGAGCAGTTGCCATACCAGGCGGTGATGCAACCGGTCAGGATGCTCTCGATGGTGCAGCTGTATAACTTGTTGAGGATCTGGGTACCCATGCAAAATCTTTTCAGTCTCCTGAGAGGGAACAGGTGTTGTCGTGCCCTCTTCACAACTGTCTTGGTGTGTTTGGACGATGATATTTGGTTGGTGATATGGACATCAAGGAACCTGAAACTCTCGACCCGCTCCACTTCAGCCCCGTCAATGTTAATGGGGGCTTGTTCGGCCCTCCTTTTCCTATAGACCACGATCAGCTCCTTTGTCTTGCTCACATTGAGGGAGAGGTTGTTGTCCTGGTACCACACTGCCAGGTCTCTGACGTCCTCCCTATAGGCTGTCTCATCATGTCGGTGATCAGGCCTACCACTGTTGTGTCGTCAGCAAACATAATGAGGGTGTTGGAGTCGTGCTTGGCCACGCAGTCGTGGGTGAACACGGATTTCATTAAAGGGGACTAAGCACGCACCCCTGAGGGGCCCCAGTGTTGAGGATCAGCGTGGCAGATGTGTTGTTGCCTACCCTTACCACCTGGGGGCGGCCCATCAGGAAGACCAGGATCCAGTTGCAGAGGGAGATGTTTAGTCCCTGGGTCCTTAGCTTAGTGATGAGCTTTGAGGGAACTATGGTGTTGAACGCTGAGCTGTAGGCAATGAACAGCATTCTCACATAGGTGTTCCTTTTATCCAGGTGGGAAAGAGCGATTGAGATTGCATCATCTGTGGATCTGTTGTGGTGGTGTGCAACACAATATCTTTGTTGGTGGATATAAACACATTCTATTTGTTGAAATACTTGACTAACTTACAGGTTACTACTTTTGCACTTATGGTACAGTACAGTTATTCTTATTTTTCTCTCCATAGATTCCTCCCTCCATGTCATCATGAATTTTGAACATGGATCATTACTGTCATTCAATCAATTACAAGTAAGATTTGGATTATCCATGGCCAATTTCTTAAGTTCTTACAGCTCAGAAATATTCATATAAATATTCAATCGCTTCAACAGAATCTGGATGAACCTAAGGCATTTAGCATAGACAAAATACTGACAGAAGCTGATATGCCAAATAAGTTTATTGCCAAGTTATATCAAGGGTTGATTGAAACTCTACCTGATGGTTCAGAACCTATAAGGAAAAAATGGGAAACAGATCTGAAGGAAGAAATTGAGGAGAATCATTGGTCACAGATACAGTTGAAGTCAGGGTACAGGGTCAACTGTAGCTCAGTTGGTAGAGCATGGCGCTTGCAACACCAGGGTTGTGGGTTCGTTTCCCACGGGGGGCCAGTATGAAAATGTATGCACTCACTAACTGTAAGTCGCTCTGGATAAGAGCGTCTGCTAAATGACAAATGTAAGTCGGAGGTTTACATACACTTAGGTTGGAGTCATTAAAACTCATTTTTCAACCACTGCACAAATTTCTTGTTAACAAACTATAGTTTTGGCAAGTCGGTTAGGACATCTACTTTGTGCATGACACAAGTACAATTTGAGGTGTACCTGTGGATGTATTTCAAGGCCTACCTTCAAACTCAGTGCCTCTTTGCTTGACATCATGGGAAAATCAAAAGAAATCAGCCAAGACCTCAGAAAAAGAATTGTAGACCTCCACAAGTCTGGTTCATCCTTGGGAGCAATTTCCAAACACCTGAAGGTACCACGTTCATCTGTACAAACAATAGTACGCAAGTATAAACACCATGGGACCACGCAGCCGTCATACCGCTCAGGAAGGAGACGCATTCTGTCTCCAAGAGATGAACGTACTTTGGTGTGAAAAATACAAATAAATCCCAGAACAACAGCAAAGGACCTTGTGAAGATACTGGAGGAAACAGGTACAAAAGTATCTTTATCCACAGTAAAACAAGTCCTATATCGACATAACCTGAAAGGCTGCTGAGCAAGGAAGAAGCCACTGCTCCAAGACCACCATAAAAAAGCCAGACTACGGTTTGCAACTGCACATGCACATGGGGACAAAGATCGTACTTTTTATAGAAATGTCCTCTGGTCTGATGAAACAAAACTGTTTGGCCATAATTACCATCGTTATGTTTGGAGGAATAAGGGGGGGCGGCTTGCAAGCCGAAGAACACCATCCCAACCGTGAAGCACGGGGGTGGCAGCATCATGCTGTGGGGGTGCTTTGCTGCAGGAGGGACTGGTGCACTTCACAAAATAGATGGAATCACGAGGAAGGAAAATTATGTGGATATATTGAAGCAGCATCTCAAGACAAGTCAGGAAGTTAAAGCTTGGTCGCAAATGGGTCTTCCAAATGGACAATGACCCCAAGCATACTTCCAAAGTTGTGGCAAAATGGTTTAAGGACAACAAAGTCAAGGTATTGGAGTGGCCATCTCAAAGCCCTGACCTCAATCCTATAGAACATTTGTGGGCAGAACTGAAAAAGCAAGGAGGCCTACAAACCTGACTCAGTTACACCAGCTATGTCAGCAGGAATGGGCCAAAATTCACCCAACTTATTGTGGGAAGCTTGTGGAAGGCTACCCGAAACATTTGACCCAAGTTAAACAATTTAAAGGCAACGCTACCAAATACTAATTGAGTGTATGTAAACTTCTGAACCACTGGGAATGTGATGAAAGAAATAAAAGCTGAACTAAATCATTCTACTATTATTCTGACATTTCACATTCTTAAAATAAAGTGGTGATCCTAACTGACAGGGAATTTTTACTAGGATTAAATGTCAGGAATTGTGAAAAACTGAGTTTAAATGTATTTGGCTAAGGTGTATGTAAACTTCCGACTTCAACTGTATGTGAAAATGTTCATACCTGATCCTACAACTAAGACATAAACTACTGCAATTTAAGATAATTCATAGGACTTACTACACTCCTGCCAGAATGCATATAATTCACAATTTTGGGATAATGTATGTGCTATCATTTCATTGTGTCTAGGAATTTATATCCATCCATCTCCACGATTATGTCTGTTGGGAAATGTAAATATTGGTGATCAATATCAGAGAAAGTTTTGTTATCTAGGTCTAATTGCTGCAAAAACATTTATAGCCGTTAATTGGATAGCCTCATATTCACCCTCAATAACAAACTGGAGGATTGAACTATCTAGCTACATACCGATTTTGTATATTATAAAATGAAACAAAAACCAGAAGTGGAAACCATGATCACCGGAAGTGGAAGCCATGATCACCTTGGGGAATGTGTTGTCTAGTGGATATTTTGTTTTTGTGTTGTTTGTGTGGTGTTGCGAAAAACTGTCAAAAAATAAAGATTCCTGCCTCCTTGGCAGCGGCTACAGACCAAAGCCTGTTAAAGTAGGTCAATATATTGAATATACACTACCGGTCAAAAGTTTTAGAACACCTACTTATTCAAGGGGTTTTCTTTATTTTTACTATTTTCTGCATTGTAGAATAATAGTGAAGACATCAAAATTATGAAATAACACATATGGAATCATGTAGTAACCAAAAAAGTGTTAAACAAATCTAAATATATGTTATATTTGAGATTCTTCAAATAGCCACCCTTTGACTTGATGACAGCTTTGCACATTCTTGGCATTCTCTCAACCAGCTTCACCTGGAATGCTTTTCCAACAGTCTTGAAGGAGTTCCCACATATGCTGAGCACTTGTTGGCTGCTTTTCCTTCACTCTGCGGTCCGACTCATCCCAAACCATCTCAATTTGGTTGAGGTCGGGGGATTGTGGAGGCCAGGTCATCTGATGCAGCACTCCATCACTCTCCTTCTTGGTAAAATAGCCCTTACACAGCCTGGAGGTGTGTTGGGTCATTGTCCTGTTGAAAAACAAATGATAGTCCCACTAAGCCCAAACCAGATGGGATGGCATATCGCTGCAGAATGCTGTGGTAGCCATGCTGGTTAAGTGTGCCTTGAATTCTAAATAAATCACAGACAGTGTCACCAGCAAAGCACCATAACACCTCCTCCTCCATGCTTTACGGTGGGAAATACACATGCAGCGTCTCACAAAGACATGGCGGTTGGAACCAAAAATCTCAAACTTGGACTCCATACCAAAGGACACATTTCCACTTGTCTAATGTCCATTACTCGTGTTTCTTGGCCCAAGCAAGTCTTTTCTTCTTATTGGTGTCCTTTAATAGTGGTTTATTTGCAGAAATTTGATCATGAAGGCCTGATTCACACAGTCTCCTCTGACCAATTGAGGTTGAGATGTGTCTGTTACTTGAACTCTGTGAAGCATTAATTTGGGCTGCAATTTCTGAGGCTGGTAACTCTAATGAACTTATCCTCTGCAGCAGAGGTAACTCTGAGTCTTCCATTCCTGTGGCGGTCCTCATGAGAGCCAGTTTCATCATAGCACTTGATAGTTTTTGCGACTGCACTTGAAGAAACGTTCAAAGTTCTTGAAATGTTGCGTATTGACTGACCTTCATGTCTTAAAGTAATGATGGACTGTCGTTTCTCTTTGCTTATTTGAGCTGTTCTTGCCATAATATGGACTTGGTCTTTTACCAAATAGGGCTATCTTCTGTATGCCCCCACTACCTTGTCACAACACAACTGATTGGCTCAAACGCATTAAGAATGAAAGAAATTCCACAAATTAACTTTTAAGAAGGCACACCTGTTAATTGAAATGCATTCCAGGTGACTACCTCATGAAGCTGGTTGAGAGAATGCCAAGAGTGTGCAAAGCTGTCGTCAAGGCAAAGGGTGGCTATTTGAAGAATCTCAAATATAAAATATATTTTGATTTGTTTAACACTTTTTTGGTCACTACATGATTCCATATGTGTTATTTCGTTGTTTTGATGTCTTCGCTATTATTCTACAATGTAAAAAATAGTAAAAATAAAGAACAACCCTTGAATGAATAGGTGTTCTAAAACTTTTGACCGGTAGTGTATGTAACACATGAAAAACAGCACATTAATTATCTGTTGCTTGTAAAGAATGGAAATACTGCATTTAATCATGTGATATAAATAACTAATGCAGTGCATTCAATAGTGCTGACCATAGGGCTTCTGGTCTCTCTCAAGGTAGGCACTGGCTGTCTGAAGACTCAGAAATACCTAGGGAAGTTTTCTAGACAGGACTGTTCCAGAACCCTAGTCAGGGTGGCTCGGTCAGACCTGGCTGCCCAGTCCTCCACCTGTGTCTGGCCCGAGGAGTCCCCTGCTCAGTCCCCTGCTCAGTTGCTCCTCCCTCAGAAAGGTAACAACACACACACCCGCTACTGGAACACAGTTCAACATTCATGGATTTTTCTGTCCTGGCCTCCTGTGGGTTTTATGCTATGTTAGTTTCCCACACAGCCGTCCTCCTGAGATAAAGTCTGATAATAAGGAGCATAATTAAAGTCCCTGCTAATGACTTGGTGTTTTGGCCCTGAGCAGTTTGTGCAGATGTTCACCAATGACAAGATCTGAAGCTGTGTGTCATTAGGTATCTTCTCTAGCTTGAAATCAGTTTTTCTTCCAGTTGAGTAAAAAGGGGAAGAAAAAAAGTTTGGGGCAGAATTTGCCTAGACTTCGTCATGCTCCGAGCTAAACTGTTTGTGTTTGCTCAAAAGCTGTTGAAAAGATTGCGGGTAAACCACTTCTCCCATATGAATTTCCAATTATGTGGAATTGACAAAATGTGTACCTCATGAGAGCCTGGCCAGATACAAAAGGCTGTGTACGTCTAAGCTTTTTTTTGATCACACTCGACAGCCAAGATGAATATCCCCCTCTCTCAAATTACGGGATCTGATGTCTTGTCATGTTTGTTCATTACTTAAAAGAAAAAAAGGATCCCTGAGAAAATGGTATTGAGTGTGGTTCAGCGAGACCGAATGCATTTGACCTGACACACACTTTAATACATTCTGAGAGACCCTGTCATTGATCTGAACAGGTGCGAACTAAACCAACAAATGTTTGTTTGTTTGTTCCCCCACCTCCCTGTTTCAGTTCTTAAGTAAACATTAAAATCAATATACAATTTTAAACTGGAGAGTAAATTGTAGGAAATGAATGATACTTCTCTCAATTGAAAACGCGACCGAAGTCACAGAGCTGGAGATTAAGCTGGGCTTTGTAGATTCCAACAACGGGAGAAGGAGCACGTCTTCTGGAAGTCTTTCATGGAAAAGCCTATGATAGATGCTCACATCAACTCTGCCCTCCACCCTCAGTCTATTCATGTTCTAATGATTTATCCTTTATGACTATCTATCTGAAGCAGTGACTACATTTAGCAGCACCAAACGGCAAGACAGCACGACTCCCTTACCAATCAGATGTGGATAGGAAGTAATCCAGGAATTAGAAGTATTTACTTTGTATGTCTTTGTAAGCTTCCTTTTATTTTATATGGCCATTCTGCCCATTAATGGACAGCAATACTTTTATGTTGTACTGAAAAATAAGTCTGTGTCCCTAAACTAATAAAGTATTTTCTGTTGAAATTACACTGCTCAGGATCAGAACGGAGATTCAAATCACACTTTTAGAAGAGTTGAAACATTCAAAGCCTCAATAATATAAAGTAGTTACCTACATGCTACAGTGGGTACATTTATATATTTTGTCGACATGTTTAATGCCTGTGTTATATCCACTGATATTTGTATCCCATGTCTTTCCTTGGGATACAGCACAGTATAGTGGAGAAAAGGAGTAATGTCAGAATACAAAATTATTGGCACCCTTGATAAAGATGAGCAAAGAATACTGTGTAAAATCAAAATTTCACATCTCAGTCTCCGGACTTGAACCAAATGGAAAACCTGTAGTTTGAATTGAAGAGGGCAGTCTATAAGTGCAGACAAAGGATATCAAGGACCTGGAAAGCTTATGTATGGAGGAATGGTCTAAGATCCCTCCCAATGTGTTCTCCAATCTCATAAAACATTTCAGAAAAATACTCTGTGCCATTATCCTCGCAAGGTGAGGTATTGAAAACAGGGATGCCAATAATTTCGACCCCTATCTTTTTTTGCATTACTTGTTAAACAAGATATATTTCTCTGAGCAATTGTATTAGTCTAAAATAATATAATTATCACAAAAAAATGCATACAATATAGCTCTGTTTTTGTATTCTTTATTTTATACTGTCTTTTTTGCTAATCTTTATCAAGGGTGCCAATAATTTTGGACCTGACTGTACATAAAATACTTTCTTTTTTGAGGTGAAGGGGACAATATTGCAGATTTTCATTGTGTCTCCAGCTTACCATAATGTTACATACTTTGTTGTATGAAGCTAATGTGATGTGACTCACTGATGTCATTATTCTAGGTTCCATAGTAGCGTGTCCAGTCCGTCTGTGGAGATCCACAGTCGAGTCCAGAAGATTCTCCACACCCATGCTACTGACAGGAAACTACACTTTGTGAGTAACCTATGACCTTTTAGGATAGACAAAGCATAGGCCCCCACTGATATTGACTGATACTGATCAATGTCTAAGACGCATTTATAATATGGAGCTTGGCACTCGTTGGCTATGAAGCTTAATATGCATGTTCTGGGACATTAGTTCTGCACTACATCTTTTTCTAGTCACACTTTGATTTGACTTATTTAGTGAGCTGAACTTCCTCTCACCTCTGTGTTCATATTTGTTCCACATATCATTTTAATTTTAATTTAAAGCCCTGAAATACCTGTTAGGATCGGTTTGCCTCAAATGGAAAAAGCTGGCAAGCTGGCAGGTGTTGTGTTAAAAAAGTTTCACCTCCCACCCTTTGCTGTTTGAAATGTCTTGATGGCAAAATCAAAGTGAAATCTGTTTAATTACTCTAAAGCTAGCTGAAATCCGCTCTGAAATAAAAGGGAGACGGGGTTTTGTGTGTGTGTGGGGGGGGGGGATCTTCAGGCAGTAAGCTGCTGTTAAGGGCTCAACTTCCCCAGCATAAAAAGAGAGAAGGTACCAAGGAGCCTCAGCATGGTGCCAACAGCTACATGGCTGAAGCAGAGCTTCAAGACGAATAATTGCCTAATCCACACATAATTAAAAGGAAAGACTAAGGGGGATTTGATTAATGATAATTAAATCAAACAACTGAAAGAGCTTGACTTAAAAGCTGGAATCCTTAATGGTGAAACAGCCTCGTCCGTTTGCGATATTAAAACAACAAAAGAAGTTTCTGCAAAAAAACAACTAACACTGTTTTTTTCCCCTCTGACATCATTGCACGCGTGATAGAACCACGATGTGCGACGCTCCCCAGCTCTACTTAGTAAACAAAACAATAGCTGTGGGGCGGACAATGGTGCATTTTCCCCTACTGCGGATTCCATCTTTAAATATGATATTTTGAATTATACTAAACAACTAGTGCAGTCTTAAAACATTTGTTTTGATATTAATTGATTCGCTAATGTCACATATTTATTTCACACACTTGCTCTATTCAATCCGTATCGCGGAAATTCAGCGTTACAGCGTGATTGAAATTTAAAGGCAATGTTCCCGCGTTAGCAGAGACCGAATTCACTGTAAACACTGCAGATTTCGTTTCAATAGGAAATTACCTTAACATTTCTAGCTTCAGTGATACAGATTGAATAGAGCCTTTGGTGTGTGTAATCTGTTAATCTTTTCAGTGACGCTCAATAATATTTTTTTTTTTTGTGGTATATTTTCAGGACGAGGATGGGTGTTCGGCAGCTCTCCTGTGAAAACTCTTTATATGACAGCCAGGACTTTCAGGACAGGTACACACTCTTTAGCCTGTCATAATACATTTAAACACTTTGTCACTGACATCTTAATTTTATAACAACCAGAAAGACAATGGGCTCTATTCAATCAGATCCACTTCAGCCGAAATCTAAGCAGTTGTTTTGGCGGTGTCAGAGGTGGAACTGTATTAGAGTTGTCAAAACCACAAGCAGCTCCTGGAATTATGCCTAAAGCGGACATTGCCGTTGGCTGCATGGAGCCGCATTAACAGAAATCACATGCAGGCTTGTATACATGTTTGAACACTGGAATGTGAGATGCAATCTACACCTCAATTAAGATGCTAGAAATCCTAATTATTTCATTTTTCAATTTGAGCATAATTATTTATAAAAAGCCCTTTCTCGTTCTGAACTTCTAAAACAAGTGTGGCGGGTGTGGCTTCCTCACAATGATCGCAAAAGCAGCTGCTCACCTCTGACACTGCCAAAACATCCGCTATGTGGGTGTCTGCTATCGCCAGTTAATGCTTGATCTGATTGAATTTAGGCCAATATCTATTATTCCACAGACTGGATACCATCTATCCACTGTTTTGACAATAGCTTTTTGTGTGGCAATTAATCCTGTCTTTTTTTAAACGTTAGTTATCTTTGAACAATAATTAGAACAATGTGCATTAAATGACCCATACTGTGGCATTCTTCTCAACCTGAGGCCTTGTCTGATGTCATCCAGCTGTAGGGACACTCTTGGAGAGACATCTGTCCACCTAGACGGTGGGACGTTCTGGAGCAGCCAGGCTTCTCCCTACACAGGGAAATCCCAAAGGGCTGTGTTTGAGGAGTCTGGAACGCATCTATAAGAACATGTACAGGAGGGCCTCCAGCACCACCTTAGATCTACATACATAATTGCTACAGACACCTGTCTGGGCTCCAATTATGACAGAGGTGGTACATGAGATGGCTAAGATGAAGGAACACTGAAGAAATACTGACACTGTGCTAACAAGACCGGATTACTGAATGGGCATGCAGTTGGGGGCCCCCCGAGATACAGTAGCATATGAACACGTCATAAGCAATGGTAAAATGTGTAGAATTGCAGGAAATTAGCTTTAAAACTGCAACATTTTCTCTCGGCCTCATGAAAGAATGTGTAGAATAGCATAAAACTGCACATTTTTCTCTGCCCCATGGCAAAATGTGTTGAAATGCAGGGAGTTAGCTGTTTTCATATACTATATATATATATATATATATACACACATATATACACACATACAGTTGGGAAAAGAGGCCTGTAATTTTCATCATAGGTACACGTCAACTATGACAGACAAATTGAGAGAAAAAAAATCCAGAAAATCACATTGTAGGATTTTTAATGAATTTATTTGCAAATTATGGTGGAAAATAAGTATTTGGTCACCTACAAACATGCAAGATTTCTGTCTCTCACAGACCTGTAACTTCTTCTTTAAGAGGCTCCTCTGTCCTCCACTCGTTACCTGTATTAATGGCACCTGTTTGAACTTGTTATCAGTATAAAAGACACCTGTCCACAACCTCAAACAGTCACACTCCAAACTCCACTATGGCCAAGACCAAAGAGCTGTCAAAGGACACCAGAAACAAAATTGTAGACCTGCACCAGGCTGGGAAGACTGAATCTGCAATAGGTAAGCAGCTTGGTTTGAAGAAATCAACTGTGGGAGCAATTATTAGGAAATGGAAGACATACAAGACCACTGATAATCTCCCTCGATCTGGGGCTCCACGCAAGATCTCACCCCGTGGGGTCAAAATGATCACAAGAACGGTGAGCAAAAATCCCAGAACCACACGGGGGGACCTAGTGAATGACCTGCAGAGAGCTGGGACCAAAGTAACAAAGCCTACCATCAGTAACACACTACGCCGCCAGGGACTCAAATCCTGCAGTGCCAGACGTGTCCCCCTGCTTAAGCCAGTACATGTCCAGGCCCGTCTGAAGTTTGCTAGAGGATTGGGAGAATGTCATATGGTCAGATGAAACCAAAATAGAACTTTTTGGTAAAAACTCAACTCGTCGTGTTTGGAGGCCAAAGAATGCTGAGTTGCATCCAAAGAACACCATACCTACTGTGAAGCATGGGGGTGGAAACATCATGCTTTGGGGCTGTTTTTCTGCAAAGGGACCAGGACGACTGATCTGTGTAAAGGAAAGAATGAATGGGGCCATGTATCGTGAGATTTTGAGTGAAAACCTCCTTCCATCAGCAAGGGCATTGAAGATGAAACGTGGCTGGGTCTTTCAGCATGACAATGATACCAAACACACCGCCCGGGCAACGAAGGAGTGGCTTCGTAAGAATAATTTCAAGGTCCTGGAGTGGCCTAGCCAGTCTCCAGATCTCAACCCCATAGAAAATGTTTGGAGGGAGTTGAAAGTCCGTGTTGCCCATCGATAGCCCCAAAACATCACTGCTCTAGAGGAGATCTGCATGGAGGAATGGGCCAAAATACCAGCAACAGTGTGTGAAAACCTTGTGAAGACTTACAGAAAACGTTTGACCTGTGTCATTCAAACAAAGGGTATATAACAAAGTATTGAGAAACTTTTGTTATTGACCAAATACTTATTTTCCACCATAATTTGCAAATAAATTCATTAAAAATCTTAATGTGATTTTCTGGAAAATAAAATCTCATTTTGTCTGTCATAGTTGACGTGTACCTATGATGAAAATTACAGGCCTCTCATCTTTTTAAGTGGGAGAACTTGCACAATTGGTGGCTGACTAAATACTTTTTTCCCCCCACTGTATATACACACACACAGTAAATATATATCACACACAGTTGAAGTCGCAAGTTTACATACATTTAACAGTAATGTCTACACCTGTTGTATTCGAGTCATTAAAACTCATTTTTCAACCACTCCACAAATTTCTTGTTAACCAACTATTGTTTTGGCAATCTACTTTGTGCATGACAAGTAATTTTTCCAACAATTGTTTAGACAGATTATTTCACTTATAATTCACTGTATCACAATTTCAGTGGGTCAGAAGTTTACATACACTAAGTTGACTGTGCCTTTAAACAGCTTGGAAAATTCCAGAAAATGATGTCATGGATTTAGAAGCTTCTGATAGGCTAATTGACATCATTTGAGTCAATTGGAGGTGTACCTGTGGATGTATTTCAAGGCCTACCTTCAAACTCAGTGCCTCTTTGCTTGACATCATGGGAAAATCAAAAGAAATCAGCCAAGACCTCAGAAAAAAAATGGTAGACCTCCACAAGTCTGGTTCATCCTTGGGATCAATTTCCAAACGCCTGAAGGTACCACGTTCATCTGTACAAACAATAGTACGCAAGTATAAACACCATGGGACCACGCAGCCGTCATACCGCTCAGGAAGGAGACGCATTCCGTCTCCTAGAGATGAACGTACTTTGGTGTGAAAAGTTCAATATCGACATAACCTGATAGGCCGTTCAGCAAGGAAGAAGCCACTTCTCCAAAACCGCCATAAAAAAGCCAGACTAGTTTACAACTGCACATGGGGACAAAGATCTTACTTTTTGGAGAAATGTACTCTGGTCTGATGAAACAAAAATAGAACTGTTTGGCCATAATGACCTTCGTTATGTTTGAAGGAAAAAGGGGGTGGCTTGCAAGCCAAAAAACACCATCCCAACTGTGAAGCACGGGGGTGGCAGCATCATGCTGTGGGGGTGCTTTGCTGCAGGAGGGACTGGTGCACTTCACAAAATAGATGGCATCATGGGGAAGGAAAATTATGTGGATATATTGAAGCAACATCTCAAGACTTCAGTCAGGAAGTTAAAGCTTGGTCGCAAATGGGTCTTCCAAATAGACAATGAGACTCCAAGCATACTTCCAAAGTTGTGGCAAAATGGCTTAAGGACAACAAAGTCAAGGTATTGGAGTGGCCATCACAAAGCCCTGACCTCAATCCTATAGAACATTTGTGGGCAGAACTGAAAATGCGTGTGCGAGTAAGGAGGCCTACAAACCTGACTCTGTTACACCAGCTCTGTCAGGAGGAATGGGCCAAAATTCACCCAACTTATTGTGGGAAGCTTGTGGAAGGCTACCCGAAACGTTTGACCCAAGTTAAACAATTTAAAGGCAATGCTACCAAATACTAATTGAGTGTATGTAAACTTCTGACCCACTGGGAATGTGATGAAAGAAATAAAAGCTGAAATAAATAATTCTCTCTATTATTCTGACATTTCACATTCTTAAAATAAAGTGGTGATCCTAACTGACCTAAGATTTTAACTAGGATTAAATGTCAGGAATTGTGAAAAACTGAGTTTAAATGTATTTCGCTAAGGTGTATGTAAACTTCCGACTTCAACTATACATACATACATACATACATACATATATATACATACATATATATATATACATACATACACACACAACCAGTCAAAAGTTTGGACACACCTACTCATTCAAGGGTTTCTTAATTTTTACTATTTTTTTTACATTGTAGAATAATAGTGAAGTCATAAACTATGAAATAACACATATGGAAACATGTAGTAACCAAAAAAAAAGTGTTAACAAATCAAAATACATTTTATATTTGAGATTCTTCAAATAGCCACCCTTTGCCTTGATGACAGCTTTGCACACACTTGGCATTCTCTCAACCAGCTTCACCTGGAATGCTTTTCCAACAGTCTTGAAGGAGATCCCACATATGCTGAGTACTTGTTGGCTGCTTTTCCTTAACTCTGCCTTCCGACTCATCCCAAACCATCTCAATTGGGTTGAGTTCGGGGGATTGTGGAGGCCAGGCCATCTGATACAGCACTCCATCACTCTCCTTCTTGGTAAAATAGCCCTTACACAGCCTGGAGACGTGTTGGGCCATTGTCCTGTTGAAAATCAAATGATAGTCCCACTAAGCCCAAACCAGATGGGATGGCGTCTCGCTGCAGAATGCTGTGGTAGCCATGCTGGTTAAGTGTGCCTTGAATTCTAAATAAAATCAGTTTCACCAGCATAGCACCCCCAACACCATAACACCTCCTCCTCCATGCTTTACGATGGGAACTACACATGCAGAGATTATCCATTCACCCACACCGTGTCTCACAAAGACATGGCGGTTGGAACCAAAAATCTCAAATTTGGACAAGCAGGTCTCTTCTTATTATTGGTGTCCTTAAGTAATGGTTTCTTTGCAGCAATTCGACCATGAAGGCCTGATTCACACAGTCCCCTCTGAACAGTTGATGTTGAGATGTGTCTGTGACTTGAACTCTGTGAAGCATTTATTTTGGCTGCAATTTCTGAGGCTGATACTAATGAACTTATCTGCAGCAGAGGTAACTCTGGGTCTTCCTTTCCTGTGGCGGTCCTCGTGAGAGCCAGTTTCATCATAGCGCTTGATGGTTTTTGCAACTGCACTTGAAGAAATGCTGTCATCAAGGCAAATGGTGGCTACTTTGAAGAATCTCAAATATAAAATATATTTTGATTTGTTTAACACTTTTGGTTACTACATGATTCCATATGTGTTATTTCATAGTTTTGATGTCTTCACTATTATTATACAACGTAGAAAATAGTAAAAATAAAGAAAAACCCTTGAATGAGTAGGTGTGTCCAAACTCTTGAATTGGTACTGTGTGTGTGTGTGTGTATATATATATATATATATATATATATATATATATATATATATACACACATACTGTATCTACTGTGTGCCCAAACAATTCTTACAGTATATAAAAACGAATTATAAAAGACAGGCATTATGTTTTACTCTGTAAACTGATTATAATAACTATACTTTGACAGATTAAATATTTGTCTTGAATTAGAATTGTCTTTCCGGTCTTATTCGTGTATTTGGTGAACTCTGGCTATCTTCAATCACTGATAACTTGTTGGATGTAAATTAACCAAAGATCTGCTACTGAAAAAATTGCTTCTTGGTCTTGTTCCTGACTGTTCTTTTGGGTAGGCTGTTGATGGGGATGCGCTCCAATGAGTCCACCACCTGTGGTTTAGCCAGAGAATGGGCCACCTGGACAGAAGACTTGACAGTGCAGTTCTCAAGCGTCTTTTCTTTCTTTCCATGTGATCGTCACGCGTCCAATAGAGCTCTGGAGCTGCTGGCCACAAACACACTGAGCCAACAGGAGGCTGGCAAGCGGGGGGCAAGATTTTTCTGGGTAGAAACTGGGTGAGCAGATGTTAATTCATTTGATCTCTTTGTATGCGGATTTGCATCGGCAGAGACGAGAAAATCTGTTTGATGTTCCAGCAAATATACACAGATAATGGGAAGGGTTACAGACAACAGAGCTATTGTACAACAGTCCCTTCAGGCACAATGCAGCCAACTCAATTGTTTTCTCAGGATGGAGCCAAAGACAAAGTCAACCAACGGTTCAAACTGATCTTGATTTATTAAACATTGTGAAGTTGAGTTAGACATTTTCTCAACAATATTAGTGCTTGAAATAGGTGTCCCGTTAGTTTTATCCTGTAGTATTTTAGTAATTTGACTTTAAAAATGGATATTTGTCAGGGAAAATAAGTATGTTTTACGCAAGTATACGAATGGGGAAATTCAGAGCCAGTATAGCATAGGCTATGCATAAATACTGTATAAATCTATGTTTTTTGTTAATAGCTACTAATGTGAACCTTTAAACTACAAAGTAAAAATCTCTTTATACAGTTTGTTCATGTTACGTGAAAAATTTATAAAGACCTTTAGCTCCATAAAGCCACTGTAAATGGTATGTGTTTAATTAATAGGCTTTGATTCAGACGTTAACATATTATGGTCTCAATACAGACATATGATTGCATTGTGTATTACATCACTCAAAGTTACTGTTACTTTCTGAACTTATTGTTCTTCCTATTCTTCTTGCCAGCACCAATGGCTGCTTTTTCTGTCATGATCTGTTGGTATTTCTTCTTGTTATTGCTGTTGAAGTTAAAGGGAAAGTATTAGCACTTGACAATTCAAGTAGTTCATATCAGGTATTTAATGTCAATTCAATTGTTCTGCATTTCCATGAACTTTATGCCAAAACGATAATTTCAGGAACACACAAGCTATTAAATTCAATACCGTAACATGACAAAGAAACTGAAACTTACTGTCTGAACTCGGCATCAGCAAGCAACTCCTCCACCATGGTTCTCTTCCTGTCTTTCTTCGGGACACGGGAATGGTAGAAGTCCACAGGGCTATCTACTACTGTAGCAACCTACGACAGAAAGACATTAAATAAATGTTGGGGGATATTGTTTTTTGTGGGGGGGGGGGGGGGGGGGGGGTAGTTCTAGCTGGGAGTAGTGAGGACTAGTGACTTGAGTTTTTTTTCACATGGCATTGAACAAAACTGCCAAAATAAAGGAAACACTTGAGTAAATGAGTATATTGAAAGCAGGTGCTTCCAGACAGGTGTGGTTCCTGAGTTAATTAAGCAATTAACATCCCATTGTGCTTAGGGTTATGTATAAAAATGCCCAGTTGCCCATTATTTTGGCTACCATGGCAAGAAGAGATTTAAGTGACTTTGAAAGAGGGGTCTCAATGGAGCATAGGGGGTTTAAAGGGTGTGTGCATCGCAGTCACCAGAGCTCAACCCAATTGAACATTTATGGAAGATTCTGGAGCGGCGCCAGAGACAGCGTTTTCCACCACCATCAACAAAACACCAAATGATGGAATTTCTTGTGGAAGAATGGTGTCGCATCCCTCCAATAGAGTTCCAGACACTTGTAGAATCTATGCCAAGGCGCATTTAAGCTGTTCAGGTGCTCGTGATGGT
This sequence comes from Coregonus lavaretus, assembly GCF_964263955.1. NCBI lineage: Eukaryota > Metazoa > Chordata > Actinopteri > Salmoniformes > Salmonidae > Coregonus > Coregonus lavaretus. Next base: position 22,091,586 of record NC_140008.1, on the reverse strand, counting down.
CCAACGCCCTATTAAGACACTTTATGTTGGTGTTTCCTTGATTTTTGCATTTACCTACAGTTGAAGTCGGAAGTTTACATACACCTTAGCCAAATACATTTAAACTCAGTTTTTCACAATTCCTGACATTTAATCCTAGTAAAAATTCCGTCTTAGGTCAGTTAGGATCACCACTTTATATTAAGAATTTGAAAAGTCAGAATAATAGTAGAGAGAATGATTTATTTAAGCTTTTACTTCTTTCATCACATTCCCAGTTGGTCAGAAGTTTACATACACTCAATTAGTATTTGGTAGCATTGCCTTTAAATTGTTTAACTTGGGTCAAACGTTTCAGGTAGCCTTCCACAAGCTTCCCACAATACGTTGGGTGAATTTTGGCCCATTCCTCCTGACAGAGCTGGTGTAACTGAGTCAGGTTTGTAGGCCTCCTTGCTCGCACACGCCTTTTCAGTTCTGCCACTCCAATACCTTTACTTTGTTGTCCTTAAGCCATTTTGCCACAACTTTGCAAGTATGCTTGGGGTCATTGTCCATTTGGAAGACCCATTTGCGATCAAGCTTTAACTTCCTGACTGATGAGGCGGCAGGTAGCTTAGTGGGTAAGAGCGTTGTGCCAGTAACCGAAAGGTCGCTGGTTCTAATCCCCGAGCCGACTAAGTGAAAAATTTGTCGATGTGCCCTTAAGCAAGGCACTTCACCCTAATTGCTCCTGTAAGCCGCTCTGGATAAGAGCGTCTGCTAAATGACGAAAATGTAAAATGTAAATGTTGCTTCAATATATCCACCATTTTCCTTCCTCATGATGCCATCTATTTTGTGAAGTGCACCAGTCCCTCCTGCAGCAAAGCACCCCCACAGCATGATGCTGCCACCACCGTGCTTCACGGTTGGGATGGTGTCCTTCGGCTTGCAAGCACCCCCTTTTTCCTCCAAACATAGCGATGGTCATTATGGCCAAACAGTTCTATTTTTGTTTCATCAGACCAGTACGAAAGTAAAATTTTTGTCCCCATGTGCAGTTGCAAACCGTAGTCTGGCTTTTTTATGGCGGTTTTGGAGCAGTGGCTTCTTCCTTGCTGAGCGGCCTTTCAGGTTAGATCGATATAGGACTCGTTTTACTATGGATATAGATAATTTTGTACCCGTTTCCTCCAGCATCTTCACAAGGTCCTTTGCTGCTGTTCTGGGATTGATTTGCACTTTTCACACCAAAATACGTTAATCTCTAAGAGACAGAACGCGTCTCCTTCCTGAGCGGTGTGACCGCTGCGTGGTCCCATGGTGTTTATACTTGCGTACTATTGTTTGTACAGATGAACGTGGTACCTTCAGGCATTTGGAAATTGCTCCCAAGTATGAACCAGACTTTTGGAGGTCCATAATTGTTTTTCTGATGTCTTGGCTGATTTCTTTTGATTTTCCCATGATGTCAAGCAAAGAGGCACTGAGTTTGAAGGTAAGCCTTGAAATACATCCACAGGTACACCTCCAATTGACTCAAATGATGTCAATTAGCCTATCAGAAGCTTCTAAAGCCATGACATCATTTTTCTGGAATTTTCCAAGCTGTTTAAAGGCACAGTCAACTTAGTGTATGTAAACTTCTGACCCACTGGAATTGTGATACAGTGAATTATAAGTGAAATAATCTGTCTGTGAACAATCGTTGGAAAGATTACTTGTGTCATGCACAAAGTAGATGTCCTAACCGACTTGCCAAAACTATAGTTTGTTAACAAGAAATTTGTGGAGTGGTTGAAAAACGAGTTTTAATGACTCCAACCTAAGTGTATGTAAACTTCCGACTTCAACTGTATATAACATGGACCACTGCGAAAACCGAGCACAGTTGAGGGTTAGATGCTTACTGACCTGGAAGTACTTGGGGAATCCATCTCTATCATTCTTCTTATAAAACCGCTTGGGGTCCATTGCTCCACGCATTTTCAGTGCTTTGAGGTCACCCTTTAATTCCTCTGTCATTTCAGGAGCCCTCATGTTAAACCAGCCGGCTCCAGTTGTTTTGTCCCGCTCCTCCTGAGCATGGCAAGACAAGGAGGAAACATGTCAGTCAGGATAGTCAATGAGTGAGCAAACTAAACAAAAATAGCTAAAATGTACTCAAAATATAACGACTACTTCTCCTCATATCACACTGTTGGTGTTTTCTACTTTCTCTTCTAAATTAATAAACAAGGGCATATGGACTTGTATTCACTTTGCGCTTCAGTTTCGCAGCCTGTTTGGACTCCCTGTATGGAGGCACAGCATCTCTCTTCTCAAACTCTGGGCCAATAACACTCTTCTTCATCAACTGCCAACAGAGAAAATAAATCACAATGTAGGAGCTGTAGAAAATCTAAAAAACGCAGAGATCCGTTAAAGTCAAAAGGTTTGAAATTGCATGAAAAACTTCCTCTCATTGAATTACCCAGCCTTGCATAACTACACAATTCATTACCGATTCTACACCATATATCACCTTCAAACAAAATCAATGAGTTATTTACCTCATCTTGGCTCTTCTGTTCCTTCAGGGAGTTAGAGACAGTCTTTGATTTGCTGCCATCAAAATTGATGTATAATCCCCCAAGCTCCTTCACTTTCAGGCCCGGGTCAATACGGCTGGACAACTCTTTCCTATAACGGATTGTAACAACTAATTACCCAGGAGGTGCAGCATTGCCTATTCTCTAACTGGTTCACTCTTGATATGTTAATGAAAATGAATGTGAAAATTATTTATACGTGCTTGGCATTGCAATGCAATAAAATAGCTAGATCCTGCAATACATTCAGATACATACAAAAAAACTAGATCCTGCAATACATTCAGAATAAGATGGCATAGTGGTGCTGGAGCCCTAACTGTCAAATTAAATAGCCATTTTTAAAGCACAGATGACAACTGACATTGGCATGACCAAAAAAGATACTTACAATTGTGGATTTCTGCTTGTGAAGAGGACTTGTTCATCTTCATCATCATCATCATCTCCCTCTTCATCAACAAACTCTTCCTCATCTTGCTCTTCTTCAGCCTCCGTGTCTCCCCCCTCCTTTTCCTTGTCATCCACGTAGTACTGTTGACCTGACTGAAGGCCAGGCCGGGTGTCTATGACAAACAAGCCATCATCAGCTGAGGACTGAGCAGCAGCTTGGGGTCTGGATGGGCCTGCCTCCTCCTCTATACAGACAGCTTCCTCTTCACCATCAGAACCCTGTCTTTTCCTCTCATCTGCTTCCTCAGAATGCTGACTGTTGTCGTCATCCTCTTCATCCTCACTGCTCTCCAGCAGACTGATCACGCCAGATTTCTGTACGATGACACAGTCTCTGGGCTCCCCTAGCTTGTCAGCATCAGACACACTGACCTTCAGGTTCTGGCTGGAGGTCACCTTAATGGGCTCTGTGGTGTGAGGGGATTTATCTTGGTCAGCCTTTTTATTCTCAGTTACTAGTGTGCTGCTGACATCCATAGCCTCCTCACTAGGCACTGCCTTACATTCCTGGTTCTCTACCTCCGATGGAGGATTTGTGTGGGTGTTTACATCCACATCCATGGCCTTTTCCTCCTCGTCCTCATCAGACACCACTATAACAGGGGACACTGCATTTTCACACGCTGCTACTTTTACTGTTTTCTCAAGAGAGACTTGTGAATCAGCTGGCATTATCGTCTCCTGTTCTGTTATCACTGGGACATCCGTATCTGCTGCATCCTCAGTGGACAGCTCCCTCTGCTGGTCTTCTGCTTCCACTGCAAGCTCACAGACTGCCTCAGCCATCTCTGTATCAGCACTCTCACAGAGGGTCACTTTGACTTCAGAATCAGCTGGGATCAGCTTCTCCTGTAGGATGTTTTCCTGAGCAGGGATATCCACCACAGAGGTATTCTTCTCTGGGTCTTCACTGACGGTTGTCTCGGCTGACTCCTGTTGTACACTCGTGACCTCTGGCATCTCTGCATCCTCAGAGACTGTCACACTCCCTGTATGCTCCCGAGCAGGTGCTGCATCTTGGATGGGCGCTGCTGGTTCAGCGATCACTACATCCTCAAGGGTTAGTGTCTTATCTTCTTCTGCCACTTCTTCTATCATGGAGCAGTCTGGATCAGCGTAGACTGTGTCGTCTAACTTATTGTCCTCCAACACTTCACTTTCCTCAGCAACCTCAGATACACTCACCTTATCTGACTGGCATTGGGCTTTCTCAACTAGTATATCCAGGGCCTTGGCTGTCAGCCGGGTAACTGGTGCTGCCCTGGAACTGCTGTTGGATCCAGTGCGACTACTGCAAGGAGTGCCCCTGCCTCTCACCGACCTAGGGCTCCCCAGAGGGGTATTCACATCAGGCAGGTCAGACTCAGAGTCTGTAACAGTGGTGCCTGTCTGTTTCGGCTCAGTCCTCCTGCGAGTGGACCTCCTGGGAGTAATGCTTGGCCCAGACTCAAAGCTCTCGGAGTCCTGGGGACTCTGGGGGTCACAGGGATATCCTTTACATACAACTCTGCTTCTCCTACGGGGTAGAGGAGAGATGGAGCCATCAGTGGTTTCCTCCAAATGCATGGGGATAGCTTCAACAAACCTTCCACTCCTGCATCTGGTAACTCTGTGCACCGTGGAGGTCTGAGCACCAGAGATACCTGAGGCACAGGACTCAGGATCAGAAAGCTCTGTGTCCTCGGTGTGAGACTTTAAAGAGGCCCGGCTGCTGGACACAGCAGTCCTTCTGGTCACTCTGGTCTGCGAGTCAGGCACCTTGGACTCAGACACCACAGAGCTGCAGGACTCTGCCTCTGAAACATCATTGTCCATTTTGGCAGAGTCTGTGAGAACAGCCTTCCTCAGACTCCTGGTGGCTCTGCGAGTGTTTGGTCTTCTGGAGGCAGACAATGAACAAGAGTCTACCTCAGACACAGCCTCTTCCTTTGTGGAGTCAGACTGCTCCCCGCCTGCGGCTCTCCTTCGGCCCCTGCGAGCTGGCTGTGTGTCGGGGATAGCCTCCATATCTGATATAGCAGAACAGCAGGACTCTGACTCGGACACATCAGCTTCATGGGTGGAGTCTACCTGGTTAGCAGAGCCAGTTTCACGTTTAGATGCCCTGGTCTTCCTCTTCACGGTGGAGCTCTGGGCCTTGGAGGGAACATCTTGCTGGGAGTCACTGGTCACCTCAGACTGGGTTGCAGTCTCCTCTTTATCAGCTGTCCTCCTAGTTCTCCGAGTGGTCTGTGGAGAAATATTTGTCAATATCAGTATTCTGAACTAAAGAGGTCACAGAGAGACATTTTTGTTGAAAGATTGATTCGATTTAATAACTACTGTATTTTTAAGCAAACCAATATCTGGCATGACAAATCTATTGAAAAGGGTTGGGTGTTTCGGGAATTGACAACCATCAAATACAAGGGTATGTTTTTGACAGTGGAGCAGTGCTAAAACGACTAATGAACTCATCAAGACATTGACCACGTTTACATGCACACAATATTCTGGATAGTAGCTCATATCCCGCTTATTCGCAATAAGCTACATGCACCTTCGATATCCCGCTCATGAGTATCCCTGTAACCATGAAAACAGAATATTCCTCATTTAAGTTCATATGGTTTAAATGGAATAGTAACTGAAATATGGACACTGACTGTAGGCCTATAGCCTCTCACATGTAGCATAATATTATATTAACTACTGCAGAATTATGAATTTCTTGCAGTAAGGGACAAATCGCAATTTACTGGGTGGCGGGAGGGTGGGGCAAAATAGGGGAGGGTTGTCAAACAGTTTTTTGTTGCTCCGGGGAGGGTAGTGCATTTTTTACCCTGGATTACTATATACAATTCTTCCATCCTATCAAAATTCCTCATCTGCTTGCATGCGCCTCCCCTTCATCAAGGTGTTTTGGTACTTCCCTTATGCACTACGCTTTTCCATGTGCTAACTTTTACTATACCACAGGTCAGTGTAGTCTACCAGTCTAAAGGTCTATCGTGCACTCTATCTACCATTCATAGTGACAATAGTGGTAGGTGGATCGTTTGTCCAGATCTGCAATAGGCTAACTAGCAATCATACCACACATTCAAAGCTGCATCAATTGTAATGTGAATCCAAAAGAACAAATAGGAATAGCTGACAGGCAGCGGAGAGGCCAGGTGCATCATTGGGCATGAAAGAACTGTGAAAAAGTGACACAGCTCAAAAAGCTCCCCTATTGATCTTGTTTAGGGACAATACAATTATCCTACCTAGACTAGCCTACAACACTACAATGCAATTAATAATTGAAATATTGTTTTCAAGCGAGTACAAAATTCTACTATAGGCTGCAGTGAAAATGTCAATTGAATAATGGCGCAAAAACCTCTTGGTGGTTCCAAACTTCTTCCATTTAAGAAAGATGGATGCCACTGTGCTCTAGAGGACCTTCAATGCTGCAGAAATGTTTTGGTACCCTTCCCCAGATCTGTGCCTCGACACAATCCTGTCTCCGAGCTCTACGGACAATTCCTTCGACCTCATGGCTTGGTTTTGGCTCTGACATGCACTGTCAACTGTGGGACCTTATATAGACTGGTGTGTGCCTTTCCAAATCATATCCAATCAATTGAATTTACCACAGGTGGCCTCCAATCAAGTTGTAGAAACATCTCAAGGATGCACCTGTGCTCAATTTCGAGTCTCATAGCAAAGGGTCTGAACACTTACAGTGGGGAGAACAAGTATTTGATACTCTGCCGATTTTGCAGGTTTTCCTACTTACAAAGCATGTAGAGGTCTGTAATTTTTATCATAGGTACACTTCAACTGTGAGAGACGGAATCTAAAACAAAAATCCAGAAAATCACATTGTATGATTTTTAAGTAATTAATTTGCATTTTATTGCGTGACATAAGTATTTGATCACCTACCAACCAGTAAGAATTCCGGCTCTCACAGACCTGTTAGTTTTTCTTTAAGAAGCCCTCCTGTTCTCCACTCATTACCTGTATTAACTGCACCTGTTTGAACTCGTTACCTATATAAAAGACACCTGTCCACACACTCAAACAAACAGACTCCAACCTCTCCACAATGGCCAAGACCAGAGAGCTGTGTAAGGACATCAGGGATAAAATTGTAGACCTGCACAAGGCTGGGATGGGCTACAGGACAATAGGCAAGCAGCTTGGTGAGAAGGCAACAACTGTTGGCGCAATTATTAGAAAATGGAAGAAGTTCAAGATGACGGTTAATCACCCTCGGTCTGGGGTTCCATGCAAGATCTCACCTCGTGGGGCATCAATGATCATGAGAAAGGTAAGGGATCAGCCCAGAACTACACGGCAGGACCTGGTCAATGACCTGAAGAGAGCTGCGACCACAGTCTCAAAGAAAACCATTAGTAACACACTACGCCGTCATGGATTAAAATCCTGCAGCGCACGCAAGGTCCCCCTGCTCAAGACAGCGCATGTCCAGGCCCATTTGAAGTTTGCCAATGACCATCTGGATGATCCAGAGAAGGAATGGGAGAAGGTCATGTGGTCTGATGAGACAAAAATATAGCTTTTTGGTCTAAACTCCACTCGCCGTGTTTGGAGGAAGAAGAAGGATGAGTACAACCCCAAGAACACCATCCCAACCGTGAAGCATGGAGGTGGAAACATCATTCTTTGGGGACGCTTTTCTGCAAAGGGGACAGGACGACTGCACCGTATTGAGGGGAGGATGGATGGGGCCATGTATCTCGAGATCTTGGCCAACAACCTCCTTCCCTCAGTAAGAGCATTGAAGATGGGTCGTGGCTGGGTCTTCCAGCATGACAACGACCCGAAACACACAGCCAGGGCAACTAAGGAGTGGCTCCGTAAGAGGCATCTCAAGGTCCTGGGGTGGCCTAGCCAGTCTCCAGACCTGAACCCAATAGAAAATCTTTGGAGGGAGCTGATAGTCCGTATTGCCCAGCGACAGCCCCGAAACCTGAAGGATCTGGAGAAGGTCTGTATGGAGGAGTGGGCCAAAATCCCTGCTGCAGTGTGTGCAAACCTGGTCAAGACCTACAGGAAACGTATGATCTCTGTAATTGCAAACAAAGGTTTCTGTACCAAATATTAAGTTCTGCTTTTCTGATGTATCAAATACTTATGTCATGCAATAAAATGCAAATTAATTACTTAAAAATCATACAATGTGATTTTCTGGATCTTTGTTTTAGATTCCGTCTTTCACAGTTGAAGTGTACCTATGATAAAAAATTACAGAAGTAGGAAAACCTGCAAAATCGGCAGTGTATCAAATACTTGTTCTCCCCACTGTATGTAAATAAGGTATTTATGTATTTTAATAGAAATTTAAAAAACCTGTTTTCACTTTGTCATTATGGGGTATTGTGTGTAGATTGATGAGGGGGAAAAATGTATTTTACCCTTTTTAGAATAAGGCTGTAACGTAAGAAAATGCGGAAAAAGCGAAGGGGTCTGAATACTTTCAGAATGCACTGTACAGGTTATTCAATCATTTCATCCAAACTGCTCACAAGCGTCTGCGTAGCCAGGCGCTAAAATAATTTCCGAAGGCACTGTATGCATGCAATGTCCTGATGCATTTAGTGCTCAAATCTTTTTTTTTTTGTAGTTATTTTTTTTAATAGGCTGTTTTTAATGTGGTTCATTTGGCCAAATGATGGCGCTGGCTGTGCCAGGTCTGAATGGATGTCCGGTAAATGTTCACGTTGTCCAGCACCAAATTTTCCTAAAGGAAACTCTGAAATGCGTATATTGTTTTTATACAGATTCTAGAATATTTGCATGAAAATCTGTCTCCAATTGGATGGAAACCTAGCGAGACACACTAAAGACTATGGCAAGTGTGCTAGTCCAGTGTCACGTTGATTATGCCTGCATATCATGGTTCACCAGCAGCCCCAAGCATCTAAAGAACACCCTAAAGCTACAGACCAAACAAGCTTGAAAGAATTGTACTTAAACTCCACCCGCATTCTCATTTGGAGGTTGAGCTTTTTTTTGTCTGTATCTATGTAGCCTAATTGTATGTAGAACTATTTATGTAAAAAATAGGGACAACAATGGAAATAAGTCTGCCTTTATTGTGCAATCACTTAAAAATCTTAGGGTCGTGGCTGTTCACCTTCCTTGCAAAAGTATTCATCCCCCCTTAGCGTTTTTCCTATTTTGTTGCATTACAACCTGTAATTTAAACTGATTTTTATTTGGATTTCATGTAAACATGACATACACAAAATAGTCCAAATTGGTGAAGTGAAATGAAAAAAATAACATTTCTAAAAATTACACAAAATAAATAACGGAAAAGTGGTGCGTGCATATGTATTCACCCCCTTTGATATGAAGCCCTAAATAAGATATGGTGCAACCAATTACCTTCAGAAGTCACATAATTATTTAAATAAAGTCCACCTGTGTGCAATCTAAGTGTCACATGATCTCAGTATATATATATATATATATATATATATATATATATATATATATATATATATATATACACACACACCTGTTCTGAAAGGCCCCAGAGTCTGCAACACCACTAAGCAAGGGGCACCATGAAGACCAAGGAGCTCTCCAAACAGGTCAGGGACAAATTTGTGGAGAAGTACAGATCAGGGTTGGGTTTTTAAAAAATATCTGAAACTTTGAACATCCCACGGAGCACCATTAAATCCATTATTTAAAGAAATAAGAAAAAAATAAGCAAACATATGGAAGCAGGTACTCTGGTCAGATGAGACTAAAATTGAGCTTTTTGGCCATCAAGGACAACGCTATGTGTGGCGCAAACCCAACACTTCTCATCACCCCGGGAACACCATCCCCACAGTGAAGCATGGTGGTGGCAGCATCATGCTGTGGGGATGTTTTTTCATCAGCAGGGACTGGGAAACTGGTCAGAATTGAAGGAATGATGGATGGCGCTAAATACAGGGAAATTCTTGAGGGAAACCTGTTTCAGTCTTCCAGAGATTTTAGACTGGGACGGAGGTTCACCTTCCAGCAGGACAATGACCCTAAGCATACTGCTAAAGCAACACTCGTGTGGTTTAAGGGGAAACATTTAAATGTCTTGGAATGGCCAAGTTAATGCCCAGACCTAAATCCAAGCCCAGACCTGTGCCAAGCTTATGGAGACATACCCCAAGAGACTTGCAGCTGTAATTGTAATTGAATAGTTATGCAGCTCAAGTTCTATTTTTTTGTCTTATTTGTTTGTTTACCAATAAAAAATATTTTGCATCTTCAAAGTGCTAGGCATGTTGTGTAAATCAAATGATAGAACCCCCCCAAAAAATCTATTTTAATTCCAGGTTGTAAGGGAACAAAATATGAAAAATGCCAAAAGTTTGGACACACCTATTAATTCAAGGGTTTTTCATTATTTTTTATAATTTTCTACAATGTATGAAATAACATGAAATAACACGTATGGAATCATGTAGTAGACAGAAAAGTGTTAAACAAATCAAAATATATTTTACATTTGAGATTGTTCAAATAGCCACCCTTTTCCTTGATGACAGCTTTGCACACACTTGGCATTCTCTCAACCAGCTTCACCTGGAATGCTTTTCCAACAGACTTGAAGGAGTTCCCACATATGCTAAGCACTTGTTGGCTGCTTTTCCTTCACTCTGCGGTCCAACTCATCCCAAACCATCTCAATTGGGTTGAGGTCGGGGGATTGTGGAGGCCAGGTCATCTGATGCAGCAATCCATCACTATCCCTCTTGGTCAAACAGCCTGGAGGTGTGTTGGGTCATTGTCCTGTTGAAAAACAAATTACTGTCCCACTAAGCTCAAACCAGATGGGATGGTGTGTCGCTGCAGAATGCTGTGGTAGCCATGCTGGTTAAGTGTGCCTTGAATTCTAAATAAATCACAGACAGTGTCACCAACAAAGCACCCCTACACCTCCATGCTTCACGGTGGGAATTACACATGCAGAGATCATCCATTCACCTACACTGCGTCTCACAAAGACACAGCGGTTGGAACCAAAAATCTCTAATTTCGACAGATTTCCACCGGTCTAATGTCCATTGCTTGTGTTTCTTGGCCCAAGCAAGTCTCTTATTATTATTGGTGTCCTTTAGTAATGGTTTCTTTGCAGCAATTCAACCATGAAGGCTTGATTTACGTAGTCTCCTCTGAACAGTTGATGTTGAGATGTGTCTGTTACTTGAACACTGTGAAGAACTTATTTGGGCTGCAATATTCTGAGGCTGGTAACTAATGAACTTATCCTCTGCAGCAGAGGTAGCTCTGGGTCTTCCATTCCTGTGGCGGTCCTCATGAGAGCCAGTTTCATCATAGCGCTTGATGGTTTTTGTGACTGCACTTGAAGAAACGTTCAAAGTTCTTGAAACGTTCCGGATTGACTGACCATCATGTCTTAAAGTAATGATGGACTGTCGTTTCTCTTTGATTATTTGAGCTGTTCTTGCCATAATATGGACTTGGTCTTTTACCAAATAGGGCTGTCTTCTGTATACCCCCCCTGTTAATTGAAATGCATTCCAGGTGACTACCTCATGAATCTGGTTGTGAGAATGCCAAGCGTCTGCAAAGCTGTCATCAAGGCAAAGGGTGGCTATTTGAACAATCTCATATATAAAATATTTTGATTTGTTTAACACTTTTTTGGTTACTACATGATTCCATGTGTTATTCCATTGTTTTGATGTCATCACTATTATTCTACAATTGAAAAATAAAGAAAAACCGTGGAATGAGTAGGTGTCCAAACTTTTGACTGGTATTGTATGTATTTTTTTAACTGATCAAAATCAGTCAATCAATCCAAACTGTGCAGCAGCCATTTGATGAATGGAAAGAGACTGTCACAAAACACCAAAAAGTTTAATGACATTGGGAGATTGCCAAGCCTTCGATACTGGGTAAGCCTACAAACTAGGGAGTAGGAATGTCCCCAACTAAAACAAATCTTGGTTGACCGAGAGCTCCCTTCTTTCGACCAATCAAATTTTCAAACGTTTATTTTTCCATACATAAAAACATCCTGTGTTTTTAAAAAGTCAACTGTATGTACTTGATGTGGGCCGGACTCGGACTAGCCATGCTGTGTTAAAAAAGACAGCTAGTGCCTGTGTGACTGGCGCACGCTGTCGCTCTCTCCTCCCTGCTGCAGCGACCATACATAGCACAGTAAGTGTTTATCGAGTTGTCCGTGGGGCTGAAGCTGCAACATAATTACAGACATTTCTAGTTTCTTACTTTGAAAAGTTCTGTTATCAAAATTCCTCATTTGTTTAGGAAAAACATTTCATATTCCCTCAACCCTTGTTCTCTTTACGTGACATGTACGAATCGCATGTACAAGACCAATAGAGCATATCATATCAATACATTTGTTATAACAAACTCCAACACCGCAGCACGTGGCAGCATAATGGATGTAGAGGACGTGACAAATAAACTTGAAAAGGGGGAATGTTTACTGTTTGCTCAGGAGGGAAAGGGGAAATCCGATGTGTGGAAGACATTTGAATTAGTGGGTGGAAGCTTAGAATTGTTTTAAAAATTTGACCATTTGGAAGAGTGTAAACAACACTAAATAAGTGTACCAGAGAGTCTCTTAAAGATTTTTTTCTGTAAAGGCCTTTATTACTGCAAAGACTAAAAACAGTTGCATGCGTTCATGAATGCAATTGCAGACATGTTGCAGTTTATTTATTGTTTAGGCTAATTATTCAAGGCTAACAAAAGGTGTCATGGGTCCACATAAAGATTACATAAATTACGATTATTTTTCACTGTATCAGGGAAAGCGTCCGGGAAGGCGCCAATTCAACTGCGCACCGAAGATTAGGCTGTGTTTCAGAACCGCAGACAGCGACCACTATACAACGCGGGTGAAAGCGCATCGGTCACAAAATAATATTATTTTTTTATTAGTGTTGCAAAATTCCAGGAATTTTCTATAAATTCACTAGTTTTCCAAAAATCCTGGTTGGAGGTATACGGATTTCCTGTTTATTCTATCCTGATTCCAGCACACCTCCAACCGGGATTTCGGGAAAACCAGGGAATTTATTGAAAGTAATTTTGCAACCCTAGTTGCACCATTGTTCTTACATAATATGACCATTTACAATTTCAGTAGCACATGTCTTAAGCTGTGTTCAAATACCCATACTAACATACTGTATACTACATCCTTAATGAGTATATACAGTACAAGTTCGATATATTAGTAGCCAACTAACGTTAGGTAGCTAGCTAACACACTGGTACATACAACTGCTGAAATGATATGCTATGCGGTTGGTAAGGACAGCGTATCTAACAAATTGTCAGCCAACATAACGTGTAACGTAACTTGTTTGAAAAGTCATTATATTGCTCAATATTTTCTTAAAATTGGTCATAATTTGTTAAAGCAATGAATTATTATTATATTTTATTATTATTAATTTGTATCCGCTCTCGTCGGACTTCGGCTGCATATTTTCCACCATTTTCTTTTAATCTAAAAATGATGTGAAACCACGCCCATTCTCTGAAGAATTGCATTATGGGCCCTAAAAGCACAGAAATAGTGTTCATATATATTTGCGAATGCTCAACTAAAGAAATCTCAGTCTACCAAAATGGGGCCAGCTCTAGTAGGGAGGGGTGTACTTTCTGTTTGTCGAGATTGACAGTTTATTATTGGTGTTGAACACCTAAACCATGATATTTAAGTGCCCTAAATCGGTATGCTTTGTTAATTGGTTGTGTACATGCCACAGTATCCCGTTTAAGATCAGCATATCCCAGTCATATTATCCGTGTTTCGCATAAGCTTTTACGGGTTATTGTAAACGGAATATGATGTCTAAATGCGTCAAAAACAGAATACTCAAGTATCCCGAATAATAATGGGATATTGGTGTCAAAGACTCCAGTCACCCAAGGCATAGACTGTTCTCTCTGCTACCGCACAGCAAGAGGTACCAGAGCGCCAAGTCTAGGTCCAAAAGGCTCCTTAACAGCCTTCTACCCACAAGCCATAAGACAGCTAAACAATTAATCAAATGGCCACCCAGAATATTTGTATTGACCCCCCTCCCTTGTTTTTTTCACTACTGCTACTCGCTGTTTATTATCTATGCATAGTCACTTTACCCCTACCTAAATGTATAAATGACCTCGACTAACCTGTACCCCTGCACATTGACTCGGTACCCCCTGTATATAGCCAGATTATTTTACTGTCTGACTTTCTTTTTTTTAAACTTTCGTTTATTTAGTACATATTTTAACTATTTCCTTAAAACTGCATTGTTGGTTAAGGACTTGTAAGTAAGCATTTCACGGTAAGGTGTTGTATTCGCCGCATGTGACAAATACAATTTCATGTAAACGTGGTCATTGATTAGCTAGCTATTTGATTTCGGTGTCAGTGATGAGCTGAAAGAAAACTCTGTAGCTAACTAACAACAGCAAACTCTCCAGGACTAATTTGTGAGTGTGTAACTTATTCAGTGGAAATGGCAATATTGTACTGATGTATACAACGGATTGCCTCCTAAAAACAAAAGCGGAAAAGTGTTTTTATGCTTGCAAAACAAATGAGGGACTCAAGCTAGGCTAGCTAGCTTGCTGCCACGTGAACATGAACAACCAAGTATTACACACTGAAAACTATCTGTATATACGAAACGCGCTGAACTGTATCTAAATCACACACATATCTACCCATAATCACGCAATTAAAACCTACCATAACTCCAGAGGATTCATCGGAGTTTGTTTTAGTTGGGGAGCACACGCGTACTCCTCTTCTGGTGGCCACCATCTTGTTCGCGCTGTTCGGTCGCACTTCCGCCACGTGTTCCCAACGCGTCAGCCAGACTCGACCAATCGAATCGCAATGCATGCTAAGGAACATTAAAAAAAAAAAAGTGTGGATGAAAGTACTCCAATGAGACGAAAGTCTAGTAAAGTTTATCATTCATTCCTTTAAGATTTATGTTAAATATTATTCCCCCCCCGTTTTTATGTGATCTGAAATAAATGTATAGTGAGCATGTGCACCCATCTCTTCCAATGAACACAAAACACTTCAAAAGCGTTTAATCATTTAATAAACCCAATTCTAGAACAATACAGGAAATGGTAACATTAAATTTATTAATTATTACAGCACAATAGTGAACTCAAACTTCATAGGATTGTGGACCCTGTCTGGAAGAAATGCCATGATTAATAAATAAGACATCCTTCCAGATACTTCTGAGCTTGTAATTCATTTTCCATGCCAATCTGGAATATTCCAGTACTATCATGTACACGATAAAGAAGGTGTCAAGCCTACTATGAATGTAAGCCTCATTTGGGGACATTTCTCATATTACCACGCAGATGGGGGACACATTTTCTCATAAGAATATTGTATGAGCAGTCAGGGCTATAGGACAAATCATGTACTGGCATACCCTGTCAGTAGCACAGGGCTTTAATTTTTTTAAATATATATATATATATATATATATATATACACACACACACACACACACACACACAGTGAGGGAAATAAGTATTTGATCCCCTGCTGATTTTGTACGTTTGCCCACTGACAACAGTCTAGAATTTTTTAATGGTAGGTTTATTTGAACAGTGAGAGACAGAATAACAACAACAAAAATCCAGAAAAACATGTCAAAAATGTTATAAATTGATTTGCATTTTAATGAGGGAAATAAGTATTTGAGCCCTCTGCAAAACATGACTTAGTACTTGGTGGCAAAACCCTTGTTGGCAATCACAGAGGTCAGACGTTTCTTGTAGTTGGCCACCAGGTTTGCACACATCTCAGGAGGGATTTTGTCCCACTCCTCTTTGCAGATCTTCTCCAAGTCATTAAGGTTTCGAGCCTGACGTTTGGCAACTCGAACCTTCAGCTCCCTCCACAGATTTTCTATGGGATTAAGGTCTGGAGACTGGCTAGGCCACTCCAGGACCTTAATGTGCTTCTTCTTGAGCCACTCCTTTGTTGCCTTGGCCGTGTGTTTTGGGTCATTGTCATGCTGGAATACCCATCCACGACCCATTTTCAATGCCCTGGCTGAGAGAAGGAGGTTCTCACCCAAGATTTGACAGTACATGGCCCCGTCCATCGTCCCTTTGATGCAGTGAAGTTGTCCTGTCCCCTTAGCAGAAAAACACCCCCAAAGCATAATGTTTCCACCACCATGTTTGACGGTGGGGATGGTATTCTTGGGGTCATAGGCAGCATTCCTCCTCCTCCAAACACGGCGAGTTGAGTTGATGCCAAAGAGCTCCATTTTGGTCTCATCTGACCACAACACTTTCACCCAGTTCTCCTCTGTATCATTCAGATGTTCATTGGCAAACTTCAGACGGGCCTGTATATGTGCTTTCTTGAGCAGGGGGACCTTGCGGGTGCTGCAGGATTTCAGTCCTTCACGGCGTAGTGTGTTTCCAATTGTTTTCTTGGTGACTATTGTCCCAGCTGCCTTGAGATCATTGACAAGATCCTCCTGTGTTGTTCTGGGCTGATTCCTCACCGTTCTCATGATCATTGCAACTCCACAAGGTGAGATCTTGCATGTAGCCCCAGGCCGAATTTGCGAATAATTCCATTTGCGAATAATCGCACCAACTGTTGTCACCTTTTCACCAAGCTGCTTGGCGATGGTCTTGTAGCCCATTCCAGCCTTGTGTAGGTCCACAATCTTGTCCCTGACATCCTTGGAGACCTCTTTGGTCTTGGCCATGGTGGAGAGTTTGGAATCTGATTGAATGATTGCTTCTGTGGACAGGTGTCTTTTATACAGGTAAGAAACTGAGATTAGGAGCACTCCCTTTAAGAGTGTGCTCCTAATCTCAGCTCGTTACCTGTATAAAAGACACCTGGGAGCCAGAAATCTTTCTGATTGAGAGGGGGTCAAATACTTATTTCCCTCATTAAAATGCAAATCAATTTATAACATTTTTTATATGCGTTTTTCTGGATTTTTTTGTTGTTATTCTGACTCTCACTGTTCAAATAAACCTACCATTAAAATTATAGACTGATCATTTCTTTGTCAGTGGGCAAACGTACAAAATCAGCAGGGGATTAAATACTTTTTTCCCCTTACTGTGTGTGTGTGTGTGTGTGTGTGTGTGTGTGTGTGTGTGTGTGATATACAGGTAAAAGTCAGTAAATTAGAATATTTTGAAAAACTTGATTTATTTCAGTAATTGCATTCAAAAGGTGTAACTTGTACATTATATTTATTCATTGCACACAGACTGATGCATTCAAATGTTTATTTCATTTAATTTTGATGATTTGAAGTGGCAACAAATGAAAATCCAAAATTCCGTGTGTCACAAAATTAGAATATTGTGTAAGGGTTACATTTTGAAGACACCTGGTGCCACAAAATAATCAGCTGATTAACTCAAAACACCTGCAAAGGGCTTTAAATGGTCTCTCAGTCCAGTTCTGAAGCCTACACAAACATGGGGAAGACTTCAGATTTGACAGCTGTCCAAAAGGCGACCATCGACACATTGCACAAGGAGGGAAAGACACAAAAGGTTATTGCAGAAGAGGCTGGCTGTTCTCAGAGCTCTGTGTCCAAACACATTAATAGAGAGGCAAAGGGAAGGAAAAACTGTGGTCAGAAAAAGTGTACAAGCGATAGGGATCACCGCGCCCTAGTCAAGATTGTGAAAAAAAACCCATTCAAAAATGTGGGGGAGATTCACAAGGAGTGGACAGCTGCTGGAGTCAGGGCTTCAAGATCCACCACCAAGAGACGCTTGAAAGACATGGGTTTCAACTGCCGCATACCTCGTGTCAAGCCACTGTTGACCAAGAAACAGCGCGAAAAGAGTCTCACCTGGGCTAAGGAAAAAAAGAGCTGGACTGCTGCTGAGTGGTCTAAAGTCATGTTTTCTGACGAAAGCAAATTTTGCATTTCCTTTGGAAATCGAGGTCCCAGAGTCTGGAGGAAGACAGGAGAGGCACAGGATCCACGTTGCCTGAAGTCTAGTGTAAAGTTTCCACCATCAGTGATGGTTTGGGGTGCCATGTCATCTGCTGGTGTCGGTCCACTCTGTTTCCTGAGATCAAGGGTCAACGCAGCCGTCTACCAGCAAGTTTTAGAGCACTTCATGCTTCCTGCTGCTGACCTGCTCTATGGAGATGGAGATTTCAGGTTCCAACAGGACTTGGCGCCTGCACACAGCGCAAAATCTACCCGTGCCTGGTTTACGGACCATGGTATTTCTGTTCTAAATTGGCCAGCCAACTCCCCTGACCTTAGCCCCATAGAAAATCTGTGGGGTATTGTGAAAAGGAAGATGCAGAATGCCAGACCCAACAACGCAGAAGAGTTGAAGGCCACTATCAGAGCAACCTGGGCTCTCATAACACCTGAGCAGTGCCAGAAACTCATCGACTCCATGCCACGCCGCATTAATGCAGTAATTGAGGCAAAAGGAGCTCCAACCAAGTATTGAGTATTGTACATGCTCATATTTTTCATTTTCATACTTTTCAGTTGGCCAACATTTCTAAAAAATCCCTTTTTTGTATTAGCCTTAAGTAATATTCTAATTTTGTGACACACGGAATTTTGGATTTTCATTTGTTGCCACTTCAAATCATCAAAATTAAATGAAATAAACATTTGAATGCATCAGTCTGTGTGCAATGAATAAATATAATGTACAAGTTACACCTTTTGAATGCAATTACTGAAATAAATCAAGTTTTTCAAAATATTCTAATTTACTGACTTTTACCTGTATATATATATATATACACACACACACACACAAATATTTGCCAAGACAATACTTTAACATCCATAAAGTACTTTCTAAAAATCTAATATCTACTGTACACTAAATGAAGAAGTTTATGAACTAACCATACATTTTTTTCACTGACCAGAAATCGATTGGAATTAGGCCATTGTCCCCATTATACAGGATGCCAGTATTATACAGTAGAAAACAGAAGGAGCTGTTCATACACGTCAGAGCGCACTAGGACTTTACATATGACTCTGTTGCTTTAACCGATCCAAAGTACTCACCTCTACTTAACTTTCTCATCAATTTACAATGTAAAAATATTGTGGGACATTTCCGTAGTGGGTTAGAGGCTGTTTAACCTTTAAACTGCTTTGCAATCATTCTAACATTGTACTAAAACAAGGTGTTACATCTACACAATTTAATTATTTCTGGGGTTCCAATTCAGTTTTGTAGCCATGTTTGCTAAAAGTTGATCTACCTATATCTCCGTCTTTAAAACAAAGCCTCCACTGCAATGCAGGAGTGTAAGTGGTTTGACTACTATAAATGTATTGGTCATGAGTAACATCTGAATAACTGATTTTCAGAGGACACGCTACAGGTTGCTTCTCTTTGAGTGAACAAGGTAGCCTTTTGCTTTAATGATCCCCCTGCTTTTGACAATGATGGAGTAGCGCAAAACCCACTCCAACCTCCAGTCTGCTACCTTCAGGTCCTGAGTGCTCTCCTGCACTGCCTCCTGGAAGCTGGCAGCAGTAATCAGTTCTACAGGAAAATACAATGCATTAATTCAGTGCCCCTCAGAGCACATACAGCCTTTCCTTAACATTTATTATCTGATTATACAGTGAAAATATTACAAATTGAAATTAGCACAATTTTCACCTTTTGGGTCATTATGAGTCAGTAGCTGAATGTCAAACTCCTTTGCAAAAGCAGTCAGGTCAGGGGGCATCACACAGCAGGAGGCCAGATTTACCTGGTTACTACTGGGTTTCACCTAGACCAGGAGAAAATAAATCAATTCAAAACCCCAAATACACCAACCTATTAAAATCTGACAGGTCTCGTCAGCATCACCACTCACCTGGGCCCAGTTGTAGAGCTGCTCCAGGAGCTCCTTGTCCAGGTCAGAGGTGCCGATGGCAGCGATCTTGTGGCTCTGAACCAAGCCCTCCAGTTCCCTCCAGGCAGGCTGCAGGTTCTCCAGGGTCTGACTCTCCCCTTCAGGCAGAACAGGGGGTGCGATGATCACCGAGTCCAGCAGGGACACAGCCAGGGCCTGACAAGCTGTCACAAACAGAGTCTTATGAGCATGAAACTTGAATGAAGTCATAGTATACAGTCAGTGCATGCTTCTTAAAGCTGAAATCTGTAAAGGGGGAAACAGTGCCTTTGTTTTTACATTTACATTTTAGTCATTTAGCAGACGCTCTTATCCAGAGCGACTTACAGTTAGTGAGTGCATACATTATTAATTTTTTATTTTTCATACTGGCCCCCCGTGGGAATTGAACCCACAACCCTGGCGTTGCAAATGCCATGCTCTACCAACTGAGCTACATCCCTGCCGGCCATTCCCTCCCCTACCCTGGACGACGCTGGGCCAATTGTGCGCCGCCCCATGGGTCTCCCGGTCGCGGCCGGCTACGACAGAGCCTGGATTCGAACCAGGATCTCTAGTGGCACAGCTAGCACTGCGATGCAGTGCCTTAGACCACTGCGCCACTCGGGAGGTTAACGTACAGGTTTTTGTTTTGTTTAGATGAAACAGAGAAGAGGAGCTTCCAGCAGCGTGATAAAAATAAATACATCTCAGTACATATTCTGGTGTTCTATCGCACGTTCAATGATGTCGGCAAAAATAAAATAAAAAAAGTTTGTTGTTTGAAGTGACTTCTTTGTTGTTGTAGTATCCCAAACGGACGTGACAGCTTCTCCCTTTATGGATTTCAGCTTTCAAATACAAAAAAAAATGGGATTTCAGCTTTCAAATACAAAAAAATTGAGGTAAGGAAAGGAGTTGGCATGCCAACGAAAGCAGTTCACTGATACTGTCTACTTAAGTCTGTTGCATTTTGATTTGACAACATGGTCAGGTTTACAGACAATCGCCTGTGCCAAATTACTTTTCTGTGCAGTCACTGAGTGTAATACTCACCCTTATCAACTGCATCTTTGATTGAAGAGAGGTCTGCCTCGCAAATAAATAGTTTCACTGTAAAGCAAGAATATGGACATGGTATTTTTGTCATGAAATTCACATACTGGGCTCATAATTCCTTATTTTTCAGGCCGTGGACCCCTTTCTGATAGCAAATTCATCAGGGACCCCCTCATAAATCAGAGGGACCCCCTCATAAATCAGAACACAACTCGAGTGAGATAAAAATAGCATACAAAGAGTTCTACTATGACTTTGGCAATGCATGGCTCGACGAAACAAGTCTCTGGCCCTGGGAAGGAACATTTTAAAAGACCCATTTCTTGGCACCGGAGAGAAAATTCTGCAGTTTAAGGGGTAGAGACATTTTTTGTTGTTGAAGCTTCAAAGCTAATATCCTGCATTTCTTCATATTTTGCCATGAGGCAGAGAGAAAACTTTGCAGTTTTAAAACTTAGATTACAGCGCATTTATGTATAAAAAAAAAAAAAAAAAAAAAAAACTTGGGGGGGAATACAATAAGTTTTGAGTTGAAAAATGTGTAATTTGTGGAATACTGTGGATACCAATATCCCTGTGAGCCTCCCAGGCCCATGTTGCCCAGGGTTAAGAACAACATTTTCGATTAATAATTACATTGTATTACACCCTCTAAACTTACTCCGCAGATCCCTTGGCCAAAATTAATTTAATATGTTGTTAGTAACATTCATAAAAATATATATACATACACACACAGTGGGGAGAACAAGTGTTTGATTCACTGCCGATTTTGCAGGTTTTCCTACTTACAAAGCATGTAGAGGTCTGTCATTTTTATCATAGGTACACTTCAACTGTGAGAGATGGAATCTAAAAGAAAAATCCAGAAAATCACATTGTATGATTTTTAAGTAATTAATTTGCATTTTATTGCATGACATAAGTATTTGATCACCTACCAACCAGTAAGAATTCCGGCTCTCACAGACCTGTTAGTTTTTCTTTAAGAAGCCCTCCTGTTCTCCACTCATTACCTGTATTAACTGCACGTTTGAACTCGTTACCTGTATAAAAGACACCTGTCCACACACTCAATCAAACAGACTCCAACCTCTCCACAATGGCCAAGACCAGAGAGCTGTGTAAGGACATCAGGGATAAAATTGTAGACCTGCACAAGGCTGGGATGGGCTACAGGACAATAGGCAAGCAGCATGGTGAGAAGGCAACAACTGTTGGCGCAATTATTAGAAAATGGAAGAAGTTCAAGATGATGGTCAATCCCCCTCGGTCTGGGGCTCCATGCAAGATCTCACCTCGTGGGGCATCAATGATCATGAGGAAGGTGAGGGATCAGCCCAGAACTACACGGCAGGACCTGGTCAATGACCTGAAGAAAGCTGGGACCACAGTCTCAAAGAAAACCATTAGGAACACACTACGCCGTCATGGATTAAAATCCTGCAGCGCACACAAGGTCCCCCTGCTCAATCCAGCGCATGTCCAGGCCCGTCTGAAGTTTGCCAATGACCATCTGGATGATCCAGAGGAGGAATGGGAGAAGGTCATGTGGTCTGATGAGACAAAAATAGAGCTTTTTGGTCTAAACTCCACTCGCCGTGTTTGGAGGAAGAAGGAGGATGAGTACAACCCCAAGAACACCATTATTATTATTATTATTATTAACACCATCCCAACCGTGAAGCATGGAGGTGGAAACATCATTCTTTGGGGATGCTTTTCTGCAAAGGGGACAGGACGACTGCACCGTATTGAGGGGAGGATGGATGGGGCCATGCATCGCGAGATCTTGGCCAACATCCTCCTTCCCTTAGTAAGAGCATTGAAGATGGGTCGTGGCTGGGTCTTCCAGCATGACAACGACCCGAAACACACAGCCAGGGCAACTAAGGAGTGGCTCCGTAAGAAGCATCAAGGTCCTGGAGTGGCCTAGCCAGTCTCCAGACCTGAATCCAATAGAAAATCTTTGGAGGGAGCTGAAAGTCCGTATTGCCCAGCGACAGCCCCGAAACCTGAAGGATCTGGAGAAGGTCTGTATGGAGGAGTGGGCCAAAATCCCTTCTGCAGTGTGTGCAAACCTGGTCCAGACCTACAGGAAACGTATGATCTCTGTAATTGCAAACAAAGGTTTCTGTACCAAATATTAAGTTCTGCTTTTCTGATTTATCAAATACTTATGTCATGCAATAAAATGCAAATTAATTACTTAAAAATCATAGCGATTTTCTGGATTTTTGTTTTAGATTCCGTCTCTCACAGTTGTAGTGTACCTATGATAAAAAGTACAGACCTCTACATGCTTTGTAAGTAGGAAAACCTGCAAAATTGGCAGTGTATCAAATACTTGTTCTCCCCACTGTGTGTGTATATATATTTTTTTAAAGTGTGGTCCACGGACCACTTTGAGAACCCCCGTCATAGACTACCAGTAAAACTCACCTGAGACCTTCAGCTCCTCCCTCTCCTCAGGTGTGATTGCTTCTGTAGCTTGAGGGATAGAGCAGTCAACCGTGTCTGGTAGGTCCTAAAAGGTGTCAATCAATTTTAGAAAATGTACAAAATCGGTTTCAATCTTGTTGTGGGATTTCATTGCAGGGAATATAAGCTTTGGCTTTGTGTATGTAAGACCCCCCCCCTGTACTCACAGAGTGCTGAAGCAGATTAGCTGACCCCAGCAGAAACGCAACAGGGCAAAGCCACTCCAACTTCACAACAGAAGCACATGTAGAACCTTTCGCAGCCAACGTTGCATGAATGATCACTATGACAGTTCCCTTTCATCAGTCTGAAATTATTTGCGGTCAATCAACAGGCAGCTATTTTGTTTTCCCAGCAAGAGAATGCAATTGCGTTGTAGTAACGTAACAACTACAGTGAGCTCCAAAAGTATTGTGACAGTGAGTTTTTCCCCCATTGTTTTGGCTGTGTTTACTCCAGCACTTTGTATTTGAAATGATACAACGACTGAGGTTAAAGTGCAGACTGTCAGCTTTATTTTTAGGGTATTTTCATACATATCGGGTAAACAGTTTAGAAATTACAGCACTTTTTGTACATAGTACCCCACATTTTAGGGGACCAAAAGTATTGGGACAAATTCACTTATGCGCATTAAAAGTAATCAAAAGTTTAGTATTTGGTCCCATATTTCTAGCACTACATCAAGCTTGTGACTCTACAAACTTGTTGGATGCATTTGCGGTTGGTTTTGGTTGCGTTTCAGATTATTTTGTGCCCAATAGAAATGAATGTTAAATAATTTATTGTGTCATTTTGGAGTCACTTTCATTGTAAATAAGAATATGTTTCTACACAATTCTAAATGAATGTGGATGCTTCCATGATAACAGATTATTGTGAATGAATGGTGAATAATGATGAGCGACAAAGTTAGACGCACAAATATACTTTTGGTCCCCTAAAATGGGAGGACTATATACAAAAAAAGTGCTATAATTTCTCAACGGTTCACCCAATATGGGTGAAGATACCCTCAAATTAAAGCTGACAGTCGGCACCTTAACCCCATAGTCATTGTATCATTTGAAATCCAAAATGCTGGGGTACAGATCAAAAACAAACAAAAAATGTCACTGTCCCAATATTTTGAGCTCACTGTATAACTACTGTTCCCTGAAGGAGGGAAATGAATTACAACATACTATGGGGAGTCGCACTCTCGCGACTTCGGTTTAAGGATCTACAATCACGCCTCGCAATGCCAATGAATTCCACGCCTCGCTGGAATCCCTGCCTTACACAGGTGATAAGCGTGAGGCTGTGATTAATTCCTTCAATTTAATACCACTCTTCACCGAGCCCAGGAACAGGTGGCCAAACAGGTGTTGTACCTCATTTCCCTCCTTCAGGGAACAGTTATAGTCATAACGTTAACGTCGGTACAACAAACTATGGGGAAATAATAATCACGGCCCAAGCTGACCCCAGTGGTTACTAAATTAAATGGCCCATGGCAGAGCACCCAGACCTGACTCTGCTAGATGCGGCAGTCTGGGTATTGCGCACACGGTGTACTGCCTAGTGACTTTCCCCTGTCCGTAAGCTCACTGTGGGCTACACTGGGAGCAGTGACAAGCGATAAAATCTCACAAAAAAAGTGTGGTGATGCCCAACTGGCCGCAGCACAAATAACTCCTACAGTCAATCCTTTAAACAATGACCGAGACACTGCCAGACCCCTGGTAGGCGAGTACACCACTAGGGAATGCTTGCTGCAATATGCCAGGGAGATCTGGTGGGAGATGCCTCTACAATCCAGTGGGAGAGACGCTCCTTAAAGAGCGCCCTGCCATGAGCTGGATTAGCAAAAAACAGAAACGCTGGTCACATAACCGGATGGGTCTGTTCAGCGTACGTGTGTAAAGCTCGCACTGGACACAGGGCATAACCTCTCCTGCTCTTCAGAAGCAAAAGGAGGAGGTGAAAAGGGAAATACCTCAAAGCCATGAGCAAGGGGGTTTTGTAGGAGAGGATCTTCAGATCCACCGACTCCAGAGACTCAAAAGGGGGACACACAGTGCCCCCAAAACCAGTGGCAAGTCCCATGTGGGTGCAATAGGTTTGAAGACCAGTCTGAGACCATGTACCCCTTTCAGGAACCGCACAACAGAGGGTGGGCCCCCGGTGTGGCTCTGTCAATTCCCACACGACACGCAGAGATAGCGGCCATGTACACTTTTAAAGTGGAGAATGCCCGTCCCTGCTCGAATAGCTCCTGTAGGAACATATGGATGTACCTCACAGAGCACTGAAAAGGAACCAGCCCTTTATCTTGGCAACAGAGCTCAAAACACTTGCCACAAACGCATACAGCCTTCTTGTGGAGGGCGCCCTTACGGACTGAATGGTAGCAATAACATTCGTAGGAAAACCTCTAGCCATCAGATTAGCTTACTCGGACCAGGCAAAAAATAACAAAATCTCTGGCCTCTCATGCCAAACCCATCTGTGCACCTGGGACAACAGGTCCCTGCGCAATGGGAGTTGCCACGGGTCCCCGCCTAAAAAGGTGAATGATCTCCGCGAACCAAGGCTGCCTGGGCCAACGGGGAGACACAAGAATCAATGATAAGCTCTCCTGGCGCACCCTCTCCAATGTGGGCTGAATCAGAACCACTGGCGGAAACACTTAAAGGAGAGTCCGAAGCCACTCCAGAGCATCCATTCCCAACGGTGCACTCTGTTCTCTCATCGAGAAAAATAGACGAAACTGCGCGTTCTCATTATGTGTAAAGACCTATGCGCACTGCTAAACATTTTACATTTCCATTTTAGTCATTTATCCAGAGCAACTTACAGTAGTGTGTGTATACATTTTCGTACTGGTCCCCAATGGCAATAGAACCCACAACACTGGTGTTGCAAGCGCCATGCTCTACTAACTGAGCCACAAAGGATCTCCACAGCAACAGGGTGTGAGCCAAGGTGTTGACGTATGCCACCGTCGTCATGACGGCTCTGACCAGCACATGCCGGCCCGACAAATGTGGGATGCAGCGCCTGAGCGCTACGTACATTGTCAGAAGTTCCAGGTAATTGATATGCCAGACACTCTGTGACACCGTCCAGACAACCCGAATTGAGTAACCCTCGCACAGCTCGCGGGGGGGAGGGGGGGGGGACGTGTCTGTCGTGACCATATTGCGGAACAATACCTGGCCCATGAGAGCCCCTTGTGACTGTAGTCAGCGTTCGCTCCACTGGGCCAATGCCCTGAAGTCATGTTGGGGACACCTGAATCGAGCGGTTTAGGTGGCGATATGCATCCAAGCGCGTGGCTAGCGCCCAGCACCAGAACAGTCACATCAATAATAGTCCCAGGGGAATGACCACTATCAACCTCAGGTGGCGCAGAGACTGGATAAAAAGTACTGTGCGGCCCAACCTAAATTGGGCCAAGCAGAGCTGGAACCCAGACACCCTATCCAGGGTTAGAAAAGCGCAATTTCCAACTCGAGACCCAGGAATGGAATGCGCTGCAATGGGGTTAGACGACTCTTATGGTTTACAATAAACCCCAGAGGCTGAAAATGGGACACCAGCCTGGATGTGTGCAACACTGCTTATTCCCTTGACTCTGCTGCTGTCAGCCAATCGTCCAGATAGGCCAACACCCTTAGGCCCTGGCCCCTTATTGGTGCCAGAGCCGCCTCCACCACCATTGAATAGATGCGAAGCGAGAGGGTCAAGCCGAATGAGGACCAAAATAATGGAACCTCAAACTTTCTGTGACTTGGGCAGATGGAAGTACGCATCCTTAAGGTCGATGGTGGTGAACCAAATCGCCGGGACGCATGGACTGTAACAGCCTCTGGTTTGAGAGCATTTTGAACGTGTGAACTCCAAGATGCTTGCTGAGGACACATAAGTCTAGAACGGGGTGTAAAGTCCCGACCCCATCCAGAACCAGGAAATACCGGCTGTACCAGCCATCCTAGATCCTACATAGAAAACACTAGGATTGCTCGCGTCTGGAGACGGGAGGATATTACCTCCCTCAAAACGGGTACTGAAGCGCCGGGAACAGTCGATGTGATGACGCCGCAGAAGCGTGGATGATGCGCGCAACAAATTGTAGCCTGTACCCCGACGTCACTGTTCGCATGTCCAGAGCAACCTTGCGCATGCGCGCCATTGGTTGGAGCAGATAGCGAGCCTCCCGTCAAATGCCATTTGAAGGGGCGGGCTGCCACCAGCGGGACTGGGAGATTGGTTATTTTTCCCCATTGTGTCTGAATGTGGAGAAGGGACACTTTTCATTGCACCCACGTGGGAGGCACAACACTTGACACCTGTGAACACTGTGGAACTTTGGGTTTACACAACTGTGTTTATGCGCCAAAGTTTGCCTGAAGCCCGTTCACTCTGGATTCAGGGGCTCCGGCAATAAGTGACGCACCCCGATTGGCAGTGCCCCTTGGGATACTTCTGTCACAACGAGCTTCGCTCAGTTTAGGCGGCAAGATAGGTCCCGGTAACCGGCTGGCACCCAGCACACATTAAAAACAGACCCAGGGGAAAACCGCTATCATGATGGTTATCATACCCACCAGTCATAGGTACCTGTGCCACAGCACCTTGTAACCCAGCTGGAAAAGGGACAGACAGCTCTGAAAAACGGACCCCTTCCAAGGTAACAGACGGGGGTGATTCGGAATTGAATCCAATTCTCAGGAATGAAACCAATCGCCTATAGAACCCAGATCACTAAGCACCTCATAGGACTAGTGAGCTACAGGCAGCTATGAATTCCAGTAATGAGACACATATGGGGAAGCAGTGTCCCCTTGTGGACAGAGAGTGAATCGCCCAACTTATTACCCTCACCCTGGGGAGAATGATATACCCCTTGAACCCTCTGAACACCATGGAACGCAGGGTAACAGAGGAGCTTTAAACATGGGACAAGACTCCAAACTAAGTTGTGCTTCCGTTAGTATAGCCTGGATGAAGCCCGGCCCCTTATGGACACAGGGGGCTCCGGCAATGGCTGACGTAGCACCCCGTTTGGCCGTAACCAAAGGTGGGGGCAATGACATCACAGTAATGTTTTTGTAGTGGGGCTCACCGGTTGCGCAGACCCGTGAGAAGGCCCCTCACTCCGGGGGTTACCCATGCCCAGTGCTCGGAAGCAGCTTCATCATTGAAGGTGCCCGCAAGCCCCGCTTCCTCCACTCTAGGAATGTGATTGCCAAAACGCCAGAGGAAAGCTAGTAAGCTTAATTTGCCAGAAGTTATGCATGCTAGCCGACGTTAGCCTTGAGGCTTTTAGTCTAAGCTAGCTAGCCTCTGACCGCAGCACAGTCTATTTAGACTAACCAAGCGACTTAACGCTAGCTACGTATACTAAACAGGAGAGCTACCCAAGCAATTCCACAGCTAGGAAGCCGGAATAGCTAGCAGTAGCTAGCTAAGCTACTGCTAGGACTGAATCACCGGATGTGGAACCCGGCCCCTTCTGCGAAGAGGCAAGTGTTGCTTAACCAAGGCAGACACAGGCGGCGAGGGGATACCCACAGAACCTGGTCATCCTCTCTCTTCGAGTAGCCTCCCGTAACCGGCGACAGAGCACACAGGAGCAGCCGGGAGATGCAACGACCCAATCCATCGCCGCGTCCATCAACTCCGACTCAGCCGAGGTACAGGCACCCGGGAGAGGAAGTCACTATTGGAAACACCAAGCTCCCTAAAGAATGCTGCACGATTGTCAAGAGAACCTGCGCCACAAACTAGTAGGGGAACAGTGACAGCTATCTCCTTGTCTAGCACATGAACTGATTCGAGTGAGGTCAGCCTAAGCATGCACCGAGCCGAGACATACACTACCAGTCAAAAGTTTGGACACACCTACTCATTCAAGGGTTTCTCTTTATTTTTACATTGTAGAATAATAGTGAAGACATCAAAACCATGAAATAACAAAGTGTTAAACAAATCAAAATACATTTTATATTTGACATTCTTCAAATAGCCACCCTTTGCCTTGATGACAGCTTTGCAAACACATTCACCTGGAATGCTATTCCAACAGTCTTGAAGGAGTTCCCACATATGCAGAGCACTTGTTGGCTGCTTTTCCTTCACTCTCCCGTCCGACTCATCCCAAACCATCTCAATTGGGTTGAGGTCGGGTGATTGTGGAGGCCAGGTCATCTGATGCAGCACTCCACTCTCCTTCTTGGTAAAATAGCCCTTACACAGCTTGGAGGTGTGTTGGGTCATTGTCCTGTTGAAAAACAAATGAAAGTCCCACTAAGCCCAAACCAGATGGGATGGAGTATCGCTGTAGAATGCTGTGGTAGCCATGCTGGTTAAGTGTGCCTTGAATTCTAAGTAAAATTAGACAGTGTCACCAGCAAAGCACACCCACACCATAACACCTCCTCCTCCATGCTTTATGGTGGGAACTACACATGCGGAGATCATCCGTTCACCCACACCACGTCTCACAAAGACACAGCGGATGGAACCAAAAATCTCAAATTTGGACTCCAGACCAAAGGACACATTTCCACCGGTCTAATGTCCATTGCTCGTGTTTCTTGGCCCAAGCAGGTCTCTTCTTCTTATTGGTGTCCTTTAGTATTGGTTTCTTTGCAGCAATTCGACCATGAAGGCCTGATTCACACAGTCTCCTCTGAACAGTTGATGTTGAGATGTGTCTATTACTTGAACTCTGTGAAGTATTTATTCGGGCTGCAATTTGAGGCTGGTAACTCTAATGAACTTATCCTCTGCAGCAGAGGTAACTCTGGGTCTTCCATTCCTGTGGTGGTCCTCATGAGAGCCAGTTTCATCATAGCGCTTGATGGTTTTTGCGACTGCACTTGAAGAAACTTTAAAAGTTCTTGAAATGTTCCATATTGACTGACCTTCATATCTTAAAGAAATTATGGACTGTTGTTTCTCTTTGCTTATTTGAGCTGTTCTTGCCATAATATGGACTTGGTCTTTTACCAAATAGGGCTATCTTCTGTATACCCCCCCTACCTTGTCACAACACAACTGATTGGCTCAAATGCATTAAGAAGGAAAGAAATTCCAGAAATTAACTTTTAAGAAGGTACACCTGTTAATTGAAAAGCATTCCAGGTGAAGCTGATTGAGAGAATGCCAAGAGTGTGCAACACTGTCATCAAAGCAAAGAGTGGCTATTTGAAGAATCTCAAATATAAAAAATATTTTGATTTGTTTAACACTTTTTTGCTTACTACATGATTCCCTATGTGTTATTTCATAGTTTTGATGTCTTCACTATTATTCTACAATGTAAAAAATAGTAAAAATAAAGAAAAACCCTTGAATGAGTAGGTGTGTCCAAACCTTTGACAAGTACTGTCCAAGAAAACAAACTTGAAGAACTAATTGTATGTGATTAGGAAACTTATGCGAACCATACAAACTTCAGCAAACAACATCCAGGGGGTGAGCACGCTTAGTTGGTGCAATGTAAGACAGTCTCATGTTCCAATTGTTTGTTTTAGTAGCGCAAATCGTTCCTGTCCACACTGAGGTGAAGAGCAGAATAATTTAAGGAATGAATCCGAGCCTCACGCTTATCACCCAGTGGTGTATAAACCCTGGATGACTGACAGGGGGCGCTGGACTGAAGCCATCGCGCAGCTATCTTGGTACTCCATTGTATTTTTTTTTAGGGAAGCTTTAGAAATACATTTATTAAATGTCTACATTTGTTTTTAACATGTTTATTCTATTAGACACCTTCATTTAATACTTTAAAATTATATGAGCTAAACAAAATATATATACACACACAGAACCAAAATATAAACACAACATGCAACAATTTCAACTATTTTACTAAATTACAGTTCATAAGGAAATCTGTCAATTGAAATAAATTCATTATGCCCTAATCTATGGATTTCACATGACTGGGCTGGAGTGCAGCCATGGTTGGGCCTGGGAGGGCATAGGCCCACCCACTAGGGAGCCAGGCCCAGCCAATCAGAATGAGTTATTCCCCACAAAAGGGCTTTATCACAGACCGAAATACACAGTTTCATCAGCTGTCCAGGTGACTTGTCTCAGACGATCCAGCAGGTAAAGAAGCCAGATTTGGAGGTCATTGGCTGACGTGGTTACACGTGGTCTGCGGTTGTGAGGCCGGTTGGACGTACTGCCAAATTCTCTAAAACGACATTCAATTCTCTGGCAATAGTTCTGGTGGACATTCCTGTAGTCAGCATGCCAATTGCATGATCCCTCAACTTGAGACATCTGTGGCATTGTGTTGTGTGACAAAACGGCACATTTTAGAGTGGCCTTTTATTGTCCCCAGGACAAGCTGCACCTGTGTAATGATCATGCTGTTTAATCAGCTTCTTGATATGCCACACCTGTCAGGTGGATGGATTATCTTGGCAAAGGAGAAATGCTCAGGGATGTAAACAAATTTGTGCACAAAATTTGAGAGAAATAAGCTTTTTGTGCATATGGAACATTTCTGGGATCTTTTAGTTCAGCTCATGAAACCAACACTTTACATGTTGCGTTTATATTTTTTGTTCAGTGTGTGTGTACACACACATTCCTTAAAGTATTAGTATTTTTAGAGACTACTAATGTTCCTGTCCCACTACAACAGAAATACTTAAATAAATGTTATTTTGTCCTTGGAAACATTTAATTGAAATACTGTAGAATTACATTCATTCCTATGGAGGACTGCTCCTACTGGGGAATGCCAATATGGCCGATCGGTGGCTTCAAAGCCTCTCAATGGCCAATACATTGCATCAGCAATCCAGGATTTATATACATTACTGTTATCACCTGTGGAATGCGGGGCTTCCTGCGAGGCACGGATTTCATTGGCCTTATCAGGCGCGATTGTAGATCCTTCAACTGAAGTTGCCAGAGTGCGACTCCCCATAGTTTGTTGTACCGAACTTGACTGACCGAAAGGGAACCAATGGTTACACAAGTGTTGTTCATTATGGATCCATCCCTGCCTTTTTCATTATTAAAGCTAGATGATGTAAAATGTTAGTAGGTACTTTAGACACTTGGTCACTATGGGAACTTGGTAAAGAGGGATTATGGACACTTGATACTGTTTGGATGTTGGTGAATAGCTGTTATGTAGCTATGTGTGTAATGAAATATGCATGGGAAATACAACTATATGGTATTGAATAATGAGTGGGTAGACGGAGTGATGTCTCACCGTTGATGAAGTTGGTGGTGGTATGGTGGCAAACCACTCATTAAGCGTGGCTCGAACACAGTCTTGAATCTGTATTGGAAAAAAATTGAGAAAGAGTGGACTGTAAATTACTAGCAGTGTTAACAGGGTTGCTATAAACACTTGTGGTAACTAGGTAGGGCTTTCATGGACACCTACAGATCACTCAATGATGCCAAATTATCTAGCATTACTTTGAAAGATTGTCTGAGATGGAAAGTATAGGATTATTTTGTACAGTGCTGGGCACAATGGGTGATTTGCACAGTATAAAAATGTGTGGCCAGAGTTATGGCTTGCTATACAACACCAACACTATGAAATGCTGAAGCCAAAGGAGATTTTAGTTACACTTATGAGAGTCAGGTGGTGCACAGCTTCAGGGAAATAGTTGTATGATTGTTCTCATGCTAAATAAAGTCTGGCCTTCTAGCACCTACACATGACAAGTCCTGGCTTTCTTAATAAAAATTCTCATGCATCTTTGAATCTCATTCTCAGGTGAATCCTGGCCCAGATACTGACTGGTTTTCTGATCCACGCCCCTAATATATATATATATATTTTTTTTTTTTTAAGTATGTGACGAACAGATGCATATCTGTGTTCCCAGTCATGTGAAATCCATAGATTACATTTAAGTCATTTAGCAGACGCTCTTGGCCTAATTTATTTATTTCAATTGACTGATTTCCTTATATGAACTGTAACTCAGTAAAATCTTCGACATTGTTGCGTTTATATTTTTGTTCTGTATAGGTAGCTAGTTCACGTCGAGGCTATGGTTTTTCATCTAGCTAGTTATAACTTTATATAGCCAGGGGTGTATTCATTCCGCCAACTCTGTTGCAAAACGTTTCTTAAAAACGGGAGCAAACATAACGGGACCTACCAGAATTTATCAGTTTTAGCTGGGGTGTAATTCATGATTACACCCCAGCTAACTGACCAATGTAGCACTCTTTTTAAACCTCTTACTTTAGCTAGCCAGTCATTTATGACAGAGTCCAATTGTCAGTCTTACCTCTTCGCTAGGTGAAGACGGACATTTTTTCTTGAGACGGCTTCGGTTTACTAAATTCCCCGTGTGCAGATTCAAAATCGTAGCATGGTTGAGAAGCACCTTAGCACTGGTGGTGTGATTTTCCATGTGGTGTCCTTGGTAGTCAGTAAATGTATCGTGGTAGAACGCCTTTATTAGCTATTCAGCAACTTCTTTAGTTACTTTATTCTAACAGGAGTGACCTCGTTTCCAAACTGTAGCTACCCCTGAATTAGAATGACTTCCATTTGTAGATTATTTAACTGCCGGTAGAAAGTAGTTATGAGGACGCCCACATTGGTGTTGTGTGCAAAACCTGGCATGGATTTCTGTTTAATCTTTTAACCAAGATCTTGTTACAGCTCAGCACTGGTGTTATCTGACTCACCGTACATTGGAATGTACACTGTAATCATGACACAGCTTGTTTCAAGAGACCAGATGTTTCATTTTTAATTCAACATTCATCCCTTGACCCTGATCAGAGGGCACACACCCACACAGAAGGCAGTTTTGGCAATAAAAAGTCTAAATCCTCAAAAACGACATACCATATTGTTTGACATTCTAAATTGTAAACTAATAGGCTTTCATTTTGTGAGTGATAAATAATTATATAAACAATATGTGATTTAAGAATATACTGAAAGTGAGAGTTAACTCCACACAGAAAGACATTGGGCGCGTTCCACAGCTAAGGCGAGGCGACGCAACAACCACTGGTTGCGTGCCATGTCATCAACTGTGTCATTGACTGACAAATTGCATCCAATGGTTGAGTGCCACGTCATCGACTGACAGATTGCTATAACATATGTGGTTAGCTGATACTCAAAATACCTATCCAGGTGTTGTAAGATTTGGCATGCGTCAGCAACACCTGGGCAGAGGAAACTGCCCATCAACATGTAGGGCATGTAGGTATCAGCAAACCATATATGGTATAGCAATCTGTCAGTCGATGACACAGTCGATGACATGGCACGCAACCATTGGTTGATGCATGCAACGTCTGAGCAGATGATGTGGTTAGCTGATACTTAAAATACACAGGAGGTTGGTGGCACCTTAATTGGGGAGAACGGGCTTGTGGGAATGGCTGGAGCGGAATTAGTAGAATGGTATCAAATACATCAAACACATGGTTTCCGTTCCAGCCATTATTATGAGCCGTCCTCCCCTCAGCAGCCTCCACTGTTAAAATATCTATCCAGGCGTTGTAAGATCTCGCAGGCGTCAGCAACGTATGAGGGCATTGGCAATGCAGACATTCCGCCAGATTGGTTCTTCCTCAACATTGTCAGTTTTAACTCCAAGGCATGTTTCTCCTCCAGGGTTAACCCTTTCTTCTCAGGCCCAGACAGCCACATTCCTATGCACTTCCTGCAAGGCCGGCCTCCACAGCAGCCTCCTCCCCAACGCTGGGGTCAGGAGTTGTGGGTGGTATCCTGGGCTTGGTGGCCCATGGGTCATTGAAGTCAATGCGCGGCTCCTTGCTGTGTCATGTCCACCATGTCAGGCGATGGAGCTGCAGGAAGATTGAGAAGGGGCAGAATTAATAGGTTATAAAAGATAATGAAACCTGTACATGTTTTTTCTTTCACTTAAATTAATCCCAGGTGACATCAAATATGTTGTAAACCAGTTTAATGTGTATGATTAGTCTATGTGGCACTCTTACCAGTGGCGAACCGTGACTATATGACCTAGGCCTTCAGAGGGTCCAAAAATCTTCCAATACGTTGTATCAAACTCAAAAATCAGGAAAATAACAGAAAACATAGCATCACTTAATGTCTCCGACATTATATCATCTGTAGTCGGACCATTCTAGTGTAGTTGGATCATAGTTCTAGTGGAGAAGCAATGCTTTTTGATTACATTTATGAATGAATCAAACAAGCCTGGCTGCGCTTCAGGCTGCCGCACAGAGACAGAACCAGTGTGGTGAGATAACTCAATCAGTTGGAAAAAGGCGATACGAGAGCTTATTTGAAAGAGCGCTCCATAAGCCACGCCCCAGTGGGCAGAACTAGGCATGTTGGACTGGGACACGTTTCAATACTATGAAAACCCTCTCAATTTACAATGGGTCCGCCATGGTTCTGTGTAGCCTAGTTATGCTAATATATTTGAGACCAGTGTATTGCAGTTAATTTAGTCTTGAACTTAATAAGTAAAATATTTTTTTGTAGTACAAATGGAAACAACAAGTCCCAGACAGTTCTCAATAGAAAATACTATTGGTTACTAGGCTACCTAAATTATTGGGATCATCTGGTTACCACCAGTGTTTGGAATACATTGAGTTCGTTGACAAAACAGACCATGGGACGCCTTTTCACATGGATATTTATTTGTCAAAGGTCCGCGGTGGGTCTGTGTAAACTATGCGATAGCAGTGAGTGTAATCTATTCATTTACTGTTATAGTATTTCTAAGTATCAGCCACATCAGCCAGGGAAACTAATTGTTCTCACTTTATGATAGAACATTCAGATTATTTTGCCTGACTGTTGCGCTCTTTACCTGAATAGGATTTTCTTTTGATCATAACAAAACTACTTACTTTGTTCAAATATAGATATAATTTAATTGTGTTTTCTTTGAAAAGTTGGCCCTGGCTGAGAATATAATCGCACATTGTTTTCAGTATTACTTTAGTGCCTTGTTGCAAACAGGATGCATGTTTTGGAATATTTTTATTCTGTACAGGCTTCCTTCTTTTCACTCTTGTCAATTAGGTTAGTATTGTGGAGTAACTACAATGTTGTTGATCCATCCTCAGTTTTCTCCTGTCACAGCCATTAAACTCTGTAACTGTTTTAAAGTCACTTAGGTGAAATCCCTAAGAAGTTTCCTTCCTCTCCAGCAACTGAGTTAGGAAGGACGCCTGTATCTTTGTAGTGACTGGGTGTATTGATACACCATCCCAAGTGTAATTAATAACTTCACCACGCTCAAAGGGATATTCAATGAATGCTTTTTATTTTACCCATCTACCAATAGGTGCCCTTCTTTACAAGGCATTGGTAAACCTCCCTGGTCTTTGTGGTTGAATCTGTGTTTGCAATTCACTGCTCGACTGAGGGACCTTACTGATAATTATAATTATATAATAAACGGGGCCCGTGTAGCTCAGTTGTGTAGCTCAGTTGGTAGAGCATGGCGTTTGCAACGCCAGGGTTGTGGGTTCGTTTCCCACAGAGGGCCAGTATGAAAAATGTATGCACTCACTAGCTGTAAGTCGCTCTGGATAAGAGCGTCTGCTAAATGACTAAAATGTAAAATGTAAATAATTATATGTGTGGGGTATGGAGATGAGGTAGTCATTAAAAAATTATGTTAAACACTTATTACACACAGAGTGAGTCTATGCAACTTATGTGACTTGTAAAGCAAATTTGTACTGCTGAACTTATTTAGACTTTCCATAACAAAGGGGTTAAACACTTGACTCAAGACATTAATGTAAAAATTCCGAAAAACATAATTCCACTTTGACATTATAGGGTATTGTGTTTAGGCCAGAGACAAAAAATTATTTATTTAATCCATTGTAAATTCAGGCTGTAACACAACAAAATATGGAAAAAGTCAAGGGGTGTGAATACTTTTCTTAGCTACAGTATTATCACTATTAACTATTTTCAACCAATTGTTTACTGTTATTCAAAAAACATATTTCCTAATAGAAAATAGATGATCATACTTAGATTCTGGATCATAATGAACTTTTTCCTGTAGTTGACATCACTCATTTCATTTGAGTTTAAATACCATCGAAATCTCAGGCTACTTACAGGCCACCATGTCATGGATCTTCCAGTCAAGAAGTATCCACCCACTGTCCCTCAGATTGCTCTGACAGAGGACTGCAATAAATAATTAATTTACATCACACAAACTATACTGTCCGTAGATATTAGTTTTAGCAAAGCTTTCTCAATGACATTGCTTTCTACTTCTTATTCAGTCAATATTGCATTTATTTTAACAGATTTTACGTGAGGAAGTGTTCTGATGAATTAATCTCCAGTCCTACTCAGTGTCTGATTACTGTACCTGTCCTCGTCACACAATGAAAGCTTCCATTCTTCAGGTGTAACCAGGTAATAGGAGTTCTTACTAAATACCCATATTCCCACCACAAGAACAAAGACGAAGTATCCCACAACCACAATACCAAAAGCAAACATTTGATGTAATTCAGCAGTGTTGGGGTGTAGTGAACTACATGTTCAACTAGTAATGAAACTACATTTTGCAGTAGCTTGGTGGTAGTTTAACTCAATTCAAATATTTCAGTAGTATGTATGGATGTAGCTAACTACTAGAACTACACTACTTTCTTTGCGACAAAAATCATATACAGTGGGGAGAACAAGTATTTGATACACTGCCGATTTTGCAGGTTTTCCTACATACAAAGCATGTAGAGGTCTGTAATTTTTATCATAGGTACACTTTAACTGTGAGAGACGGAATCTAAAACAAAAATCTAGAAAATCACATTGTATTATTTTTAAGTAATTAATTTGCATTTTATTGCATGACATAAGTATTTGATACATCAGAAAAGCAGAACTTAATATGTGGTACAGAAACCTTTGTTTGCAATTACAGAGATCATACGTTTCCTGTAGGTCTTGACCAGGTTTGCACACACTGCAGCAGGGATATTGGCCCACTCCTCCATACAGACCTTCTCCAGATCCTTCAGGTTTCGGGGCTGTCGCTGGGCAATACGGACTTTCAGCTCCCTCCAAAGATGTTCTATTGGGTTCAGGTCTGGAGTCTGGCTAGGCCACTCCAGGACCTTGAGATGCTTCTTACGGAGCCACTCCTTAGTTGCCCTGGCTGTGTGTTTCGGGTCGTTGTCATGCTGGAAGACCCAGCCACGACCCATCTTCAATGCTCTTACTGAGGGAAGGAGGTTGTTGGCCAATATCTCGCGATACATGGCCCCATCCATCCTCCCCTCAATACAGTGCAGTCGTCCTGCCCCCTTTGCAGAAAAGCATCCCCAAAGAATGATGTTTCCACCTCCATGCTTCACGGTTGGGATGGTGTTCTTGGGGTTGTACTCATCCTTCTTCTTCCTCCAAACAGGGCGAGTGGAGTTTAGACCAAAAAGCTCTATTTTTGTCTCATCAGACCACATGACCTTCTCCCATTCCTCCTCTGGATCATCCAGATGGTCATTGGCAAACTTCAGATGGGCCTGGACATGCACTGGCTTGAGCAGGGGGACTTTGCGTGCGCTGCAGGATTTTAATCCATGACGGCGTAATGTGTTACTAATGGTTTTCTTTGAGACTGTGGTCCCAGCTCTCTTCAGGTCATTGACCAGGTCCTGCCGTGTAGTTCTGGGCTGATCCCTCACCTTCCTCATGATCAATGATGCCCCACGAGGTGAGATCTTGCATGGAGCCCCAGACCGAGGGTGATTGACCGTCATCTTGAACTTCTTCCATTTTCTAATAATTGCGCCAACAGTTTTTGCCTTCTCACCAAGCTGCTTGCCTATTGTCCTGTAGCCCATCCCAGCCTTGTGCAGGTCTACAATTTTATCCCTGATGTCCTTACACAGCTCTCTGGTCTTGGCCATTGTGGAGAGGTTGGAGTCTGTTTGATTGAGTGTGTGGACAGGTGTCTTTTATACAGGTAACGAGTTCAAACAGGTGCAGTTAATACAGGTAATGAGTGGAGAACAGGAGGGCTTCTTAAAGAAAAACTAACAGGTCTGTGAGAGCCGAAATTCTTACTGGTTGGTAGGTGATCAAATACTTATGTCATGCAATAAAATGCAAATTAATTACTTAAAAATCATACAATGTGATTTTCTGGATTTTTGTTTTAGATTCCATCTCTCACAGTTGAAGTGTACCTATGATAAAATTACAGACCTCTACATGTTTTGTAAGTAGGAAAACCTGCAAAATCGGCAGTGTATCAAATACTTGTTCTCCCCACTGTAGGTGAAGTAGGCAAGAATGTCCTTCCTTTTTCAGCATCAGACCAGCTTCATTCTCACTTGAAGCATTGTTATTGTATTTAATAGGCTAAAACACTCTGTTAACATCCGACTCCAGAGTGAACTGTTCTTGTAATTTGTATTCTATGAGATTTCAGGTTTAGTATATTGTATTCTATGACATTCACAAAGTAGTTTGGATGTAGTGAACCACTTTTTCAAAGTAACTATTTTTCTTATGGGTAGCTTTAGTGTAGCCTAACTTCTTCCAGTGTGAAGCAATTGGTATCTTGGTAAACTATATTTTCTGAGTAGCTTCCCCAACACTGTAATTCAGGCACAGAAGTTGTCACAAGACTAGCCGTGTTGACGTTGTTTTGAAAAAAACACAGAAAATCGTGTGAACTTTGAGGCTAGCGTGAAGCAAGTCAATGATTACTCAGCTTGTTGTCAAGACAGTAAGTAACCCCATTCATTGGTCACTTATGAACCAGAAACTCTGCTTTAGAAATACCTGGCAGATTGAAGAGGATGCTCCCTTCAAAGATTT
Source organism: Coregonus lavaretus (assembly GCF_964263955.1). NCBI lineage: Eukaryota > Metazoa > Chordata > Actinopteri > Salmoniformes > Salmonidae > Coregonus > Coregonus lavaretus. The sequence continues at coordinate 22,051,316 of NC_140008.1, read as the reverse complement.
TGACGTTATGGTGACATTTTCCTAAAATCCATAGATGTGTGTGTGTGCTGTATGCTCTGTTGGACAGCTAACAAACATACTAAGTATTATGCATGTCCTTATTCGGTCACAAAATGATATCTCTAGCTATGTGAATAAAACTACTCCTTATCATTCAGAACAAATGTATTACCAATACGGGATGAAGATGATGTACATCTACAAATAATATTAGTATGTATACATTGGATTTCACGTGACCGGGAAGATTTTAATTTACCAGCCATTTGAGACATTTACCGGACACATATGCATTGGGTGCATAACCCATTAGGGCGTCCACCCACGGTGCTCAGAATAACAGAAATCACATTTTGATTATGGTAATTCAAAATGCAACTCCTGTAATGAAGCAGCCAATAAAACGTAATTTTCAAACGTTTGAAAAAATGCAATTCGCGGGAAAACTCCATTCTAAACAGCGTACCGGATGAGAGCGGTTCCATATTTGACTGAGATGAAAATCTCAGAAACTTAGAAATAGGGGGAATAAAAAAAAAATAATCTCCCCAATTTCGTGATATCCAATTAGTAGTTATAGTCTTGTCCCATCGCTGCAACTCCCGTACGGACTCGGGAGAGGCGAAGGTCGAGAGTCATGCGTCCTGCGAAACACGACCCCGCCAAGCCGCACTGCTTCTTGACACACTGCTCGCTTAACCCGGAAGTCAGCCGCACCAATGTGTCGGCAGAAACACTGTACAGCTGGCAACCGAAGTCAGCGTGCATGCGCCCGGCCGCCACAAGGAGTCGCTAGAGCCAATGGGACTAGGACATCCCAGCCGGGCAAACCATCCCCTAACCCGGACGACGCTGTGCCAATTGTGTGCCACCTCATGGGTCTCTCGGTCGCGGCCGGCTGCGACACAGCCCAGGATCAAACCCGGATCTGTAGTGACGCCTCTAGCACTGCGATGCAGTGAGGGGGGAATCTAAAGATGCAACAACTAGAATGGGTTGCTAATATGACTAGGATTGTGCCTTTGGCTTCTGGACAATGAAAGAAAGTTAATATGAAAACCAATAGAACAGGAGAGAAATGGCGTATGACAATGAAAGAAAGTTAATATGAAAACCAATAGAACAGGAGAGAAATGGCGTATGAGGAAATATTTAATAGTTGGGGCATCGAATAGGCTAGAGAAGTAAATTGAAATACATTTGACAAAATTATATAACTACTCCTGTCTATACGGAAATAAATTAAATCACTCAAAATACTTCACCAGAAAGCATGACAAGCCCGCAATTTGGCCAGCACGTGTGGCAATAGGCCTAGCTGATTAATGAGTCGCAGCTGTCAGTGAAAAGCATTTAAATACACTACATGACCAAAAGTATGTGAACACCTGCTCGTCGAATATCTCATTCCAAAATCATGGGCATTAATATGTAGTTGGTCCCCCCTTTGCTGCTATATCAGCCTCCACTCTTCTGGGAAGGCTTTCCATTTCTGCATGGACCTCGCTTTGTGCACGGTGGCATTGTCATGCTGAAACAGGAAAGGGCCTTCCCCAAACTGTTGCCACAAAGTTGGAAGCACAGAATCATCTAGAATGTCATTGTATGCTGCAGCGTTACGATTTCCCTTCACTGGAACTAAGGGGCCTAGCCCGAACCATGAAAAACAGCCCCAGACCATTATTCCTCCTCCACCAAACTTTACAGTTGGCACTATGCATTGGGGTAGGTAGCGTTCTCCTGGCATCCGCCAAACCCAGATTTGACCGTCGGACTGCCAGATGGTGAAGCGTGATTCATCACTCCAGAGAGCACGTTTCCACTGCTCCAGAGTCCAATGGCGAAGCTTTACACCACTCCAGCCGACGCTTGGTATTGCGCATGGTGATCTTAGGCTTGTGTATGGCTGCTCGGCCATGGAAACCCATTTCATGAGGCTCCCGACTAACAGTTCTTGTGCTGACAGATCGGTTGAAATGGTAGGATAAATTGTAAGTTTGCCCAAACTTGAAACTCACTCGCTGCCTATGAATTCGTTTCCATTGTCGGATTTTGCCTATAGGCTACTCTGAAGCAAAGTAAGACATGCCTCATAATATGAAGTAAAACATTTAGATTTCAAACATTGCATTTCAAAATGCATACTGCCTCCAGCTCACATGTTAAAGTGGTAGTGACGCGCTGATAGCCTTTTGCCTGCACTTGAATGGTAAATGGGAGGCGAGCTTCAATTAGACTACCAGTTGAGAAATAAAAATAGTAGGCCTAGCTCTTTTTAACATGCAATTGCATTTAGAATTGTTGTGCAATGAATGGGCTTATAAAAGCACACATTTTACTCAGCAGTAACCAACTGAGGAGCTGCAGGAGAAATCCCGCTCAAAATGTTGGATAACTAAGATGACTAACGAAAATGCACATGGCAATTTAATTCCACTATATTATGCAAATTAACCTATAGACCGATAAGAATGACGGTCAAATGTATTTCCATCGACTGGTATTTCCATCAATTAATAAAAACATTTTGGACTGCAACAGTTTTATTTATCGGCTTTTCATTTATTCATTTGTTTTCCAAAAGCTGGCAATTGCCGGCTAACGGAAAACACTGATCGGCAGAACATTCAAAGTTAAATAGCAACAACAGGCTCTATCACTTCTTCCAAAACTTGCTGTAATCATCCGCTTTGAAATCGTCTTCGAATTCCACTGTCCTCTGCTTAACAGCTCCCTTCCTGGGATCCCGCTTCCGCATCTTGATCTTCCTTTCTTCTTCTGAGAGTGTACTGATGTCCACAGGCAACTGAAGAAGGGATACAATAGAAAATCCTCACAATCAGTCTCACAATCTGATTAGCATTCAAATGTAGTATTCCTGAAAAGCCAGACACCGCAAAAACTGATCAATCCAATTTTTGTTTTCAGTTCAAGGATGCTTACCATGAGTATCCTCTTGGGCTCTTTGTACCTAATGTTAATTGTGGAACCATCGGGTTGTACGAGCAACAGTGGATACAACCTTTCATACTTCTGTCGACTGCTTCGTACAATTGATGTCTTGTTAGAGTTGTGCTGAGTGGTTGTTGTGTGTAAACTTGATACAGGAAGGAAATGCCTCTGAGCAACCACCTCTTGTAGACATCTAAAATACAAAACATTCACAATGTTGAAACAATTAGGATCTAGAAAGGACAAACTAATATAAAGGCGTAATGCAAATGTACTCAGAAGCTTGCTAGCTAGTTTATCCCAATCTGGCAGTCATAAGTGGTTAGCTAGCTAGCTCTGATCCAGGGCGTTATGTGCATCTTGAGCCTTCTTCAACGCCCTGCATCTTTTCACTCAAAGTAAAGATGTTGCTGGTGTGTTCACAAACGTTTCTCTGTACACGCATTGTCTGACGACCAGGGGTGTAATCATTACGCTGAGCTGTTGAAAAACGTTTTGCAACAGAAACGGTTTACTCCAAATGAGATTTTCTATTGGACAAATTTAGGTAGGCCCCTCCCCGTTTCATTCGCTTCCGCTTGGTTCTTAAACGGTAAATGGAATCTGTAATGAATACACCCCCACGGTTGGGGAGTACATGTAATCTGATTACCAAAAAAACGAACTATTCAGTTTAACAGCAAAAACATTGTAATCGGATGACAGATACTTTTGAAAAAATAGATTACTTCTTGGATAAATTTTCAGAAAGGATATTTGCGGAACAAAAATACATTAGGACACCTTTCTGTTTACTCAATTACATTAAATTCAGCATTGAAAAAAAGGCACAACTTTAAGTTTGCTCCACCTGCATGAGTCTGACCACAAGTCAGAGAACACTATGATAACACACCAAATTCGTTTGATGGATACTTTTTGTCTTCTTCGATTGCCTCTTAAGGGGAAGATAATCTAAAAGTTACTGAAAGTACTCAGATTACGTTTCTGAGATCGGGTAATCCAAAGGTTACGATGCCGAACACAGTTTTGGACAGGTACCTAACTAGTAACTGTAACCAATTACATTTAGAAACCTACCTACCCAACCCTGCTGACGACACATGCGCATGGACAACGCATACAGAGAAACCAAAGACAGTAGAGTAATAAGATAGTCAGAAACTGCTTCTTCAATAGACATCCCCGATCAAACCAATGAGGTATAATAAGAACTGGCGACTGCATGCAAGATGTCCGACTGTTGTTCAAGGTAATCTACTCATGTTAGCAAACGCCGATTCATGGAGCGTCTACAGTTGAAGTCGGAAGTTTACATACACTTAGGTTGGAGTCATTAAATCCACTCCACAAATTTCTTGTTAACAAACTATAGTTTTTTCGGAAGTCGGTTAGGACATCTACTTTGTGCATGACACAAGTATTTCTTCCAACAATTGTTTACAGACATATTATTTCACTTATAATTCACTGTATCACAATTCCAGTGGGTCAGAAGTTTACATACACTAAGTTGACTGTGCCTTTAAACGGCTTGGAAAATTCCAGAAAATGATGTCATGGCTTTAGAAGCTTCTGATAGGCTAATTGACATAATTTGAGTCAATTGGAGGTGTACCTGTGGATGTATTTCAAGGCCTACCTTCAAACTCAATGCCTCTTTGCTTGAAATCATGGGAAAATCAAAAGAAATCAGCCAAGACCTCAGGAAAAAATTGTAGACCTCCACAAGTCTGGTTCATCCTTGGGAGCAATTTCCAAACGGCTGGAGGTACCACGTTCATCTGTACAAACAATAGTATGCAAGTATAAACACCATGGGACCACGCAGCCGTCATACCGCTCAGGAAGGAGACGCGTTTTGTCTCCTAGAGATGAACACACTTTGGTGCGAAAAGTGCAAATCAATCAAAGAACAACAGCAAAGGACCTTGTGAAGATGCTGGAGGAAACAGGTACAAAAGTATCTACAGTGAGGGAAAAAAAGTATTTGATCCCCTGCTGATTTTGTACATTTGCCCACTGACAAAGAAATTATCAGTCTATAATTTTAATGGTAGGTTCATTTGAACAGTGAGAGACAGAATAAGAACAACAAAATCCAGAAAAACGCATGGCAAAATTTTTATACATTTATTTGCATTTTAATGAGGGAAATAAGTATTTGGCCCCCTCTCAATCAGAAAGATTTCTGGCTCCCAGGTGTCTTTTATACAGGTAACGAGCTGAGATTAGGAACACACTCTTAAAGGGAGTGCTCCTAATCTCAGTTTGTTACCTGTATAAAAGACACCTGTCCACAGAAGCAATCAATCAATCAGATTCCAAACTCTCCACCATGGCCAAGACCAAAGAGCTCTCCAAGGATGTCAGGGACAAGATTGTAGACCTACACAAGGCTGGAATGGGCTACAAGACCATCGCCAAGCAGCTTGGTGAGAAGGTGACAACAGTTGGTGCAATTATTCGCAAATGGAAGAAACACAAAAGAACTGTCAATCTCCCTCGTCCTGGGGCTCCATGCAAGATCTCACCTCGTGGAGTTGCAATGATCATGAGAATGGTGAGGAATCTGTCCAGAACTACACGGGAGGATCTTGTCAATGATCTCAAGGCAGCTGGGACCATAGTCACCAAGAAAACAATTGGTAACACACTACGCTGTGAAGGACTGAAATCCTGCAGCGCCCGCAAGGTCCCCCTGCTCAAGAAAGCACATATACAGGGCCGTCTGAAGTTTGCCAATGAACATGTGAATGATTCAGAGGAGAACTGGGTGAAAGTGTTGTGGTCAGATGAGACCAAAATCGAGCTCTTTGGCATCAACTCAACTCGCCGTGTTTGGAGGAGGAGGAATGCTGCCTATGACCACAAGAACAACATCCCCACCGTCAAACATGGAGGTGGAAACATTATGCTTTGGGGGTGTTTTTCTGCTAAGGGGACAGCACAACTTCACCGCATCAAAGGGACGATGGACGGGGCCATGTACCATCAAAAAAATCCCTCAGCCAGGGAATTGAAAATGGATCGTGGCTGGGTATTCCAGCATGACAATGACCCAAAACACACGGCCAAGGCAACAAAGGAGTGGCTCAAGAAGAAGCACATTCAAGTCCTGGAGTGGCCTAGCCAGTCTCCAGACCTTAATCCCATAGAAAATCTGTGGAGGGAGCTGAAGGTTTGAGTTGCCAAACGTCAGCCTCGAAACCTTAATGACTTGGAGAAGATCTGCAAAGAGGAGTGGAACAAAATCCCTCCTGAGATGTGTGCAAACCTGGTGGCCAACTACAAGAAACGTCTGACCTCTGTGATTGCCAACAAGGGTTTTGCCACCAAGTACTAAGTCATGTTTTGCAGAGGGGTCAAATACTTATTTCCCTCAATAAAATTCAAATCAATTTATAACATTTTTGACATGCGTTTTTCTGGATTTTTTTGTTGTTATTCTGTCTCTCACTGTTCAAATAAACCTACCATTAAAATTATAGACTGATCATGTCTTTGTCAGTGGGCAAACGTACAAAATCAGCAGGGGATCAAATACTTGTTTCCCTCACTGTATATCCACAGTAAAACGAGTCCTATATCGACATAACCGGAAAGGCCGCTCAGCAAGGAAGAAGCCACTGCTCCAAAACCGCCATTAAAAAGCCAGACTACGGTTTTCAACTGCACATGGGTCCAAAGATCGTACTTTTTTAGAGGAATGTCCTCTGGTCTGATGAAACAAAAATAGAACTGTTTGGCCATAATGACCATCATTATGTTTGGAGGAAAAGGGGGGTAGCTTGCAAGAACACCATCCCAACCGTGACGCACAGGGGTGGCAGCATCATGCTGTGGGGGTGCTTTGCTGCAGGAGAGACTGGTGCACTTCACAAAATAGATGGCATCATGAGGAAGGAAGATTATGTGGATATATTGAAGCAACATCTCAAGACATCAGTCAGAAAGTTAAAGCTTGGTCGCAAATGGGTCTTCCTAATGGAGAATGACCCCAAGCATACTTCCAAAGTTGTGGCAAAATGGCTTAAGGACAACAAAGTCAAGGTATTGGAGTGGCCATCACAAAGCCCTGACCTCAATCCTATAGAAAATGTGTGGGCAGAACTGAAATAGTGTGTGCGAGCAAGGAGGCCTACAAACCTGAATCAGTTACACCAGCTCTGTCAGGAGGAATGGGCCAAAATTCACCCAACTTATTGTGGGAAGCTTGTGGAAGGCTTCCTGAAACGTTTGACCCAAGTTAAACAATTTAAAGGCAATGCTTCCAAATACTAATTGAGTATATGTAAACTTCTGACCCACTGGGAATGTGATGAAAGAAATAAAAGCTGAAATAAATCATTCTCTCCACTATTATTCTGACATTTCATTTTCTTAAAATAAAGTGGTGATCCTAACTGACCTAAGACAGGGAATTTTTACTAGGATTAAATGTCAGGAATTGTGAAAAACTGAGTTTAAATGTATTTGCCTAAGGTGTATGTAAACTTCCTACTTCAACTGTATATCCGGGTTGCATCTGGTTTATATGGACCAACATCACACGCAAACTAGCACTAAGTGTGCACAGGGAGCAGTGCAAGCAGTGACAATGTCATCATGGCAGACATTGGATGAATATACATACACTGAACAAAGAAAAAATGCAACATGCAAACATTTCTAAGATTTTACTGAGTTACAGTTCATAAGAAAATCAGACAATTTAAATACATTCATTAGGCCCTAATCTATGGATTTCACATGACTGTGGATACAGATATGCATCTGTTGGTCACAGATACCTTTTATAAAAAATAAAGTAGTGGCATGGATCAGAAAACCAGTCAGTATCTGGTGTGACCACCATTTGCCTCATCTAGCGCGACACATCTCCTTCGCATAGAGTGTATCAGGCAGTTGATTTTGGCCTGCAGAATGTTGTTCCACTCCTCCTCAATGGCTGTGTGAAGTTGCTGGATATTGGCAGGAACTGGAACATGCTGTCGTACACATCAATCCAGAGCACCCCAAACATGGTCAATGGGTGACATGTCTTGTGTGTTTGCAGGCCATGGAAGAACTGGGACATTTTCAGCTTCCAGGAATTGTGTACAGATCCATGCGACATGGGGCAGTGCATTATCAGGCTTTATCAGGCTGAAACATGAGGTGATGGCGGCGGATGGGCCTCAGGATCTTGTCACTGTATTTCTGTGCATTCAAATAGCCATCGATAAAATGCAATTTTGTTCGTTATCTGTAGCTTACACCTGCCAATACCATAACCATTTCTGGTCGGAATGCTGGTGAGTTACCTCCGCTCTGATGTCCAAAAGTTATTTCCGGCTGTATGTAATAACAACACAAAAAACATTCTGTACTAATAATGTAAGAAAATTAAAAATAAAAAAATAGAGCAAAGTTGCATAGGAGCTAGAAACAGAGCTGCCATGTCTACCGGCTTCATCTTGCTGTTGCTAGCTAATTTTTCCTAAGAGATAAAAATTTTTTTAGATGAATCTTTGTCGAGTTTTGACCCATTTTGAGTCATAAAAAATGTTGTGTTCTCTACTCCGACAATTAATCCACAGATAAAAGGGGAAAGCTAGTTAGTTTTTAGTTAGTTTTCTTTTATTAATCTCTCCTTGTTCATCCTTCTGCTTCTTCTGGATTTTATATGGCGGTTGGCAACCAACTTTAAAGGTGCATACCGCCACCAACTGGACTGGAGTGTGGACCTTGTTCATCTTTCAATCATGTGGGTTAGTATGCTCATAAAAACCAATGAGTAGATGGGAGAGGCGGGACATGCAGGACGTCAAGATTCCATTTTAGCTCCTGGCTATGCAGACATGCGAGAGTAGTTTGGATTAAATTATTCACAAACATGCATGTGTACATTTATTTTGTAATGTGGACAGTTTAGTCAGCATGTAAGGAATCATTTTTCACTTCTCTCATTGACTTCCCAAACCCCGGCCTGGTCTGCTCGTTCTGTTTCGCAAGCGTTCCCAGAAGTCTTGCGATGTTGCACCTCTGGGTTTAGAAATTCTGTGGCAAAATGTTTGTGAACACACCAGGGGTGTATTCATTACGGAAACCATTTAAGAACCAAACTGAAGCCAACAGAGCAAAACAAGAGCTTTTATTGAACAAATTCAGGTAGGTCCCTCCCCGTTTCGTTAGTTTCCGTTGAAGAAACATGTTGCAACAGAATTGGCTAAATGAATATGCCCCCAGGGATGTATTCGTTACGTATTGCAACGGAAACCATTTACCATTTAAGAACCAAATAGAAGCAAACAAAGCAAAACCTGAATTTGTCCAATAGAAACTTTCGTTTTCGTTGTAAAACATTTTCCGTTTGGAATAAAAGTTTTCTGTTGCAAAACAGATTAAACGCTTTGCAACAGAATCGGCGTAATGAATACACCCCTGCACAGTGGCGACCCGTCATTCAGGGCAGGTGGGGCAGAGCCACCTGTTTTGAGCCCCACCTGTTTTACATGTTATTTTGCCATTAATACGTGTCACATATCAGTTTGCAAACAATGTAAAAAAATATATAATTGAGTTAATAAAGCCGCATACAAACGATTATTTTGCTTTTTTGAGTAAGGCAGCTCCAAAATGCAGGTGTTTAAGCCTAGCTTAGTGCTTTATGTGGTGGTGGGGCAGCCAGTGGAAAATACAGAACGTAGGGGTTGCTAATGTTCTCTAGTTGCGTCGTGATTGGCTCAGTGTTCTGTCACTCATGGGGACACTATGTCACCTCAAAATCTATGGGGAGAGCTCAAAAATTCAAGCCCCTTGGGTGCTGTCATAGATTTACATTAGAAGTGCCCATCCAAGAAGGCTCAAGGTCATTGGCCACAGATAAAATGACATCAAATCATGCTATATCTACCGTAGCTTTGATTGGACTGATCATGAAAACATCATACTTTCAAAATCTTAGCTAGCAAGCTAGACAAGCAGTCATCATCATGAAACAAGTCGACAATCTACTGGCAATCCTTTTCAATCCTTGTCATATGAAGAGAAAGAAAGTATAGATAATAATATGCCATTTAGCAGACGCTTTTATCCAAAGCGTCTTACAGTCATGTGTGCATACATTTTTACGTATGGGTGGTCCCGGGGATCGAACACACTACCCTGGCGTTACAAGCGCCATGCTCTACCAATTGAGCTACAGAGGACCACTAAATAAAACATAGATAAAACATATTGGTGCTCATCGGTCATAAACATTAAACAACAAGCTGGAAATAGCTAATTCAACAATGAGTGGTTTGGAAGGAATCATTGGCTAACTGCAAGCATTGCAAAGCAATCACTAGCCTGCTATTCAGTGGAGAGGGGGTGTGGTCCAAGTCAGGGTTTAAGGGTCTCTTTCCCAAGCTTAAAATGATAAACATTCACATGCAACACCATGGGCCAGAAAAGGTTGAATACATTGGCCATGCTGTCAATCCAACATGCCTTCTGCTGTGTTCAAAACAACTGGAAACTCAGAACTAGGATATCTGAGACTTCAGTGAGTTCAAGACAACTGGGAACTTTGAAAAAAAACAAGCTTTGACTGGGAAAATACGTTTTGAACGGTCATCCAACTCAGAATTCCAAATCTGGAACTCGGGCCTCTTCTCTAGAGCTCTGACCTTAAGATCACTGACATCATGATTTGACCTTGTTTTTTTCAGAGTTCCCAGTTGTCTTGAAAGCACCATAAATCGAGAGAATGACAGACTTTGATGACAAAGTTTCATGACAATATTTGCCCACAAGAAGGACCGCCGTGCCACCTTCCTGTTGAAGTGAGCACAGCACAACAAGGCAAGTCCAAAAAGATATTGTATGCTGCAGCATAAATTATGTAATATGCCAGGGAGATATGTATACTGTAGCTAAGAAAGTAATACTAAGTGTATGTTGTGTAGTAAGCTGTTAGTAGCCCATGTGCCTCACCCTAATAATTTGGTCCATTTCCCCCTCAGAACTTAGCCTACTGTTCTGACTTGGTGGTGCACATGCAGCCTATAGGCTGTTTTAGAGAAATGTCATCAACAAATATTGTAAGAGCTTTCATTGTCTGCTTATATTGCCCCTTTATTTATCCTACGGTTCTGACTTGGTGTACAGGGAGAATACTGCAAGAACTGCCCATATTCTGAATTCTGTCGCTGTACATTTCAAAAGTACTGAACAAATAGTTATATTAACTACGTAAATCTTAGCTCGCTCATTAATGTCTTAATCGAATTTACGGATTGCCTCTTATCCGCTCATCGTTCCCTTATGCCATAGTTTGTACATCTCAATTGTCAATAGAAACCATATTTGTTTAAGCAAGTCAGCAATGTTTTTTAAAAAGGCAATAAATGAGGCTGAATTATGTTTCGCTGCCATACTAGGCTCCGCTGATAGCCAGGTGTAGCAGTGGTAAGGATTCACTCCATGGTGCTGAAAAGAAAGCTCTGCTGTCGGGACAGCTTTATATAGGCCCTAACAGTTTGTGGTCACCGTTATAGTGCAATGAATGTATTGTTTAGTATCGTGGCTTTGCTGGCATGCATCTAAACAAAATTGGGGGAGGGTTTGCCCCACCAAGATTGACATGCTAAAATCGCCACTGTACCTGCAACATCTTTACTTTGGTGAGTAACTAAAGTAACTAAAATATATATCACTAAAAAAAATCGCTTAAATGGAGGGATGAATTGAGCACCAATTTGTAAGTCGATCTGGATAAGAGCGTCTGCTAAATGACGTAAATGTAAAGATGCAAGGCGGCTCAGGCAGCACGTAACGCCCTGGACCAGAGCTACTAGTTAGCTAACGTGCGTCCCAATGAATATCTTCAAAACCAACACTTCGTTTATTTACCTGTTTAAAACACTCTTCGACGTCCATACTTTCAGTAGGGCCATGTCGAATATTAGCTAGCGTTTTTCTCAAAGGAACTTGAAATTGTTTGTTATCTTGCTAATCGTTACGTTTTACAGTTCTAAAAGAGAGAACAAGGAAGTGGAAGGTCATGCGCAGTTGTCCGGTAAATAAACGACGTCAGGAAAGAATTACCATCCAAATAGTTCCTATCAACCAAATGGTTCCTACATGGTTTGAATCAAATCAAATGTCAACATTTAACAATAATTTAATACAGTTGAGTTTAGTAAAGAAGAAATTATCAACTTCATGCGTTATATACATTATAGCTATACTTTATTCCTAGTTATAGGGCGGCAGGTAGCGTAGTGGGTAAGAGCGTTGTGCCAGTAACCGAAAGGTCGCTGGTTCTAATCCCCGAGCCGACTAGGTGAAAAATCTGTCGATGTGCCCTTAAGCAAGGCACTTAACCCTAATTGCTCTTGTAAGTCGCTCTGGATAAGAGTGTCTGCTAAAATAGTAATATGCTCTGTCTATTTGTAGTTCAGTCCTCCTGGGATTTTTATGGTCAGGGAACCACAGGCTGAAGAGCCAGCTGGCCTAATGCTCACCCTCCCTGTAGCCAGAAAACAAGACTCCCTAATCTGTCTCCGCAGGCTTGTTTGATAATAAATTATGGATGGTTGAAATATTTTCCTTTACTAATCAATAGTCTTAATAATACATAGAGTTATTAACATGTGTTAACATATGTAAGCCTTTAACTCACTAATGTTCTCAGATGTTCGGTGATCGCTACAGAGAGTGTCCTTCTCTGTCATGGTTTCTATCAGCCTTCCGTCAGCTTGGACACTTCAATAGGCTACATGTGCAACGTCATTCACTTTAATTGAGGTTTACTTTTTTGTTTTAGCTGAGAAGGGAAGGTAGCATTATAATATTTGGTTACTATATATCAAACATCTGCACTTCACCTGCCGTGGTCCAGCCATTCCATCCACAATGAAAATGTGCATTCTTGTCATTAACCACTAGAGAGCGCACAACAATAGGATAGTGTTGAGTTTTCAATGTGTCAACCAAAGGGCTCTATCACCTCAACTTGAGAAGTGTTACACCAGTAACTCTATCAGGGCTTATTTGATTCAGCTATTGTATTTCATTTATTTGCTGATCAGACCTGTTTGTTTTGCTATATTTGAGTGTAAGGCCTGCCCATTGGTTTTAAAGTAATGAAACTGTGAAAGAGAATTTGTTTATGACACAATAACAAAGAAAAATGAATGCATGGCAGGGCATATTTTAGTTCCCCTACTGCCAAGGGTATGAGCAGATGCTGGTTGGAATAAGTAACAATCCCTCTACTTCCCTTCACAAGCTACGGTTAAAAGTGAACTGTTAGAGGTGTGTGTGTGTGTTTGTGTGTGTGTGTGTGTTTGTGTGTGTGTGTGTGCGTGGGTGGGTGTGCGTGGGTGTGCGTGTGTGCGTGCGGCTTCTTTTTATCCCTGGAGGCCAGTTGAACTGTATTATGATGAATACTATTTTCCTTTCAATTCCGGAACCAATAATTCACTTGAACAAAAGAGGATGAATTATGTGGCAGGTATAAGTGAGTGTTGATAATGGTGGAGGCTGATTCTCAGGGGGGTGCAGTTTCCAACCACAGTGGATCACCATCACCTGTTGCTATTAATACTGTAGTTACCTTACCCCGCAGGTAAGGTAACTACATTGGCACAATTGTCAGATTTGATATGACAGAGTTCCCCAACTGGCGGCAGCCCCTGTGTGGTTTATAAGTTTATGGACATAAAAGACTGTAAATATGACAAGCATCAAGTTTGTGTTTATTTCCTAGCCAAGAATAAACCATACTGTAAATGCATGACAGTGAAATTAGATTCAACAATAGGAGAGGGCAACCTTCCCCTCTTTTATCAAGCCCTCCAAAGAGAGGAGTTATTGTACCGCGCTGTCAGTCTGCACCCAATCGCTGTGCATAGCACTGGCCTTTCAACACATACATACAGCCAGGGCACTGCAGAGTCAAGCCATTCACTTTCCTCACAATGAGAGTTTGCCTTTTGTTCTGCTAGCCCAGATGAATCAATGACCTTATTGTGAAATGAACTTATCATCAGTCTAATTTATAATCTTTCCGCGTTATTGTGCACACATCTCAGTTTTCAATATTCCAGGGTTCTCCCATTCAAAGACAGGGCTCAGATTGGTGCTGGGGCTGTGGGCAGGTGAGTGTGGGTGAAAAATGATATCTGATGAGGAGAAAAGGCATTCTTCGTACGCCACAGATGGCAAAAGAATACCCAGACAGCAGGCCCCTTATTTTTCAGGGGTAGTACAGAGAACACTGTGCATCCATGTCCATTTTTATATAGATTAATCCCAAGAGTAAGAATAGACATATTTATACACTGTTATTCAACCTTACCTTATCTGTTTAAAGGAGCAATAGGCAGTAGCTACATCAATTTTTGGACTTATAAATTAAAGATATGTACCCATTGATTCTTGAAGAATATAACTTATAAATGCCTCATGAGCTTAGTTTAACTGTCATACACCAGCAGAACCCAAAATATAAGCTTGTAAACAACCTAAATGTAAACAAACACTGTTTGTTTCGAAACATGTATAAAACTATTATTTTGCGTCCATACCTCTATCTATGAATTTGAGAGTGGTTACATTTCTCCAGCCGCACCGCTCTGGGCTTTTTAGCAAAACAGTGGCAGGGAAAACATTTTGTTATTTTTTCAACTGCCGCTTTAACATTTACATTTTAGTCATTTAGCAGACGCTCTTATCCAGAGCAATTAGGGTTAAGTGCCTTGCTCAAGGGCACAGACAGACTTTTCACCTAGTCAGCTCGGGGATTAGAACCAGCGACCTTTCGGTTACTGGCACAACGCTCTTAACCACTAAGCTACCTGCCGCCCCGACAAGTTTGTTTAGACAATAACTGAGACTTTGCATTAAATACTTTCTTCTGAAACCATCAGACTTGCAGATGTAATAATAAAACACATTGACTGACAGTTGAAAGGTGTGTTTAAGGGCTAAATTGAATTACCAGATGTCTCATAATGGTTCAATTTAATCTTGAGTGAGCGCAGTAAAACTGGAGAAGTAGGGAATGTTTGGTTGGAGGGGAAGAACACTAACAGTGTAGTTTTTCTCAGGGTGATATTTTCCCATTCCCACAGATGTGACTTGTCAGGACAGGACTATCCAGGGGCAATAGTGCAACTAATTTCAGTTTGTCTATGTGCAGTCCCTGTACACACAATCTTGACTGACTGCCTCCTGCATGGAGTCCCCATGTCCCTGGGACTAAACACGTCCATCTGCAACTGGATCCTGGACTTCCTGACGGGCCGCCCCCAGGTGGTAAGGGTAGGTAACAACACATCTGCCACACTGATCCTCAACACGGGGGCCCCTCAGGGGTGTGTGCTCAGTCCCCTCCTGTACTCCCTGTTCACCCATGACTGCATGGCCAAGCACGACTCCAACACCATCATTAAGTTTGCCGACGACACAATACACACACACACACACACACACACATATTGACGCCACACACACACACACACCCATTCCTTCACACTCTTCACATACGCTGCTACTACTCTCTGTTTATTATCTATGCAGTCACTTTACCTCTACCTCCATGTACAAATTACCTCAATTACCTCGATTAACCTGTGCCCCCGCACATTGACTCTGTACCGGTACCCCCTGTATATAGCGTCGTACTGTTATTTTACTGCTGCTCTTTAATTATTTCTTTTTTTTCTTTTTTTTTTTCTTTTTACTTATCTATTTTTTACTTAACACTTTTTTTTCTTAAAACTGCATTGTTGGTTAAGGGCTTGCAATAACATTTGATTTGATTTGATTTTCAGAGGCATTTCAGACAGGGTTCTAGGCACCCTGAGTGGCTTGTTTGACCTAAGACAGTTGAGAGGGATACACAGTGGGGGGAAAACATATTTTTCTTTCACCTTATGCCATCAGTACACCATTGCAGTTCCCCATCAACACATTTTTGTTGCTCAAGACATTACATGGACTGTTGAGAAGCTTTCTAATAACACGTGTGAAACATAAAGCATCTGAAGAATACTTGTTTGAGGAATATTGTTTGAAAGGCCTTCAAGTGTTACAGTATGTAATACAGCTGTGGTGGTAAGCGATAGGGACCGTAGAATACAAAACATCTAGACGCTTGTGTTCTGTATCACTGATCTCTGTGGGTGCTTTCTCTCCTACACAGGCAAATGAAAATGTGTCCCAGACAATGTAACAGTTGTTGGGTGTTTCAGAGGGCTTATTGAGTTGTTTTGTGTGTGTCTCGTTCTAGGGTCTGCAGACGAGCAGTCTTGCCTGCCTCCTGCCATTACAACCAAACTAGATGGCCATGCCAAGCATGTCATCTGCTATGGTTACCAACAACTGACATGTAAATATTTGTAGTTCCAATTACTGTATCACACAGAGAAAGGGCTGCCTGTCGTCTCGTTCCCAGACTAATTACACATCAATGTTGGGTTCGTTCTGGCGCCGCAGCAGAAATCAAAGGGGATTCTGAGACACCATGCCAAATAGAGTCTCATCTTCACAAAGGGGAAAGGGTATTAAACTATGATAACAGAGTTTTTCTCTCACCAGTCTCTTGGAACATTCAGTTGAATCAGAGAACATAGTCCCATGTGAAAAATGAATTTAATTCAAATGCATTACTGCTCAATAATAGGCAATACAGTGAGGGAAAAAAAGTTTTTGATCCCCTGATGATTTTGTACGTTTGCCCACTGACAAAGACATGATCAGTCTATAATTTTAATGGTAGGTTTATTTGAACAGTGAGAGACAGAATAACAAACAAAAAAATCCAGAAAAACGCATGTCAAAAATGTTATAAATTGATTTGCATTTTAATGAGGGAAATAAGTATTTGACCCCTCTGCAAAACATGACTTAGTACTTGGTGGCAAAACCCTTGTTGGAAATCATAGAGGTCAGACGTTTCTTGTAGTTGGCCACCAGGTTTGCACACATCTCAGGAGGGATTTTGTTCCACTCCTCTTTGCAGATCTTCTCCAAGTCATTAAGGTTTCGAGGCTGACGTTTGGCAACTCAAACCTTCAGCTCCCTCCACAGATTTTCTATGGGATTAAGGTCTGGAGACTGGCTAGGCCACTCCAGGACCTTAATGTGCTTCTTCTTGAGCCACTCCTTTGTTGCCTTGGCCGTGTGTTTTGGGTCATTGTCATGCTGGAATACCCATCCACGACCCATTTTCAATGCCCTGGCTGAGGGAAGGAGGTTCTCACCCAAGATTTGACGGTACATGACCCCGTCCATCGTCCCTTTGATGCGGTGAAGTTGTCCTGTCCCCTTAGCAGAAAAACACCCCCAAAGCATAATGTTTCCACCTCCATGTTTGACGGTGAGGATGGTGTTCTTGGGGTCATAGGCAGCATTCCTCCTCCTCTAAACACGGCGAGTTGAGTTGATGCCAAAGAGCTCCATTTTGGTCTCATCTGACCACAACACTTTCACCCAGTTCTCCTCTGAATCATTCAGATGTTCATTGGCAAACTTCAGACGGCCCTGTATATGTGCTTTCTTGAGCAGGGGGACCTTGCGGGCGCTGCAGGATTTCAGTCCTTCACAGCGTAGTGTGTTACCAATTGTTTTCTTGGTGACTATGGTCCTAGCTGCCTTGAGATCATTGACAAGATCCTCCTGTGTAGTTCTGGGCTGATTCCTCACCGTTCTCATGATCATTGTAACTCTACGAGGTGAGATCTTGCATGGAGCCCCAGGCCGAGGGAGATTGACAGTTATTTTGTGTTTCTTCCATTTGCGAATCATCGCACCAACTGTTGTCACCTTCTCACCAAACTGCTTGGCGATGGTCTTGTAGCCCATTCCAGCCTTGTGTAGGTCTACAATCTTGTCCCTGACATCCTTGGAGAACTCTTTGGTCTTGGCCATGGTGGAGAGTTTGGAATCTGATTGATTGATTGCTTCTGTGGACAGGTGTCTTTTATACAGGTAACAAGCTGAGATTAGGAGCACTCCCTTTAAGAGTGTGCTCCTAATCTCAGCTCGTTACCTGTATAAAAGACACCTGGGAGCCAGAAATCTTTCTGATTGAGAGGGGGTCAAATACTTATTTCCATCATAAAAATGCAAATCAATTCATAACATTTTTGACATGCGTTTTTCTGGATTTTGTTGTTGTTATTCTGTCTCTCACTGTTCAAATAAACCTACCATTAAAATTATAGACTGATCATTTCTTTGTCAGTGGGCAAACGTACAAAATCAGCAGGGGATCAAATACTTTTTTCCCTCACTGTACATGATTTACTCATGGATGTTACTGTAAATATGAGACACACATTGTCAATTTACTCTTTATTTCGTTTATTTGGTTTTCTCTACAAATGTATGTTTATACTGTACATCCCATATTATCGTACACTTTTGTTCCCTTTAGTGAAAACAAAAAATAATTAGTTACATCTGGAATTAGTTTACAAGTTTACATCAGTTTGTACAGTTTACACTTGTAAATGTGTAACTACATAGTTATACAGTAGCCTATCTTAAAGATATCTTCAGAAGTTTCTGATTGAAATATATAGAAGTCCAGTTTGAATATGACCCACATCCTGATGAGACAAGAGGTAAATGATAAACCAAGGTCATATCTTAGCAAGAACAATGGTCAGACTCAGACAGCTGAATTGGTTCTGGCTGCCTGCCCTGCATGGGAAAAGTTTAATTATCTAAGTGCTAGTAGTCTTGTCCACAGGACTGCAGAGCATTTAGTGTGAAGAATACGGGTCAAGAGGTAAAGGTAGAATTCAGCTTAGGTGAGGATATTTAAATCCTCCACCTACCATTGTTCTTTAGCTGTGGCAGAGTGCTTCCTAAAGTGATATAGCCTCATGAGCTGAGTCAGAGGGAGTGACCATTGTTATGCTGATTACAGAAACAATGACTGAGCCCTAATGAAGCATTAATGACCACACTCCATGTAGCTCAATATTTATATTTTGTCCTAATCAATTGGACCATAGCCTACACTGTAAAAAAAAATATTATTATTTCAACTTGTTACAAGTAAATGAGTTAGGTTTTCTCAATTGAAAAATAAGACATTTGTTGAAACCAAATATGATTAAATGCCAACTGTTTTATTTTTAAGTGCTTTGACATTCTATAGAAATGTAGTAGATCATTATTATTGTTATTTGACCATTACCAAACCTATACTTCAAGTTGCAACCTATTTCTTTCAACACTCAACTTTCTTCTCCCCTTTGGGATAAACCTAATAAATGACAAATATAAACTAATATTTCATATAAATACAACCAATTTTTGCATCTTGTTCCAAGTTAACTTTTAAATTTAGAATGTCTTCAATTAGGTTACAATCAATGAACATATTATTTACATTTAGTTGTTACAATATCCTGAA
This sequence comes from Coregonus lavaretus, assembly GCF_964263955.1. Taxonomy (NCBI): domain Eukaryota; kingdom Metazoa; phylum Chordata; class Actinopteri; order Salmoniformes; family Salmonidae; genus Coregonus; species Coregonus lavaretus. The sequence goes on along the minus strand of NC_140008.1, from coordinate 22,031,959 downwards.
CAAGCATTGGCTACCTTAAAGGGATTCTCCACTGCTTTTGTATACTTTTTAGCCAGCAGTTTTGAAAGTAGCGCTCACAAGCCAAAAGTGGTCCCCCAAAATGCATACTACGTCACATATGTGCAGATATGTGAATCACATCATTGTCCTCTCTCTCGCTCTGCTGTGGGTGCATCATGTGCATCTTGCTAGCTGTTACTCATGGTGAGGGGCTAAAGGCTCATTGGTTGAACTCGAATTGCTAGGGGTCTGGCCCATATGGGGGTAAATGTAGGGAAAATGGCACAGCACAGTTTCCAGAAAAACTGTTGCTTTCAAACTAGGGATTTCGTGTTTAATTAAGGTAAGACAGTAATTCTGCTCATAGATGATGCATGTATGAACTCGCTCAATATGTAAGTGGTCCGATGAAGCGGATGCTAGAACAGACTGGAATATGTTCCAGGATTTATCCGACGGCATTGAGGAGTATAGCACATCAGTCACCAGCTTCATTAATAAGTTAATCTACGACGTCGTCCCCAATGACTGTACGTACATATCCCAACCAAAAGCCATGGATTACAGGCAACATCCGCACTGAGCTAAAGGCTAGAGCTGCCGCTTTCGAGGAGCGGGACACTAATCCGGACGCTTATAAGAAATCCCACTTCGCCTCCGACGAACCATCAAACAGGCAAAGTGTCAATACAGGACTAAGATCGAATCCTACTACACCGGCTCTGACGCTCGTCGGATGTAGCAGCACTCACATCTGTAGCCATGAAATGCTTTGAAAGGCTGGTCATGGCTCACATCAACACCATCATCCCAAAAACCCTGGACCCACTCCAATTCGCATACCGCCCCAACAGATCCACAGTTGACACATTCACTATTCCACTCCACACTGCCCTTTCCCACCTGGACAAGAGGAACACCTACATGAGAATGATGTTCATTGACTACAGCTCAGCATTCAACACCATAGTGCCCTCCAAGCTCATCACTAAGCTAAGGACCCTGGGACTGAACACTTCCCTCTGCAACTGGATCCTGGACTTCTTGATGGGCCACCCCCAGGATGTGAGGGTAGACAACAACACATCCGCCACGCTAACCCTTAACACGGAGATCCCTCAGGGGTGCATGCTTAGTCCCCTCCTGTACTCCCTGTTCACCTACGACTGCTTGGACACGCACGACTCCAACACCATTATTAAGTTTGCCAACGACATGACGGTGGTAGGCCTGATCACCGATGACAATGAGAGCCTCCCTCAACGTGAGCAAGGCAAAGGAGCTGATCGTGGACTACAGGAAAAGGAGGGCCGAGCACGCCCCCATTCACATCTGTAGAGGAGCGGGTCGAGATCTTCAAGTTCCTTGGTGTCCACATCACTAATGACCTATCATGGTCCAAACACAACAAGACAGATGTGAAGAGGGCACGACAATGCCTATTCCCCCTAAGAAGACTGAAAAGATTTGGCATGGGACCTCAGATCCTCAAAAAGTTCTACAGCTGCACCATCGAGAGCATCCTGACTGGTTGCATCACCATTTGGTATGGCAACTGCTCTACAGTGGGTAGTGCGGACGTCCTAGTACATCACGGGGGCCGAGCTTCCTGCCATTCAGGACCTCTATACCAGGTGGTGTCAGAGGAAGGCCCTAAACATTGTCAAAGACTCCAGTCATAGACTGGGTACTGGAGCGCCAAGTCTGGGACCCCTTAACAACTTCTACCCCCAAGCCATAAGACTGCTGAACAGTTAATCAAATGGCTACTCAGGCTATTTGCATTGACCCCTTATTTTATTCTTATTTTTTGCACTGACTCTCTTGCACAGGCTCAATGTACACTCATTGGACTCTAACCACAAACTCACACATACTACACTGACACTCCAACACCCACACACACACAAACACACACATATTGACACCACACACACACACACATTCCTTCACACTCTTCACATACGCTGCTGCTACTCTCTGTTTATTATCTATGCATAGTCACTTTACCCCTACCTACATGTACATATTACCTCAATTACCTCGACTAACCCAAACCCCTGCACATTGACTCGGCACCGGTACCCCTTGTACAGTGCCTTGCAGAAGTATTCATCCCCTTTGGCGTTTTTCCTATTTTGTTGCATTACAACCTGTAATTTAAATTGATTTTTATTTGGATTTCATGTAATGAACATCACCAAATTGGTGAAGTGAAATTTTAAAAATAACTGGAAAAGTGGTGTGTGCATATGTATTCACCCCCTTTGCTATGAAGCCCCTAAATAAGATCTGATGCAACCAATTACCTTCAGAAGTCACATAATTAGTTAAATAAAGTCCACCTGTGTGCAATCACATGATCCCAGAGTCTGCAACACCACTAAGCAAGAGGCACTAACAAGCAAGCGGCACCATGAAGACCAAGGAGCTTTCCAAACAGGTCAGGGACAAAGTTGTGGAGAAGTACAGATCAGGGTTGGGTTATAAAAAAATATCTGAAACTTTGAACATCCCACAGAGCACCATTAAATCCATTATAAAAAAATTGAAAGAATATGGCACCACAACAAACCTGCCAAGAGAGGGCCGCCCACCAAAACATACGGACCAGGCAAGGAGGGCATTAATCAGAGAGGCAACAAAGAGCTTCCAACACTCTACTCAGCAAATTGGATGTAGTATATCACAGTGCCATCCGTTTTGTCACCAAGCCCCATATACTACCCACCATTGTGACCTGTACGCTCTCGTCGGCTGGCCCTCACTACATATTAGTCGCCAAACCCACTGGCTCCAGGTCATCTATAAATCTCTTCTAGGCAAATCCCCGCCTTATCTTAGCTCATTGGTCACCATAGCAACACCCACCCGTAGTATGCGTTCCAGCAGGTATATCTCACTGGTCATCCCCAAAGCAAACACCTCCTTTGGCCGCCATTCCTTCCAGTTCTCTGCTGCAAATGACTGGAACAAACTGAAAAAATCTCTGAAGCTGGAGACACTTATCTCCCTCACTATCTTTAAGCATCAGTTGTCAGAGCAGCTTACCGATCACTGCACCTGTAAACAGCCCGTCTGTAATCAGCCAACCCAACTACCTCATCACCATATTTTTATTTACATTGTTATTTATTTTGCTCATTTGCACCCCAGTATCTCTATTTGCACATCATCTTCTGCACATCTATCACTCCAGTGTTAATACTAAATTGTAATTATTTTGAACTATGGCCTATTTATTACCTTACCTCCATAACGTACTACATTTGCACACACTGTATATAGATTTTCTATTGTGTTATTGACTGTACGTTTTGTTTATTCCATATGTAACTCTGTGTTTGTTGTTTTTATCGCACTGCTTTGCTTTATCTTGGCCAGGTCCCAGTTGTAAATGAGAACTTGTTCTCAACTGGCTTACCTGGTTAAATAAAGGTTAAAAAAAATGTTTGACCAAAGATGACCCTGAAGGAGCTGCAAAGCTCCACATCTTAGGACCACTTTAAGCAGTACACTCCACAGAGCTGGGCTTTACAGAAGAGTGGGCAGAAAAAAGCCATTGCTTAAAGAAAAAAATAAGCAAACACGTTTGGTGTTCGCCAAAAGGCATGTGGGAGACTCCCCAAACATATGGAAGAAGGTACTCTGGTCAGATGAGACTAAAATTGAGCTGTTTGGCCATCAAAGAAAACGCTATGTCTGGCGCAAACCCAACACCTCTCATCACCCCGAGAACACCATCCCCACAGTGAAGCATGGTGGTGGCAGCATCATGCTGTGGGGATGTTTTTCATCGGCAGGGACTGGGAAACTGGTCAGAATTGAAGGAATGATGAATGGCGCTAAATACAGGGAAATTATTGAGGGAAACCTGTTTCAGTCTTCCAGAGATTTGAGACTGGGACGGAGGTTCACCTTCCAGCAGGACAATGACTCTAAGCATACTGCTAAAGCAACACTTGAGTGGTTTAAGGGGACTCATTTAAATGTCTTTGAATGGCCTAGTCAAAGCCCAGACCTCAATCCAATTGAGAATCTGTGGTATGACTTAAAGATTGCTGTACACCAGCGGAACCCATCCAACTTGAAGGAGCTGGAGCAGTTTTGCCTTGAAGAATGGCCAAAATTCCCAGTGGCTAGATGTGCCAAGCTTATAGAGACTTACCCCAAGAGACTTGCAGCTGTAATTGCTGCAAAAGGTGGTTCTACAAAATATTTGTGATGGGTGATTTGAAGGAGTCAGGCGCAGGAGGTTAAATCACAGAATAACTGGATTTATTCCAGAATACAGTTACACAATAATTCATCAAAACCGTCCAGTGCGCAAAACAGGCGCACTGGAACCAACAAGGCACACTGGGAAAATAACCTGTTGATACAAAATGCAAGGAGCTCAACCGAGCTTCACTATCCTCACAATAAACAATCACACAGAAAGACAAGGGGGCAGAGGGAACATTTATACAGGTACTGATGAGGGGATATGAACCAGGTGTGTGTAATAAACAAGACAAAACAAATGGAATGATGAGATGAGGAGCGGCAGTGGCTAGAAGGCCGGTAACGAGGAACGCCGAAGCCTGCCCGAACAAGGCGAGGTGGCAGCTTCGGAGGGAGTCGTGACAGTACCCCCCCTTGATGCGCAGCTCCAGCAGCGCGCCGACACTGGGCTCAGGAGGACGCGGAGCAGAGCGAGCCAGATGGTGACGGTGGAAATCCCGCAATAGGGAGGGACCGAGGATATCCCTCACCGGAACCCAGCACCGCTCCTCCAGACCTTACCCCTCCCACTCCACGAGGTACTGAAGGACACCCACCCGACGCCTCGAATCCAGGATGGAACGGACGGAGTATGCCGGGGGTCCCTCGATGTCCAGAGGGGGCTTAGGAACCTCTCGCACCTCAGACTCCTGGAATGGACCAGCCACCACCGGCCTGAGGAGAGACACATGGAACTAGAGGTTAATAAATTAATCTGGAGGGAGTAATAACCTATATGTAACCTCGTTTATCCTCCTCAGGACTTTGAACGGCCCCACAAACCGCGAGCTCAGCTTCCGGCAGGGCAGGTGGAGGGGCAGGTTCCGGGTCGAGAGCCAGACCCGATCACCCAGTACAAAGACCGGGGCCTCACTGCGTTGGCGGTCAGCGTTGGCCTTCTGGCGACGCACGGCGCGCTGGAGGTGGACATGAGCAGCGTTCCACGTCTCCTCCATGCGCCGAAACCAGTCAACCACCGCAGAAGCTTCGGTCTGGCTCTGATGCCATGGTGCCAGAACCGGCTGATAACCTAAAACACATTGAAAGGGCGATAGGTTAGTAGAGGAGTGGCGGAGAGAGTTCTGGGCATATTCTGCCCATAGCAAGAACACTGACCACTCCCCCAGCCGGTCCTGGCAGTTGGACCGCAAGAACCTACCCACATCCTGATTCACCCGTTCCACCTGCCCATTACTCTCGGGGTGAAAACCAGAGGTCAGGCTGACCGAGACCCCAAAACATTCCATGAACGCCTTCCAGACCCTGGATGTAAACTGGGGACCCCGGTCAGACACTATGTCCTCTGGCACCCCGTAGTGCCGGAAGACGTGAGAAAACAGGGCCTCCGCAGTCTGCAGGGCCGTGGGGAGAGCGGGCAGAGGAAGGAGGTGGCAGGCTTTGGAAAAGCGGTCCACAACGACCAGGATGGTGGTGTTACCCTGAGAGAGGGGAAGATCAGTGAGAAAGTCAATACACAGGTCGGACCATGGGCGTTGCCTGCTGGGAGGTGCCTAGGTGCCTTTCTCTGGGCGCACACCGAGCAGGAGGAGACCTACACCCTCACGAGCAGGAGGAGACCTACACCCTCACATCCTTAGCCAAGGTAGGCCACCAGTACTTTCCGGTGAGGCAGTGCACTGTACGACCAATACCTGGGTGACCAGAGGAGTGGGACGTGTGTGCCCAATAGATCAGACATCACGGACAAGAGACGGCATGTACTGCAGCCCAGCTGGACACTGAGATGGAGATGGCTCTGTGCGTAACGTCCACTCTATGTCCGCGTCCATCGCCCATACTATCGGCGCCACAATACAAGAGGCCGGGAGTATGGGTGTGTTGTCTATGGGCCTCTCCTCTGCGTCGTACAGCCGTTACAGTGCGTCTGCCTTCACGTTCTTCGTTCCCGGGATGTATGATAGAGTAAAATCAAACCGGGTGAAGAATAGGGCCCATCTGGCCTGGTGAGGGTTCAGCCTCCTCGCTGCCCGGATGTACTCCAGGTTACGGTGGTCCGTCCAGACGAGGAAAGGGTGTTTCGCCCCCTTGAGCCAGTACCTCCACACGGTCAGGGCTCGGACAACAGCCAACAGCTCCTGATCACCAACGTCATAGTTCTGCTCCGCCAGGCTGAGCTTCTTGGAGAAGACGGCACAGGGGCGGAGCTTGGGTGGCGTGCCCGAGCGTTGAGATAGGACAGCGCCTATCCCTACCTCGGACGCATCCACCTCCACTACGAACGGTAGTGATGGATCGGGATGGGCCAGTACCGGGGCTGAGGTGAACAGAACCCTCAGGTTACTGAAGGCCCTGTCAGCCTCAGCAGACCAGCGGAGCCGGGACGGCCCACTCTTAAACAGAGATGTGATGGGAGCTGCGACTTTGCCAAAGCCCCGGATAAACCTCTGATAGTAGTTGGCAAAGCCAATAAAGCGCTGCACCTCCTTAACCGTGGTTGGAGTCGGCCAATTACGCACGGCTGAAATGCGATCTCCCTCCATCTCCACACCTGAGGTGGTAATGCGATATCCGACGAAGGAGACGGACTTTTGGAAAAACAGACACTTTTCTGCCTTGGCATAAAGGTCATGTTCCAACAGTCGGGCCACACTTTGCGAACCAGGGACACATGCTCGGCGCGCTTAGCGGAATACACCAGAATGTCATCGATGTAGACCACTACACAGCGACCAAGCATGTCCCAAAACAACTTGTTCACAAAGGACTGGAAGACTGATGGAGCATTCATCAAACATTACGGCATCACCAGGTATTCGTAATGCCCCGTGGTTGTGCTGAATGCTGTCTTCCACTCGTCCCCCTCTCTGACACGCACCAGCTTGTACGCACTCCGGAGATCTAATTTTGTGAAGAAGCATTCCCCATGCATTTACTCGATCACAGATGGAATGATGGGTAGGGGATAACTATAACGTATTGTCCCCTTGTTCAGTGCTCGGTAATCAATGCACGGGCACAGACCTCCGTCTTTCTTCTTCACAAAAAATAAACTTGAGGAGGCGGGTGAAGTAGAGGGACGTATGAACCCCTGACGCAGGGACTCGGAGACGTATGTCTCCATCACCTCCGTTTCAGCCTGCGACAGGGTTACACATGACTCCTGGGAGGCACAGCGTCTACCCGTAGGTTTATCGCGCAATCCCCCGCCCGATGAGGTGGTAATTTGGTCACCTGCGTTTTGGAAAACGCGTGCGTCAAATCGAGGTATTCAGGGGTAATGCGCACGGTGGAGGTAGTGTCTGGACTTTCCACCGTGGTTGCACCAACGGAAACACCTAGACACCTACCCTGACACTCTCGCGACCACCCCGTGAGAACCCTCTGCGGCCATGAAAAGGTGGGGTTTTGTAGTGCTAACCAGGGAAGACCTAACACAACAGGGAAATCAGGAGACTCAATAATAAAAAAGGTGACTTGCTCTCTTTGGGTCTCGTGCGTAACCATAGTGACTGGTGCTGTAACTTCCCTAACGAACCCAGACCCTAGTGGTCGACTGTCAAGTGCTTTGATGGGGAGTGGAATGTATAGGGAACTACTGTGTAATCAGGAAAGTGGATGGGTAGGGTGCAGTGCGCAGCAGAGGGCAGGTTGTTACGACCCCCCCCCCCCCTGAATCGACCAGCAGGTTGTCCAACCGTAAAGGCCATGTCCACCAGTTGATTGAAGGACAACATGGTGTCCTGGCAGGCTAGCTCCCTTCGGACGTCCTCTCGTAGATGGCACCGGAAGTGGTCGATGAAGGCCCGCTCAATCCACCCGGACCCAGCCTCTAGAGTCTGAAACTCCAGGGCGAAGTCATGCGCGGTCCTCGTCCCCTGCTTCAGATGGACCAGCCGCTCACCCGCCTCTCTACCTTCGGGCGGGTGATCGAAGACGGCCCAAAAGAGGCGAGCGAACTCCCCGTAGTTGTCCAACGCGGCTCCTCCTTCACTCCAGACCGCGTTGGCCCACTCCAGGGCTTTCCCCATGAGGCAGGAGACGAGGGAGGACACCTTCTCCCGGGCTGATGTTCGAATAATATAACTCCAGTTGTAGGAGGAATCCCTGGCAGAGAGCAGCTGTCCCATTCAAATCCCGTGGTCGGGATATATGGATCCCTCTGGGTGCTGGGGTGTGGGTGGCTGGATCCGGTCCTCTCCTCTCCAGGCGATGGACGACCTGGAGAACCTGTTCCATCGCTTCTCCCAAGCTGGCTAGCATCGTCGAATGCTCCCGGACCCGTGCCATGACTCCAGGCATGTGCTCCTCTCCTGCTGACTCCATAGCAAGTGTGTGATTCTGTGATAGGTGATTTGAAGGAGTCAGGCGCAGGAGGGTAAATCACAGAATAACAGGATTTATTCCGGAATGCAGAGTTACGCAGTAATGCATCAAAACCGAAAAACAGGCGCACTGGAACTAACAAGGCACACTGGGGAAATAACCCGGCGATACAAAATACAAGGAGCTCAACCGAGCTTCACTATCCTCACAATAAACAATCACACACAAAGACAAGGGGCAGAGGGAACACTTATACAGGTACTGATGAGGGGATATGAACCAGGTGTGTGTAATAGACAAGACAAAAGAAATGGAATGATGAGATGAGGAGCGGCAGTGGCTAGAACGCCGAAGCCTGCCCGAACAAGGCGAGGTGGTAGCTTCGGAGGGAGTCGTGACAATATTGACTTTGGGGGGGTGAATGGTTATGCACGCTCAAGTTTTCTGTTTTTTTGTGTCTTATTTCTTGTTTGTTTCACAATAAAACATATTTTGCATCTTCAAAGTGGTAGGCATGTTGTGTAAATCAAATGATACAACCCCCCCAAAACATCCATTTTAATTCCAGGTTGTAAGGCAACAAAATAGGAAAAATGCCAAGGTGGGTGAATACTTTTGTTATTGTTATTTTATTGTGTATTTTTCCTTTAGTTTATTTAGCAAATGTTTCTTACTTACTTTTTTAAAACTCTGCATTGTTGGTTAAGGGCTCGTAAGTAAGCATTTGACAGTAAGGTCTACACCTGTTGTATTTGGCGCATGTGACAAATAAAATGTGATTTGATTTGTACTGCACTTGACACATCCAGCCCAAAGCGGGAGGTTTAAAAAATACTTAGTTATTGCCAAATTTCAGGAGCATGTCTTTAACATAGAAACCTTATCAGGCCCTTTAGTATCACATGCACTTATGCAAGTATCATTACATATGCTGGCAGTGTACAATAATACGTTAAAATTATGAATAGAATAGACCACATTAACTGGTTCTGACTAAAGGAAGTACAGCTACGACTGGAAGTGCCTTTTCTGTAGCAGGTTAGGAGAACTTAAACTACAGTTAGTGTCATTAACATGGCAGGTTAGGAAAATTAAATTAATTAGGAAAATGTTTAGGGTTAGCTATAACGCTCTCCTAATCTGCTAAGAAAAGTCACTTCCGGTCATAACTGTACTCCGTCTAGTCACAACCACATACACCTGTTGTATTCGGTGCATGTGACAAATAACATTTGATTTGATTTGATTTGAATGACGTTCACGTTCATGGGTGGGCAAAAAGTAAAAGCACTTTAGATTAACAACAGCATCTTCCCACTTTTTAGTGTGTAGCCTATGCATAATTTCAGGCAAGTGACAATGGATTCAGTTTTACTGAGAGGGGGCGGTTAGATGTGATGATGGCATGGCATTGAAGTTATTTTGTCATCTGTAAAAGGTGGCAATTGTAAACACATAGCCTAAACTGATTCACAGAGGCAGAACACGGGCAGGTTAGCGGCCGTATGAAAGGAATGTGGATGAAGCGCCATCGACAGATACCATGAAGATCGCCGAGCGTCGCGCTGTCAGCGAAAGTGAGGTCAAGCGGGTTGCAGTTGCAACCTGAAGCCCAGTCAGTGTAGATTGGAGTTGGCAGTTGCTGCTGTTATCTCTGCAGCATCAAACCGGACCTTTTATCCACTGGCGTGCATCTTTGAGGTATGTGCACTCCACAGGTTTTCTGTCTCCCAAAGGGCGATATACCGCGATGGTTATCCACCTGATAAAGAAAGAGACACTTTTCTCATAAAGATTTCATCTCTACTCTTCAGCAACTCTTTTCGGACTGCTCTTGTGTTTTGGATTGCCTTGAATTTCTCGAGTATTTCAAGGTACGTTGTGTGTTTATTTCTAAGGCTATCCTTCAATTGTTCATGATGAACGTGTGTTAATCAAATGAAATGGAATGCGGGACATTTGTTTATTTTATATTTTCATGTTTGATGCTGCAATGTACTTGCAATGTACTTTTAGAACATCTTCATTCAAAAATGTGTAGGTAATTATTCATTCCACATACACCTGCTCATGTTGTAGCATGGCATGCAATTAGAAGCTACAAATGTAAAGTCCTGACTCCTGTGATTTATTGCAGGGTGATGTGTACTCACATGCATCCCACAAGAATGTTAGACAAATTATGTAAATGATAGGCGAGGAACACATCACCATTTTATAACGATTTTCTGTAACTCATGATATACACAAACTTTAATCCTTGACATCATGTATTGTCATAGGGTAGAGTGGGGTAAGGTGAGCCTAAGAGTCAATTTGAGCCACCCTTGTTTCTGGGAAACCATACACAAAATTAGTAATTTGACCAAATATTTAGTAGGTCATAATTTCATGTAGTCTGTGAAGTAAGAAACCACATGGAAAAAGTTGTAATCAAGTTAGGTCCAAAAAACACATTTATTGTGTTTAGGTTTCATGATGCTTGTATCTAAACCAAAGTATGTAATTATAAGATTGTTCTATACATCAGTTGGGGTCTCTATAAGCTTCAATATGAGGTCCTAAACATAGCATCAAACTGTATCCTTGTAGCTGTGTGGGCTAATATAGTGAAAATGTTTGCCTTGGGGTAAATTGAGCCAATGGCAAGTTGAGCAAACTGAAGTGTTTTCTTCCCAGGCGTTATGCAAGGTAATAGGGCCTGGCCTATGTTAAAATTGTTTTTTAAAAGTACAAAGTGTTTGTTAGGTGTTAAGCCTGTGTTAAAATATTTTTAAAATGATTAAAATACAAAAAAGTGATTGTGATTGTGTTGAATTGTGTTTGGGAAATAAAGATAGACATGGTTTTACAAGGGAAGTGGTAATATTTAATTCAGAACATTTTTAGGCGGCTTAATTTATGGCTCAATGTACACCATATCCGGGGTAAGTTGTGCCAAGAGACCACTTTTTTTGGACAAGCAAAGTTTTCAAAACTGTAATGTTTACATGAATTCATATTATTTCCAGGGATACACAACATCCTGAAATATATGTGGATATCATCTTTGTTAGAACAAATACTATATTTCCCTTGACGGAGTGATGCTGAATGTAAAAAATGGCTAAACTTACACCACTCTCCCTTAGTTCTGTTTATCAAGATGTCTAATGAATAAATCAAAAACATTAGGGAGACCATACAAGAGAATTTCAACTTGCCATGGATAATATATACAGGTGCAGCTCAATAAATTAGAATATTGTGGAAAAGTTAAGTAATTTCAGTAATTCAATTGACAAAGTGAAACTCATATATCGTGGATTAATTACACAAAAAGTGAAATAGTTCAAGCCTGTATTTGTTTTAATCTTGATGATTACGGCTTACAGCTCATGAAAACCCCACATTCAGTATCTCAGAAAATTAGAATATTGTGAAAAAGTTCAATATTGTACAGTGAGGGAAAAAAGTATTTGATCCCCTGCTGATTTTGTACGTTTGCCTACTGACAAAAAATGATCAGTCTATAATTTTAATGGTAGGTTTATTTGAGCAGTGAGAGACAGAATAACAACAAAAAAATCCGGAAAAATGCATGTCAAAAATGTTATAAATTGATTTGCATTTTAATGAGGGAAATAAGTATTTGACCCCCTCTCAATCAGAAAGATTTCTGGCTCCCAGGTGTCTTTTATACAGGTAACGAGCTGAGATTAGGAGCACACTCTTAAAGGGAGTGCTCCTAATCTCAGCTTGTTACCTGTATAAAAGACACCTGTCCACAGAAGCAATCAATCAATCAGATTCCAAACTCTCCACCATGGCCAAGACCAAAGAGCTCTCCAAGGATGTCAGGGACAAGATTGTAGACCTACACAAGGCTGGAATGGGTTACAAGACCATCGCCAAGCAGCTTGGTGAGAACGTGACAACAGTTGGTGCGATTATTCGCAAATGGAAGAAACACAAAATAACTGTCAATCTCCCTCGGCCTGGGGCTCCATGCAAGATCTCACCTCGTGGAGTTGCAATGATCATGAGAACGGTGAGGAATCAGCCCAGAACTACACGGGAGGATCTTGTCAATGATCTCAAGGCAGCTGGGACCATAGTCACCAAGAAAACAATTGGTAACACAATACGCCGTGAAGGACTGAAATCCTGCAGCACCCGCATGGTCCCCCTGCTCAAGAAAGCACATATACAGGGCCGTCTAAAGTTTGCCAATGAACATCTGAATGATTCAGAGGAGAACTGGGTGAAAGTGTTGTGGTCAGATGAGACCAAAATCGAGCTCTTTGGCATCAACTCAATTCGAGGAGGAATGCTGCCTATGACCCCAAGAACACCATCCCCACCATCAAACATGGAGGTGGAAACATTATGCTTTGGGGGTGTTTTTCTGCTAAGGGGACAGGACAACTTCACCACATCAAAGGGACGATGGACGGGGCCATGTACCGTCAAATCTTGGGTGAGAACCTCCTTCCCTCAGCCAGGGCATTGAAAATGGGTCGTGGATGGGTATTCCAGCATGACAATTACCCAAAACACACGGCCAAGGCAACAAAGGAGTGGCTCAAGAAGAAGCACATTAAGGTCCTGGAGTGGCCTAGCCAGTCTCCAGACCTTAATCCCATAGAAAATCTGTAGAGGGAGCTGAAGGTTAAAGTTGCCAAACGTCAGGCTCGAAACCTTAATGACTTGGAGAAGATCTGCAAAGAGGAGTGGGACAAAATCCCTCCTGAGATGTGTGCAAACCTGGTGGCCAACTACAAGAAACGTCTGACCTCTGTGATTACCAACAAGGGTTTTGCCACCAAGTACTAAGTCATGTTTTGCAGAGAGGTCAAATACTTATTTCCCTCATTAAAATGCAAATCAATTTATAACATTTTTGACATGCGTTTTTCTGGATTTTGTTGTTGTTATTCTGTCTCTCACTGTTCAAATAAACCTACCATTAAAATTATAGACTGATCATGTCTTTGTCAGTGGGCAAACATACAAAATCAGCAGGGGATCAAATACTTTTTTCCCTCACTGTAGACTCAAGGTGTCACACTCTAATCAGCTAACTAACTCAAAACACCTGCAAAGGTTTCCTGAGCCTTTAAATGGTATCTCAGTCCAGTTCAGTAGGCTTCACAATCATGGGCAAGACTGCTGACTTGACAGTTGTGCAGAAGACAGTCATCAACACCCTCCACAAGGAGGGAAAGCCTCAAAAGACCATTGCTAAAGAAGCTGGCTGTTTACAGAGTGCTGTATCCAAGCATATTCATGGAAAGTTTAGTGGAAGGAAGAAGTGTGGTAGGAAAAGGTGCACAAGCAACAGGGATAACCAGAGCCTTGAGAGGATTGTCAAGCAAAGGCCATTCAAAAATGTGGGGGAGCTTCACAAGGAGTGGACTGAGGCAGGAGTCAGTGCATCAAGAGCCACCACGCACAGACGTATCCAGGAAATGGGCTACAACTGTCGCATTCCTGATGTCAAGCCACTCCTGAACCAGAGGCAACGTCAGAAGGCTAAGGAGAAAAATAACTGGTCTGTCGCTCAGTGGTACTTTTCAGATGAAAGTAAATGTTGCATTTCATTTGGCAATCAAGTTCCCAGAGTCTGGTGGAAGAGTGGAAAGTTGCTTGAAGTCCAGTGTGAAGTTTCCACAGTCAGTGATGATTTGGGGAGCCATGTCATCTTCTGGTGTTGGGCCACTGTGTTTCATGAAGTCCAAAGTCAACTCAGCTGTCTACCAGGAAATGTTAGAGCACTTCATGCTTCCTTCTGCTGACAAGCTTTACGGAGATGCTGATTTCATTTTCCAGCAGGACTTGGCACCTGCCCACACTGCCAAAGGTACCAATACCTGGTTCAATGACCATGGGATTACTGTGCTTGATTGGCCAGCAAACTCGCCTGATCTGAACCCCATAGAGAATTTATGGGGTATTGTCAAGAGGAAGATGAGAGATACGAGACCCAACAATGCAGACGAGCTGAAGGCCGCTATCGAAGCAACCTGGGCTTCCACAGGCTGATCGACTCCATGACATGCCGCATAGATGCAGTGATTCATGCAAAAGGAGCCCCAACCAAGTACTGACTGCATGTACAAGAACATACTTTTCAGAAGGCCGTCATGTCTGTATTATATTTCCTTTTTTCACTGGTCTTATGTCATATTCAAATTTTCTGAGATACTGAATTTGGGGTTTTCATGAGCTGTAAGGCGTAATCATCAAGATTAAAACAAATACAGGCTTTAACTATTTCACTTTTTGTGAAATTAATCCACGATATATACAGTGGGGAAAAAAAGTATTTAGTCAGCCACCAATTGTGCAAGTTCTCCCACTTAAAAAGATGAGAGAGGCCTGTAATTTTCATCATAGGTACACGTCAACTATGACAGACAAAATGAGATTTTTTTTCTCCAGAAAATCACATTGTAGGATTTTTAATGAATTTATTTGCAAATTATGGTGGAAAATAAGTATTTGGTCAATAACAAAAGTTTCTCAATACTTTGTTATATACCCTTTGTTGGCAATGACACAGGTCAAACGTTTTCTGTAAGTCTTCACAAGGTTTTCACATACTGTTGCTGGTATTTTGGCCCATTCCTCCATGCAGATCTCCTCTAGAGCAGTGATGTTTTGGGGCTGTCGCTGGGCAACACGGACTTTCAACTCCCTCCAAAGATTTTCTATGGGGTTGAGATCTGGAGACTGGCTAGGCCACTCCAGGACCTTGAAATGCTTCTTACGAAGCCACTCCTTCGTTGCCCGGGCGGTATGTTTGGGATCATTGTCATGCTGAAAGACCCAGCCACGTTTCATCTTCAATGCCCTTGCTGATGGAAGGAGGTTTTCACTCAAAATCTCACGATACATGGCCCCATTCATTCTTTCCTTTACACGGATCAGTCGTCCTGGTCCCTTTGCAGAAAAACAGCCCCAAAGCATGATGTTTCCACCCCCATGCTTCACAGTAGGTATGGTGTTCTTTGGATGCAACTCAGCATTCTTTGTCCTCCAAACACGACGGGTTGAGTTTTTACCAAAGAGTTCTATTTTGGTTTCATCTGACCATATGACATTCTCCCAATCCTCTTCTGGATCATCCAAATGCATTCTAGCAAACTTCAGACGGGCCTGGACATGTACTGGCTTAAGCAGGGGGACACGTCTGGCACTGCAGGATTTGAGTCCCTGGCGGCGTAGTGTGTTACTGATGGTAGGCTTTGTTACTTTGGTCCTAGCTCTCTGCAGGTCATTCACTAGGTCCCCCCGTGTGGTTCTAGGATTTTTGCTCACCGTACTTGTGATCATTTTGACCCCACGGGGTGAGATCTTGCGTGGAGCCTCAGATCGAGGGAGATTATCAGTGGTCTTGTATGTCTTCCATTTCCTAATAATTGCTCCCACAGTTGATTTCTTCAAACCAAGCTGCTTACCTATTGCAGATTCAGTCTTCCCAGCCTGGTGCAGGTCTACAATTTTGTTTCTGGTGTCCTTTGACAGCTCTTTGGTCTTGGCCATAGTGGAGTTTGGAGTGTGACTGTTTGAGGTTGTGGACAGGTGTCTTTTATACTGATAACAAGTTAAAACAGGTGCCATTAATACAGGTAACGAGTGGAGGACAGAGGAGCCTCTTAAATAAGAAGTTACAGGTCTGTGAGAGCCAGAAATCTTGCTTGTTTGTAGGTGACCAAATACTTATTTTCCACCATAATTTGCAAATAAATTCATTAAAAATCCTACAATGTGATTTTCTGGAATTTTCTTTCTCAATTTGTCTGTCATAGTTGACGTGTACCTATGATGAAAATTACAGGCCTCTCTCATCTTTTTAAGTGGGAGAACTTGCACAATTGGTGGCTGACTAAATACTTTTTTCCCCCACTGTATGAGTTTCACTTTGTCAATTGAATTATTGAAATTACTTAACTTTCCACAATATTCTAATTTATTGAGCTGCACCTGTACAGTCGTGGTCAACGTTTTGAGAATGACACAAATACTAATTTTCACAAAGTCTGCTGCCTCAGTTTTGATGATGGAAATTTGCATATACTCCAGAATGTCATGAAGAGTGATCAGATGAATTGCAATTAATTGCAAAGTCCCTCTTTGCCATGAAAATGAACTTAATCCCAAAAAAACATTTCCACTGCATTTCAGCCCTGCCACAAAAGGACCAGCTGCCATCATGTCAGTGATTCTCTCATTAACACAGCTGAGAGTGTTGACGAGGACAAGGCTGGAGTTCACTCTGTCATGCTGATTGAGTTAGAATAACAGACTGGAAGCTTTAAAAGGAGGGTGGTGCTTGAAATCATTGTTCTTCCTCTGTTAACCATGGTTACCTGCAAGGAAACGTGCCGTTATCATTGCTTTGCACAAAAAGGGCTTCACAGGCAAGGATATTGCTGCTAGTAAGATTGCACCTAAATCAACCATTTATCGGATCATCAAGAACTTAAAGGAGAGCGGTTCAATTGTTGTGAAGAAGGCATCAGGGCACCCAAGAAAGTCCAGCAAGCGCCAGGACCGTCTCCTAAAGTTGATTCAGCTGCGGGATTGTGGCACCACCAGTGCAGAGCTTGCTCAAGAATGGCAGCAGGCAGATGTGAGTGCATCAGCACGCACAGTGAGGCGAAGACTTTTGGAGGATGGCCTGGTGTTAAGAAGGGCAGCAAAGAAGCCACTTCTCTCTAGGAAAAACATCAGGGACAGACTGATATTCTGCAAAAGGTACAGGGATTGGACTGCTGAGGACTGGGGTAAAGTCATTTTCTCTGATGAATCCCCTTTCCGATTGTTTGGGGCATCCGGAAAAAAGCTTGTCCGGAGAAGACAAGGTGAGCGCTACCATCAGTCCTGTGTCATGCCAACAGTAAAGCATCCTGAGACCATTCATGTGTGGGGTTGCTTCTCAGCCAAGGGTGTGGGCTCACTCACAATTTTGCCTAAGAACACAGCCATGAATAAATAATGGTACCAACACATCCTCCGAGAGCAACTTCTCCCAACCATCCAAGAATAGTTTGGTGACGACCAATGCCTTTTCCAGTATCATGGAGCACCTTGCCATAAGGCAAAAGTGATAACTAAGTGGCTCTGGGAACAAAACATCTACATTTTGGGTCCATGGCCAGGAAACTCCCCAGACCTTAATCCCATTGAGAACTTGTGGTCGATCCTCAAGAGGCGGGTGGACAAACAAAAACCCACAAATTCTGACAAACTCCAAGCATTGATTATGCAAGAATGGGCTGCCATCAGTCAGGATGTGGCCCAGAAATTAATTGACAGCATGCCAGGGCGGATTGCAGAGGTCTTGAAAAAGATGTGTCAACACTGCAAATATTGACTCTTTGCATTAACTTAATGCAATTGTCAATAAAAGCATTGGACACTTATGGAATGCTTGTAATTATACTTCAGTATACCATAGTAACATCTGACAAAAATATGTCATAACACTGAAGCAGCAAACTTTCTGAAGACCAATACTTGTGTCATTCTCAAAACCTTTGACCACGACTGTATGGTGTTTTTATGCTTGGCTGTTTTTATTCTTCTCCCTAGGGGGCATCACTGTGGAGAGAGTGAAAGTCACCTGCTGCATTGACATTAGTACCATGTCTTCTTCACAAGCCCAGTCATGCAGAGTTAACATAGAAAGATCTCTGCCACAGTACCAATAAGCCACCTCTGATCCCAGGGTCCTGTCATCCTCAGGCTGTTTGGTACAGGGACCTTGTATCAGTCCAGACATGAGAGCCAGAAGTGCAAATCTCTCCAAATTAAAGAAATTAGATATTTCTCACTGGAAGGCGCATGGATGCCAAGGGGACTGAGGAATGGGTTATTACCGTCCTGGATGTAATTTCAGGAGACAGAGACCTGAGCCCCTTCTGGCAGTGTTTAGGAGCTAACCACACCACAGCGCTGCAGAATGTTGAGGGCTTTTCATGTGGCGCACTTCATCATGCCTTAGCACGATGGGAAGGCAGGTGGGCAGGTGACTGAAGAGATGTTGCTCTTCCACTCTGCTCCCACAGCTTTCACACTCACAGCTCCACAGGATGCTGTCAACTGAACTCTCTCAACTCTCTCCCCCCAAAGTGGTGAGGATTTGAAGTTATGCAGTAGCCAAGAGATGTGTAATGATAACTGTTTAGGAACATGTTCCCTCTGAACTTCTGAACTGAATCATTTGAGGCATGCTCAGAGAGAAGACAAATCAAGAAAATGGCATTTGACTTTAAAAAACAACATATTACATAAAAAGCAAAACCGAATTGTGTCTTATTGGTCCTTTCACTTTATTTCAGATGACTGTACTACTGACTTTGGCTTGTAAAGAACAAGATTAAACTAGCTGAAACTAGCTCAAATGCACCACCTAAGGTTCCCCGAATGGCAGCTTCTTGTCATTGTTGCTAGCTATCTGACCGTTCATAATCATAACATTGCACGGCTTCCAGCCCCATCGATGTGCGCGCATCATTTTCATGACGTTGTCAGCCAACCCGTCTATAGATGTCTTTTTTTTGTCCGAAACTTTAAAATCTCATGAGGATACTCAATAATTTAGAGGTTTGTAGCCCAGAAGAGTTTAAGAAAAATATATAAGGACAAAAGTGAATCTTTCTGAATAGACAGGTTCTTGACATGGTGGCCTTTTTGTTGACTTCAGCTGATATTGGCAGCTCATAAAGGGAATTCACGGAACCACAGTGAAATAGGACATGGGAAACAGGGCTATATGGCTCTGTTTTTATCATTATCTGTGACCTTTGGTAATCCCTTAGAACCTCTATGGCCTTCAGCCTCAGTTTTGACATAGAGTTGCAGAGTTTTCCTGTTTGGAGTTGAGGACGGACCCGTTCCCAAACTGAAAATGAAAATAACATGTGAGTGTTTGGACTTTCACAGCAGGACTTGACCCAGATTACTCCGGTGTACAGTATGGGTGTGTGTAATATGATTGATGCTATACTGGAAAATATGCATCATATTTGTGTTTGAATGGTTAACTGTGTGATACATGGGACCATGTCAAGGGTTGCGGTTAGGAATCCAAAGCCAGTGTACTGGGAGTGTTCTGGGCCTAACTCATCAGCACAGTCATATGTACTTGTCAGATCTGTGAAAAAACATAATGTTCACGCAACACACTGACGGGTGCAGACCCTCCCCTTCACTCAGGACTAGGAGTGTTCCGGTAGTGTTTACAGTACACTACAAAGCTGACATACCAGCTCTATCTAACAGCATGTCAGAGACGATGAGTCAAGCCAGAGAATGTGGTGAGCTGTATTGGCCTTAATGCCACGGCTCAGGCATGGCAGGCACACAGTGATTAAGCATGGCACTCACAAGCCTTTTCCATAGAGCTATGAACTGGCAGATTATGGGTAATGACCAGTTCTGGGTACTTCAAGTCCTGATCAAGTGCACTGATTTCAGGAGACTTGGACCAGAACTCTCAACCACTGCAGAATGCTGATAGTAGATCTTCTGCAGTGCACTGCACATGGATGACGTCTTTCAGACAGGTTCAGTGTCAGTACTGAATGGGTCATGCTAAATGACTGCCAATGTCTAAATTGAGTCCCTCCATCTCTCCAGCCTTGATTGATATCAGGTTACTGTTGGTGATACCGGCTTACCTGGCTGGTACAGTCCCTGACTAAAGGCTTGACAAGTGGCTCTTGGTCAATACTGTCTATTCAAAGAAATGACATCACCGCTTATGTAATGAGCTTTGTACCCTCAATTCTTTGTAACAAGAAACTTAAGGACTGTGCTTGATATCATCATCAGAGAGGCTTTCAGAGCAACAGCTCAGACCCTCACAACAGACATTTGATCTATTATTATGTCAAAATTGTATGAGATGCATTAAAAACATATTTTTGTTTCCCCCCAATATTGGTGATTATAATCCTCATTTCAGTAGATCAGAAAATGAAAAACAAATGACACAGAGAAGATATAGTTATAAAAAAAAATTGTTGTGTCACTACTGTATTACACTAGGGGCTCTATTTTAACAAACCTAACACACTGTTAAATCTAAACGCTGGTGGTAGCGCTATATTTTTTCTATTGTCACAGTCATTATTATGAGCGCAATAGCTGGCGGTAGTGTGAAAGGGCTGGGTTTTGATGAACAAGCAAGTTGTAGGTGTGATGGAGTGGCCACTCACTGGCCAATCAAGGTGTTTTCATGGCTTAATACTGCATGCGATTGTCTCAAATTCTGTAGGTTATTGACGGTCTTTGCAATTCGGCTGGCGGCTTGGGAATATTCTCCTCCTACTCCATTATGGATTGAAAAACTACAGTTTAAATAGCATAGGCTTCAGTAACATGTGATAGCAACAGTAAAAAATAACATCCAGTGTTTGCTCAATATGTTTGGAGTGTTGACAGTCAACATCGTTGTAATTGGCTTCAACGAGTAGGCCTATAGGACTTTATGCACTGCACTTCTCCTCAAATAAAAATACTAGGCTCCTGTAAATTGTATTGTATGTGTGAGGCACTATCTCAATAAGCAAGATATAGCCTTACCATTGACATGCCGTTATAGGACTGAAACATTTCAATAGCCGATGTTTGGAGGAGCGGGTCTTTGGTAACCTGACAAAAGGCGCTCTTTGGAAATGAGGATGGATACAAGCCGAATGGAGAATGCAGTGCAGGTAGGCCTATGAATTGTGAATAATGCAATTCGGCAAAAGCCTCACACGAGTAGACAATTAGAAATATGTTATGGATAGGCTCTTTGGCTAATGAATGGCCAGGATAAGAAAGACACCAGATGCATTGTTGTTGAACCAGCTTTGGTTATAGTAGGGTAAGGGTAGCCTTGTTTTTTAATCAAACAAAACGGAAAACAAGCAATTATTACAGGAAAATAACTTGAATGTTTTTAATTATGAGTGTCAATGGATTTTCTCATCTCTCGTTTCATGGCATATAGCCTACATGGAGGGTTTTTTACGCACATCCAAAATAATAACAGGGCTGGCTAAAATAATGTAATAGCCTACATAGATAAAAAGGAGATGTCCGCTCACTGTTTTGCTGCTGCCGAACTTGATCTTTGAATAATGCTTTGGTGATGAACATTTATTTTAAAGCGGTCTCACAAGCTAAACCCGTAATCGATAGTCTTGACTACTTGGAGAATGCATTGGGTATGACAAAAAAAGGGGAGGCTATGCTTTTTTTTTTTTTTTGGGGGGGGGTAGAATATATATACAGTCATGGCCAAAATTGTTGGCACCCCTGAAATTTTTCCAGAAAATGAAGTATTTCTCACAGAAAAGTATTGAAATTACACATGTTTTGCTATGCACATGTTTATTTCCTTTGTGTGTATTGGAATAACACAAAAAAACAGGAAAAAAGCAAATTTGACATAATTTCACACAAAACTCAAAAAATGGGCCGGACAAAATGATTGGCACCCTTAACTTAATATTTAGTTGCACACCCTTTGGAAAAAATAACTGAAATCAGTCGCTTCCTATAACCATCAATAAGCTTCTTACACCTCTCACCCGGAATTTTGGACCACTCTTCTTTTGCAAACTGCTCCAGGTCTCTCATATTGGATGGGTGCCTTTTCCCAACAGCAATTTTAAGATCTCTCCACAGGTGTTCAATGGGATTAAGATCTGGACTCATTGCTGGCCACTTCAGAACTCTCCAGCGCTTTGTTGCCATCCATTTCTGGGTGCTTTTTGAAGTATGTTTGGGGTCATTGTCCTGCTGGAAGACCCATGATCTCGGACGCAAACCCAGCTTTCTGACACTGGGCCCTACATTGCGACCCAAAATCCTTTGGTAATCCTCAGATTTCATGATGCCTTGCACACAGTCAAGGCACCCAGTGCCAGAGGCAGCAAAACAACCCCAAAACATCTTTGAACCTCCACCATATTTGACTGTAGGTACTGTGTTCTTTTCTTTGAAGGCTTCATTACATTTTCGGTAAACAGTAGAACGATGTGCTTTACCAAAAAGCTCTATCTTGGTCTCATCTGTCCATAAGACGTTCTCCCAGAAGGAATTTGGCTTACTCATGTACATTTTGGCAAACTGTAGTCTTGCTTTTTTATGTCTCTGTGTCAGCAGTGGGGTCCTCCTGGGTCTCCTGCCATAGCGTTTCATTTCATTCAAATTTCGACGTATAGTTCGCGCTGACACTGATGCACCCTGAGCCTGCAGGACAGCTTGAATTTCTTTGGAACTTGTTTGGGGCTGCTTATCCACCATCCGGACTATCCTGCGTTGCAACCTTTCATCAATTTTTCTCTTCCGTCCACGTCCAGGGAGATTAGCTACAGTGCCATGGGTTGCAAACTTCTTGATCATGTTGCGCACTGTGGACAAAGGAACATCTAGATCTCTGGAGATGGACTTGTAACCTTGAGATTGTTGATATTTTTCCACAATTTTGGTTCTCAAGTCCTCAGACAGTTCTCTTTTCCTCTTTCTGTTCTCCATGCTTAGTGTGGCACACACAGAAACACAATGCAAAGACTGAGTCAACTTCTCTCCTTTTTATCTGCTTTCAGGTGTGATTTTTAGATTGCCCACACCTGTTACTTGCCCCAGGTGAGTTTAAAGGAGCATCACATGCTTGGAACAAACTTATTTATCCACAATTTTGAAAGGGTGCCAATAACTTTGTCCGGCCCATTTTTTTAGTTTTGTGTGAAATTATGTCAAATTTGCTTTTTTCCTGTTTTTTTTTGTGTTATTCCAATACACACAAAGGAAATAAACATGTGCATAGCAAAACATGTGTAATTTCAATACTTTTCTGTGAGAAATACTTCATTTTCTGGAAAAATTTCAGGGGTGCCAACAATTTTGGCCATGACTGTATATACAGTGAGGGGAAAAAAGTATTTGATCCCCTGCTGATTTTGTACGTTTGCCCACTGACAAAGAAATGATCAGTCTATAATTTTAATGGTAGGTTTATTTGAACAGTGAGAGACAGAATAACAACAAAAAAATCCAGAAAAATGCATGTCAAAAATGTTATAAATTGATTTGCATTTTAATGAGGGAAATAAGTCTTTGACCCCCTCTCAATCAGAAAGATTTCTGGCTCCCAGGTGTCTTTTATACAGGTAACGAGCTGAGATTAGGAGCACACTCTTAAAGGGAGTGCTCCTAATCTCAGCTTGTTACCTGTACAAAAGACACCTGTCCACAGAAGCAATCAATCAATCAGATTCCAAACTCTCCACCATGGCCAAGACCAAAGAGCTCTCCAAGGATCTCATGGACAAGATTGTAGACCTACACAAGGCTGGAATGGGCTACAAGACCATTGCCAAGCAGCTTGGTGAGAAGGTGACAACAGCTGGTGCGATTATTCACAAATGGAAGAAACACAAAAGAACAGTGAATCTCCCTCGGCCTGGGGCTCCATGCAAGATCTCACCTCGTGGAGTTGCAATGATCATGAGAACGGTGAGGAATCAGCCCAGAACTACACGGGAGGATCTTGTCAATGATCTCAAGGCAGTTGGGACCATAGTCACCAAGAAAACAATTGGTAACACACTACGCCGCGAAGGACTGAAATCCTGCAGTGCCCGCAAGGTCCCCCTGCTCAAGAAAGCACATATACAGGCCCGTCTGAAGTTTGCCATTGAACATCTGAATGATTCAGAGGAGAACTGGGTGAAAGTGTTGTGGTCAGATGAGACCAAAATCGAGCTCTTTGGCATCAACTCAACTCGCCGTGTTTGGAGGAGGAGGTATGCTGCCTATGACCCCAAGAACACCATCCCCACCGTCAAACATGGAGGTGGAAACATTATTGGGGGTGTTTTTCTGCTAAGGGGACAGGACAACTTCACCGCATCAAAGGGACGATGGACGGCGCCATGTAACGTCAAATCTTGGGTGAGAACGTCCTTCCCTCAGCCAGGGCATTGAAAATGGGTTGTGGATGGGTATTGCAGCATGAC
Organism: Coregonus lavaretus; assembly: GCF_964263955.1. Lineage (NCBI taxonomy): Eukaryota > Metazoa > Chordata > Actinopteri > Salmoniformes > Salmonidae > Coregonus > Coregonus lavaretus. The sequence continues at coordinate 22,007,408 of NC_140008.1, read as the reverse complement.
AATGACCCATAACACACGGCCAAGGCAACAAAGGAGTGGCTCAAGAAGGAGCACATTAAGGTCCTGGAGTGGCCTATCCAGTCTCCAGACCTTAATCCCATAGAAAATCTGTAGAGGGAGCTGAAGGTTCGAATTGCCAAACGTCATCCTCGAAACCTTAATGACTAAAGATCTGCAAAGAAGAGTGGGACAAAATCCCTCCTGAGATGTGTGCAAACCTGGTGGCCAACTACAAGAAACGTCTGACCTCTGTGATTGCCAACAAGGGTTTTGCCACCAAGTACTAAGTCATGTTTTGCAGAGGGGTCAAATACTTATTTCCCTCATTAAAATGCAAATAAATGTATAACATTTTTGCCATGCATTTTTCTGGATTTTGTTGTTGTTATTCTGTCTCTCACTGTTCAAATAAACCTACCATTAAAATTATAGACTGATAATTTCTTTGTCAGTGGGCAAACGTACAAAATCAGCAGGGGATCATATACTTTTTTCCCTCACTGTATGTATATACACATACACATACATATGGGTCATTCTACAGATTCGGTGACATTTCAGTATTGTCAGTGTCCCAAGATGTACTAGTGTTATAACTTGTCAGAACATTTATCAAACTACACTTAAATTACAACATTTCAAAGTTTTACATGTTTTTAATATGGAGTAGAGAATATGATTTTAAACAGAGATGAATTTCAATACTTATATGTTTGCTTTTCTTAGGAGTATTAAGAATTTCGCCTGTCCCTATTGACCATCATGCAAATGGCGTGACTCATTTTGAGTACACAGTGTTAAATAATAATGCTTTTTTTTTGTTAAATTAATTGTATATGCCCCCTTATTATGCATAATCCATTTTCTCAGCATAAGACATTTTATTTTCTGAGAAATTCAGGCTTTTACCCCTGTCCTTGTATTTCTTTCAACCCCGTAACGCAACAATACCCCACTCACAATTAAATAATGGTTTGATCCTGTGGACATCATTTATGAGGAAGTGACATCATACAAGTCTTCAGAGAAGCCTGGTGTGACAAGTGGTAAGCTGCTCTCTCACTTTTTATAAATATTTCATGTTTTTTAAGCACATATGGGCTTTGTCAATCTCAGGTATTCAACTCTGTTGGGGGGGGGGGAATTCATAGTTAAGATTTTACCAAGAATTGTTTTTATAGCTATGAAGTATAACAATGTATTTTGTTGAATAAGGCCATGTGGCACACTGCTAGCTGCTAGCATCCCGAATTAGCAACAGATTAGCACAAAATCTTCAACCCTGTCACATTCAACCCCATCACATTTTTCAATGTTACGGGGTTGAATGGCTGTTACAGGGTTGAATAGCTGTTAAATCTTAGCAATATTTAATGTATATTGCTTAATACCAATCATATTTTCTTGTTGAATGTTTGTTGTTTACGGTTTTACAGTATCAACTAAAAGTACGAGGAATTTTTGAAAATAATAACTTTAAAAAAGTGACAATTAATTTGTTCTCTCTCCTATATACATTGACATATTTAGGAGTATTATCTGCAAGTTCATGTTCATTTTACTACATAGTGATTAAAAGGATACAATATTTAGTCTTGAAGAGTAAGCAGGTCATTGACTTGACCTTGACCTACAATTTCAGATTCAACAATGGAAAAAACAGCAGCAGAAAGGAAACACACATAGAGAGGAAGGTGAGGGACATCCGCGCGCCGGTGGTCAGGTAATTCTCCTGGAAATGTAAGATCTTTAAGACACGAGGTGGTGGTGGTCATGGACACACAATCAACAGAAAATAAAGTTTTGTTGCTTTAAAGCATAATTTGGTAATGCATAAAAAGACTAGAGAATGTAAATGAAGACTAGTCTAAAAAGACATACAGTATACTGCCTTGGCAACTGGTGCGTGAGGGGTTCATGTTCACTAGCCGACTGGTTTGTACTGACATATTTAGGAGTATTATCTGCAAGTTCACGTTCATTTTACTACATAGTGATTAAAAGGATACAGTAATTAGTTTTGGAGAGTAAACTGGTCATTGACTTGACCTTGACCTACAATTTCAGATTCAACAATGGCAAAAACAGCAGCAGAAAGGCAAAGATTTGCCAGTAGTTCCATCCACAATGCGGATCCACCAAGTTGTTTGTGTGGCTGCAAGGCAAATTGCCTACCGTGATGTAAGCTGTATGTGCACAGTCCACAACAAGAAACTGGAATGCCAGTGTTTCAATACACAACATTTCACATTTACCCCTAAAGTTACATCAGTCGTGTCACAGAGGGAGGTTGATTGGGCAAATCCAGACATATGCGGGAAATGGTGCGTGGCCAAATATGATGACGATTTCTATCCCGGAATAATTCTAGCCACAGATGAATCCCATGTGCAGGTCAAATGCATGTGCTGTGCTGGACCAAATAGGTACTTCTGGCCACTTCTTGATGATATCCTGTGGTATCCATTTGAGGACATCTTCGAACACATTGATCCCCCTAAACCGGTGACTTCTAGGCACATGGAAATACAGAAGGAAGTGTGGGCTAGGCTCTCTCAGTAAAAATGGTGAACAAACTGTAGGCTTACCTATAGGTTATTAATGTTAAGATGTTTGCTTAATGTTCAAACATTCAAACAACACAGACATTCCTGCCATTACTCTGGATATTTCTATGAAATGTTGTAACTGTTGTTAGTTTATTAATGTGTTTTAATCTGTCTAGATTTCATCTTGATTGTTTAAACTTTAAAAGCTATGTTGACAGTAGTTTAAAATGTTAAAAAATGGCAACATGTGACCTATATAGGTTATCAATGTTAAGATGTTTGCTCAATGTTCAAACAGACTCCTGCCATTATCAGATGGATATTTTTATGAAATCAATGAAATGTTGTTACTGTTATTAGTTCATTAATGTGTTTTACTCTGTCTAGCTTTCATCTAGATTCTTTAGATTTTAAAAGCTATGTTGACAGTAGGTTTAAAAATGTTTAAAATGTTTAAAAAATGGCAACCTGTTAGTGATCTCAAAAGATAAAACATATGACACGTGATGCTTTTCACTCAACCCTGTTACATGATTTTCAACCCTGTTGCGGTGCATTCATCCCTGTTACGAGATTATTTTTTTACATTTTTGTATTAAATACACAAAATATAACATCAATAGTGTTTTTATTGTGTGTATTAAATCAGGGTAAATAAGGCTATTTCAATTTTGTCAGGAATTACGCAGCATTCTTGCACATTTCTTGCGAAAATGTGGAGTTAGATTAGACATTTCTTCATCGTAAACTGGAAAGGATGGTGCTGGTCAGTTTTTCTTGATTTTCTCTTTAATTACAATATGCCATTATTTACAAGGGACATCTAAACTGTGAGATTATGCCAGAAGCTGATCTCAAGCTTATTGGAAAAATGAATAGTTGAATAACAAAATGACTGTGACGGGGTTGAATTAAATTGGGACTTGTTTGAGAAAATAATACAGAATAATAACTTAATACTCTACATTGAGATGGGAAAAGGTATTTTCTATCAAGTACACACATTACTTTGTCACATCAAATAAAAAAAAGCTTAAGATTTTAATGTTCATTGTTTCATCCTCCTCAATCACAAAAGGCACCGAATCTGTAGAATGACCCATATACATATCCTTTAAAAAATATATATTTCCCTTTATTACTTTCCAACCCCACCACCCCTTCCCTAATTGGAGTAAACTAGTGAACAACAATGTTTAGGTCTCTACTTCCAGCTTATACATACTATATACATTTTATGGACACAGTCAATTTTACAATAATTCTATTTTGTTTGTTTTTACTCCTGAACTTCCTCTACCCTCAACCTCTCCGATCATTTTCATGATGTCCATCCGGTTTGCTTCTATATCCCATATCTTTCTAACTGTGCTCTTTCACAAAAGCTCTCAACCTATAACCTATATACTTATTATGGACACAGTATGCTTGCATTATTAGTTATCTTGTTGTAATTAGTTGTTGTTAGTTGTTATTAGTCCCATTCTTCAACTCCATTCAACACCACCCATCTATCTCTTAACACCATCCATATTGGATTTCTATTTGCCATATATTTTTCAACTGTACTGTGATGTTTTACAAAAGTTCTGAACCTTTCTATTCTCAATGTTTCTACAGATTGTAAATTGAAAATAAACATTTTTGCTAAAAGTATTATTATATTATTGATCGATTGAATATGACTTTTCAGATCACCCAGTAATGCTATCTGCAGGGTTAGCTCCAGGTAAATATTGCAATCCTTTGGCCATTCCTGGACCTGTGTCCAAAAACAAGCTATGCTTGGTTTTTAATCAAATGAAACAAAATGGGAAAACAACATTTCGTTTTTTATGTTTCTAAATACGAGGTTTATGGGCACAAAAACCACATCTCTTGTTCCATGTGAATATGGGCAATGTGCGTCACGGCTGGATAGGCTGCGCTTCCGCTGTCAAAATCCATGCCATAACCAACAGTGTTAACAAATATTTTTTTATAACTAAACTCTCATTGTTCGATCTGTGATGTTACCTCTAATGCCCTGATCACATTGGGACGTATTTCATTTCATTACTGCGTACAGTGGGGAAAAAAAGTATTTAGTCAGCCACCAATTGTGCAAGTTCTCCCACTTAAAAAGATGAGAGAGGCCTGTAATTTTCATCATAGGTACACGTCAACTATGACAGACAAAATGAGGAAAAAAAATCCAGAAAATCACATTGTAGGATTTGTAATGAATTTATTTGCAAATTATGGTGGAAAATAAGTATTTGGTCAATAACAAAAGTTTCTCAATACTTTGTTATATACCCTTTGTTGGCAATGACACAGGTCAAACGTTTTCTGTAAGTCTTCACAAGGTTTTCACACACTGTTGCTGGTATTTTGGCCCATTCCTCCATGCAGATCTCCTCTAGAGCAGTGATGTTTTGGGGCTGTCGCTGGGCAACACGGACTTTCAACTCCCTCCAAAGATTTTCTATGGGGTTGAGATCTGGAGACTGGCAAGGCCACTCCAGGACCTTGAAATGCTTCTTACGAAGCCACTCCTTCGTTGCCCGGGCGGTGTGTTTGGGATCATTGTCATGCTGAAAGACCCAGCCACGTTTCATCTTCAATGCCCTTGCTGATGGAAGGAGGTTTTCACTCAAAATCTCACGATACATGGCCCCATTCATTCTTTCCTTTACACGGATCAGTCGTCCTGGTCCCTTTGCAGAAAAACAGCCCCAAAGCATGATGTTTCCACCCCCATGCTTCACAGTAGGTATGGTGTTCTTTGGATGCAACTCAGCATTCTTTGGCCTCCAAACACGACGAGTTGAGTTTTTACCAAAAAGTTCTATTTTGGTTTCATCTGACCATATGACATTCTCCCAATCCTCTTCTGGATCATCCAAATGCACTCTAGCAAACTTCAGACGGGCCTGGACATGTACTGGCTTAAGCAGGGGGACACGTCTGGCACTGCAGGATTTGAGTCCCTGGCGGCGTAGTGTGTTACTGATGGTAGGCTTTGTTACTTTGGTCCCAGCTCTCTGCAGGTCATTCACTAGGTCCCCCCGTGTGGTTCTGGGATTTTTGCTCACCGTTCTTGTGATCATTTTGACCCCACGAGGTGAGATCTTGCGTGGAGCCCCAGATCGAGGGAGATTATCAGTGGTCTTGTATGTCTTCCATTTCCTAATAATTGCTCCCACAGTTGATTTCTTCAAACCAAGCTGCTTACCTTTTGCAGATTCAGTCTTCCCAGCCTGGTGCAGGTCTACAATTTTGTTTCTGGTGTCCTTTGACAGCTCTTTGGTCTTGGCCATAGTGGAGTTTGGAGTGTGACTGTTTGAGGTTGTGGACAGGTGTCTTTTATACTGATAACAAGTTCAAACAGGTGCCATTAATACAGGTAACGAGTGGAGGACAGAGGAGCCTCTTAAAGAAGAAGTTACAGGTCTGTGAGTGCCAGAAATCTTGCTTGTTTGTAGGTGACCAAATACTTATTTTCCACCATAATTTGCAAATAAATTCATAAAAAATCCTACAATGTGATTTTCTGGAATTTTCTTTCTCAATTTGTCTGTCATAGTTGACGTGTACCTATGATGAAAATTACAGGCCTCTCTCATCTTTTTAAGTGGGAGAACTTGCACTATTGGTGGCTGACTAAATACATTTTTCCCCCACTGTACGTCATCTTCACGGAGTCTTGCCCGGCTACTGAACTGACAAGTGTAGAGTTTGTAACGTATGATGGAGGAGAGCCTGTCTCTCGGCAGAGATCGCATTTATTTTGAGAGATAGCAAAATATGACCTTTTCATTCGAGGCAGGGTTATATATTGTTTCAGGTGATAATAAAACATGATTTGTTTTGTTACTTTTTCCTCAACTTGTTTCTCTAACTTATTGCAAGTCAAGCTAGCTTGCACTGAAGAGCAGCTCACCAGCTAGCTAAAAGCTAGGCTTGGTTGAAGATACCATTGTAGCTAGCGACCTCCACCTAACAATTAACGTTATCATCAAAAACAAACGCCATTACCGTCACAATAAACTTCAACGGGAGGCAACAGTCATACAGTATAATATAATTGGCTTAACAGCCAATGTATATTATTTAACATTGCTATTAACATAGTATTCACTTGGTGTCACGATCGTTGAGAGACGGGTCAGACCAAGGTGCAGCGTGAAAAGCGTACATGTTTATTAACTAAATAAACATACAAGAAACAACATAACGTGAAGTCCTCCGGCTATACACATACAAGCCTAAACGGAACAAGATCCCACAACTAAGGTAGGCAACCAGGCTACCTAAGTATGATCCCCAATCAGAGACAACGAGCGACAGCTGTCTCTGATTGGGAATCACACCCGGCCAAACATAGAAATACAACCTAGATCTACTACATAGAAATACACTAACATAGATCTCAACAGAAAACTCACACCCTGACCCAACCAACGAGAGTTCCCTTGATCAGGTCGTGACACTTGGATAATTGTTTACAAGTTGCTAGCTATCCCATAAAGCCATCACGGAAAACCACATATTTTTAACTTCTCTGTTTTTCAACTCTGGCTGGACTGAAGACAACGCAAAACATTTCTAAGTACCAGGTGTCTGTCTCACAACGGAGCCTTCAACCGCAAGAGGGCATTGTGTTTTCACTCCATTGTGTACGTCTCGGTTGAAATGCAAGACATCTGGCGCAACATAATGGAGTACTAATGGGGTAATGTGAACGAGGCTTAAGATCGGCTTTTGGTTGGTCATAAATATCCCCACCAGCGCATGCTGAAATGGGCACTTTGGTGCACGTTTTTAAGGACACACCTCAGATATTGCCACTGCTCCCACCTCATCGTAAGCGAGCTCATATAAAACAGGTACATTACGAATCCTGGGTCTAGGGTTTGAAAATAGAAGAGCCCGGGCTTTAACATGTTGAAATTGCAAATGAGTGTGCGTTTGACAATTGCGCTGGCTTAACGCCAGCCGAAAATAGAGCCCTAGGCCTGCACCAGTCAGTATGTAGATATGGGTTGTTCCTAAGTCATGAAACTATTTAGTATTGACTTGTCACGGATGAATGCAGTCTTATCTGGCACAAAGTTGCAATTAAAGATAATGACTTCCAACTGGTTTTCACTAAGCATTTAGGAAACAAAATCAGCAGTTGCTGAGAGTTGGCACATTGAGCTATAAGCATTCACTATACTGTATAATGTGCCAGGTTACATTACCTATGTGACTATAAATTTGACTGCAAGAATCCTGTGTGGCAATACAGTTTTTATCCAATATTAGAATATATTTCCCTAGAGAGGTTCCTTTGAACCACCAACAATGATTAGCATGCCTTTCTCAATGACACAAAGAACAGCTGCAGAACGCACACATGCACACACAAACTCACACATACATGCACCATTTCTCTGTTGTGGATATAGAGAGTAAATATTGGAATTCCTATCAATGCTGATTGAATTCCTTATCTGATCCCAGGTCTGTCACCACGTTGCCTAAGAAATATTTGTATCTCAGTGGTCAAATCAAGTCAAATTGTATTTGTCACATGCGTCACGAACAACAGGTGTAGACTAACAGTAAAATGCTTACTTACGGGCCCTTCCCAACAATGCAGAGAGAAAAAGAGGAAAAATAATTGAAAAATAATAACACAAGGAATAAATACACTATGAGAAATGACTAGGCAACAGGATAGATAATAAACAGTAGCTGCAGCGTATGTGATGAGTCAAAAGAGTTAGTGCAAAAGGGCCTTCCTCTGACGCCGCCTGGTATAGAGGTCATGTATGGCAGGGAGCTCGGCCCCAGTGATGTACAGTGGTGGACTGCACACTCTGATCTGACACACTCAATGCTGTCATGGTAATCACCATCCACATGTGCACACACACACACATACGCAAGCAGGATGTTTTCATTAATCAACAGTGCTCTGGTGCTGTTTCTCTGCATTGTACCGTTCATAGCGGCCTCCCAGGCTTCCACTAGTACAGTACAGTAGACATCTGGCCCTGAGGAATCTGGAGCTATGACCACTGAACAGAACAGACCAATTATTTCTGAAGAGATTCATTATTTTCATATTTTCGTCTTCTCATCTCTCCAGATCAGCAAAAATGCCAATCTTAACCTGGGATACTTATTTAGTCTGTATAGAGTTATGGCTGGATATCCGAAATCATTTTCATATCCAATGATACTGTCAAGACATGCTGTTGTTGTACTTATTATCAAACCTGAGTTTATTCTAAATATTTGTAGTATTCTAGTGGAGGGATATGTGTGTTTGGCTGTGTGTGATTTGGCCCCAGCTCTGAGAAGAGAAGACTCATAGCAGAATTTTCTGCTTCATTTCTGCTGAGAACAATAGGTGTCCTGAGTCAGACTTGTAGCCTCCATGGTAAGGTGTTTCAACACATCCCCACACAGACAGCTTTGGGAGGGCTATTTAGGCCAGCTCTGAATAGAACCATCTGGAGGGACATGAATGGCCTGTACTGAGGCGCTAGGACTGGGGCCTCAGTGTATGTTTAGGGCTAGGGAAGGAGTTCAGGAAATGAGGGCCATATAAAATCCACCCCACTGGTGTGTCCACCCAACAACAGATGATGTAGAGCAGCGGCTGGCAACAGGCTTCCATGGTAATAATACCAAACAATGATGAGCTATCAAATAGTGGCCACTTGCCCATCTATATAGCAGTACATGACGCAATACACTGCATCATCAGGTGTGAGTCATTGAAGACATGAAGGGAAGGAGTCGAGGGACACTGGACAAAGCATGTTGTCAGAACGGGTATAGATTTTAAAGTGCTAGGAGAATGTGAACTCAATAATCCTCCAAACTCTACAGAAGCCTGTCTTAAAGTTTGTCTATAAGCATAGCCACAGGAAGTAGGGGTGCTGCACCCCCTGATGAATTTAAATAAATAAAAAATATTTTAAAACATGTATATCCACAAAATGTGTGAATTAGGCCTTTATTACTCCTATAGGAAGCCACTCAGGTGGGGACCCTCGGGACACATGACATCATGTATGTAGGTGCGCAACATCGAAAACATAGAAAATGTATGCACTCACTACTGTAAGTCGCTCTGGATAAGAGCGCCTGCTAAATGACTAAAATGTAAATGTAAACATCACTTAGCGTGATTGAGGCAGCAGAGGGGACCTGATGAAGCCTACTGCACTAACCATTCAGTGGCTCTTAAGGGAATTGGATCATTCTGATGTGGCTGTCATGTCTAGGGCAATAGCTCTAACACCTGAGTCAATCATATGGTGGTCCCTCATTAGTTATGGTTGGGTGTCGTTGGGTATCAGTGGGTGTTAGGGTGTAACTTTGCCATAGTAGATGAATAAGCAATGTCATTACTAATTATATTACTGGCCATCGATTTATTTATTCTTGTCCTCTGTTTAGCCACTGATCCAAAATTCTGTTTTCCTGTGTATGTGTTATGCAACTGCAAACAGTCGTTTATGGCATTGTTAAACAAATTACATATTGAACAGGCATTTCCTAATGGCTTGGCATGGTGCATTGTACCAACAGACATGGTTGTGTATTAAAAGCCAACTCCATTTTCTGTGTGTTTGTGTAAAACAGCACAACCATAATGATGGTAATGAGTGAGTGTGTGACACCATTGGATGCTTCCCCAGAGTCAACAATTCCAGGGAAGAGCCTACTCAGCTATTCCAGCCCCAGGGGTGTGAAGAGGCAATGCATCTCACTGTGTGTTCTGTCTGACATTGACATTCATGATTTGAGATGAATGGGGGATGAATCTGCCCCTGTTTTACTCTGCTGATTGCTTCACCCCAGGAGCACCACCCCAGTCAGTGGACTCAGCTGGTGGAACACACAGCAGGTTGGATTAACTAACTACAACTTTACCACCTCATTGTCCCTTTCAGGGTTTATGACCCATGCTATGAGCCTCCATCTCCACTTTATAGAGCATTGTTTGAGTATGTAGAGAGAGGACCTATTGTAGTCTGGAGAGGGCTGCACTCTGCAGGAGTTTGGCAGAAGTTTACATTGGGAAAATTAAGGATGGAGTGGGGAGAGCAAGGGAACTATTTGAATATGGTGCCTCCTGTAACAGCAACAATTCTCATCAAGCAATGATACAGCTACAAAATGAAGAATATAAAATAAAGACTGGCAGTGCTTTAAGCTAAAGTTGTCTCTTGTCCAACTTGATATACCTGCCACCTCTCATTTAGTGTTGCTGTGGTGCACCTGTAGAGGAGCTGAAAGCCATTGGTCAGTCAGAGTGAGCCTGGCTGTGATGGAGTGTGTCTGGGCTGAGCTGAGCGGTGGGAAGAGGACACTTCAGCTGGCATAGAGAACACTTGACAAAGCACTTCTCTGCCTGAGAGGTGACCAGCCTGGTCTTTACCTAGCTGGCAAGGCCCAAGTAATAACTATAATGGCCTCTCTCCAATGGCCATCTCTCATCATTGAAGAAGTTCTTTGCCAAGTTATTAAAGTTATATTGTTTAACACGTAATCCCTGTTTTTACCCAGTATTACGGGGAAAAAAATAGTAGAAACTGATGACAATGTTTTAGATTATGTTTGATAAGTATCTTATTAAACTCTTATTTCTGTTTTTTCACACATTTCTAACCATTCTGAACATTCTGAACATTGAGGAAAGCTATTTTATCATATGAGCAAAGTGTGTGAAGTGACAGCTAAATGATTTGTTGATGGCAGGGTGTAGTAGGCCTAATACTGCTTCACTGTAAATCCCCCATTATGCTGAGTAAAAATGAAAGCTGATGACATCGTCTGCTGTTGGTTCCTTTAATGTGGTTTTGATCACCACAAACAGATGTAGCAGCCATCCTGAGTGGGTAATAATGGTGATGCTGTGCCTGGTCCTCTCAGGTGACAGAAGCCCCAGGCCCCAGGGGAGGGAGAGGCTGGCCTTATGGTAGGCTGGCAGCATGAAGCACCTAGCCATCTCCAAGTGGCTCTGTCAGCTGGGTCTGCCGCAGTACTGCACTCTGTTCGACGAGGACTATGATGGCGTGGAGGTAAAAGCAGATCTCAGCCTGATTCACTATGCAGACACTGCACACTCAAGCACACACATACACACACAAACACAGACACGACACACACACAAAAGCATGCACACTAAAGGACACACACGCAGACTCCGCTGCCTAAGCAGGTCAGTGGAAAAGACTGCTAAAGCACAGCAGTGGGTCTCAAATGACCTACTTAGCTTACCAAAAGCAGTGAAAGTATACTGAACAAAAATATAAATGCAACATGCAGTGTTGGTCCAATGTTTCATGAACTGAAATAAAATACATTTTCCATATGCCCAAAATGCTTATTTCTCTCAAATTTTGTGCACAAATTTATTTACATCCCTGTTAGTGAGCATTTCTCATTTGCCAAGACAATCCATCCACCTGACAGGTGTGGCATATCAAGAAGCTGATTAACACAGGTGCACCTTGTGCTGGGGACAATAAAAGTCCACTCTAAAATGTGCAGTTTTGTCACACAACACAATGCCACTGATGCCTCAAGTTTTGATGGAGCATGTAATTGGCATGCTGACTGCAGGAATGTCAACCACAGCTGTTGCCAGAGAATTTCATGTTCATTTCTCTACCATAAGCCACCTCCAACATCATTTTAGAGAGTTTGGCAGTACGTCCAATTGGCCTCACAACCGCAGACCACTTGTATGGTGTTGTGTGGGCGAGCGGTTTGCTGATGTCAACGTTGTGAACAGAGTGCCCCATGGTGGTGGTGTGGTTACGGTATGGGCAGGCATAAGCTACGGACAACAAACACAATTGCATTTTATTAATGGCAATTTGAATGCACAGAGATACCGTGACGAGAGCCTGAGGCCCATTGTCGTGCCATTCATCCGTCATCATCACCTCATGTTTCAGCATGATAATGCACAGCCCCATTTTCAACGCTGCAGGAGCTGTGTTTACTTTGCTTTATTCCAGGACAATATGGACCGCCCGGACTTTCAATGTAGCAGTGGTCTAAGGCACTGCATCGCAGTGCTAGCTGTGCCACTAGAGATCCTGGTTCGAATCCAGGCTCTGTCGTAGCCGGCCGCGACCGGGAGACTCATGGGGCGGCGCACAATTGGCCCAGCGTCGTCCAGGGTAGGGGAGGGAATGGCCGGCAGGGATGTAGCTCAGTTGGTAGAGCATGGCGTTTGCAATGCCAGGGTTGTGGGTTCGATTCCAGTATAAAAATTAAAAATGTATGCACTAACTGTAAGTCGCTCTGGATAAGAGCATCTGCTAAATGACTAAAATGTAAAATGTTAGCTTGCAGAGGACTACTGGGGTGAAGTGGCTACTCTTAGCAAACAAGTAGTGAACCTACACAAGCTACTGGGGAATCCACGCCCGCCTTCTTTTTCTTCTACCCCAGTAGCCGGACGCCGCTCTGGTCTAGTGTAAGTGTCGCCGCCGTGGAGGATCTCCACAGCCGACTGGCCGGCACTCTGCAGGGATCCCTTCCCGAAGGGGTCTCCCCCTTCCCTGGAGAACGGAGCTAGTAGGATGCTCCTGGATGACTTGGGGATGTTCATGTTCTCAACCCAATGAACCAGCCATGGAGATATGTTACTCGCCGTGGAAGTCGAAGAAAGTGTCCTCTGGCAACGGGGGCCTCCTTGGAGATGTTAAACCCGGACTGGACACGGATCCAGAGGTTACGGCACCTTCTTCCTTAGGGGCTTCCGATTCGAGATTGGATCCGGAGGTACCTGCGCCTTCGTCCTCTGTTCTGTCTCCCTCTCCGGTGGCTTCTACCATGGGTTCAGATCCTCAGAGCTCTCACCCTCATCAGACCATGAGGCTGCCTGAGAGATCGGCCCATTCATCATCCACGATGGATACTACAGCTGGCTCGGGTCCATCAGGCCCCACCGCCCTTCGGTCCTCGAGGGGTCTTCTAAACCAAAGAACGGCTGGACCTCCCCGGCTGTTTCACCAGCTGTCATCATCGGCAGGTCAATGGTGAGAAACATCTCTGTTCCCAGTGCAAAAACCCTGTGCTACCCAGGAGCACGAGTACAGGACATTACAAGGCTGCTTCCAACTGTTCTACGACAGATGCCGGGAGCTGACGCTGTCATAGTCCATGTGGGGTCAAACGACATCAGGAGGGCTAGCTCTGAACTTTTGAAAATTGATTTTAAAGAACTGATTCTAGCATTAAAATATTCCAAAAAGCGGCCAATCATTTCAGGTCCGGTACCATCGTTGAGCCGCGGGTGTGAACGATTCAGCAGGCTACTGGCATGACATATCTGGCTAAAAGATTACTGTAGCTCTGTTGGAATCACCTTTATAGAAAACTTTGACACCTTCTGGAAACAGAAGATACTCTACAGGAATGACGGAGTCCATCCAAATCATCTTGGCTCCTGGACTCTGTCCATGTATTTCAAGGCTGCATTGAGACAATGACTTATCAATGACCCAATATCAGCTCAGTTAATCCCTACCAATGTCAAGATGAGTCGTCATAATGCTGAATCAAATGTACAATATCCCAGTGGTGTTGGCAGACACAATGTAAGTCACTTAATTAATGTCCCCCAACTGCCCTGAATACCTCTGTTGATCCTACAGCTATTGTATGCAGTAATCATGTGCCTATGAACCAGAGTTACACTGTTAGCACTGAGGAGGTGTGCCCTAGTAGGAAGTCCACTGTGCAGCTAACTATGCACTATCAGCTCCAATATAAATAACATGAGCAAGTCTACTTCTGATAAGCTTCCCAGTAAAGCATTCAAAAAAAATTATCAAGCAACTCAGAAAGTGCAAGAAAATAGCCCATATTAACATATATAGCCTAAGAAACAAGGTTCATGAAGTCAATAACTTGCTTGTAACAGATGATGTTCATATTCTATCACTGAAACTCACTTAGATAATACCTTTGATGATACAGTGGTAGCAATACATGGTTATAACATCTACCGAAGATACAGAAATGCCAACAGGGGCGGTGTTGCGATCTACACTGCTCAAAAAAATAAAGGGAACACTTAAACAACACAATGTAACTCCAAGTCAATCACACTTCTGTGAAATCAAACTGTCCACTTAGGAAGCAACACTGATTGACAATACATTTCACATGCTGTTGTGCAAATGGAATAGACAACAGGTGGAAATTATAGGCAATTAGCAAGACACCCCCAATAAAGAACTGGTTTTGCAGGTGGTGACCACAGACCACTTCTCAGTTCCTATGCTTCCTGGCTGATGTTTTGGTCACTTTTGAATGCTGGCGGTGCTTTCACTCTAGTGGTAGCATGAGACGGAGTCTACAACCCACACAAGTGGCTCAGGTAGTGCAGCTCATCCAGGATGGCACATCAATGCGAGCTGTGGCAAGAAGGTTTGCTGTGTCTGTCAGCGTAGTGTCCAGAGCATGGAGGCGCTACCAGGAGACAGGCCAGTACATCAGGAGACGTGGAGGAGGCCGTAGGAGGGCAACAACCCAGCAGCAGGACTGCTACCTCCGCCTTTGTGCAAGGAGGAGCAGGAGGAGCACTGCCAGAGCCCTGCAAAATGACCTCCAGCATGCCACAAATGTGCATGTGTCTGCTCAAACGGTCAGAAACAGACTCCATGAGGGTGGTATGAGGGCCCGACGTCCACAGGTGGGGGTTGTGCTTACAGCCCAACACCGTGCAGGACGTTTGGCATTTGCCAGAGAACACCAAGATTGGCAAATTCGCCACTGGCGCCCTGTGCTCTTCACAGATGAAAGCAGGTTCACACTGAGCACATGTGACAGACGTGACAGAGTCTGGAGATGCCGTGGAGAACGTTCTGCTGCCTGCAACATCCTCCAGCATGACCGGTTTGGCGGTGGGTCAGTCATGGTGTGGGGTGGCATTTCTTTGGGGGGCCGCACAGCCCTCCATGTGCTCGCCAGAGGTAGCCTGACTGCCATTAGGTACCGAGATGAGATCCTCAGACCCCTTGTGAGACCATATGCTGGTGCGGTTGGCCCTGGGTTCCTCATAATGCAAGACAATGCTAGACCTCATGTGGCTGGAGTGTGTCAGCAGTTCCTGCAAGAGGAAGGCATTGATGCTATGGACTGGACCGCCCGTTCCCCAGACCTGAATCCAATTGAGCACATCTGGGACATCATGTCTCGCTCCATCCACCAACGCCATGTTGCACCACAGACTGTCCAGGAGTTGGCGGATGCTTTAGTCCAGGTCTGGGAGGAGATCCCTCAGGAGACCATCCGCCACCTCATCAGGAGCATGCCCAGGCGTTGTAGGGAGGTCATACAGGAACGTGGAGGCCACACACACTACTGAGCCTCATTTTGACTTGTTTTAAGGACATTACATCAAAGTTGGATTAGCCTGTAGTGTGGTTTTCCACTTTTAATTTTGAGGGTGACTCCAAATCCAGACCTCCATGGGTTGATAAATTTGATTTCCATTGATCATTTTTGTGTGATTTTGTTGTCAGCACATTCAACTATGTAAAGAAAAAAGTATTTAATAAGATTATTTCATTCATTCAGATCTAGGATGTGTTATTTTAGTGTTCCCTTTATTTTTTTTGAGCAGTGTATATTCAGAACCACATTCCTGTAAAGCTTAGAGAGGATCTCATGTTAAATACTGTTGAAGTAATATGGCTACAGGTTCATCTGCCTCACCTAAAGCCCATTATTGTGGGAAGCTGCTATAGACCACCAGGTGCTAACAGTCAGTATCTGGATAATATGTGTGAAATGCTTGATAATGTATGTGATATCAACAGAGAAGTATATTTTCTGGGTGATTTAAATATTGACTGGCTTTCATCAAGCTGCCCACTCAAGAAAAAAATGCAAACAGTAACCAGTGCCTGCAACCTGGTTCAGGTTGTCAGTCAACCTACCAGGGTAGTTACAAATAGCACAGGAATGAAATCATCAACATGTATTAATCACATCTTTACTAATGCTGCAGAAATTTGTTTTAAAGCAGTATCCACATCCATAGGATGTAGTGATCACAATATAGTAGCCATATCTAGGAAAACCAAAGTTCCAAAGGCTGGGCCTAATATAGTGTATAAGAGGTCATACAATAAGTTTTGTAGTGATTCTTATGTTGATAATGTAAAGAATATTTGCTGGTCTGTGGTGTCTAATGAGGAGCAACCAGACGCTGCACTTGACACATTTATGAAATTGCTTATTCCAGTTATTATAAGTCTGCACCCATTAAGAAAATGACTATAAACACTGTTAAATCCCCTTGGATTGATGAGGAATTGAAAAATGGTATGGTTGAGAGGGAGGAGGCAAAAGCTATGGCAAATAAGTCTGGCAGCCCAACCGATTGGCAAACGTACTGCAAATTGAGAAATCATGTGACTAAACTAAATAAAAATAAAAATAAACAACACTATGAAACAAAAATAAATGATATAAAGAATTATAGTAAAAAGCTTTGGAGCACCTTAAATGACATTTTGGAAAAAAGGGCAAACTCGACGCCATCATTCATTGAATCAGATGGGTCATTCATCACAAAACCCACTGATATTGCCAACTACTTTAATGACTTTTTCATTGGCAAGATTAGCAAACTTAGGCATGACATGCCAGCAACAAACGCTGACACTACACATCCAAGTATATCTGACCAAATTATGAAAGACAAGCATTGTACTTTTGAATTTCGTAAAGTGAGTGTGGAAAAGGTGAAAAAATTACTGTTGTCTATCAACAATGACAAACCACCGGTGTCTGACAATCTGGATGGAAAATAATAGCGGACGATATTGCCACTCCTATTTGCCATATCTTCAATTTAAGTCTACTAGAAAGTGTGTGCCCTCAGGCCTGGAGCAAAGCAAAAGTCATTCCACTACCCAAGAATAGTAAAGCCCCCTTTACTGGCTCAAATAGCTGACCAATCAGCCTGACACCAACCCTTAGTAAACGTCTGGAAAAAATGGTGTTTGACCAGATACAATGCTATTTTACAGTAAACAAATTGACAACAGACTTTCAGCACGGTTATAGGGAAGGACATTCAACAAGCACTTAAAAAAATGACTGATGATTGGCTGAGAGAAATTGATGATAAAACATTTGTGGTGGCTGTTTTATTAGACTTCAGTGCGTTTTTTTTTGTGGTAACTTTTTACCCCAATTGGCAGTTACAGTCTTGTCCCATCGCTGCAACTCCCGTACGGACTCGGGAGAGGCGAAGGTCGAGAGCCATGCGTCCTCCGAAACTAACAAGCCGCACTGCTTCTTGACACACTGCTCACTTAACCCAGAAGCCAGCCGCACCAATGTGTCGGAGGAAACACCATACAACTGGCGACCGTTTCAGCGTGCATGCGCCCGGCCTGCCACAGGAGTCGCTAGAGCATGATGGGACAAGGACATCCCGGCCAAACCCTCCCCTAACCCGGACGAAGCTGGGCCGATTGTGCACCGCCTCATGGGTCTCTCGTTCGCGGCCGGCTGTGACACAGCCTGGGATCTAACCTGGGTCTGTAGTGACGCCTCAAGCACTGCGATGCAGTGCCTTAGACCACTGCGCCACTCGGGAGTTCAGTGTGGCTTTTGACATTATCGATCATAGTCTGCTGCTGGAAACAGTTATTTGTTATGGCTTTACACCCCCTGCTATGTTGTGGATAAAGAGTTACTTGTCTAACAGAACACAGAGGGTGTTCTTTAATGGAAGCCTCTTCAACAAAATTCAGGTAGAATCAGGAATTCCCCAGAGTGCTGTTTAGGCTCCTTACTTTTTTCAATCTTTAATAACGACATGCCTTTGAGTAAAGCCAGTGTGTCTATGTATGTGGATGACTCAACACTATACATGTCAGCTACTACAGCAACTGAAATGACTGCAACACTTAACAAATAGCTGCAGTTAGTTTAAGAATGGGTGGCAAGGAATAAGTTAGTCCTAAATATTTCCTAAACTAAAAGCATTGTATTTGGAACAAATCATTCACTAAACCCTAAACCTCAACTTAAATCTCGTAATGAATAATGTGGAAATTGAGCAAGTTGAGGTGACTTAACTGCTTGGAGTAACCCTGGATTGTAAACTGTCATGGTCAAAAAAATTGATACAACAGTAGCTAAGATGGGGAGAAGTCTGTCCATAATAAAGCGCTTCTCTGCCTTCAACACTATCAACAAGGCAGGTACTACAGGCCCTAGGTTTGTCACACCTAGACTACTGTTCAGTATTGTGGTCTGGTGCCACAAAGAGGGACTTAGGAAAAGTACAATTGGCTCAGAACAGGACAGCACGGAGAGCTAACATTAATGATATGCATGTCAATCTGGCTCAAAGTGGAAGAAAGATCGACTTCATCACTACTTGTTTTTGTAAGAAGTGTTGACAAGCTGAATGTACCGAGCTGTCTGTTTAAACTACTAGCACACAGCTCGGACACCCATGCATACCCCACAAGACATGCCACCAGAAGTCTCTTCACAATCCCCAAGTCCAGAACAGATTAAGGGAGGCACACAGTACTACATAGAGCCATGACTACATGGAACTCTATTCCACATCAGGTAACTGATACAAGCAGTAGAATCAGATTTAAAACACAGGTTAAAATATACCTTATGGAACAGCGGGGACTGTGAAGAGACACACACAAAGGTACAGACACACGCATACGCATACGCATACATTGTAATATTGTTGTATGGTGGTATTATACATTTTGTATTGTACATTTTGTATTGTAGATATGTAGTGATGTAATAATGTTATATGATGTACTGTTTTATCTTTTGTTTTATATGTAATGTAAGTGCTTTAATGTGTTTGGACCCCAGGAAGAGTAGCTGCTGCCTTAGCATATCCTTGGGGATCCCTAAAAAATACAAATATCCAGCAACTTCGCACAGCCATTGAAGAGCAGTGGGACATTCCACAGGCCACAATCAACAGCCTGATCAACTCTATGCGAAGGAGATGTCATGCTGCATGAGGCAAATGGTGGTCACACCAGATACTGACTGGTTTTATGATCCACGCCGTACCTTTTTTTTAAAGGTATCTGTGACCAACAGATGCATGTCTGTATTCCCAGTCATGTGAAATCCATAGATTAGGGCCTAATGAATTTATTTCAATTGACTGATTTCCTTATATGAACTGTAACTCAGTAAAATCGTATAAATTGTTGCATGTTGCGTTTATATTTTTGTTCAGTATAGTTTTAGCAAAATAAAACAAAAGTCAACAGAGACACATTTTATTAAAATGTGATTCATTAACTTTTTTTCCAATGTCATACTGTAGATAGTTTTTCATTTATAGATTCGATCTCCTCAGAGAATGCAGTCTGCAATCCTCAAATTCTTCCACAGGTCAAACCAGGGAATACAAAAACAGATAGCAATATCGCTGCCCTGGCAAATCCATCACTTCTCTGAGATAAAAACAACCTCTTACCCTAGATCCCTAAACTGCAGGCCTAAAATACGATTATTGGTATACATTTAAAGCTGTGGCTGAACATGTGAGGAGTGTGTGTTTGCAAGGCAGGAGTGTTTGATGGTGTGTGAGCCCTGGGCTGTCGTGGTGATGGACATGTTTGGAGCCTGTAAACAGTAGCTGTCCTCCCTCTGACCTCCAACCCAGGCTGCTGTGGACATTCCT
This sequence comes from Coregonus lavaretus, assembly GCF_964263955.1. Taxonomy (NCBI): domain Eukaryota; kingdom Metazoa; phylum Chordata; class Actinopteri; order Salmoniformes; family Salmonidae; genus Coregonus; species Coregonus lavaretus. Next base: position 21,987,143 of record NC_140008.1, on the reverse strand, counting down.
TTTCCCTCTGCCTCTCCTAACCGCCCACCCACCCACCCACCCACCCACCCACTAACTCCCTCCCCCTGGCTCCCCCCTGTCTCTTTCCACCCCTATCAATTCAATTTCAATTCAATTTAAGGGCTTTATTGGCATGGGAAACTTATGTTAACATTGCCAAAGCAAGTGAAGTAGATAGTAAACAAAAGTGAAATAAACAATAAATATTAACAGTAAACATTACACTCAGAAGTTCCAAAAGAATAAAGACATTTCAAATGTCATATTATGTACAGTGGGGAGAACAAGTATTTGATACACTGCCGATTTTGCAGGTTTTCCTACTTACAAAGCATGTAGAGGTCTGTAATTTTTTATCATAGGTACACTTCAAAAGTGAGAGACAAAAAAAATCCAGAAAATCAAATTGTATGATTTTTAAGTAATTAATTTGCTTTTTATTGCATGACATAAGTATTTGATCACCTACCAACCAGTAAGAATTCCGGCTCTCACAGACCTGTTCATTTTTCTTTAAGAAGCCCTCCTGTTCTCCACTCATTACCTGTATTAACTGCACCTGTTTGAACTCGTTACCTGTATAAAAGACACCTGTCCACACACTCAATCAAACACACTCCAACCTCTCCACAATGGCCAAGACCAGAGAGCTGTGTAAGGACATCAGGGATAAAATTGTAGACCTGCAAAAGGATGGGATGGGCTACAGGACAATAGGCAAGCAGCTTGGTGAGAAGGCAACAACTGTTGGCGCAATTATTAGAAAATGGAAGAAGTTCAAGATGACGGTCAATCACCCTCGGTCTGGGGCTCCATGCAAGATCTCACCTCGTGGGGCATCAATGATCATGAGGAAGGTGAGGGATCAGCCCAGAACTACACGGCAGGACCTGGTCAATAACCTGAAGAGAGCTGGGACCACAGTCTCAAAGAAAACCATTAGTAACACACTACGCCGTCATGGATTAAAATCCTGCAGCGCACGCAAGGTCCCCCTGCTCAAGCCAGCGCGTGTCCAGGCCCATCTGAAGTTTGCCAATGACCATCTGGATGATCCAGAGGAGGAATGGGAGAAGGTCATGTGGTCTGATGAGACAAAAATATAGCTTTTTGGTCTAAACTCCACTCGCCGTGTTTAGAGGAAGAAGAAGGATGAGTACAACCCCAAGAACACCATCCCAACCGTGAAGCATGGAGGTGGAAACATCATTCTTTGGGGATGCTTTTCTGCAAAGGGGACAGGACGACTGCACCGTATTGAGGGGAGGATGGATGGGACCATGTATCGCAAGATCTTGGCCAACAACCACCTTCCCTCAGTAAGAGCATTGAAGATGGGTCGTGGCTGGGTCTTCCAGCATGACAACGACCCGAAACACACAGCCAGGGCAACTAAGGAGTGGCTCCGTAAGAAGCATCTCAAGGTCCTGGAGTGGCCTAGCCAGTCTCCAGACCTGAACCCAATAGAAAATCTTTGGAGGGAGCTGAAAGTCCGTATTGCCCAGCGACAGCCCCGAAACCTGAAGGATCTGGAGAAGGTCTGTATGGAGGAGTGGGCCAAAATCCCTGCTGCAGTGTGTGCAAACCTGGTCAAGACCTACAGGAAACGTATGATCTCTGTAATTGCAAACTGTACCAAATATTAAGTTCTGCTTTTCTGATGTATCAAATACTCTGTCATGCAATAAAATGCAAATTAATTACTTTAAAATCATACAATGTGATTTTCTGGATTTTTGTTTTAGATTCCGTCTCTCACAGTTGAAGTGTACCTATGATAAAAATGACAGACCTCTACATGCTTTGTAAGTAGGAAAACCTGCAAAATCGGCAGTGTATCAAATACTTGTTCTCCCCACTGTATATATACAGTGTTGTAACAATGTGCAAATAAATATGGGTTGTATTAACTTATTTTTTTGTCATTTAGCAGACGCTCTTATCCAGAGCGACTTACAGGAGCAATCAGGGTTAAGTGCCTTGCTTAAGGGCACATCGACAGATTTTTCACCTAGTCGGCTCGGGGATTAGAACCAGCGACCTTTCGGTTACTGGCACAACGCTCTTACTCACTAAGCTACCTGCCGCCCGAACAATGGTGTTTGTTCTTCACTGGTTGCCCTTTTCTTGTGGCAACAGGTCACAAATCTTGCTGCTGTGATGGCACACTGTGGTTTTTCACCCAGTAGATAAGGGAGTTTATCAAAATTGGGTTTGTTTTCGAATTCTTTGTGGATCTCTGTAATCTGAGGGAAATATGTGTCTGTAATATGGTCATACATTTTGCAGGTTAGGAAGTGCAGCTCAGTTTCCACCTCATTTTGTGGGCAGTGTTCACATAGCCTGTCTTCTCTTGAGAGCCAGGTCTGCCTACGGCGGCCTTTCTCAATAGCAAGGCTATGCTCACTGAGTCTGTACATAGTCAAAGCTTTCCTTAAGTTTGGGTCAGTCACAGTGGTCAGGTATTCTCTGTTTAGAGCCAAATAGCATTCTAGTTTGCTTTGTTTTTTTGTTAATTCTTTCCAATGTGTCAAGTAATTCTCTTTTTGTTTTCTCATGATTTGGTTGGGTCTAATTGTGTTGTTGTTGTTGTCCTATCTCTCTCCACCTCTGTCTCCCTCCCCCTGGCTACCCCCTATCTCTCTCCACCTTTGTCTTCCTTCCCCTGTCTTCCTCTCACTCTCCCTGAACACTTCCTCATGTCTCCTACACCCTTTCTCTCTCCTCTCGTCTCCTTCCCTCATCTATCTTATCCCTACCTCCTTCTGTCTCATTCCCTTTGTCTCTCTCCCCCAGTCTCTCTCCACCTCCCTCTCACTCTCCCTTCCACTGTCTCCCCCTCCGCCCAATGCACCCAGCACCTCTCCAGGGCTTCCCATCCCTCCTCCCCAGGAGACAGCAGCAGCACTGCAGTCCTCTCAGAGACCCTTATTACTGGGGATTCATGACACCCACTTAACTCGGTTCGTTTTTGGAATCAGCTGTCTGCTGGCTGTCACAGAGGAGAAAGGGTTTTAGAGTGACCAGACTTAACCCAGAGCTAACCCTCTCTCCCCAAGAGTGATCCTCAGTGGTGGAAAAAGTACCCAATTGTCATACTTGAGTAAAAGTAAAGATACCTTAATAGAAAATGATTCAAGTAAAAGTGAAAGTCACCCAGTAAAATACTACTTGAGTAAAAGTCTAAAAGTATTTGGTTCTAAATATGCTTAAGTATGAAAAGTAAAAGTATAACTCATTTCAAATTCCTTATATTAAGCAAGCCAGACGACACCATCTTCTTGTTTTTTATTTATGGACAGCCAGGGGCACACTCCAACAGTCAGACATCATTTACAAACAAAGCATGTGTGTTTGGTGAGTCCGCCAGATCAGAGGCAGTAGGGATGATCAGGGATGTTCTCTTGATAAGTGCGAGAATTTGACCATTTTCCTGTCCTGCTAAGCATTTGGGTGTCAGGGAAAATATATTGAGTAAAAAGTACATCATGTTCTTTAGGTATGTAGTGAAGTAAAAGTTGTAAAAAATATTAAATAGTAAAGAAAAGTACAGATACCCTAAAAAACGACTTAAGTAGTACTTTAACCTCTAATGGATTGGTGTCCCATATACGGGACGGTTGAGCTAACGTGCGCTAATGTGATTAGCATGACTGTTGTAAGTAACAGCAAACTTTCCAGGACATAGACATGTCTTATATGGGCAGAAAGCTTACATTCTTATTAATCTAACTGCACTGTCCAATTTACAGTAGATATTACAGTGAAAACATACCATGCTATTGTTTGAGGAGAGTGCACAACAACAAAAACGTATCACGGCAACTGGTTTGATATGTTCACCTCTGAAGGTAAATCATGTACGTACATTCAGTAATCTTGCTCTGATTTGTCATCCTAAGGGTCCCAGAGATAAAATGTAGCATAGTTTTGTTTGATAAAATAATTTTTTATATTCAAATGTAGGAACTGGGTTCTACAGTTTGAACCTCTTCTGTCTCTGGCTCCACGCCCACCCCGCCCGGCCATCTAGATGTGTGAAAGTTAGTGTATAAGCTAATGATCCACCATGTATTATGTAATGTTTCATGTTTTGTGTGGACCCCAGGAAGAGTAGCTGCTGCTTTTGCAACAGCTAATGCGGATCCTAATAAAATACCAAAAAATGTATGACATTCCTGGGAGTGTGTAAACTTACATTTTGTATTACCATATCATTTTTGTATGTTCTCTATAGTTATGTACTTGAAAATGTATCAATTGACCAATTCAGCATATTTGGGCAGACTTGATACAACATAGTCCAGTATTGCAATGCTTCACTGGATCAATCTGAAACTTTGCACATACACTGCTTCCATCTAGTGACCAAAATCTAAATTGCGCCTAAACTGCATTATTATATTGTGGCCTTTCTCTTGCATTTCAAATATGATTGGAAAAAAACAACAACAAAAATTTTTGTTTGTATTATCTTTTACCAGATCTAATGTGTTATTTTCTCCTACATTAATTTCACATTTCCACAAATGTCAAAGTGTTTCCTTTCAAATGGTATCAAGAATACAGTGCGGGAAAAAAGTATTTGATTTTGTACGTTTGCCCACTGACAAAGAAATGATCAAATAATTTTAATAATAATCATCTATAATTTTAATGGTAGGTTTATTTGAACAATGAGAGACAGAATAACAACAAATAAATCCAGAAAAAACGCATGTAACAAATGTTATAAAATTATTTGCATTTTAATGAGGGAACTATTTATTTGACCCCCTCTCAATCAGAAAGATTTCTGGCTCCCAGGTGTCTTTTATACAGGTAACGAGCTGAGATTAGAAGCACACTCTTAAAGGGAGTGCTCCTAATCTCAGCTTGTTACCTGTATAAAAGACACCTGTCCACAGAAGCAATCAATCAATCAATCAGATTCCAAACTCTCCACCATGGCCAAGACCAAAGAGCTGTCCAAGGATGTCAGGGACAAGATTGTAGACCTACACAAGGCTGGAATGGGCTACAAGATCATCGCCAAGCAGTTTGGTGAGAAGGTGACAACAGTTGGTGCGATTATTCGCAAATGAAAGAAACACAAAATAACTGTCAATCTCCCTCGGCCTGGGGCTGCATGCAAGATCTCACCTCGTGGAGTTGCAATGATCATGAGAACGGTGAGGAATCAGCCCAGAACTACACGGGAGGATCTTGTCAATGATCTCAAGGCAGCTGGGACCATAGTCACCAAGAAAACAATTGGTAACACACTACGCCGTGAAGGACTGAAATCCTGCAGTGCCCGCAAGGTCCCCCTGCTCAAGAAAGCACATATACAGGCCCGTCTGAAGTTTGCCATTGAACATCTGAATGATTCAGAGGAGAACTGGGTGACAAAATTGAGCTCTTTGGCATCAACTCAACTCACCGTGTTTGGAGGAGGAGGAATGCTGTCTATGACCCCAAGAACACCATCCCCACCGTCAAACATGGAGGTGGAAATATTATGCTTTGGGGGTGTTTTTCTGCTAAGGGGACAGGACAACTTCACTGCATCAAAGGGACGATGGACGGGGCCATGTACTGTCAAATCTTGGGTGAAAACCTCCTTCCCTCAGCCAGGGCATTGAAAATGGGTCGTGGATGGATATTCCAGCATGACAATGACCCAAAACACATGGCCAAGGCAACAAAGGAGTGGCTCAAGAAGAAGCACATTAAGGTCCTGGAGTGGCCTAGCCAGTCTCCAGACCTTAATCCTATAGAAAATCTGTGGAGGGAGCTGAAGGTTCGAGTTGCCAAACGTCAGCCTCGAAACCGTAATGACTTGGAGAAGATCTGCAAAGAGGAGTGGAACAAAATCCCTCCTGAGATGTGTGCAAACCTGGTGGCCAACTACAAGAAACATCTGACCTCTGTGATTGCCAACAAGGGTTTTGCCACCAAGTACTAAGTCATGTTTTGCGGAGGGGTCAAATACTTATTTCCCTCATTAAAATGCAAATCAATTCATAATTTTTTTACATGCGTTTTTCTGGATTTTTGTTGTTGTTATTCTGTCTCTCACTGTTCAAATAAACCTACCATTAAAATTATAGACTGATCATGTCTTTGTCAGTGGGCAAACATACAAAATCAGGAGTGGATCAAATACTTTTTTCCCTCACTGTATGCATATCCTTGCTTCAGGTCCTGAGCTACAGGCAGTTAGATTTGGGTATGTCATTTTAGGTGAAAATTGAAAAAAAATGGTCACTTATGTACTTTACACCACTGCTGATCCTGTTCTGCTACACCCATAAGTTATTTCCTCTGCAGTGATGTGACTATGGTGAAGGGTTAACGGACATATGCTTGGATCAGATCTCATTAAAGGGAGAAAGTTCTATCTTCATGACCCCAGTAAAAAGGGCAGCAGGTAGCCTAGCAGTTAAGAGTGTTGGGCCAGTTACCGAAAGGATGCTGGTTCGATCCCCGAGCTGACTAGGTCAAAAATCTGTCGATGTGGCCTAAATGCTCCTGTAAATCGCTCTGGATAAGAGCATCTGCTAAGTGAGTAAATCTTATGAAAAGGGGATAAAACCTATCAGAATGAGCCTGTCAAGAGTCTCTTAATGCACCATATCAATGGGAAGTCCTAGCACTCTAACTCATGTCAAGTGAAGGAGCTACTTGCCAAGGCCTCCATATTGCTGCAACTTGTACTTAACCATGACTCACACTGCTTGTTTTTGTAGTCTGAGGATGATATGTTGTCTGTGGTTACCATTATCCCATCCCTTTGTTTCACTTTTGTTTTGGCAATATGTTATTAGATGATGAACCTACAGTATATGATGACTTACCAGCTTACAGTAGATATACTCAGCTTGTTCAAAACATGTTTTGAACAATTCATGTGATGAAGGATTAAATACAGTAAATATTAAAGTCCATGCCTAACAGAACAGCAGTGAGAGGCCTAAGAGTTCCACCTGTCCCCACATTATAACACATACCATCCTATGTATGAGGACTTAAACAGGCTTCATAAAGCTTCCCAGTTGTCCTCTAAAAGCGTTTTACAATAAGCAACACAAATAACCTTGGTAGAGTCACACGCTGTGGTCAATGATAGACAGTGTTCCCCCATGTTAATCAGGCTGAAGGACAAGTACAGAGAGGCTATTAGTGAGGGTATCTTTATACCACCAGCCTGTAAAACCTTCTATCCCACCGTTACAGAATAGAGATAGTTCAGAGTGAACTCTTCAGATCTCAACATAAATGAGTGTAGCTGACTTTGTTATATGCTCGGATCAATAGCTGTTAGTTATTCCAACCATGTCTTGCTCCTGCTAATGAAGACCCACAATGCCTCAGTAATGTGAAACAGAGATAATGGAGAGAGCTAATGAAATCTCCATTACTGCTCCATTAGTGGTGGATTTAAGGGAGAAAAGAGAGGGAGGGATAAAAGTTATCACGTTTTTCTCAAATGGACCTTCTATTTTAGACTAAGTTTATTTCTAAGCCTACTCTGCAAAACTGAATCCTATAATGCCACACACGTTAACTGCCCTCAGAGGGGTGGAAAAGTGTCTTGGGGGCAAACCAGAGATAAAACCATACACAGTGTGGTTAAATATGATACAGGTATAGCACAGACAGGCTTTATTTATGCCTTCCTATCAACCATTGGAGAGCATCAATCAGCCAGGAGATTGTGTGTGACATCTCTCTGCTCCACTGCTGCTCAGACAGGCGAACGAGATGAGGGGGAACGAATGACTGCATGGCTGCCTACCTCTCTGCGTCTCTGCCTCTCTGGCCATGCAGCCTGATAACCAGCCCTGTAATGAGAGTAATGGGGAGATATCAGCACTTGCTCCTCACCCCCTGAGGACGCGTTCTGCTACACCTCACCAAATTGTAACGCTGGTGAGCGTCAGCGTTACATTAACTGCCAGTCAGTCAGACCTGCCGGTGCTCCTCTCTCTGCCCATCGTCGTCTCAAATATCCAGACAAGAAAACAACGACTCAGACCAAACCACAACACGCCACCCGCTGACAAACTATTCAAATATCTGCCTGAGGAATTTGTTGAAATGCCTGTCAGTTCTAAAGGTAGTTATGTGACCACATATGGCACAGTCGGATAATGCATAAGAGAGTCTTCAGGACAGACCAAGGGCTGTTTTTGCCTATTGATGTCAGCCTTGCCTGGAAGTGGGCAAGAGGGTGTGGAACTACTAGGGGCCTCTATGGGTAAGCACTGCACACCCAGAAGCCATCAGGGGATAATGGACCCTTACCAGCATAGGGCACCCAGCGCCCTAGTGGAGCCCTATCTGGATACCCTCACACAGACACACTCCAGCCCAGCTGCCCTGGGAAGCTGGCAGGGCCTGGGCTCCCTCTCACTCTCTCTCCAACCCCCCCGTCATAACAGAGGCAGGACAAAGCAGAAGAATGCCTGGTGATCACAAAGATCCTGGCTGAGATTCCACCGGGACAGAGCACAGATAACAAGGACAAAGACTAATGCACTGTGGAGGAAAACTAACTCTCTGATGCCTTAAACCAATCTGGTCCAGATCACTGCTCCATTGCACCAGGGATTAAAAAGGCAAAGCAAACAGCCTAGCTGAGAATTTGAACTTTGCTCATTGTTGTTATGAATGATGTTATTTTCATGTGACTAAAGCGAACTTGTCACTTCACTTGCATCAATAATATACGTTATGAATGATTTGTAATTATTTGTAAGCTAACCCTGATCTCACAAAGTACATGAACGCAGAATAATTTCCTCTGTTTGGATATTTCAGTATTGTTAACACAAGCTGAAAGGCATGTTCCAAACAGCAGAAAATATATTCTAACCAAACCTACCATTTAACTTGTCTGTTTTGTCTTGCTGGGGAACAATGCACACTGGAACTCTGAGGGAAACAAAGTGGTGTTTGTGAAGACACCACCAAGAATGTATTGTTTTGAAACCAAAACAAGCCCCTGGTTTGAAGTGTAAGAAAGGGCACCGTCGGCAGCAGAGTGTCAGCCCAGTAATGACAGGCAGTGTGTGGCGCTGGCCTCACTAGATTAGGGGGAGGAGAGGACACACTCTTCAGTTTGGGGAAAGGTGTCCTTGGTGTCTGCCTGGCTAAAAAGGGTCCTGTCTAGCCCCCGAAGAAGGCTGTTGTAGTTTACATGTTGTCTGCATTGTGGTACAGTTTGGTATACCTTGCGGGCTTGTACTTTGAAGGCTTTCTTTCCTTCTTCATACTGTCTAACCCTTCACCCATCCATCTCTGCAGGACTTGTTGCATCTGAATGAGCTGGATCTGCTGGAGATGGGGGTCCATAACCACCTCCACCGCATCCACCTCCTCACCAGCATCCAGATATTGCAGGAGAGCGAGAGGAGGAGAGGTCAGTGGCTCAACATCTCAATGGTATCTTCCTATACCAAACCTGTTCATGAGAAATATACTTTGATGGTCTGTTCACATAATGAGTCACTGTTGTTGTGACTCAAATACTGAAAAGTCATTCCCACTGAAATATTCCCAGTCCTAGTTATTCATTTTGAAAGCCACAAGATTACAGCATACATTTTGAGCTTTTGTTTGCTAAATGCAATATGCTGTGCATATGCCACATACTGTAACACCTACTGCCGATGCACTGACACTTGTTTGGAAAGTGGCAGTGCTTTAACAAGAGACGTGTCCTTCTCTTCCAACACTCACATGGCCGACCAAACAGGAGCAGGCCTTATCATGGCTGTTTTCACAGACTGGCTCAGGCCCTGTTTGTCTGGTTCCCAGCCCTCCCTCCCTCCATCTCCCCATGTCCGGTCCTCTGTTTGTGTTGGGAAGCGCAGGCCCCATAATGTGTTTGGAAGTATAGAGAGAATAAAGAGGATAGGTGGGGAACAAGACCCCCGGCACTCTCCCACCAGCCACTGCCACCCCACGGCCCCACCTCACTGGTCCAGGGGTCAGAGGAGAGGCCCCTCCAGAGAAACAGTGTTGTGCTGAATAGTAGCTGACACTTTACTTATAGTCACCAGGGAAAACGAATGTGCCCTAGTTAAAGGCTATAGGCTTTTTCCTGGCCATCTGAGTGAATAAGCTCAGGACTCATCAGGGACTTCATGAGGATATTCAACAGATTCTTTGTTCTTCTCTTGTTCTTATCCCTTGATGCCACCTATAAAGACAGGAGAAACTAATGAGGTGTTCAGCTGTGAGTCATGAAAGCACCAGGAGGCTGATGGCAACACGTAGGGATTACTGAGATAAGACAGACAGGCATCATGCTCCATGGAACAGAGGAGGAAATCAAAACAGTCTCATTTACTGTAAACACAGGTATTGTGTCATGCAAAGGCATGCTTCCGCCTTGGTGAGTGTACAGCACCCCATACACATCACAGCATCATACTCCTACAACCACGGTGGAACACACACACACACACACACCATCAATGTAATGGTATCAAACACATCTAACACATGGTTTCCATGTGGTTAATACCATTCCATTCACTCCATTCCAGCCATTATTATGAGCCTTCTTCCCCTCAGCAGTCTCCTGTAATACACACACACACACACCAGGCATACACTGGAAAGACATCTGGAATCAGACAGGCCCTCTCCAGTTTCACTGCACCTGCCAGGACTATACTCTCGATGAGTATACCTCATTACACCCCTCATTAATCAAGGTGTCAGGAATCTGAAAATGTTTCACGTTACAAATATTACAGAATGGCATACTATGTGATGTAACTTCAATCAGTCAAAGTCATGTTCTTTGACATGAACAAATTAAAGAACTGTTGGTAGTGTAGACAATGTATGTGTTCTCCTTTGTTATTTCTTGGTGCAGTCTGGCTAGGCACAGTTTGTCACTGACCTGCTCACACCCTGCTGCTATCTGATGACCTGGGTGTCCTCAGGCACCTCAACTACATACACACACGGATGCACGGACGCACGCAAGCGACACACACACACACACAAACTCTCTCCAGTGCACATCAGTGCTCATTAAGGGAACGTTTGGATGCCAGGTGCTATGTTTTTTCCCCTCTGAAAAGATCCAAAAGTCCTGATCCATCCCATTCCTCACATGGTTGTAAAGGAAGGAGGGCATTTCCAGGAAATCACTCCTCTGATCACTCCTCCACCCATTATTTGCTCTGAGTCAATACCCTGATCTGTAATCTGCTGTTGGTTACTCACTGTACTGCCTGTTTATGCCTAAAGATAACCACAGTGACTCAGGAGCCATCCCATGCCCATGAGCTGTCAATCATAACAAAGTTCCCTCTGGGAAAAATATAGTTATTTTATTCTGTAAAGGGGAATGTTTCTACTAAGACTGTTTCTCTACCGGTCTTTTCCCTATGCTGTAGTTTTAATATAAGGCACTTCTTGTTTTTATGTGTCTGCATTAAGTGGCTTTGGGCTGCTGGTAAATCCTGTTGTAGCACCTGAGAGAGTTTGTGGTATAAGGGTAATCAATTGTCCTGTTGCACCATCCATCCACACCACAAGTTTAAATGCCTCTCACACTAACGATCAGAAAAACAAACTTGCAGGGAGTGTTGGTCAATGTTGTGTGGATTCGGGGATAGTGCTAAATAGACTTAGGATGGCTGACTCGACACACTGGTCTGGACAGGAGACCGTTGCAGAAATGTGCTCCTAAACTTGCTGAGCTTTGAATGGTTCTCTCAAAAAAAGAATATTTCCTGGAGGGTTTAAACCTCACGCTGTTTGGATTTGAAAATCCAACAGTTGTATTGGAAGGGGGCGGCGCTCACGGCTGTGTGTGGCTGTCCATGTGGGTGTTTGAGTGAGAAAGACACAAGGAGAACCAATCAGTAAAAAGGCACATCCCCTTCATTATTGACTGGTGCCGACAACATCAACATCAGACTCTGAAGTCAGGAGGACTTGGAGTTAGGTGTTAGCCAGACTAAAATAGATTAGCCTTCTTCTGTTATTCTGACTGTTATCTTTTCTCTTTGAGGAGTCGGAGCTGTATGAGACAAATATGACACATCCAACATTGTGATTCAGTCTTGTTTAGCAGATGGATAAGTGGCCTCAAAACAACGATTAGAGTGGAATTGACACTAATGAAAAGTCTTGAAATTCTGTTGAAACATTTTCCCATTCAGTACTGTGTGGACCACAGAGGTAGATGACATTTTTCAGTCATGCTGTGTGTTTATTTCATAAGATAAATTTGAAGACATCCTCCGGAACTTTGGCGACTACTAACTATTTTTCAAACCTCCCGCTTTGGGCTGGTTGTGACAATATGTAGTTCATACATGCATAATCTAATTAGCCACGAAATGCCTAGGTTGAAAGTGTTTCCCCACATGGGCCAGCCCCCTAGCAATTTGAGTTCAACCAATGAGTTTCAGCCCCTCGCCATATGAGTGACAGCTAGCAAGATGCACATGATGAACCCACAGCAGAGCGAGAGAGAGAGCAATGACGTGGTGCACATATCTGTACATACAGTGCATTCGGAAAGTATTCAGACCCCTTGACTTTTTCCACATTTTGTTACGTTACAGCCTTATTCTAAAATGGATTAAATCATTTCCCCCCCCCCCTCATCAATCTACACACAATACCCCATAATGACAAAGCAAAAACAGGTTTTTAGAAATGTTATACAAAATACAAAAATGAAATATTACATTTACATAAGTATTCAGACCCTTTACTCAGTACTTTGTTTGAAGCACCTTAGGCAGCGATTACAGCCTCAAGTCTTCTTGGGTATGATGCTACAAGCTTGGCATACCTGTATTTGGGAAGTTTCTCCCATTCTTCTCTGCAGATCCTCTAAAGCTTTGTCAGGTTGGATGGGGAGCGTCGCTGCACAGCTATTTTCAGATCTCTCCAGAGATGTTCGATCGGGTTCAAGTCCGGGCTCTGGCTGGCCCACTCAAGGACATTCAGAGACTTGTCCCGAAGCCACTCCTGTGTTTCTTGGCTGTGTGCTTAGGCTCGTTGTCCTGTTGGAAGGTGAACCTTCACCCCAGTCTGAGGTCCTGAGCGCTCTGGAGCAGGTGTACTTTGCTTCATTCATCTTTTTCTCGATCCTGACCAGTCTCCCAGACCCTGCCGCTGAAAAACATCCCCACAACAGAATGCTTACACCACCATGCTTCACCGTAGGGATGGTGCCAGGTTTCCTCCAGACGTGACGCTTGGCATTCAGGCCAAAGAGTTGAATCTTGGTTTCATCAGACCAGAGAATCATGTTTCTCATGGTCTGAGAGTCTTTAGGTGCCTTTTGGTAAATTCCAAGCGGGCTTTCATGTGCCTTTTACTGAGGAGTGGCTTCCGTCTGGCCACTCTACCATAAAGGCCTGATTGGTGGAGTGCTGCAGAGATGGTTGTCCTTCTGGAAGGTTCTCCCATCTCCACAGAGGAACTCTAGAGCTCTGTCAGAGTGACCATCGGGTTCTTGGTCACATCCCTGACCAAGGCCCTTCTCCCTCGATTGCTCAGTTTGGCCGGTCGGCCAGCTCTAGGAAGAGTCTTGGTGGTTCCAAACTTCTTCCATTTAAGAATGATGAAGGCCACTGTGTTTTTGGGCACCTTCAATGCTCCAGACATTTTTTGGTACCCTTCCCCAGATCTGTGCCTCGACACAATCCTGTCTCGGAGCTCTAAGGACAATTCCTTCGACCTCATGGCTTGGTTTTTGCTCTGACGTGAACTGTCAACTGTGGGACCTTATATAGACAGGTGTGTGCCTTTCCAAACCTAAAAAGTATACAAAAGTACCGGAGAATCTCTTTAATCAAATGATCATCATTTTAACCATTCAAGCACATTGTCATGTAATGCTTTATGACTTTTGTGAAATGCTATCTCTCATAACCCACTTTTTCCAAGCCTAATATATGTTATAAGTATTAGGCTAAGATCCAAAACCTTGTATTTACATTTTAGTCATTTAGCAGACGCTCTTATCCAGAGCGACTTACAGTTAGTGAGTGCATACATTTTCATACTGGTCCCCCATGGGAAACGAACCCACAACCCTGGCGTTGCAAGCGCCATGCTCTACCAACTGAGCTACAGGGGACTAGAGTCATAAACAATCTTTCAAGCCCTCTTCTTGATTAGGGAGACTTTTAAAATACATTTCATAATATTTGTTATCTCATTTATTCCTTGAGTATTCTACAGACCTCTAAACATACAGGAAATTGCTTTTCTTTGGAAAAAACATTATAATTGTCATGCCCTGACTCAGGGGACGCTTATTTGTTGAGTCAGGGTGTGTATATTCTATGTTGTGTATTTCTATGTTTTCTATCTAGTATGTCTAGATCTATGTTGGCCGGTGTGGTTCCCAATCAGAGGCAGCTGTCGCTCGTTGTCTCTGATTGGGGACCATACTTAGGCAGCCTATTGGCACTAGTGGGTTGTGGGATCTTGTTCCTTGTGAGGTATGTTGTTTGTGTACCTTGGACTTCACGTTTCGTTTAGTTTGTTGTTTTGTTGTTGTTTATTCGGTTCAAATAAACATGTATGCATATCACGCTGCGCCTTGGTCTGACCCGTCTGTGAACGAGCGTGACAGAAGATCCCACCAAACGAGGACCAAGCAGCGTGTCCAGGAGCAGACAGCCTGGACCTGGGAGGAGATCCTGGACGGTAAGGGATCCTGGACATGGGAGGAGATTCAGGCTGGGATGGATCGCCGTCCTTGGAAGGAGACAGTGGAGGCCCGGTATAGAGAGGAGAAACGGCGCCAACAGTGCCGACGACGGAGACCCGAGAGGCAACCCCAATAAAAAAAATGGGGGGGGGGCACACGGTGTGGACGACGAGGCAGCAGGAGGCCGTTAAAGGGCGGGTCTGCAGGTTAGGAGAGGAGGCCAACATGATACGGGGGCTATTGGTTCAGAGGGAGCAGGAGTTATTCGGTCAGAGGGAGGCGCTACAGGAGGCTAAAAGGGAGAAGGAAAGTGTATAGGCACGGCGAGAGGAGCTGGTTAGGCAGCAAAAGGAACCCAGTCCCGCTCCTCGCAAGTGGTGCGTGTCGCCAGTCCGGTGCGGCCCGTTCCTGCTCCCCGCACTAAGCCAGTGGTGCGTGTTCCCAGTATGGCCCGACCCGTTCCTGCTCCTCGCACTAAGCCAGTGGTGCGTGTTCCCAGTACGGCCCGACCCGTTCCTGCTCCTCGCACCAAGCCAGTGATGCACATCGGCAACCCGTTCCGGCATGTTCATGCTCCTCTCACCAAGCCAGTGGTGCGCGTCGCCAGCCCGGCCCAGCCTGTTCCTGCCCCTCGCACCAAGCCAGTGGTGCGCATCGCCAGCCCGGCCCGGCCTGTTCCTACCCCTCGCACCAAGCCAGTGGTGCGCGTCGCCAGCCCGGTCCGGCCTGTTCCTGTCCCTCGCACCAAGCCAGTGTGGCACGTCGCCAGCCCGGCCCGGCCTGTTCCTGCCCCTCGCACCAAGCCAGTGGTGCGCGTCGCCAGCCCGGCCCGGCCTGTTCCTGCCCCTCGCACCAAGCCAGTGGTGCGCGTCGCACCAAGCCAGTGGTGCGCGTCGCCAGCCCGGTCCGGCCTGTTCCTGTCCCTCGCACCAAGCCAGTGGTGCGCGTCGCCAGCCCTGTCCGGCCTGTTCCTGTCCCTCGCACCAAGCCAGTGGTGCACGTCGCCAGCCCGGTCCGGCCTGTTCCTGTCCCTCGCACCAAGCCAGTGGTGCGCGTCGCCAGCCCTGTCCGGCCTGTTCCTGCCCCTCGCACCAAGCCAGTGGTGCGCGTCGCCGGCCCGGCCTGGTCCTGCTCCACTCCGGAGCCAGAGCAGTCCTCTCCACCGGGGTCTTGTCCAGATCCGGTCAGCGGCTCCACTCCGGAGCCAGAGCAGTCCGCTCCACCGGTACCCAGTCCAGCTCCGGTCAGCGGCTCCAGTCCGGAGCCTGAGCAGTCCGCTCCACCGGTGCCCGGTCCAGCTCCGGGGTGTACTGTCACGCCCTGACTCAGGGGACGCTTATTTGTTGAGTCAGGGTGTATATATTCTATGTTGTGTAGTTCTATATTTTCTATCTAGTATGTCTAGATCTATGTTGGCCGGTGTGGTTCCCAATCAGAGGCAGCTGTCGCTCGTTGTCTCTGATTGGGGTCCATACTTAGGCAGCCTATTGGCACTAGTGGGTTGTGGGATCTTGTTCCTTGTGAGGTATGTTGTTTGTGTACCTTGGACTTCACGTTTCGTTTAGTTTGTTGTTTTGTCATTGTTTATTCGGTTCAAATAAACATGAATGCATATCACGCTGCGCCTTGGTCTGACCCGTCTGTGAACGAGCGTGACAATAATGCATCCTGTTTTCGCTCCTAATGCTCCTATAAGATTCCTTATTGAGCATTTAAGTCACCACACAGCATCGACATAGATGACAGGCCAGAGTATCGCTGAGAGGAGGTAGGATAGGCCTACTATTAAATGGATAGCTGGCATGCTGCCTTCCCTTCAATTAGGGCAGATTGTCAATGTACAGTATTTGTTCAAGTTAATGGCTTCCTTTGGAAATTGCAAACTCATCTTGTGACCCAGATAAGAGCATTTGAAAGAAATAGCACTTTCATCCCTGAGAATTAAAAACGCTGCAAAAAAAGTTAGATGTAATAAATAAAGGCATAAGATAAATGAGTCCCACACTATAATTTAATCTCATCATGACATACAGCAATCCTCTCTGCTTTGCCCCTTGGGTTCTGAAGGTGACCTGTGATGTCACAGACATGGCCATGATTGATGGGATGGTTATTGAAACTATTGTGTCCCTGATGTGATAACAACAATGCCTGCTACCATGACAACACTCAGAGATGCCTTTTAAAACCTCATGGGATCAACGTGTTGTGATGGAGGAGGGCGTTCTCAGGGTGGTCCCAGTTCCCATGTCTCCTCTGTCACATGGGGCGGGACAGTGGAAGGTTTGACGGTTAGTGGTGAGAGGGTTCAGTTTGTCCAGACCAAACTAGCTCTGTTCCTCACCAACATAAACAAAGTCCTCCATTGTCAACAGCTGGGCATGCTCCGTAAAGAAAGAGAGAGAGAGAGCTAGCTCAGTTTGGAAAAACACTGGTCCTAATATCTCTTTCTTAGTGCTGATAGCTGATTGTAAAACAGTCACAGGCCACTCCAACTAGAAATCACTGGTCAGTTGTATTATCAACCAGGCTTGTGTGACAAATGTCACCATGCAATGTGAGCATAAACCAAGCTTAAGCAGCGTGTCCAATCCAAGGCCATCCACTAGCCCGCCTGCATTAGCCACCATGCCATACAGCATTGTCACTGACACAGGGACATCCATTATTTTTATAACACTCACTGCTGACCTAAAGCCATAGCTTTTGTTGTGCTGTTTGGTCTCAGGTCGTTCCCCTTGGTGACAGGCTGACAGGCCGTCAGTAATGTGAGAAGGCAGATGATGGACAGAAATTCAGCAGCATGCCGAGGAGCGGTTATTTGTCCCTGATGGAAAACATGAGTTACCATGGTGAGAGAATTCCACATGGTGCTCGGCTGAGACTGTGGACCAAAGATAGACCACCTGTGAAGAGTGTGATAGAAGGAGTCAGGCGCAGGAGGGTATTCACCGAATGCAGAGTTTATTCCGTCGTACACACATAGCGCTGGATAGCGACAAACGAAACAGGCACAGGGGAAATAACTACCCTGGCAATACAAGGTAACGGTAGCTCCAACAATAACAGGCACAGGGGAAATATCTACCCCGGCAATAACAAGGTACGAGTAGCTCCACCGAACTACACTACTCTCACAAATAAACAATCACCCACAAGGACAAGGGGGGCAGAGGGAACACTTATACACAGACTAATGAGTGGATAAGAACCAGGTGTGTGTGATTGACAAGACAAGACAAATGGAATGATGAATAATGGAGCGGCAGTGGCTAGTAAGCCGGTGACGACGAACGCCGAAGCCTGCCCGAACAAGTAAGGGAGGCAGCCTCGGTGGAAGTTGTGACAGTACCCCCCCTTGACGCGCAGCTCCAGCAGCGCGCCGACCCCGACCTCGGGGACGGCCAGGAGGACTCGGAGCAGGGCGAGCCGGATGGCGACGGTGGAAATCCCGCAACAGGGAGGGATCGAGGATATCCCTCACCGGGAACCCAGCACCGTTCCTCCGGACCGTACCCTTCCCACTCCACTAGGTACTGAAGGCCCCCTACCCGACGCCTCGAATCCAGGATGGAACGGACGGAGTACGCCGGGGCCCCCTCGATGTCCAGAGGAGGTGGAGGAAACTCCCGCACCTCAGACTCCTGGAGCGGACCAACCACCACCGGCCTGAGGAGAGACACATGAAACGAGGGGTTAATATGGTAATCAGGGGGAAGTAATAACCTATAAGTGACCTCGTTGATTCTCCTCAGGACTTTGAACGACCCCACAAACCGCGGGCTCAGCTTCTGGCAGGGCAGGCGGAGGGGCAGATTCCGGGTCGAGAGCCAGACCTGATCCCCCGGTACGAAGACCGGGGCCTCACTGTGGTGATGGTCAGCGTTGGCCTTCTGACGACGCACGGCGCGCTGGAGGTGAACATGGAATGCGTCCGACGTCTCTTCCGCGCGCCGAAACCAGTCATCCACCGCAGGAGCCTCGGTCTGGCTCTGGTGCCACGGTGCCAGAACCGGTTGGTAACCTAAAACACATTGGAATGGTGTTAGGTTAGTAGAGGAGTGGCGGAGAGAGTTCTGGGCATATTCCGCCCATGGCAAGAACACCGACCACTCTGGCTGACCGAGACCCCCAGACGTTCCATGAATGCCTTCCAAACCTTGGACATGAACTGGGGACCTCAGTCGGACACTATCCTCTGGCACCCCGTAGTGCCGGAAGACGTGAGTAAACAGGGCCTCCGCAGTCTGCAGGGCCGTGGGGAGACCGGGCAGAGGAAGGAGGCGGCAGGACTTGGAAAAGCGGTCCACAACGACCAGGATGGTGGTGTTACCTTGGGAGAGGGGAAGATCAGTCAAGAAATCAACACACGGGACAGTGCGTCTGTCTTCACGTTCTTCATACCCGGAATGTATGACAGTGTAAAATCACCGGGTGAAGAATAGGGCCCATCTGGCCTGGTGAGGGTTCAGCCTCCTCGCTGCCCGGATGTACTCCAGGTTACGGTGGTCCGTCCAGACGAGGAAAGGGTGTTTCGCCCCCTTGAGCCAGTACCTCCACACGGTCAAAGCTCGGACAACAGCCAACAGCTCCCGATCACCAACGTCGTAGTTCTGCTCCGCCGGGCTGAGCTTCTTAGAGAAAAATGCACAGGGGCGGAGCTTGGGTGGCGTGCCCGAGCGTTGGGAGAGAACAGCGCCTATCCCTACCTCGGACGCATCCACCTCCACTACGAACGGTAGTAATGGATAGGGGTGGGCCAGTACCGGGGCTGAGGTGAACAGACCCCGCAGTCTCCTGAAGGCCAGGTCAGCCTCAGCAGACCAGCGGAGCCGGGACGGCCCACCCTTCAACAGGGATGTAATGGGAGCTGCGACCTTGCCAAAGCCCCGGATAAACCTCCGATAGTAGTTGGCAAAGCCAAGGAAGCGCTGCACCTCCTTAACCGTGGTTGGAGTCGGCCAATTACGCACGGCTGAAATGCGATCTCCCTCCATCTCCACACCTGAGGTGGTAATGCGGTATCTGAGGAAGGAGACGAACTGCTGGAAAAACATACACTTCTCTGCCTTGGCATAAAGGTCATTTTCCAACAGTCGGGCCAGCACTTTGCGAACCATGGAGACATGCTCGGTGCGCGTAACGGAATACACCAGGATGTCATCGATGTAGACCACCACATCGTGACCAAGCATGTCCCGAAAGACCTCGTTCACAAAGGACTGGAAGACGGATGGAGCATTTATCAAACCGTAGGGCATCACCAGGTATTCATAATGCCTCGTGGTTGTGCTGAATGCTGTCTTCCACTCATCCCCCTCCCAAACACGCACCAGGTTGTATGCACTCCTGAGATCTAATTTGGTGAAGAAGCGCACCCCATGCATTGACTCAATCACTGAAGGAATGAGGGGGAGAGGATAACTAAATCTAAGTCTCCTTGTTCAGTGATTGATCGATAATCAATGCACGGGCGCAGACCGCCGTCTTTCTTCTTCACAAAGAAGAAACTCGAGGAGGCGGGTGAAGTGGAGGGACGTATATACCCCTGGCCCAGGGACTCGGTGACTCCGTTTCAGCCTGCGACAGGGGGTTCACATGACTCCTGGGAGGTACAGCGTCTACCCAAAGGTTTATCGCGCAATTCCCGCCCGATGAGGTGGTAATTTTGTTGCCTGTGTCTTAGAAAACACGTGCGGCAGATCATGGTATTCGGGGGGAATGCGCACGGTGGAGATACCGTCTGGACTTTCCACCGTGGTTGCACCAACGGAAACACCTAGACACCTACCCTGACACTCTCGCGACCACCCCGTGAGAACCCTCTGCGGCCATGAGAAGGTGGGGTTATGAAGTGCTAGCCAAGGAATACCTAATACCACAGGGAAAGCAGGAGACTCAATAATCGAAAAAATAACCTGCTCACAATGAGTCTCCTGGGTGATCATGGTGACTGGTACAGTGACTTCCTTTACAAACCCGGACCCTAATGGTCGACTATCAAGTGCTCTGATGGGGAGTGGAATGGATAGGGGAACCAATTAAATGCCTTGACGGCGTGAGAATGCCCATAAAGTTCCCAGCTGCGCCTGAATCGACTAGCGCCTTACACTGGTGAACTACCATGTGATCGGGAAAGTGGATAGGTAGGGTACAGTGCGCAGCAGAGGGCTCTGAATGAGTGTGGATGTTCGATACCTGGGGTGATGCGAGAGAGCCCTGCCTGCCACCTCCAGGCCCAAAAGAGTGTTGACTACGACATGTGGTGTACTGTCCCTTCGTGCCACCAGAGTGGCACAGTCGCTGTCGTCCTCCGCTTTCTCGGACGGCGGCTCCACCCAGCTCCATCAGCTCGGGATCCGAGTCGTCCGGGGTGGAAACAGGCAGACCCCTACCAGGACCTGGCTGCCAGCAGGTTGTCCAAACGGATGGCCATGTCCACCAGTTTCGTGAAAGACAACATGGTGTCCCAGCAGGCTAGCTCCCGTCGGACGTCCTCCCGCAGATGGCACCGGAAATGGTCGATCAGGGCCCGCTCGTTCACCCGGACCCCGCTGCCGGAGTCCGAAACTCCAACGCGAAGTCCTGCGCGGTCCTCGTCCCCTGCCTCAGGTGGACCAGCCGCTCCCCGTAGTCCTCCAACGCGGCTCCTCCTTTGTTCAAAACCGCGTTGGCCCACTCCAGGGCTTTCCCCGAGAGGCAGAAAATGAGGACGGACACCTTCTCCCGCTCCGATGGCGCCGGCCTGATGCTGGAGAAGTAAAGCTCCAGTTGGAGGAGGAATCCTTGGCAGAGTGCCGCCGTCCCGTCGAACGCCCGTGGTCGGGATATCTGGATCCCTCCGGGTGCTGGGGTGTAGGTGGCTGGATCCGGTTGGCCCGCTGGTCTCGACAGATCGGGTTCTCTCCTCTCCAGGCGTTGGACGACCTGAAGAAGCTGATCCATCGCTTCCCCCAAGCTGGCCAGCATCGTGGAATGCTCCTGGACCCGTGCCACGACTTCAGGCATGCGCTCTTCTCCCGCTGACTCCATAGCGGGTGGGATTCTGTGATGAGTGTGATAGAAGGAGTCAGGCGCAGGAGGGTAATCACCGAATGCAGAGTTTATTCCGTCGTACACACATAGTGCTGGATAGCGACAAACGAAACAGGCACAGGGGAAATAACTACCCTGGCAATACAAGGTAACGGTAGCTCCAACAATAACAGGCACAGGGGAAATATCTACCCCGGCAATACAAATTGCGAGTAGCTCCACCGAGCTCCACTATTCTCACAAATAAACAATCACCCACAAGGACAAGGGGGGCAGAGGGAACACTTATACACAGACTAATGAGGGGATAAGAACCAAGTGTGTGTGATTGACAAGACAAGACAAATGGAATGATGAATAATGGAGCGGCAGTGGCTAGTAAGCCAGTGACGACGAACGCCGAAGCCTGCCCGAACAAGGAGGGGAGGCAGCCTCAGCGGAAGTCGTGACACCACCTCTCAACTCTCAACAAAGACTGCCAGAGCAACACTCATCTGCTTGGCTGCACGTACAGTGGCTGCACGTACAGTATGTTGCACATGTATATTTGTGTAGTGACAACCACCGACAAACATTAGTCATAACTGAACAACAGAGAATTCTATGAGTTGGTGTTGTAGTTGAGTAATAGTCAGTTTAACCTGGTCCCACTAACGTTGTTCTGTTATCAGAAGAGTGTTCACCAACAGAGTTAGGATGATGCAGTAACACTGTGGTTGTGTAGCCCTTGGTTTGATCTGTTTGATCACAGGTTAAATATATACTCTCCTCTAAAGAAATCGATTCCGTGCCAGCGGAAGTACAACACATCCTTGAATTTATACGACATTAAAAGTTATGGAATGAGGTGTTCTTTAAAACAAGAATAGTTTACATGAGCTGATAAACTGTTCCTCTTCTTCTCAGCCTTGGGTACGGGGCCGGAGGGGGACGTCATCAGGTTTACATAATGTTCTCTACCCAGATCAAAACTACAGCATATGGAAAAGACTGGTTGAGAAACAGTCTTAGAAGACATCCAATACTAGTACTTCCCTGTACAGAAACATTCCCCTTTACAGAATAAAATAACTGTATTTTTCCCAGAGGGAACTTGGTTATGATTGACAGCTCATGGGCATGGGATGGCTCCTGAGTCACTGTGGTTATCTTTAGGCATAAACAGGCAGTACTGTGAGTAACCAACAGCAGATTACAGATCAGGGTATTGACTCAGAGCAAATAATGGGTGGAGGAGTGATCAGAGGAGTGATTTCCTGGAAATGCCCTCCTTCCTTTACAACCATGTGAGGAATGGGATGGATCAGGACTTTTGGATCTTTTCAGAGGGGAAAAAACATAGCACCTGGTATCCAAACGTTCCCTTAATGCAGTGCTTCTCAATTATTTTCTGTTACGCCCCTCCTAGGAAGAAGTAAACATTTCGCGCCCCCCAACTCTCCGCCGCGACTGTAAATAGTATAATTTGTCTATAAAATTGTTATATGTACACCTCTGCATAACATTGTATCCTTATTAACATTAAAGAAAATAAAAAAGAAAGAAATATAGATCAACTTACAACAAATAATAACTTTATTAACATTGTAACAGAAAATACTTAAAGTGCATCAATTTGCCTGAAATTTTAAAAAAAATGCAACCCTTATTTAAACTGTAAAATTTTTTCAACCATTTGATACTGAAAAATAAAATAAAATATAATCAATAAATAATAATACATTCAAATTGATCAGCAACATTAACTCAGGAGCACAATATATGAAACACTTTGACCTATAAAACAAAAATGAATAAAACAATTTGTGCTGATTTTTTTATTTTTTATTTTTATAAAAATGAGGAAGTCAGGATTAATGGCTACAATGAGCACGTTTTGCAGTGCACAGCTTTTCAAAGCGGGGTTTGAAGCATGATACTGCAACTCTCAGTGTCATTGGCGACGGTGTCATTGGACAGAGGGATAGTTTTTATTTTTGCAGCACTTGCGTCATCCAGCATGACAGAGACCATGTCTAATGCTGCAGGCAGTATCAGCTCCTCTGCTATGGAGTGGGGTTTTCTGCACTGAGCAATTTGGTACGCCACCTTATATGATGCTAACAGTGCTCGCTGGTTTACTGAAGTAGCATTCACAAAGCGGGACGATTGTTGGCAATATTCGGCACGTTTTCGCTGAAAAAACTCAAGCGGCTTATCAGCGTGATTGGGGTGTAATGTCTTTAAGTGACGCCTTAATTTATTTGGCTTCATGCTGTCCGCTGCCAACATTTTTAGACACAGTAAACATACCGGTCTTTCCTCGTCTCCCACCGTAGTCACAGTGAAGCCAAGCGCTACATACGCTTCGTCATATTTCCTCGTCTTCGCTTTCGGGAGACTTTGTCTCATTATCTCCGTCTCTCTCCGCCTTTCTTTTCATCCCTGTTAGATATGTTTCCATGGTGTCTCTTAAGGGTTTGTTATCTGCACTTCATATCTCCTGCTCTGTGCTCTTGTTCGGTGCAAAAAAAAAACTACTCCCTGCGGCTAAAAAAAAGCATGTTCCCCGGGGTCACACGCGCCCCCCCTGGCATGGCTCCGAGGCCCCCCAGGGGGGTGCGCCCCACTATTTGAGAAGGACTGCCTTAATGAGTGCATGTGCACTGGAGATTTTCTGACACCTATCCTGACACCTTGATATATGAGGGGTGTTATAAGGTATACTCATCTAGAGTATAGTCCTGGCAGGTGCAGTGAAACTGAAGATTGTCTGATTCCAGATGTCTTTCCAGTGTATGCCTGGTGTGTGTGTGTGTGTGTGTGTGTGTGTGTGTCCTCCTGACCAGTGCCTGACTTTGACTGAAATAGTTGCCGTTACTCATGTTGGGTGCCGGTACTGTTTATATTTAGGTGCATGAGCTCCACAATACTTTTGAGCTAATATTCTATAAGAGGAAATGGAGCTCAAGCAGTAGAACATTTGAGGTGCCGGTACTCAGCTCCGGTGAGCTCCTGCCCAAGTCAAGCACTGCTCCTGACAAAATACCCAGCTGGGACTCAGGTGCTGAAGGCTTCTGTGGAGACACACACACATTCATACACACACATTCAAATCAAATCAAATCAAATTTTATTGGCCACATGCGCCGAATACAATAGGTGCAGACATTACAGTGAAATGCTTACTTATAGCCCTTAACCAACAGTGCATTTATTTTTAATAAAAAAAGTTGAATAAAACAACAAAAAAGTGTTGAGAAAAAAAGAGCAGAAGTAAAATAAAATAACAGTAGGGAGGCTATATATACAGGGGGGTACCGGTGCAGAGTCAATGTGCGGGGGCACCGGCTAGTTGAGGTAGTTGAAATAATATGTACATGTGAGTAGAGTTAAAGTGACTATGCATAAATAATTAACAGAGTAGCAGCAGCGTAAAAAGATGGGGTGGGGGGGCAGTGCAAATAGTCCGGATAGCCATGATTAGCAGTTCAGGAGTCTTATGGCTTGGGGGTAGAAGCTGTGGAGAAGTCTTTTGGACCTAGACTTGGCACTCCAGTACCGCTTGCCGTGCGGTAGCAGAGAGAACAGTCTATGACTAGGGTGGCTGGAGTCTTTGACAATTTTGAGGGCCTTCCTCTGACACCGCCTGGTATAGAGGTCCTGGATGGCAGGAAGCTTGGCCCCAGTGATGTACTGGGCCGTACGCACTACCCTCATTCATGCACACAAACACACACACACACACACACACACACAGAGCCCTGACCCTGAGTCACCGTGGCAGATTTAGCATTACGTTACACAAAAAAAACATCACCTGTACTCTCAATCACGGGGCCACAGCACTGGTATCCTCTGCCAGGGTGAGCCAGGAAGGAACACACACACTGTGTTATCTTTAGAAGACAATGTGTAAGATTTATAGGACAAAGACAGGGGAAAGTGTATTCAGTAACACAGTCAACACAAACACAACTTCCTCTGTCTGCTGGGGACATTTACACGTGTTACAAGACAGAATACTAGCTACCTTAAAATTGTATACAAATTATTTTCATGCTTACAGAGACGTGAGCAGATTGCACATCATAGGCCCACTGTTGCACTGTCTGTATAGTGACAAGTGACAGGAATAGAATTTCTTGTTCAAAGAACATTAAAGGATATTTATCACTACTTAGACCTTTTTGTTTCTAGCTGCCATGACATAATGTGGAGTGAAACTGGGCAGTAACAAAGGCTGTTGTTAGGAGGGTTAAGCTGCTCTGTCCTCTGTCCTGGGCTTTGGTGAAAGAGGAGAGGAGGGAAAGAGGAAGGAAGAGGAGAGGGAAGTTTTCAGTGCTGGGGGGGGGGGCCGGTCAGGAGACAACTCTGCTGGCTCCACCCAGCCCAGAGGGTGTGGCTGGGAAGTCGTAAATCACTCCCCTGTGGGGCGGTGTGTGTGGAGGAGCAGGGGCATCTGTGTGTGTGTCTGTGATTGTGTATTTCAGAGAGAGAGATAGATAGATAGAGAAAGAGGTCATACTACTGAGGGGAATAGGAAGGCAACACAGCCACTGTGGGAGGCCCAAGGACACAAAGCCAGAGAGAGAGAGAGAGAGAGAGAGAGAGAGAGTGAGAGAGAGAGAGAGGAGGAAGGAATTTGTTTCTGCACGCTGGTCTTGTTGTTGCCTGTCTGTGTGAGTCTTTGTGCTGGTCAGTCAGTCTACTATGCCTGGGACTCTGTAGTGCTACTGCTCAGGAGGAACTCTACTGAAGTGAAGTGAGGAGGAAATCTCTGGCTGTGCTCTTTTTCAAAACAAGTGCAACTTTAAATAGACAGGTAAGCATTTCTGGAAATGACACTGAATTGAAGTCACAGGGAGTGTTGCAGTGTGTTGGTGGTGTATCTAGATGCTGATAGGAGGTGTGGGCAGTATCTATCTCTCTAGTTTGTTTACAACTTCAAAGAACGTTGATTTATTCAGACTTTACACGTATTCACAACAACAGGAAACTCTTAGTATTGCTTTTAATAGAATAACTTCAGTCAATTCAGTTGCTGATGCTTTTTCTCAGTAACAAGGTCAAACTTTTACAAATATTTCCTAAAACGTTTTTTTTTCTTTATTTTACACAATATCATAAGATAAGCATTTAGACTACTGAATCGATGTCTTTCAAGGACTGTCTTAGTCAATGGAAAGGATTTCTGAGACTTTTCCCCTGGGAATTTGGCCACCTAAGATGCTGTGTGTGTAGGAGAGAGATGACAGTAGCTGGTGTTGTCGGTGAGGAATTGAGTGGCAGCCACTGCTGTGGGCTTTAATAACTAGTGATTAATATGTCACACACAGTCCAGCCATGCAGCCCATAGACTGAAAGACTCAGCGGGTTTCTCTCTCTCTCTCTCTCTCTCTCTCTCTCTCTCTCTCTCTCTCTCTCTCTCTCTCTCTCTCTCTCTCTCTCTCTCTCTCTCTCTCTCTCTCTCTCTCTCTCTCTCTCTCTCTCTCTCTCTCTCTCTCTCTCTCTCTCTCTCTCTCTCTCTCTCTCTCTCTCTCTCTCTCTCTCTCTCTCTCTCTCTCTCTCTCTCTCTCTCTCTGAGGAGGAGGAGGAGGAGGAGAGGAAGGAGGGAGAGATCTGAGTTCATATCAAACACCCCCCTTTCTCAACAAAAGAAGGGCCCAAACAAGTGTCATGTGACAGTTGGGCTCATTGTTCTTTTCAGAGATCTGGAGAGAAAGACTAGCCAGGGGTTGCTTCAGTAATGCACTGCTGTGTGTGTGTGTGTTTATGTTAATGTCTGTGTGCAAGCATGTTTGTCCTCAGTTTTCCGCCCATCCACTCTCTCCAGTTTGCGGTGAGAGAGGAAGGGCAACCTCACTCAATCAGTTTCCTCTGGTTAATGTTATGCCTCTTCATTTCCCTGTATGCTTTTTATTTGTGGCGTTGTTTTCCTGTGCCACTCATTAGCTTTCCCGGTGTGTCTGATTGGCTGTCTGGGTAATGAGGGGCCAGGCCTGCAGCATGTGACAGAGCTGGAGCTGTAGGGCCCTATAACATCTGCGTTGTGGAGAATGTGGACGGAATCCAGACATTAAAACGGAATTCAACAATATTCAAACATGTATTGGACTTAGTAGGAAATCAACTAAATCTATTGAACTTATTAGAAAATGCATTAATTTGCCCAAGTTATCATAAGACATTAACAAAATGCACCAGTGAGTCGTATTTTCCTGCAACTTTGTGAAACGGCACAGGAATGCCCCTGTCTATGTCTGTATGTGTGGTGCACGTGTAGTCTACACTTTTTGTAGCCATTAGCGATGATGCTAATGATAACCTCCTTCTGGTTGAGATGGAAAGGCTTTCCCAAAAACCTTCTCAATTACATGTTAAATACAAAGTAGCCTTTGCCTACCTGGCAGAATGATATCATGATATCATTATTCGCATCAATCCAGTGTTCAATTGTTTTGCAAACTCTGCAATCAAATGAGTGCTACAGAAACACTGATAACCAAACAACGGTCTATTGCTGGTGCACACAAAATGTATTAGATTCTTCACAGATGTCAAAAGTGGTCTCCTGATGTGGTTTAAACATTGTTGTGGACATAACACATCCAATTGTGTTGTTTTTCTATAAAAAAGTATGATTATAAGACCAAAAACCTGAAAGAAAATTAAATCAGGCAAAAAATAAAACAGATTTTATAGGGCCCTAGAGCTGTGAAGTGTCTGCTGGCTGCTGCTTTTAGCTGAAAGACATCCGGATCTCCCTGCCCTGCCTGTTGCCTCCACACCTTATCTGATTGGGCATGTGAGCTATTCACAAGTCAGACCCTTTCTCCACAGCTCCCTATTCCTTCCTGTACACTAGATAAGATGCAGGCTGGACGCTCTGCTATAGAAACCATGAGAGCCGGCTCAGAGCCTGTCTCCAGCCTGATTCACTGTGATTTGTGTACTGAGTGGAGGACCAGCATTAATGGGGAGATGAACTCCCAAAGCCCTGTGTGTGATGGGTCTGATGGGGGTAGAGATGTATGGCCAGCCCAGATGTCTACTGAATACAGGCGATATTTTAAAATAGAGCAGACCTAACTGTTTTGTCTCCCTCAGAACTGCCTGCTTCCATTGTCAGATATGGGATAGATAGGAGAAGCCGGATGGGAATAGCAGTCAGCCTATAGTGACAAATGTATTAGAGGGTTTATTCTGCAGAGTACTCTCGTGGCCCACAGCCTCTCTCTGCCTTTTGTCCACTCAACGCAAGTTTGAATTCATTAAAGGGGACTTGCATTATTCACTAGATTCACATGGAGGAGTGAGTGTGGGGGAAGGCTGGAGAAAACAACATAACACTGATAACACTGGCCAGTTTGTCTTGAAATGCGCTGGAATATTCTCTTCCTCCACCTTTTCAGTAACTTCTCTAATAAGCTTTAGTTTTGAGGTTTATAGTTTCATTTCCTTTGCATGTTGACTCACATATCTTTCTGATTAAGGCCAATTTTGGCATTGCTCACTTTCAAGTAACAGATTTGGACATGCTATTAGTACATGCGACTAGTGCAGGACACAATGTTCCTACTATAAGTACAGTAAAGGAAAGACAATATTTGTGTTTGTTGACATGAGCAATGACATGTGCCCTGTGTCATGAGCCAGATGCAAACAAAGAACTTTAAAGAGTGTGTGTGTGTGTGTGTGTGTGTGTGTGTGTGTGTGTGTGTGTGTGTGTGTGTGTGTAAAAGACGCATAGGATGATGTCAGCAGTGGGCAGCAGTTAAAGTGAGGAGAGAACAGAGACAGAGATGGAGAGAGCCAGAGAAAGACCCTTGTGAGAGGTAGAGAGACAAAAGAGAGAAAGGAAGTGAAACAGTGTGAGGTAAAGCGGAGTGACATCATGAGAGGCACAAAGGAGATAGACAAAAGAAGAGGGACGGTGGCGATTTTCTACACTCACACCTCAGTTCAAATGATGGCCATAACCTTGTCACCTCTTACAGTCAGTGGTGTAGTGGAGGGTATACGCAGGTGTACGCCGTATACCCACTTATTGTTCAGTAGTCATTGCATATACTCACTTCTTAATCCACACTGATACGAATAAAAAACGTGTGACTGAGAACGAAAAACCAGAAAATCTGAAACCTGTGAATTTCTGACCCTGTTTATATTTCAATAGTAGGCCCACTATTAGCCTACTGCACAGTACAGCTTGGGTTGGCGTGACTGTGAAAGACCAATATGGGATTTATTATTTTAGGTCATTCAGAGTGTATGTCACTGTTTCTCATAGAATTTGTCACACAGGGCGCCTTTCCTTCTCCCAGCTGGCCTTTGAAAAGATTTTGGAAAAATTTGAGTATACCCACTTCTCCAGGCACCACTACAGTGCTGCTTACAGTATTTCACAGGAATAATTTATGTTATCAGAATATTGAATATTCATGTTGTCTTAGTGAGCCCAGAGAGAGTTAACCCTTTGTCTTCCACCACGTGCGACAGACTGTCACCACAGGGGAGTAATTATCAAACAGCATTCCTTAAGTGGGAACAGATGTGCCTGGTTCTGGCCACACTGACTCACTGCTGGTTTCTCATTCTGCTCTTTCTGAGGTCAACAGCAGGCCTCCAAACACTGACCAGCCCTCAGCCCTCAGGCACCAGCCAATTAACTCACTGCCCCGGCCCCAGCCCCAGCCCCACCAGTTTCACTGGCTTCTATAGGAATCATCACCTGGCCACTGCAGTAAGGTATGTGTTGTGGTGACTGGAGAGTGGTCTGGCACAAAATGGCTGTTTTGCACCAGGTGGGTGCTGTTGGTTAAGGTTGGGTGTTTGGTTGAGTCAATGATTGTCCATTATATTGACAAGATAGTCAAGTGACCACTTTAACAATGGAAATACAGTGCATTCGGAAAGTATTCGGTCTCCTTCCATTTTTCCACATTTTGTTACGTTACAGCCTTATTCTAAAATTGATTAAATTAAATGTTTTCCTCATCAATCTACACACAATACCCATAATGACAAAGTGAAAACAGGTTTTTAGACATTTTTGCTTTGCTATGAGATTCGAAGTTGAGCTCAGGTGCATCCTGTTTCCATTGATCATCTTTGAGATGTTTCTACAACTTGATGGGAGTCCACCTGTGGTAAAATCAATTGATTGGTCATGATTTGGAAAGGCACACACCTGTCTATATAAATGTCCCACAGTTGACAGTGCATGTCAGAGCAAAATCCAAGCCATGAGGTCGAAGGAATTGTCCGTAGAGCTCCGAGACAGGATTGTGTCAAGGCACCAATCTGGGGAAGGGTACAAAAACAATCTGCAGCATTGAAGGTCCCCAGGAACACAGTGGCCTCCATCATTCTTAAATGGAAGAAGTTTGGAACCACCAAAACTCTTCCTAGAGCTGGCCGCCGGCAATCGGGGGAGAAGGGCCTTGGTCAGGAAGGTGACCGAGAACCCGCTGATCACTCTGACAGAGCTCCAGAGTTCCTCTGTGGAGATGGGAGAACCTTCCAGAAGGACAACCATTTCTGCAGCACTCCACCAATCAGGCCTTTATGATAGAGTGGCCAGACGGAAGCCACTCCTCAGTAAAAGGCACATGACAGCCCACTTGGAGTTTGCCAAAAGCCACCTAAAGGACTCTCAGACCATGAGAAACATGATTCTCTGGTATGATGAAACCAAGATTGAACTCTTTGGCCTGAATGCCGAGCGTCACGTCTGGAGGAAACCTGGCACCATCCCTACGGTGAAGCATGGTGGTGGCAGCATCATGCTGTGGGGATGTTTTTCAGCAACAGGGACTGGGAGACTAGTCAGGATCGAGGGAAAGATGAACGGAGCAAACTACAGAGAGATCCTTGATGAAAACCTGCTCCAGAGCGCTCAGGACCTCAGACTGGGGAGAAGGTTCACCTTCCAACAGGACAACGACCCTAAGCACACAGCCAAGACAACGCAGGAGTGGCTTCAGGACAAGTCTCTGAATGTCCTTGAGTGGCCCAGGCAGAGCCCGGACTTGAACCCGATCGAACATCTCTGGGGAGATCTGAAAATAGCTGTGCAGTGACGCTCCCCATCCAACCTGACAGAGCTTTAGAGGATCTGCAGAGAAGAATACAGGTATGCCAAGCTTGTAGCATCATACCCAAGAAGACTTGAGGCTGTAATCGCTGCCTAAGGTGCTTCAAACAAAGTACTGAGTAAAGGGTCTGAATACTTATGTAAATGTAATATTTCATTTTTGTATTTTGTATAACATTTCTAAAAACCTGTTTTTGCTTTGTCATTATGGGGTATTGTGTGTAGATTGATGAGGGGAAAAAAAACAATTTAATCAATTTTAGAATAAGGCTGTAACGTAACAAAATGTGGAAAAAGTCAAGGGGTCTGAATACTTTCTGGATGCACTGTACATGTCCTCAATGATGGAAGGCAGGCGGTAGGAGGCAAGATCAGGTGGGACCATTCTAGCCAATGAGATGGCAGATACACGTGTGAACAACAGGCCATAGAGATAGATAGAGGACTCATCTTTGTATCTGGCCATTATAGCGTCTGTGACCAGCCAGGTCATCCGTGATACAAGTCAGTATTCAACGTCCATCCATGTCTGAGGACGTCAGGAGATGACATGGAAACCGGCCAAGTAGGTTTCGGTTTTGCTAGGGTGTTGTGGACGGGGATGGCGGATGGGCATAAGCATCTGCCTCTGATTAGGGCGGCAGGTAGCTTAGTGGGTAAGAGTGTTGTGCCAGTAACCGAAAGGTCGCTGGTTCTAATCCCCGAGCCGACTAGGTGAAAAATCTGTCGATGTGCCCTTAAGCAAGGCACTTAACCCTAATTGCTCCTGTAAGTCGCTCTGGATAAGAGCGTCTGCTAAATGACTAAAATGTAAATGTAATTCCAAAGGTTGCAATTTCAAATCCAGCGGTAGAAAGTTGTTTTTGAGATTTTTGTTTAAAGCCTATCCCAAACCTTGACCCTTACTTCAACCATTCGGCGTTAATGCCTAACCTTAAGATTCCGGAGTTAAAGCCTAAACTTAACCCTAACCTTAAACATTCAGAGTTAATGCCTAAACTTAACCCTAACCTTAAACATTCAGAGTTAATGCCTAAACTTAACCCTAACCTTAAACATTCAGAGTTAAAGCCTAAACTTAACCCTAACCTTAAACATTCAGAGTTAAAGCCTAAACTTAACCCTAACCTTAAACATTCAGAGTTAATGCCTAAACTGAAACACTTCTAAATGTGACTTTTGCAACAACTTCTAAATTTGACATTTGAGAAACATGGATGGACGTCTAATTCTGACATGAGACTGTGAGAGCTAGTTGCTGTGACAGCATGGGCAGCACCATTGAGGCTATCTTCATTTTAAAGTAGTCAATTTTCTTCTTCATTGGCTGACTGCTCCCAACTCATAGGAATCCCCACCCAGTTGACTAATTTAAAATGGTGGAAGCCCTTAATGGCAATGTCCATGAAAAAGTTGTTGAAATGCCACGTGCGTCCACTTATATCAGTGCATTCGTAACAACCTAACCATTACACAACTTCTATTCGATCAAATCAGCCAGATTCAGTTTTTTGTTGACCAAATTCCACACTCTCTCATTGACCGCCATTCCAAAATTGCTCACTTCGTTGGGTTATTTTTGTGGACAGATTTTGGGCGGAGTAAAACCTTTCGCTTCGCCTCTTCCTCTCTGGTTGAGTTGTGTGAATTGGTATGATGATGACATTTGAAATGTCTTTATTCTTTTGGAACTTCTGAGTGTAATGTTTACTGTTAATATTTATTGTTTATTTCACTTTTGTTTAGTATCTACTTCACTTGCTTTGGCAATGTTAACATACATTTCCCATGCCAATAAAGCCCTTTAATTGAATTGAATTGAAAAATTGAAGTGGAATGTGCTCAGTGACTCAGTCCACCTGATGAGTCTGACACAGAGCAGGGGAATAAACATCTGTGGTGGTCTGATCTGATCTGAGATCCACTTGTGATCGATTGACATGATATTAGAGGAGATAAGGAATTTCTGGGAAAGAAAATCACTTTTCATATAGGGGTGGTGGAGTTTTTGATTCTGGATAGCTAACAGTACCATATCACTCTGTGAAAGCCTGTACTCTGCTCTGATCTTTAGTCTCACAATACACATGGAACACAGTAGGTGGATCAAAAGTGTTTCTGATCCAATTTCCCCCTGAAATGTCCTCAGTTCTCCTGAGATTGAAACCTGTTGGTAACCATGGTTATTTCCCAGTATAAGGAGCTAGATTTATGTCTACACTACTGGCATTCTATCTTCTCCTTGATGCTGCTATGCTGAGTAAGGAGACATAGCACAGATAGAAGGTAGATCTTATCATACGTTAATTACAGGACTATATTGTACTTCTATTTTAATTGATTGCCTTTGCATGATAGGAATGAGGGTGTCTGTGTATTTGGAAGTGTGCTGTCATCACAGGGCAGATTAAGGTACTCTCCCATCAGTCAGTCAGTCAGCAGCACCCGTGATGGTGGGGAATTCCTCCCATGCTACAGTATAGTCCTCCCTGCTGCTGCCCTCCTGGCATTCAGCCAGTGGGGTAAAATAGCAAAGCATCTCCCCATAGAAGAACATATCTGGTTGCACTGCAATTCCTGTGGGGAGGATTAACCATTTTAGGGACGTGAAGCAGGGCCTTAAATCTCCCCCTCTCAGTTAGAGACAGTTCACAGCGTTAATACCAGACCGAAACACTGACACCAGCCCTGGCTCAGATTACATTTCACACAGTAGAAAGAGGACAAAGGCTCTGAAAGTAGCACCAGGCCTTGTGTGTCTGTGTGTGTGTGTCTGTGTGTGTGTGTCTTGGGGTCACGGTGACAGTATGTGTGTTGAATAGCGCTAGTTAATAGGGTCAGTGCGTGCTCACAGTCAGCTGTTGTCTGGGTCAGTGGATTCTCCACCTCTCCTCATCCTCCCCAAGGGGCTTCTATAGGACTGCTGCTCCCTCAACCCACCACCCATTGTTTTACACGCATTCTGCACTACTCAGCTTTTTTAATCACACAGAGGTTCACATCCATGCATAAGTGTGTAAAGCAAACCCTGATGAAAATAACAGCATAGACCAGCCAAAATGTCAAGCTGGTCTATGCTGGTCAAGCTGGTCTGACCAGCATGGTCTAGCTGGTTAGGCTGGCCGACCAGCTGGTCAAGCTGGTGATGCTGGTGACCAGCTCATGCTGGTGACCAGTTTATGATAGTATGCTGGTATGCTGGTGACCAAGCTGATCCATGCCGGTCTATGCTGGTCCACAATGGTCTAACTGGTCAAGCTGGTCTGGCAAAAGCATGCCCATCATTATCATATTTCCCAGCATTCTCTATTGCAGTAAGATTTTTTGAATTGTTTGTTTCAATATCTTTTTTGTTTGTTGTGTTTTTGCAAGTACATTGATTGGTTAATTAATCTTATGCTACACAAAGATAAATAACATACATGTTTCTAAACTAATCCAATCTGTTAGTTGGATTTATTGCACCCGTTACTGAAATGGTTGTTCCAGTTTAGATGGTTTAGGTAGACTCATTTATTAATCTTTCTAACCCTGGCAGTAATTCTGAATACAGATTGTGGGTGAATAAAAGTTATAATTGTTGGATATCCCCACTCTGGCTGGATTCCAACAGGAATTAAAAATCGATTTGCAAGCCAGCCTAATGTGACTTGAAGGCCTGATGTGGCCACTGTATTAGGGAAAAACTAGAACCTGAAAATTAAAGCCTTATAATATATGTAATGTTCTGTCTTAAATAATTAAGCACTTTGATGCTGGTTTTGCTGGTGACCAGCATACCAGAATAAACTGGTTAACAGCATACCATGCTGGTCACCAGTGTCCTAAACACAGCGAAGGCTGGTCACCAGCAGAAATACAGCGAAGGCACCAGCAAAAACACAATGAAGGCACCAGCAAAAACACAGTGAAGACACCAGCAAAAACACAGTGAAGACACCAGCAAAAACACAGTGAAGGCACCAGCAAAAACACAGTGAAGACACCAGCAAAAACACAGTGAAGACACCAGCAAAAACACAGTGAAGACACCAGCAAAAACACAGTGAAGACACCAGCAAAAACACAGTGAAGACACCAGCAAAAACACAGCAAAGGCACCAGAAAAAACAAGGTGAAGGCTGGTGACCAGCCTATGCTTGTCTAGGCTGTTTTTTAAGAAATGATCAAAGTGCTAGGCGTTCTTAACCAAAGTTTTTCTTTATCTTTCATCACCACACAATTGCATTTTAATGAAGACCGCAGGCTTTATCCTCAGTTGACCCCTTACAGTATGATAATCAAACAACCTAAATTACGGCTAAACCCTGAGAAGATTGACCTACATAAAAAAAAAACTTTCACACCCCCTTCACATGCCAAGTCAAGTTTAGGAAATAAAACAGGTTATGAATAATCCTTTGCCGCTGCTCTGTGAGGAAACAGCAGCAGCAACAACAAGTGACGACAGCCCCTCTCTGCTGAGGAGTGAGTTTAGTTTCTCTGCTCGTTAGCATGTTAAGGAGGTGGCTGGGGGCAACAGATAAAAGCTGAAAGCTGAGCAGAAAAGCTTCTTGGCTTAGAAAATAGTCTTTATTTCATTGTCCAATTAGTGGCGTAGTGGTCCAAACTGGGTGTGGAACACTGAGGTAAACATGTTTTTGGAGAAGACAGGGAACAAGAGATCCCTGTCTGCTGTTGTGTTGTCAGAGTCAGACTGGCTGGTGGTTCACTGATAGCCTGGAGTTGTCTCTGTGCTCCTTGCTGCTCCTCTCTCTGCCAGGTTGTATGGAGGGATCATCAGTGGATTGTATTTATTTATTTAACCTTTATTTAACTAGGCAAGTCAGTTAAGAACGAAGGATGGTGGTCTCTATGCCACTGGCTTCATTTCACTGTACTTACGTATATACAGTAACATCATTATCTAAACATATCCAGTACCAATGCCATTGTCACTGTGCTATACTATACTGGCAGCTTAAGAGGAACTGTACGCACGCACGCACATGTTGCCACCCATCTTGTGCATCAGCAGCACATGTTTGCTGTCCCTGACAACAAAACACAGTCATCTGAGATAACCAGCCTTATATAACCTCTAGGTGGAAATAGATCCTCAGTCCACTCCTACTCCTGCCATCTGATCTGATGTGTGCCTCTCTCTTTCTTCCCTCTCAGAGCTGAGGATGATGGCAGAGGGGAAGTTTGCCAGTCTGCCCAGGAATATGCACATGGGCGTGGGCAGCAGGCAGTGTCCCCTGGCCTCCTCCATGGACCTGCTGACATCCAGGCCTGCAGTACCGGAACTGCCCCCAGCCGGATACCACAGTGTCTCCATCCACGGCACTCTGCCTAGGAGGAAGAAAGGGTCTCCAGCCCCGTCCCAGGGCCCTGCCCGCTCCTGGGACATGTACAGCCACATGGGCACCCTGCCCCACCCAGCACGCACCCGCCTGCCCTCCTCGCCACTCATCCACAACATCATAGAGGAACACCAGCCTTACCATACAGGGAGGGAAGGCCACTCTGCATACAGGTACATACACACAGTCCTATGGTTTATATGTTGGACTAGTTTAGGACTACCTTGGCAGCAGCTAATGTGGATCCTAATAAATACTAAATACTACATTTTCATTTGTTCATATCACACAATCTAAAACCAATAGTTTTGTTTTGTACAATAAGACACTTAGGGGTCGCTCTTCAAAGCTACTTGAGTGCTGTGCTGCTATCACCCCCCTGACTGACTGAGACTACTTCACTCTGAAATAGTGTCCCAGCTCAAGTGTCTGCCATGGTAAGCAGGTCAGCTGAGATGTAATCAGTGAGCAGCACATGTTATCACTAGCCTCTCTGCTACTGTCTGTCAGGGCAGGGGGCTGTATCCCTCAGGCCCTGTTGAGTCACTGCACTGCAGCTTCCCTGTGGCCTCCTCTAGATGTTATCTGGGGCTTGGGCCCTCCTCCTCCCCACAGCACCTTGCACTCACTACTGAAACACAACAGCTTGATCTCAGATAACACAGAAAGTGAAGGTAGAAGTTCCACAGCATCAATTCATGTGATTAGCCCAGAAAACTGTGGGCAGAGACACAACAACATATACACAGAGATGGAGTGACGGTAAGCCTTCTGTTTAAGGTGATATAAACCACCCAACACAACAACAAAGATTGTCTCTAGTTGAGATTTATACTCCCAGACAGCCCTGGCTGTGAGTTAGATCCTGTGTGGCAGAGTTTTAAAGTGGCACTCCAGTCTCCTTTTCACCTCATCTAACACCTGATTTACTTAACAAAAAGCACATCTCAATAGGTGGTCCACCAAATCATGACATAGCACAAGTGGGAGGGTGGGCCTTTCATATTTTGTTCTCTATTGCGCCTCTATTGTTCCTCAAGCAAGGGGGGAGGCCAATGACATCATGGATTCCCATCAGACCAACTCCTTGAATGCCCTACATACTCCTTCAAGTATGCAGTTGTGTCTTAAAAAAAACACTATTTTGCTCAAAACATTTTTTTTTACCCTTTA
This sequence comes from Coregonus lavaretus, assembly GCF_964263955.1. Lineage (NCBI taxonomy): Eukaryota > Metazoa > Chordata > Actinopteri > Salmoniformes > Salmonidae > Coregonus > Coregonus lavaretus. Next base: position 21,948,823 of record NC_140008.1, on the reverse strand, counting down.
GTGTGTGAACTTTACTGTATTTATACTTGGGACATCGCATTTTAACATTAAAAGTAAAATGGCTCAGAGCAACCGAGCAGCACGGGACAGAATGAAACACAGCCCCCTTCTTTAGACACGCTATGGGCAGGCAGACAGAATATGTCTGGGCCTGGGTGGAGGAAGGGGGTTGGGGTGCGAGGGTGTTGTTAATTAGAACTGAAAAGCCTGTGTCCATCCCTTGACATTTGAAGGTTATCTAATATAGGTCTAGTATTTCATCCCCACAAAGCTGGTGAGGTTAGTGAAGGTAAAAACTAGACAAAGGGAAAGAGAATGAATCAGCCACTGGTTTCCATAACAACCTCCATTCTGGCACTATGGGATACACAGTGGAGGTGAAGAGAAGCAACATGGGTAGAGGACTGTCTGGGAAGGAGGGTGGGAGAGATAGTGAGAGAGGGCAGCAGAGGAGAGGTAGAGAGGTACTGAAGAGAGCCATGAGGTGCAGTGTCTTCTTCAGAACATTGCTCATCCTAATATTTATATATATCTTAATTCCATTCTTTTACTTTTAGATTTGTGTGTATTGTTGTGAATTGTTAGATACTACGGCACTGTTGGAGCTAGGAACACAAGCATTTCACTACACCCGCAATAACATCTGCTAAATATGTGTATGTGACCAATAACATTTGATTTGATCTGAACAGAGGATCCTGTGGCATTAAGTACACAGCCCAGAGCCCAGCCGTAGCGTATCCGATTGTGGCTGCTGCTGTAACTCTAGACGCTGATGTGGGGACATGGACAGGGATGAAGGCTAACAGAACACTATAAAATCTTTAGTTCTTAGGGACCCATTCTGCCTGCACTGTGCTGTCTGCTACAGGACAAGACTGCAGCCCCATTGTGTCTATCTTAAGGCCACTGGTTGACTGGTTGTAGCTGGCTAGAGGGGAAATTTCAGGATTACTCTGTTATAAAAAGATAGGTCTGTTATTAACTTCAGATGGGAGGATATGCCACTCTATCCATTTATTTTCATGGAGATTACATTAACGAATTACCACTTCATTTCTGCTCACTGACTGAACTACTTGACTAATTGTTATTCCTTGGATATTGCACATGTTCTAAACAAACCTATGTTTCTTTGTGCTGACCTGTTAGTCTCCCTGACTGTCTGTTGACCCTTGCCCCAGACAGTGCTCCTTCCATCAGCAACACGCTACTTAATCAGGGTTTACTCTGTATCGATGACGCTATCTGGATTGATCCACAAAGTGAGACATTTTTCAGGTGACCCCTGACCTCAGTCTGTCTGTGTGCGTATGTATAAGCCAGATAGTTCCTATAACCCAGGGCCCACTCACTCTGCTCCAGGGAGAGGTAGACAGCTCTGGCTGTGGTATGCCTGCAAATCCTTTACGAGTTGGACTCAGGTTGACTCAGGTTGAGATGGAGAGGAGATTTCAGCCTCGTAGAGGAGATGAAAGGGCTGATTAAAGACGGAGCTGGCCGTGAGCTCAGAATCTAGACTGACTGAGTCTCTCTGTTTGTTCTGTTGAGAAATGGGCTGCTGCTGAGTTTGGACCTGACACCTGTATGGTAACAGGCAAGGCTAGAGAATGGGGAACAGTGGTGAAGGTTAAAAAACAGTGAAGATGTCTGACTGTCAGGGTCAGTTCTGAATAAACCACTCTGATCGAAAACAAAAACATGGAGCTGCAGATGCAGTGTGTACAGGACATTGATAGGACCATGTAGGTAGGCAAATAGACATCCCACACACCACATCTTTTCAAGGAAAGGATTGTTGTATTCCGCCATGCCAAGGCTGTCCTTGGTATCACAGCAGAGATAAGTCATGATGCCGTGATGCCAGGCCTCGATGTTCCCAAGGACGCTTTGAGCTAACCCGACTCCAGGACAAAGATGCTATTGTTATGATGAAATCATGCTGTGGTAGGGTTGGTTAGGTACAGTAAACATTCCATTCCAATATCAAACACAGCCACGGAACAAACATTTACTGTACGCCATCATTTTCAGTGATTGGCTGTGGGACTCACATGCTTCTAAGCCAATCACAGTGTATACACTATAATTCCTGTACGTGTTTGCAGTTCTGTTCATAATGTTCAGTCAGCCCAGACCAGCAGGTGCTGGTTCTGCTTTTAGAAGGCTGCTGCTACTTGTCCTTCTCCCCAGCTGAACCAGCCAGCAGCAGGCTGAGGGACAGCACATGTTTTGTCTGAGGGGACACACACCTGCAGCTACCCTGTAAAATATAGAAAGAGATCCGACTCACCCTGGGCCAATCATTCACGCCCCTTCACCTCCCCAAGTTTTTCCTGTATTCACTATTTCATGGCCAGATTGTCACTCAATGTTGTTTAGGAGGGAATAGTATATGTATGCATTTATTAAGGAAAATGACTTCAATAAGGTGACTTGATTTAAGTTATTTTGTGCCCAGCAGAGCGCTGATGCACTGTACTATACGTGTAGAAGTTGAGGGATTTGCCAATAGAGTCACACTGCCCCTTAAGTCAGTAGTGTGCATGTGCCTTAGGCATCCAGAACAACCTTTGACTCCTCTGTAGGGCTGAAGGAGTGTTGCATGTCAAGTGCCCCTCTCTCTCTCTGTCAGTCAGTCAGAGAAGGGGAGGCTGTGTGCGGAAATCCAATTATAGCCAGGTCGTCTGTGTGTGACCTGCCCTGTCCTTGTCCTTGGCTTGACTGAGCTCCATTTGAACTTGAGGTTTGGGGAAAGTCAGTGGTTGAGCAGGGTACACATTTCCTCTCAGAGACACGATGCAGCTGTGGTTTGGCTGACACTCAACCGGTTGGAGGGATAGGCTCTTTGGTTGGCCTGCGGCCTCGCTCGTCCTCTTTCTGTGAGAAAGGATAAAATCTCCATTATGCCTCCCAACACCTCTGTTCTCTACCCTCTAGGACCTGGGAGGTTGGGGATATACTGTATGTCCTGAATGATACCACCGTACTGTGAACTGTATGATACCACCGTACTGTGAACTGTATGATACCACCGTACTGTGAACTGTATGATACCACCGTACTGTGAACTGTATGATACCACCGTACTGTGAACTGTATGATACCACCGTCCTGTGAACTGTATGATACCACCGTACCGTGAACTGTATGATACCACCGTACCATGAACGGATTGTGATGTTACCTAACACTGTAGCTGTAGGTGTTGAGTAACAAGGCCAGCTCTTTATTCCGATGCGGAGGGAGCGACTTCAGAGCTAAACCAGCCAGCGCAGCAGCCTGCCTGTGTTGTGTTCCTCTGAGGGAGCGTGACATACAACCACCCACTCACCTTGCTGAAAGAGAAGCCAGGTTACTGTGTAGGCTGACATGAAAGAATAGGCAGAGGAGAGAAAGTTCAGCTCTCCCCACAGTGAGTAGACGAGATGCGGTCGTACAGATTCTAAATGGAGAAAGAGCTGAGAGGAGCTGTTTAAGAACTAGTGGCCGGCGCTGAACTTCTTAGAATGCAGCAAACATACTCTTTTCAGTTGACTTTACTCGCCACCGTATTTCCTGCTGCATTCACACCTTTTTCAGAAAATTAGGGAGAAAAGGAAAGACCAAGGGCCGTCAAAGTAGTCCGGTGAGTTATTTTTACATTGTAATCTTACTGTAAATTCTTTAGTTTGGATACTCGCTCGCTTAGTCAACATTTTGTATGGATTAAGGGGCAACATTCCACAGTTTTCTACTCCACAGAGGCTCTTAAATAAGATGTTTGTGTTTTTTCCCCTTCACAATCTCTATGGGAAAAGTGGTGAAAGGCTCAAGGAATTATTTCCCCTCTTGACTGACTGTAAGGCCTCTGCATCAAGGCTTTGGATTCAACTACTCTTAAACACACAAAAAAACAGAATATTGGAGAAAAAAGTAGAGTAGAGAGACAGAGACAGAGACAGAGACAGACAGAAACAGACACAGAGACAGAGACAGACAGATACAGACACAGAGACAGAGACAGGCAGAGGCAGAGGCAGAAAGAGTCAGAAGCAGAGACAGAGGCAGAGAGAGACAGAGGCAGAGACAGAGACAGAGGCAGAGGCAGAGGCAGAGGCAGAGAGAGACAGAGGCAGAGGCAGAGACAGAGACAGAGACAGAGACAGGCAGAGGCAGAGGCAGAAAGAGTCAGAAGCAGAGGCAGAGAGAGACAGAGGCAGAGGCAGAGGCAGAGGCAGAGGCAGAGGCAGAGGCAGAGACAGAGGCAGAGGCAGAGGCAAAGAGAGGCAGAACTCAAATAAACTTAATGTTTAGCAGAACTCTGAGGATGCATCTTGTCCTCCTCAGGAATTTGAAATTAACTCCTCTCAGCCTTTAGAAGTTATTTCCTCTCAAAATACATTTTGGACATCTCAAGTTGGTTCTGAGAATTTAGGGAGGACTAGCCCTGCTAATGACAGGGACAGTTTAAACCCCATTTTCTCATCTAATGTAACAGAGACAGGACTAATGTGGGAGTTTCTCTTACCCCTCTGTGAATTTGCCACTGAGGTCAGAAGAAGGGGACACATGTGGCTGTGACTTGTGTGGGGGGTGGTTGGGTAGACAAGTGGGTGGGGGGAGGCAGGTGGTGTCTGAGCATGCCACTCCTGTCAGAGAGGAGGTCGAATCTCAGTCAGCAGCCAGGGTAGTAGCAGCAGCAGCTCTGCAGACACAACACAGCACAGGGAGGGAGTGGATGGGACCAGCAGCAGCCAGTAGGAATGTGTTCACTCAACAGAACCCTGTCTCTGTCTCTGTTCCCCAGGGACCCCAGCAGCAGCATGGATCCCACCATGGAGTATGTCAAGGTAGGAACCCAGTCAACCATTATACTGCTGGCTGAGACACAGGGCTCAACAGGTGTCACTATTGTTTTGTTATCTCACTTTAAGCGGTCAAAAATATTTAGGTTTGATTCAACACTGATCTGAATGGTGTTTTAGTCAGGAATGGCAATACCAGTCATACAGGTTTAAGTTTTCTACCAGACAACAAATACTGTAAGGATATAGTTCAGCTTTTTGAAGTTGATATGAAACTAATTCCTACAAAACAGTTTAGACTAGTTTTGTAACTCTGAGGTCAGTGAAATAGGGCAAGAATGCTAGTAGCTCTCAGGGACCTCTGACACAAGATGTTGATCTGACATCAAGGATATGAAGTGATCTTAGTTTATTTTTCCAGGATTTTAAAGAGATAGAAAGAAAGATTAATAGACAGTAAATATGTACCGTATATATGGAGAAGACATTATGTGTGTACAGTACGTGTGTGTGTATGTGTACATCAGTGGAGGCTCCTCAGAGGAAGAAGGGGAGAACCATCCTCCTCAGGGAATTTCATACAAATAAAAATGGTCAAACATTGAAAAGGTTATCCTTTTTAGATAAAACTGTACTAAATACAGTGGGGGAAAAAAGTATTTAGTCAGCTTCCAATTGTGCAAGTTCTCCCACTTAAAAAGATGAGAGAGGTCTGTAATTTTCATCATAGGTACACGTCAACTATGACAGACAAATTGAGAAAAAAAATCCAGAAAATCACATTGTAGGATTTTTTATGAATTTCTTTGCAAATTATGGTGGAAAATAAGTATTTGGTCACCTACAAACAAGCAAGATTTCTGGCTCTCACAGACCTATAACTTCTTCTTTAAGAGGCTCCTCTGTCCTTCACTCGTTACCTGTATTAATGGCACCTGTTTGAACTTGTTATCAGTATAAAAGACACCTGTCCACAACCTCAAACAGTCACACTCCAAACTCCACTATGGCCAAGACCAAAGAGCTGTCAAAGGACACCAGAAACAAAATTGTAGACCTGCACCAGGCTGGGAAGACTGAATCTGCAATAGGTAAGCAGCTTGGTTTGAAGAAATCAACTGTGGGAGCAATTATTAGGAAATGGAAGACATACAAGACCACTGATAATCTCCCTCGATCTGGGGCTCCACGCAAGATCTCACCCAGTGGGGTCAAAATGATCACAAGAACGGTGAGCAAAAATCACAGAACCACACGGGGGGACCTAGTGAATGACCTGCAGAGAGCTGGGACCAAAGTAACAAAGCCTACCATCAGTAACACACAACGCCGCCAGGGACTCAAATCCTGCAGTGCCAGATGTGTCCCCCTGCTTAAGCCAGTACATGTCCAGGCCCGTCTGAAGTTTGCTAGAGTGCATTTGTATGATCCAGAAGAGGATTGGGAGAATGTCATATGGTCAGATGAAACCAAAATAGAACTTTTTGGTAAAAACTCAACTCGTCGTGTTTGGAGGACAAAGAATGCTGAGTTGCATCCAAAGAACACCATACCTACTGTGAAGCATGGGGGTGGAAACATCATGCTTTGGGGCTGTTTTTCTGCAAAGGGACCAGGACGACTGATCCGTGTAAAGGAAAGAATGAATGGGGCCATGTATCGTGAGATTTTGAGTGAAAACCTCCTTCCATCAGCAAGGGCATTGAAGATGAAACGTGGCTGGGTCTTTCAGCATGACAATGATCCCAAACACACCGCCCGGGCAACGAAGGAGTGGCTTCGTAAGAAGCATTTCAAGGTCCTGGAGTGGCCTAGCCAGTCTCCAGATCTCAACCCCATAGAAAATCTTTGGAGGGAGTTGAAAGTCTGTGTTGCCCAGCGACAGCCCCAAAACATCACTGCTCTAGAGGAGATCTGCATGGAGGAATGGGCCAAAATACCAGCAACAGTGTGTGAAAACCTTGTGAAGACTTACAGAAAACGTTTGACCTGTGTCATTGCCAACAAAGGGTATATAACAAAGTATTGAGAAACTTTTGTTATTGACCAAATACTTATGTTCCACCATAATTTGCAAATAAATTCATAAAAAATCCTACAATGTGATTTTCTGGATTTTTTTTCTCATTTTGTCTGTCATAGTTGATGTGTACCTATGATGAAAATTACAGGCCTCTCTCATTTTTTTAAGTGGGAGAACTTGCACAATTGGTGGCTGACTAAATACTTTTTTTCCCCACTGTATATTCACGTCACCAAATAATTGATTAAAACACACAATGAAGGTCTACAGTAGCCTCAACAGCACTCTGTAGGGGAGCACCATGGTATAGCCGGAGGACAGCTAGCTTCCGTCCTCCTCTTGGTACATTGACTTCAATACAAAACCTAGGAGGCTCTTGGTTCTCACCCCCTTCCAGAGCTCTTGCAGCATGAACTGACATGTTGTCCACCCAATCAAAGGATCAGAGAATGAATCTAGTACTGAAAACATAAGCTACAGCTAGCTAGCACTGCATAAAGTGTGGTGAGTAGTTGACTCAAAGAGAGAAAGACAATAGTTGAACAGTTTTCAACAAATTAATTTCTTCAAAAATGAAGGAGAAGCAAGAGAATGGAAAATGAATGACAGTCATCCAACACGCTGTTATAGAAATAAGGCCATGCTCATGAGAAGAAAAAAAATTATCCTCCCTCATCATAAACAGCACTGACCGCCACTGGTGTACATGTGTACTGTACGTGTGTGTGTTCCTGTGTTTGAGGTATAAGGTCTGATGATGTCATATTTTGTAATGCACTATTCTTTCGACAAGAGGTTTTACTTTTTGTTCTCCAGCAGACAGGTTGAGCATTCAGTTCATAAAGTTTAGCTGTGTAACAGTGTCCTCTTCAAGCTTTGTTTCCTGTGTAGACATCATCCAATATACCCATTGGTTAATGGCAGAGAGAAAGGGGCATTTGTTTGAAAAGGAGTGAAGATCCTGACATAGCCCTCATAAGCTCTCAACTATTATCGCAACACCACATGAAAACAGTAGGCAGACAGGAGATTGTGATCACTAGATTAGTTATGTTTTGTCTCAGAAGGAGCCACACTGTACTCATCTGTAGTTAAGGAGGTGAGTAACTTCAGTGGAGTAATGTCTCTTTGGTTAAAAAGTAGCAGAGACCACTTGGGGTAGAAAGGAGTGGCTCTTAGATGTAAACGATGTGGAACAATGTTCAATTTCCACCAAGAAGAGAGACATTTCTCTTTAGACTTTTTTGAAATCTAGTGCTCTAAAAGTTTTTTGTATAGTACATGTTTAATAGCTAAGTAACAGATGTTGGCTCTAGCTATAATTCCTATTTATGTAAGGTTGCAGTGAGCATAGATAATTCTACTCTCTCTAAGGCTGGAGGCTGTCAAAAAGCCTCATAAGGAAAAGGATGAGTGAGCGGAGGAAATGTCCTCAGTCTAGTACACTAATCTAATTTCTCTCCAGGCTATGAGGCACTTTGTCTCAGAAGTAGGTCATTGCATCGACCAAATCATATTTCCCATTACCTTCACCTGTGTCCCTGCACACTGTGATTGGGCTTGAGTGGTGACTGAGGCCTGTGTGTTCTGATACCACACAACCATCTCTCTCACACGCCTGACATTTCTCTCTCTCCCTCTCTCTTTCGCTCAGTCACACACATGCTCATTCACCCACTCCTTCAATCTTTCCCTCACCCACTTTCTCAGTCTGTCGCTCTTACCCTGGGCTGCTTGCCTCATGCGATAGGATGCTCTCAGTTCAGTGTGAAAAGCAAACCCAGTGGTTCCTCACATGCAGGTCAGGAGAGCAAACCAAGCAGCTCTCCCATCAGGTGCCATGGCAGCCTTTCATGAACACACACACACCGCTCTGCTACCTCAATAAGGTAGTAGGCAATGTTCCCTATAAACTGCGCAAGCTCCCCTTGGACAGATTAAATATCAGCCCGCGCAGAGATGCACGAGATTGAACTTCACTTTCTAGAGTTTTCCCCTTTAGTTAGCACTATCAACATTTAGCTCTACTGTGGGAATTGTGCCACATTTGTTCATATTCTTTCCTAGTTAGCGAGTTATTAGCCCAGTTATAGCAAATTTCTGGTTGCATCCTACAAGAGCATAAAATGTGTGCATTTCTAGTCATCTTTGGAAGCAAGTCAGGTAAAGAGGTTTTTTTATGTGTTAAAGGGGCAGTGTTGTATTTTGAGACGGTCTTGAATAAGCTAAGTAGCCAATAGGCAGAGGGTAGCATAATTTGTCTGATTCTCTGTAATAATGGTGTGGGAATAATAATTAATTTTATTTTGTAAAGTAGTTTCTTGCATCAAACATCACAACATTTTCAGTCACATCCTTGTCTGAAAGACAAGTGGATAAACAGGTTAATGTCAAGGCCTGAATGTTTTTTTCAAAAGACTCATGGAATGTTGGCCTACATTGAACAGCTGTTGAATTGTTATGGGATGCATTTTTCTCCATTGTTTTTGATGGTATGCCACTCTGGTAGGCCTACATTATGATCAAATAGCCACAGTAGCCGACTTGGCCACTGTTAAAACTGTAACTTAAAGCGGGTACAGCCTCAATGTTCACAGTAAACGTACACCGGAAGTTGCACAATGTTCAAGTTTGCGCTCAGCAGACCTGAAATTTGCTCAGTGCCAAAGTAAATAAGAGGGAACATTGGTAGTAGGTAGTCCTAACCACTACTCAGGGCACTGGCTCAACATGCCTTAGAATGAGAAAGTGGCCCAAATCAGAAACACTCAGTTCTTCAGTCCATTGTTATCTACCCTTTATGTCAAATATTAATTCTCTCACTACCATCTCCATTCATTCATGCTCATTCAGTCACCTCAACATGTTGGAACAGGCGACCACGTCTTCCCTCATTATTAATTGTGATGTTGGAGAGTGCTGCCAGCCTTGTCTGACTCAGGTTGATGACAGAAAGTGTTATATGAGGATGAACGATCCCAAACGCTGTGACATCAGAGCCCTGTCCTCACCTCAGCTCACCTCACAGGGATTACACCGATGGGGGTGCAACTGAGACCATGCAGGGCCTCATTCTTAGGCATATGTCATCTATGCTAGGCACGTACACGCATGCACATCTAATCGCACGTACACTAACAAACATTTGCACACCCACACACAAACAAACTCTGTGGTGAGTTTCACCAGATTCAAGGTGGTAGTGTAGAGTTACTCCTGTGGTGTTTAACCAACACTAGAGAGGCCTGACGAAGCACAGCCCGCCTCCCACAGACTCATCCCACTGTGTTATTCTGGGCAGCCACAGAGCAGGAGGATTTCCATATCGGAAAGCCCAGAGGACAATAGGTGTACAGCAGACTGGAGCTCCTCCTGTTATTATCTCTCCCATTGTTTTGGTGGGAGATCCAGCTGCTGTGTGTGGAGCCTTGCTGCTCAACTGCACTGTCTGGCCCAGGCCTTACATAACACCCATGATACTTTTTCCACTGTTACTGTAAGCTCCACATAGCCGCTCCACAGCCCATCCAGGTGTATTTGTTTTTCCACCCAGCTGGGCCTTAAATTAACAAGCTATTGAAGCAACAATGAATGTTTGCCACACATGAACAGGAAACATCAAAGGCTGATGTGCCGAAGTAATTTCCTGTGGGTAGGTGACCTGTGTTGCAACACGGAGCTGGTCAGGGTAATGCCCACAATCCCACTGCAACCAACCACTGGGATAGTGTTTTAGATGGGTGGACTATAGAGACAATACAACAGAATGACTGAATGCATCTACAGTGTAGCTGGAAACTGTTCCTTGTGAAAGTCTTGTTTTGCCTCCGATTTCACATGGCTACTATCTTCAAAGCCAATCTAGAAGGCGGGAGAGTGGAAATTGTTCAAGAAGGACTCAATGCCTAAAAATACCCCTCTTTTTCCTGGGTGGAGCCGAACTTCTCCCTCTGGGAGTGTGTGGTGTTTATGAGAAACAGGTTTTAAATCATGGTCATGCAATGCGACTCTACATGGATTAGATTGAGACTTAGTGTAAGAGTGACTCAGAGATACAGTCACAAAGAGAAAATGGTGTCAGATGAGGACAGAGGGCCAGGACCAGAGACACTTGCTACTCCAGTAGACTCCTCAGTTCAACGTCTAGTTTTGATTTACATTTGATTGAGTTGTCAACTAACGTGAAATCAACCAAAAATGTCACCATGTCATTGGATTTAGGTTAAAAGTTGTGTGAAAAAAATACAAAATGGCCTAACGTTGATGACTTTTTGCAAATCCAATGAGTTTTCCACGTTGATTCAACGTCATCGCATTGATTCTTTTGGTTGAAATGACGTAGAAATAATAAAATCAAATCACATTTTATTTGCCACATGCGCCGAATACAACAGGTGTAGACATTACTGTGAAATGCTTACTTACAGCCCTTAACCAACAATGCATTTATTTTTAAATAAAAAAGTTAAATAAAACAACAACAACAAAAAAGTGTTGAGAAAAAAAGAGCAGAAGTAAAATAAAATAACAGTAGGGAGGCTATATACAGGGGGGTACAGGTGCAGAGTCAATGTGTGGGGGCACCGGCTAGTTGAGGTAGTTGAGGTAATATGTAGATGTGGGTAGAGTTAAAGTGACTATGCATTAATAATTAACAGAGTAGCAGCAGCATAAAAAGATGGGGTGGGGGTGGGGGTGGGGGGGCAGTGCAAATAGTCTGGGTAGCCATGATTAGCTGTTCAGGAGTCTTATGGCTTTGGGGTAGAAGCTGTTGAGAAGCCTTTTGGACCTAGACTTGGCGCTTCGGTACTGCTTGCCATGCGGTAGCAGAGAGAACAGTCTATGACTAGGGTGGCTGGAGTCTTTGACAATTTTTTGGGCCTTCCTCTGATACCACCTGGTATAGAGGTCCTGGATGGCAGGAAGCTTGGCCCCAGTGATGCACTGGGCCGTACACACTACCCTCTGTAGTGCCTTGCGGTCGGAGGCCGAGCAGTTGCCATACCAGGCAGTGTTGCAACCAGTCAGGATGCTCTCGATGGTGCAGCTGTATAACTTTTTGAGGATCTGAGGACCCATGCCAAATCTTTTCAGTCTCCTTTCCAGTCTGAGGGGGAATAGGCTTTGTCGTGCCCTCTTCACGACTGTCTTGGTGTGTTTGGACCATGATAGTTTGTTGGTGATGTGGACACCAAGGAACTTGAAGCTCTCAACCTGTTCCACTACAGCCCCGTCGATGAGAATGGGGGCGTGCTCAGTCCTCTTTTAACGTTGATTCAACCAGTTTTTGCCCAGTGGCTGGAGTGTAGAAGAGAAAGAGGGGTAGAGAGTGAAAGACTGATTGAGAGTGAGAGAGTGAGATAGACAGAGAAGAATGGAAAGAGAGAGCACGAGAGAGAAAGAAGAAGAGAGAGAGGAAGAACAGGAGGAGAAGAAAGACAGGATGGAGAATATCATGCCTAGTGGATTGTTTGACCTGTTGGTCTCCCCGGGCCCCTGATGAAGGGAGTTCTTTGCTTCTTTTAACACAGCCTCTCTCTCTCTCCTCTTAGAGCCTGCTGAACAGTAAGCAGCTAACTGCTTATGAAAGAGCTTTAAGGGGAACAATGGCTCTCTGTGCCTCCTGTGAGATCTCCAGCCCTCGCTAAACACCAGATGAAGACCGTTTTGGCACTCCGTGTGGCCTGCACAGTACAGAACAGCACGCACAGCCTGCAGAAATACATACTATTTGTGACAGGCAGGGTGAGATCTGACTGTCTGACTACTCACCAGACTAGACAGCCTGTATGTGGGATTGCCGTCCTATTATCTTCATCAATACCAAGTAAATTAATTTGCCCAGTACATAAAACGTTTTCTACTGCAAGGTCAAAGACTGGGGAGTTGAAGTGATATTGCTGTAGATCAGGAGAATAGTGTTGAGTTCAGAGAAATAGCCAGCAGTGTCAATTTCCCAGGGGTTAGAGAGATTGACTTGGCAATTTGAAGAAAATAATTGCCAGAACTGCAAAGACATTGTAAGTTTGGATTTCTGACAATACTTCTAAATAGGAACATGGGAGCACATAGCTCCTCTGGACTGATTTCATCTGCATAAATTAGTTGCTCATTTCACCCAACTCTCCAAGCCCCACTCATACATAATGTGTACATGGTGTGGCTAGAATATGCAGCACAGGTGTGATTGAGACGGACACAGACTGTATATAACAGTTAGCTGCTCCCGGTTAGAGGCAGATGCCAGCAGGTTTATGAGGATGGGATCCATAAAACCCAAGTACCAGTGACAGTGATCCCCTCAGGATAGTTCCATCATCTACCTCAGGCAAATGGCTGTCCTTCATCTCTCCCTGTTGCTCCTACCTACAGTGGGCCTACCTACTGTACCTGGCTGTATCCTAGACGAGTTACAACTAAGTTCTACCCTTCAGCAGGGTCATGGGCTGCGTTTACACAGGCAGTCCAATTCTGATCATTTTTTCAATCAGATCAGCTCTTTTTGTCAATAATTGGGCAGGTAGCTTAGTGGTTAAGAGCGTTGTGCCAGTAACCGAAAGGTCGCTGGTTCTAATCCCCGAGCCGACAAGGTGAAAAATCTGTCGATGTGCCCTTGAGCAAGGCACTTAACCCTAACTGCTCCTGTAAGTCATTCTGGATAAGAGTGTCTGCTAAATGACTAAAATGTAAATGTAAGATCCGATTTGGGCTGCCTGTGTAAATGCAGCCATGGAGTCCACAGTTCATTCTACCACAATGGAAGAGAAATGGCACTCTCTAGTGGTTTGATGGAAGTACTACAGTATAATTTAATACACAGCAGAACAGCTGGACAGACAGGATTGAAGTGCACCCACTTATAATACCAGTCAATCTCTTGATAGTCTGTTGTTATCTTTTTATTTTCAGCAGTTGAATCAAAAGACGTGCCAATATGCTTTCCAGGGAAATTGTATTTGTGTTATCCATTGTAGTTTCCCAAAGTCTAAAGGACAGACAGACATTACACACAGTTTCTAGATCTTTTAGAAATGACCAAGAGAAAAATGTTGATGTTGTATGTGATGCGCCTTAATAGCACACTTGGCACTGATCAATACTGCTCTGTGGTTCTGTGCCAGCATTAGTGTTGTATGTCTCACGTTTCATCACGGCATTGTCATCATCAGTGTCACTGACACGCTAAAGGCATTCTGATTAATTAATCACATACTGATGCTTGGGCGCACACTTCCATCTGGCTCTATATCCACCTGGCTCTATATCCGTCTGGCTCTACTTCCATCTGGCTCTACTTCCATCTGGCTCTATATCCATCTGGCTCTATGCCCGTGCCCAAGAATGGGAAAGTAACTGAACTGAATGACTACCGACCCGTAGCACTCACTTCCGTCATCATGAAGTGCTTAGAGAGGCTAGTCAAAGACTACATCACCTCCTCCCTCCCTGACACACTCAACCCTCTCCAATTCACCGACGGCCCTGACAGATCCACGGACGACGCAATCGCCATTGCACTGCACACTGCTGTCAACGACCTGGACAAGAGGAATCCATATGTGAGGATGCTGTTCATCGCCTACAGCTCGACCTTCAATACCATAGTGCCCTCTAAGCTCACCACAAAGCTCATAGCCCTGAGACTGAACTCCTGAAGGGCCGAGGTGTTGAAGTAGGCACCATTACCTCCTCCACACTGATCCTCAACATGGGGGCCTCACAAGGGTGCGTCCTCAGTCCCCTCCTGTACTCCCTGTATACCCACGACTGCGTGGCCTCACACAGTTCCAACACCATCATCAAGTTTGCTGACGACGGGACAGTCGTAGGCCTGATTACCAACAATGACGAGATGGCCTACATGGAGGAGGTAGGTACTCTGACAGTGTGGTGCCAAGTGAAAAACCTCTCCCTCAACATCAGCAAAACAAAGGAGCTGATTGTGGACTTCAGGAGGAACCAGGCTGGACACGCCCCCATCCTCATCAATGGGTCCACGGTGGAGATGGTCAAAAACGTCAAGTTCTCGGTGTACACATCTCAGAGGAGCTGAAATGGCCAAACCACACAGACACCGTGGTGAAGAAGGCACGACAGCGATTCTTCAACTTCTGGAGGCTGAAGAAATTTGGCCTGTCTCCGAGGGCCCTCACAGTGTTCTAAAGGAGCACCATCGAGAGCATACTGTCACGCTGCATCACAGCCTGGTACAGCAACTCCACCGCCACTGACCACAAGGCGCTACAGAGGGTGGTACGCTCAGTGAAAGCACCATTGGGTGCACACTGCCTGCCCTCCAGGACACCTATAACACCAGGTGTTGCAGGAAGGTCAAGAAGATCATCAGGGACCTCAGCCACCCGAGCCACGGCCTGTTCTCCCCGCTTCAATCACGCGGGCAGTACAGGAGCATCATGGCTAAAACTAACAGACTGGCCAATAGCTTTTACCCCCAGACCATCAGGCTGCTGAATAGCCACCACTAGTCAGCTACCTGCTCCTCCTGCCCCCCCGGACTTCCTAGAGTTGTGTTCCTCATCCTACATCCTCATCCACTGTTTGTTTGCGGTTGTATTTGTGCTGTTGCCAGTGTCTTCTGTCTGTGTTGTCCACATCAACTATGACAGACAAAATGAGAAAAAAAAATCCAGAAAATCACATTGTAGGATTTTTAATGAATTTATTTGCAAATTATGGTGGAAAATAAGTATTTGGTCAATAACAAAAGTTTCTCAATACTTTGTTATATACCCTTTGTTGGCAATGACACAGGTCAAACGTTTTCTGTAAGTCTTCACAAGGTTTTCACACACTGTTGCTGGTATTTTGGCCCATTCCTCCATGCAGATCTCCTCTAGAGCAGTGATGTTTTGGGGCTGTCGCTGGGCAACACGGACTTTCAACTCCCTCCAAAGATTTTCTATGGGGTTGAGATCTGGAGACTGGCTAGGCCACTCCAGGACCTTGAAATGCTTCTTACGAAGCCACTCCTTCGTTGCCCGGGCGGTGTGTTTGGGATCAGCCACGTTTCATCTTCAATGCCCTTGCTGATGGAAGGAGGTTTTCACTCAAAATCTCACGATACATGGCCCCATTCATTCTTTCCTTTACACGGATCAGTCGTCCTGGTCCCTTTGCAGAAAAACAGCCCCAAAGCATGATGTTTCCTTCCACCCCCATGCTTCACAGTAGGTATGGTGTTCTTTGGATGCAACTCAGCATTCTTTGTCCTCCAAACACGACGAGTTGAGTTTTTACCAAAAAGTTCTATTTTGGTTTCATCTGACCATATGACATTCTCCCAATCCTCTTCTGGATCATCCAAATGCACTCTAGCAAACTTCAGACGGGCCTGGACATGTACTGGCTTAAGCAGGGGGACACGTCTGGCACTGCAGGATTTGAGTCCCTGGCGGCGTAGTGTGTTACTGATGGTAGGCTTTGTTACTTTGGTCCCAGCTCTCTGCAGGTCATTCACTAGGTCCCCCCGTGTGGTTCTGGGATTTTTGCTCACCGTTCTTGTGATCATTTTGACCCCACGGGGTGAGATCTTGCGTGGAGCCCCAGATCGAGGGAGATTATCAGTGGTCTTGTATGTCTTCCATTTCCTAATAATTGCTCCCACAGTTGATTTCTTCAAACCAAGCTGCTTACCTATTGCAGATTCAGTCTTCCCAGCCTGGTGCAGGTCTACAATTTTGTTTCTGGTGTGCTTTGACAGCTCTTTGGTCTTGGCCATAGTGGAGTTTGGAGTGTGACTGTTTGAGGTTGTGGACAGGTGTCTTTTATACTGATAACAAGTTCAAACAGGTGCCATTAAT
The DNA here is from genome assembly GCF_964263955.1 of Coregonus lavaretus. Taxonomy (NCBI): domain Eukaryota; kingdom Metazoa; phylum Chordata; class Actinopteri; order Salmoniformes; family Salmonidae; genus Coregonus; species Coregonus lavaretus. The sequence continues at coordinate 21,932,192 of NC_140008.1, read as the reverse complement.
ACAGGTAACGAGTGGAGGACAGAGGAGCCTCTTAAAGAAGAAGTTACAGGTCTGTGAGAGCCAGAAATCTTTCTTGTTTGTAGGTGACCAAATACTTATTTTCCACCATAATTTGCAAATAAATTCATTAAAAATCCTACAATGTGATTTTCTGGAAAAAGAATTCTCAATTTGTCTGTCATAGTTGACGTGTACCTATGATGAAAATTACAGGCCTCTCTCATCTTTTTAAGTGGGAGAACTTGCACAATTGGTGACTGACTAAATACTTTTTTTCCCCACTGTAAATGTGTGTATTTTGGGGGGGTACTTTTCTTAAAGCTGGTGATTTGAAGCTTGTGAAATCTCTCTAACAGGTCCCTCTCTTTCCCAGGGGCAGGCAGTCTTCTGGGGCTTTATTGAGTGCAATTAGCTTGTTTGGTGTGTTTCCTGCAGGAAAGCATTTCTGCACTGGGTAGAGAGGAGGGAGTGCCAGCCTGCCTTCCCTAATGTCTTTGTTTACACTTTATGAGCGTTTTGGAGGCAGATGAATGGAACCCAGCCGATAGATAGCCAACTGTTTGCATTTCTTAATGGCTCTTGGGTAATTACACTCCCACACTCATTGGACCTCCTGACCCTTTCCCAGTGCGGTTACAACGGGCTGATTTGGTGGACTTGGTGTTTGAGTTTTTTGTTCTTGCAACAGTTTTATGAATGGTGCAAGACAGAGATGACCACTTAAAACTATTATACAACATGAAAACAAAGCACATGGATTACTGATTTGTCTTCTAGAGCCCCAGGTGTGCTCCAGAGGCATCTTGGAGATAGATGGAGTAGAAGAACATGCTTAATAGAGTATTCACTTTACATAGTTTCAAAATGGCAGATTTCCTTCTTTTTAGAAAATGTGTAAATGGAGCAGCAGTATGCATTGCAGTCATTCACTGTCACACATCTGCATCATTAGTCAGTCAGTTCTCACTTCCCCTCTCCTGTAGTTGGACCTTATCTCTGATTCATAGGTCTGAAGCAAGCCAGTCCTGTGAGGCTGTATCTGCTGATTGCTATGGTATATTTTCATCCGTTTAGCAATCTGGCTTTTTTCCACATGCCTGTAATAGGCCATAAGTTTCCCTAAAGCTTTTTCAACGGACAAGTGAATTAAGCAGGATTTTACTGTTCACACATTAGGATCTCTGCTGATATCATGGTATTGGAGGTCCAACCAAACATTCCATGAACAGCTGAGAGCCCAAGCTAATGAAATGTGGTTGGTCAATTCCTGTAGTTGTTGGAGTGGTTGACATTCCACTCTGTTGGCATTACTTAGGCAGTTGACAAAAAGTGGTCCTGTGTCAAATCAAATCAAATCAAATGTTATTTGTCACATGCGCCGAATACAACAGATGGAGACTTTACTGTGAAATGCTTACTTACGAGCCCCTTCCCAACAATGCAGAGTTAAAAAGTATGAAAATGTGCTAATAAAAATAGAAAATAGTAACAACAAATAACAATAACGAAGCTACTGTATATATGTACAAGGAGTACCGGTACTGAGTCAATGTGCCGGGGTACGAGGTAATTGAGGCAATATGTACATGTATGTAGGGGTAAAAGTGACTAGGCAATCAGGATAGATAATAAACAGAGCAGCTGCAGCGTATGTGAAGTGTGAATGTGTGTGTGTGTGCCGATAATATACGTGTGTGTGTGTGTGTGTGTGTGTGTGTGTGTGTGTGTGTGTGTGTGTGTGTGTGTGTGTGTGTGTGTGTGTGTGCGTATGTATATGTAGTGTTTGTGTGAGTGTGTGTCAGTGTAAGTATGTGTAAGTATGTGTGAATGTGTGGGTAGAGTCCAGTGAGTGTGCTTAGGGTCAGTGTAAGACAGTGCAAAAAAGGGTCAATGCAATAGTCCGGGTAGCCATTTGATTAACTGTGCAGCAGTCTTTGGGGTAGAAGCTTTTGGTCACAGACTTGGAGCTCCGGTACCGCTTGCCATGAGGTAGCAGAGTGAACAGTCTATGACTTGGGTGGCTGGGGTCTTTGACAATTTTCCAGGCCTTCCTCTCACACCGCCTGGTCTAGAGGTCCTGGATGGCAAGGAGCTCGGCCCCAGTGATGTACTGGGTCATACGCACTGCCCTCTGTAGCGCCTGTGTTGCTCAGTTGGTAAGAGCGTTCACATAACGCCAAGGTCGTGGGTTCAATTCCCTGCAGGGATCACATACATAATATGTATGCAGTCACTGCCCTGTAAGTAATTTGGATAAAAGCGCCTGCTAAGTAGAATTGCTTTGAATTAAGAATACAGTCTTCTGGACATACTCAGTTATACTCCAACCATCTCTCCATCTGACTGAAGTTAAGTGGCCTTAGCATTGAAGGACACAGAGAGACATAGCTCTGACCCCAGTGAATATGTATCTTGTCACTCATCACTACTCCTGCTTCCCCCCTTGCTCCACGTCTGTGTACTAATACATTCTGCTCAATGGTTGTTCAGAGAGACTAAATAAATATAGACTAAGAAACAAGATAATTTCGCTATTTCTCTGTTCAACAACACAGATTATGTCTGACCGATTTAGGATTAGATCAAGTATGAATAAAATACCTTCACAGTTCAAAACACCCGTGTGTTAAAAGAACAGAAGAGTCACACATCATGTTTATGGTGGTGGTGTTAATCAGAGCAGCACTGTTGGTAGGATACGGGGCTTCAGAAGAACACACAGGAGCTTCTCCCCCCCCCCCTCCCTCCCTCCCCCCTCTTTCTTTCTCTCCCCTCCCTCTAAACTCAGCCAGGAGTGAGAGGGGGCTGCAGGGGTTAGTCTTGGTAGAGCCAGAGGCAGGAGATGCAGTGTCCTTCCAGCTGGCTCCGATTTCATTCGTGGGAGAGCAAGATCACATGGAGTTTCCACAGCTCCATACATGGAGCTCCGGGACTGCGTGAAGCAGCGTGGAGTAGTGTGTTCACCGTGTAGCGCACAGACAGCAGGGCTGCTTAGACTGAAAAAGAGACTAGAGAGAGCCACAGAGTAAGGTGATGCAATGTTCACCAGATGTGAAGGCTAACTGAGAATCTTTGTGCTTTTTTGATGCCAAGTTTTGTTTTTGAGGCTGTTATTGCGAGTTAACTGAGAGGTGTGAAAGATGTCAGAGAGATGCAACGTTCTGAGTACCTTGACTGCAGCCCTGTGCTGCTTCTACCAGAAGAGCTCCATCATCGGGGCCAAGGTGAGTGACATCATGGCCTACTGTGTGTTCTCATAGTCAGTGTCTTGCATGTTTTGAAACCAGGTAATCTTTACTGCATGCACTGTATTTCCTGGAATTACTTCTGTACTTTAGTGAAAGGAAAATGAATCAAACCTGGAAAAAGGCTTTGTATCGTCCTCTGTAATCTTATTCTAAGCTTTGTTTGGGCAAACAGGCTTAGCCAATGGTAAATTAGATGAATCATCAGTTGCTCCTTTAAAAATAGGCTTTATCCTTGATCCCTTACTGTATCCTGCATATTTGGGTGTGATGAATGTGCCCTCTGTGGGTTGTGTAAGTGCTGAATGTCGTTTTTGGGGGAGCTTAGCTTTCTATCCTATATTGACAAGTTCAGAACTTTAACTTTCTCTCTGTTTTTCTATGCTCTGTGCTGCCTGGCCCATATGTCTGAGTGAAAGCTTTAAATATCCCAGTTAGTCAGTGCTGGTTGTTTTTTTTTCTCCCAGACCAGACGTGCTGTTTAGATATATGACTGTTTTCATTATAGTAAGTGAAGAGGTCCGCCAGACATCCCACTCCATGTGACGACTTACGGGAGTTGGAAAGTGATGCTAAGTGTGTTTGTGATTGTGCTGGTGTTTTTTCTTTATGACATCAGGGGGAATTGTTACTGTGGCATTAAGTGAATTGGATGGTGAGGCTGGAAATAGAGAGACCATACAGTATATATGTCCCAACAGACCATACAGTATATATGTCCCAACAGACCATACAGTATATATGTCCCAACAGACCATACAGTATATATGTCCCAACAGTATTATAGAGAGGCCCTATATCTGTCCCAACAGCGTTTATGGAAGTGACACAGGCATGTAACTCCAGAAGGGGCTAGGGGGTCATGAGATGGACCAAAATACTGACATTATTAATAGCCATTATCAATTATGCCAATTATTTGCGGCTGGCTGAAGAATGACACATACTGTAGGCCTATACTGTACAGTACAGTACTTACAGAGACACTTTGTACTACTGCACACAGTATTTAATACAAATGGTTTGTAAAAATTGTCTTAACAGATAAGCTGCAAATGAGTAAAAGGCTTATAGGAAGTAACTTTTCCCTGGAGGTCTACTGTTCCAAAGCTCATTAGTGTTAACCACAGTGAGATCAGCCCCTCACCCCCAGTCCCCCTCCTCATCTACATCCATACTGGCTCTCACGCTCGTCCATCAGGAAGGGCTATTGATCCCTCCATCCCCATTTATTTCTTTATCCATCGTTCTCTCTCTCTTTTCTTTGGTGACCCTCTCTCATCATCACCCATAGTGGAGAACGGCATGTTTCGTACAAGTCTATGATCCATCTGACTATCATTTTAAGGAAAGATATTTGCCCCAAAAATAGCCCACAGTTTGTTGCTCCTCGAGTCTGGCCGTTTGGACCCAGCAGACCCTAGAGAGTCCGGGAAGTCTGCTAGCTTAGACATGGGCTTTGTTTTGTTTGGCCCAGGCTTAAAATAGCTCCATGTAAACGCCTGGTTCGGACACGCTAGTCTGTGTGTGGGGGTCAGGGGGTAACACAGTGGGCAGTGTTGGGGCTCTGGGCTCTGGTGCATGGGGTCATTGAAGAGGGAGAGAGAGACGGAGAATTATTGCCTGACGACTCACCCTGAATTTAATTCCACTGCTCTGTCGATCGCTACGTACATTCAGTCTGAATCTCCCATCCTAGAAGTTGATAACGTCATCATGTAGGCTGGCTCTGGGACCAATAAGAATGGTCACAATGTGTTCCCATTCTAGAAATTGTATGGGAGTGCGGCAAATCCAGACTCATCGTGAAGAAGAAACGTCAGTTTGGCCGGAGCGATGTGGATGGGTAGCCAAGTAAGGAGAATTACTCTGGGGCCTGTGCTATGTGCTAGCTACTGAAAGACATCTCACAAATTTCCTCTCCATTAAAACAACACCCAAAAGCCCCTTAAGACTTAGCACTATTAAAGGACCCAGGCAGCTCAGCAGCACAGCTGGGAGTGGAGGACAGCCATGTAGATCCAAGGAGCTGTATGCTGAGGGTGCAAACACCACATACACTCTGGAAGGTCAGAGTAGTAGTGCTAAGCAATTAACCAACATTGGTTATTTTTCGGTTTTTAAACAACTAATTGACCGTCTGTTGAATTATTTGAATTCCATTTTGTTCCGTTTTTTTCTGTGAGCTCAATGTGTCGTTTCTGTAGCGATAAATCAGATCAAGGCTGAACTGTGCGATGTAGTAGGGAGTTGTAGTTTCCAACAGGCCAATATTCTACATAATTACCACGTTTTCTGCGCTAAACTAACTACAATTACCATAATCCATTGCGTGCCCGCTTAAACTTGTCCGGTCTGTGTGGAGCAGACATGGAGATTGAGAAGAGAGAACCAGCGATCGAGAGAGATAGAAAGCAGTTGCTTCATGAGCCTGAAAATACATGATGATCTAAGTGATTGATAGTTGGTATTCAGCATTATGCCTTATTTGCTTTGAAGAACTACTAAAATAGTGAATTTGTCAGACAGCATAGGCATCAGCTCTACAGAGATGAGATGATGACTTGGAATGAAATAATAAAGTCATCAAATAAAACAAATATTTTATTCAAGTAATGTAAATAAATTGATGGTTAATAAGTGATAAGCAGTAATGGGCAGTCACTACCATCATGGGACTTTTATTAATAGTTTCATTCTGTGTTGTTACAGCATTCAACCCACATAATGCATAGTGCATTTAATGTCTTTAACATTTTTTTTTTAACCAAAATTGATAACCGTGATTATTCTTTCATAATCAAACCGAAACCGAACCAACCTCAAAAAGCACTAAATCGCTCAGCACTACAGAGTAGTCTCTATTAACATCCTATACTGATGCAATATGCACTTCCCTGTTACACAACACACACTGCACACACACACGAGAACACGCAAGCACACACATGCAAGCGCACACACACAGAGAGGTTTTAAGCTGTGTGTAACAGAATGGCGGTGAGGTACCAAGCGTCATCATGTCAGGACTCAGCAGCCCTCTGGCAGATGCAGCACTAATTGACAGGAGATGTGAGTTGCTGAAACAGCATGGCTGAAGTCCATCCATTACCAGCAGTAGCATCACTACAGACAGGTGTCAATCCATATCATTTACATTTTAGTCATTTAGCAGACGCTCTTATCCAGAGCGACTTACAGTTAGTGTGAGTGCATACATTTTCATACTGGCCCCCCGTGGGAAACGAACCCACAACCCTGGCGTTGCAAGCACCATGCTCTACCAACTGAGCTACATCTCAATCTCTCTATTTATTGCTCTTTCTATCCCTCAGGGGTTTTTCCGTTCTGTACTCCTTAGCTCCCTCCGTTTCAGCCAGGAGGTTTTGCCTCCAGCCCCTCCTTTCCCCGGGGGTTACGCCAGTTCTCTCTGTAGTCCAACTGCTCTGCACTTGAGGAAACACATTAAAGATGACCACCCCAGGTTTCCAGTGATCTGGCCCAGCTGCCTTGGGTCCTAATCCTTTCTGCGTGCCCTTCCTAGGATGCCAGCGATGGGCCTGGGCTGAGTGGAGCGCTGTGGGGGAGGGCGGGGAGTTAAGAGAAAAGCCCCAGGAAGGTGCTGATTTAGCACAGCCAAGGTGGACTCAAAAGCCCACATTCTTCTACTCCATCTAAACAATGAGGTCTTACAAATCGTCACAAATGGCCATAAAACTCTGTGAAGGAAGGCTTTAAGCTTTTAGACAAAGTGACGAATTAGAAGAAGTACCACCGATCAGAACTACGTAGCTTCAGAGAAATTTGGACATTAAAGCAGCAATCAGCAGTTGAAACAATAACAAAGTTACCCCCCCGTTTTGGGAAAAAGCTGAGAGATGGGGCTGGAGAAATGTAGACACTCTCAAATTCATAGACCGAGCTATGGATGCAAGGACTGACCATCCATGATATCAAAATTATAGTTCTAACCATGTTTTGAGGCTAAACAGTCTAGTGTGTGTTCACTTTTTTTTTTTTTTTACAAACATTGGAGTAAAACAAGCTTATATTTTGAGTTTTGATGGGGTACAACAGTTGAACTAAGCATTATATTCTTCAAGAATCAATGGGTACATATCATTCTAAAGAGGGATGTAGCAACTTCAGATTGCCCATTTAAGGCTCACGTTCAAAGCAGCTCAGGTCCTCTCCTCCAAATCCATCACTTACCATGCTTTTTCCTGTGTGGATTTGTCCTGTTGCTGGGCATAATATTACCAGTGTATTGTTGTGGATAGACATTGCCATGGAGCCCAGTTGTCGTAAACAGGTCAGGAGATAGTGGGGATAATGGAGGGTGAGTGGACTGCAGCAGGTCTCCTGAGGGGCCTCAGACAGAGATAGGATGCCCTGATGGCCCTATCAGTTTACCCCTACACAGGAAGGGTGAGCCCACGTACCCAATCACAGATGAGAGCGATAAAAAGGCAATTAAAAGACAACTAACTACCCCCTCTCTTCCTTAACTTCTGCAACGCAGTGTCCTCTCCCCATCCCTTCTTCCCCACAGGAAACTCAGTAAACACCCTCAGTGTTTATGTTCTGAGGGAACATTTTGGCTGTCACGTTTCTGTGACAAACGTTGGACGTGTACTAGGCCATTGGTATTAAAGGTCTCCCTGGGTTCAGCTCCACATGTAATACTAAATCTGCACTGCCGACTGACTAGGGTTTCAACCATTTAGGCCAGTGTTTCCCAACTCCAGTCCTCCAGTGCCCCCAACAGCACACATTTCTGTTGTAGCCCCGGACAAACATACCTGATTTAATTAATTGAGGGCTTGATGATTAGTTGACAAGTTGAATCAGATGTGCTTGTCCAGGGCTACAATAAAAATGTGTAGTGTTGGTACTTGAGGACTGGAGATAGTCCCGTGTAGCTCAGTTGTAGAGCATGGCGCTTGCAACGCCAGGGTTGTGGGTTCGATTCCCACGGGGGACCAGTATGAAAAAAAAAAAATGTATGCACTCACTAACTGTAAGTCGCTCTGGATAAGAGTCTCTGCTAAATGACGATAATGTAATGTAATGTATCATGAGATGGGAAACACTGATTTAGGCTATGTATATATACTACAGGATTAGCAATGTAAGGACCAGGATTAGGAATAAGAAATCGACAGGAGAATAATTTCTCATCAGAGGTCATTATCTCCAAGCGGCTTATGATGGTTCTGTTAACTAGAGGGGCTGGAGACTGACTGACTGACTGACTGACTGGGCCATCAGCTTAAAAGGGCAATTTTAAAAATATTCTACTTCATATTCATCATCTCCAGCACCACCCCAACATCAACATATGTGAAAATGCCACGTTTCTATGTTTTGTAGTAAAAAAAGATAAAGATAAGTGTTTCCAATGACATCAACCAATTAGTAGACAATTAGTAGGCAATGCCTACTAACAATTGGTCAAAATCACATGATACACTGATGTCATTGGAAACGCTTCTCTTCCTCTATCCTTTTTTATTACAAAACATAGAAACGCACTATTTTCACATGTTGATGTTGGGGTGCTGCTGGAGAGGATGAATATGAAGTTGAAAAATTGTGAAGTTTCCCTTTAATAGCAGCCAGACCCTAGGGTCCACTGAGCCCTGTGGTGCCATCTCTGTGTGTACAAAACATTAGGAACACCTTCTTAATATTGAGTTGCCCACAGGGCTTTTTCTTTATTTGTACTATTTTCTACATTGTAGAATAATAGTGAAGACATCAAAACTATGAAATAACACATATGGAATCATGTAGTACCCAAAAAAGTGTTAAACAAATAAAAATATATTTTATATTTGAGATTCTTCAAATAGCCACCCTTTTCCTTGATGACGGCTTTGCACACTCTTGGATTTCTCTCAACCAGCTTCCCCTGGAATGCTTTTCCAACAGTCTTGAAGGAGTTCCCACATATGCTGAGCACTTGTTGGCTGCTTTTCCTTCACTCTGTGGTCCGACTCATCCCAAACCATTTCATTTTGGTTCAGGTCGGGGGATTGTGGAGGCCAGGTCATCTGATGCAGCACTCCATCACTCTCCTTCTTGGTAAAATAGCCCGTACACAGCCTGGAGGTGTGTTGGGTCATTGTCCTGTTGAAAAACAAATGATAGTTCCACTAAGCCCAAACCAGATGGGATGGCGTATCGCTGCAGAATGGTGTGGTAGCCATGCTGGTTAAGTGTGTCTTGAATTCTAAATAAATCACAGACAGTGTCACCAGCAAAGCACTTCCACACCATAACACCTCCTCCTCCATGCTTTACGGTGGGAAATACACATGCGGAGATCATCCGTTCACCCACAACGCGTCTCACAAAGACACGGCGGTTGGAACCAAAAATCTCCAAAAGGACACATTTCCACCGGTCCATTGCTCGTGTTTCTTGGCCCAAGCAAGTCTCTTCTTCTTATTGGTGTCCTTTAGTAGTGGTTTCTTTGCAACAATTCGACCATGAAGGCCTGATTCACCTCTGAATCAGGCCTTCCTCTGAACAGTTGATGTTGAGATATGTCTGTTACTTGAACTCTGTGAAGCATTTATTTGGGCTGTAATTTCTGAGGCTGGTAACTCTAATGAACTTATCCTCTGCAGCAGAGGTAACTCTGGGTCTTCCATTCCTGTGGTGGTCCTCATGAGAGCCAGTTTCATCATAGCGCTTGATGGTTTTTGTGACTGCACTTTAATAAACTTTCAAAGTTCTTGAAATGTTCCGTATTGACTGACCTTCATGTCTTAAAGTAATGATGGGCTGTCGTTTCTCTTTGCTTCGTTGAACGGTTCTTGCCATAATATGGACTTGGTCTTTTACCAAATAGGGTTATCTTCTGTATACCCTCCCTAACTTGTCACAACACAACTGATAGGCTCAAACGCATTAAGAAGGAAAGACATTCCACAAATTAACTTTTAAGAAGGCACACCGGTTAATTGAAATGCATTCCAGGTGACTACCTCATGAAGCTGGTTGAGAGAATGCCAAGAGTGTGCAAAGCTGTCATCAAGGCAAAGGGTGGCTATTTGAAGAATCTCAAATATAAAATATATTTTGATTTGTTTAACACTTTTTTGGTTACTACATATTTCCATATGTGTTATTTCATAGTTTTGATGTCTTTACTATTATTCAACAATGTAGAAAATAGTAAAAAAAAAAAAAAAAAAAAATTTTTGAATGAGTAGGTGTTCTAAAACTTTTGACCGGTAGTGTATTGTGGCGTACAGCAGGTCAGCCACCAGGGGGAGACTCGTCGAGGCCTGGTAACAGATGGAGTATACATCACGAGGCGGTGGCTCCATCTGCTGGACGTGCCAGGTCTCGACGGGCTCCCCGGACAGGACTAATTGGGGCTGATTGGGAGCTGATGAGTAATATCCAAGATGGCATAGCAGTGCGGTCGTGTATTATGTTGTGTCCTCATGTAAATAGCCTGTTTTTTTTGTATTTTTTTCGTATATATTTCTCTCTCACTTTCCATCCTTAACTAAATATACTTTCCTGCAACCCGCCTCACCCAATGTGGAACGGATTCTATTATTTCTTCATACCTTTTATCAAGAACCCACGGCTGAAACTAGCCAGCTAACAGCTAATAGCTATTGCTATTAGCCACCGTTAGCGGTCTTCACCACTGTCCGTGGCCTGCACTACCTACCAGCCAGCTCTAGCCTGGACAATTATCGGCCAGTCTGCACAGCGTGCTATCGACCCAGAGCAGCACCAGTTAGCCTTGAGCTAGCCTCGAGCCAGGCCTATCTCCCGGCTATCCACCTCTCTGTCAACCGGACGGGACCTCCTTGTGTCGACACGGAGCCCCGCCGATCCATCACGACTGCTGATCTGCCGACATAATCGTCTGATGTGGTTTCAACAGGCTTCCCGTTGTGACGACCATGAATATCCATCTGCTAGCACGCGCAATCAACAGCCGTGCCTCCTGCTCGCCTATGCCGTAGCAGCCTACGAACTGCTCCCGGACATACCTATTGCTGTTCACTGGACCTTATGATCACTCAGCTACACATCTGATGCCCGCTGGACTGTTCCTTTACACCAGGGTTCTTCAAATCCGGTCTTGTAGGGCCGTAACACGTCTGTTTTTTATTTCTACCTGGTAGTTAATTGCACTCACCTGGTGTCCCAGGTCTGAATTAGCCCCTGATTAGAAGGAGAGGATGAAAAACAGAGATGTTTCGGCCCTCCAGGACCGGAATTGAAGAACCCTGCTTTACACGGTACCCCATCCTGATAATCTGTTCAGCCTCAGCCCAAACTTTTGTCGCCATTACCAGTTGTTGTCTTAGCCCTCTCGAATAACACCTGTGATTGCATTATGCCTCTCTCCCATGTCAATATGACTAGCCTATTGCTGTTTGGGTTAGTTATTGGACTATTTCACTGTAAAGCCCCCAGTCCCGCTCAACCTGACTCAGATAGCTTCTTTGTCCCACCCCCCATACACTCGGAGACCGGCTCAATCGGTACCTCCAGTGATGCTATCACTTTCATCGTTACCCAATGCTTAGGTGTACCTCCACTGTACTCATATCCTTCCATATCCTTGTCTGTACATAATGCCCTGAATCTATTCAACAACGCCTGGAAATCTGCCCCATTTTATTATCTGTACCCAACGCACTAGAAGACCAGTTCTTAAAGCCTTTAGCCGTATCATTATTTTATTCCTCCTCTGTTCCTCTGGTGATGTAAAGGTTAACCCAGGCCCTGTAGCCCACAGTATCACTCCTACTCCCCAGGCGCTATCATTTGTTGACTTCTGTAACCGTAAAATCCTTGGTTTCTTGCATGTTAACATCAGAAGCCTCCTCCCCAAGTTTGAGTTATTCACTGCGTTAGCACAATCTGCCAACCTTGATGTTCTAGCAGTGTCTGAATCCTGGCTTGGGAAGGCCACCAAAAATTCAGAAATGTCCATCCCGAACTACAACATTTTCCGTCTAGATAGAACTGCCAAAGGGGGCGGGGTTGCAATCTACTGTAGAGATAGCCTGCAGAGCTCTATCATACTATCCAGGTCTGTGCCCAAACAGTTTGAGCTTCTACTTCTAAAAATCCACCTTTCCAGAAATAAGTCTCTCACTGTTGCCGCTTGCTACAGACCCCCCTCAGCCCCCAGTTGTGCCCTGGACACCATATGTGAATTGCTTGCCCCCCATCGATCCTCAGAGTTCGTACTGCTTGATGACCTAAACTGGGATATGCTTAACACCCCGGCCGTCCTACAATCCAAACTAGATGCCCTCAATCTCACACAAATTATCAAGGAACCTACCAGGTACAACCCTAAATCCGTAAATATGGGCACCCTCATAGATGTCATCCTGACTAATTTACCCTCTAAATACACCTCCGCTGTCTTCAACCAGGATCTCAGCGATCACTGCCTCATTGCCTGCGTCCGTAATGGGACCACCCCTCATCACTGTCAAACGCTCCCTAAAACACTTCAGCGAGCAGGTCTTTCTAATTGACCTGGCCCGGGTACCCTGGACGGATATTGACCTCATTCCGTCAGTAGAGGATGCCTGGATGTTCTTCAAAAGTGCTTTCCTCTCCATCTTAAATAAGCATGCCCCATTCAAAAAATGCAGAACTAAGAACAGATATAGCCCCTGGTTCACCCCAGACTTGACTGCCCTTGACCAGCACAAAAACATCCTGTGGCGTACTGCATTAGCATCGAACAGCCCCCGCGATATGCAACTTTTCAGGGAAGTCAGGAACAAATATACACAATCAGTTAGGAAAGCAAAGGCTAGCTTTTTCAAACAGAAATGTGCATCCTGTAGCACTAACTCCAAAATGTTTTGGGATACTGTAAAGTCCATGAAGAATAAAAGCACCTCCTCCCAGCTACCCACTGCACTGAGGCTAGGAAACACTGTCACCACCGATAAATCTACGATAATCGAGAATTTCAATAAGCATTTTGCTGCAGCTGGCCATGCTTTCCACCTGGCTACCCCTACCCCGGCCACCAGCTCTGCACCCTCCGCTGCAACATGCCCATGCCCCCCCCGCTTCTCCTTCACCCAAATTCAGATAGCTGATGTCCTGAAAGAGCTGCAAAATCTGGACCCCTACAAATCAGCTGGGCTAGAAAATCTGGACCCTTTCTTTCTAAAAATAGCCGCCCGAAATTGTCGCAACCCCTATTACTAGCCTGTTCAACCTCTCTTTCGTATCGTCTGAGATCCCGAGAGATTGGAAAGCTGCCGCGGTCATCCCCCTCTTCAAAGGTGGTGACACTCTAGATCCAAACTGTTACAGACCTATATCCATCCTACCCTGCCTTTCGAAAGTATTTGAAAGCCAAGTTAACAAACAGATCACAGACCACATCGAATCCCACCGTACTTTCTCTGCTATGCAATCTGGTTTCCGAGCTGGTCATGGGTGCACCTCAGCCACGCTCAAGGTCCTAAACGATATAATAACCGCGATTGATAAAAGACAGTACTGTGCAGCCATCTTCATCGACCTGGCCAAGGCTTTTGACTCTGTCAATCACAGCATTCTTATTGGCAGACTAAATAGCCTTGGTTTCTCAACTGACTGCCTCGCCTGGTTCACATACTACTTTTCAGATAGAGTTCAATGTGTCAAATCGGAGGGCCTGTTATCTGGACCTCTGGCAGTCTCTATGGGGGTGCCACAGGGTTCAATTCTCGGGCCGACTCTATTCTCTGTGTATATCAATGATGTTGCTCTTGCTGCTGGTGACTCTCAGATCCACCTCTACGCAGACGACACCATTTTGTATACATCTGGCCTTTCATTGGACACTGTGTTAACAAACCTCCAAACGAGCTTCAATGCCGACTAGAATCACTACTCTCGGCGGGTCTGACTTAGAATATGTGGACAACTACAAATACCTAGGTGTCTGGTTAGACCGTAAACTCTCCTTCCAGACTCACATTAAGCATCTCCAATCCAAAGTTAAATCTAGAATCGGCTTCCTGTTTCGCAACAAAGCCTCCTTCACTCATGCTGCTAAACATGCCCTCGTAAAACAGACTATCCTACCGATCCTTGACTTCGGCGATGTCATTTACAAAATATCTTCCAACACTCAACTCAGCAAATTGGATGTAGTCTATCACAGTGCCATCCGTTTTGTCACCAAAGCCCCATATACTACCCACCATTGTGACCTGTACGCTCTCGTTGGCTGGCCCTCAGTACATATTCGTTGCCAAACCCACTGGCTCCAGGTCATCTATAAATCACTTCTAGGCAAATCCCCGCCTTATCTTAGCTCATTGGTCACCATAGCAACACCCACCCGTAGTATGCGCTCCAGCAGGTATATCTCACTGGTCATCCCCAAAGCCAACACCTCCTTTGGCCGCCATTCCTTCCAGTTCTCTGCTGCAAATGACTGGAACGAACTACAAAAATCTCTGAAGCTAGAGAACCTTATCTCCCTCACTAACTTTAAGCATCAGTTGTCAGAGCAGCTTACCGATCACTGTACCTGTACACAGCCCATCTGTAATTAGCCCACCCAACTACCTCATCCCCATATTGTTATTTACATTGTTATTTATTTTGCTCATTTGCACCCCAGTATCTCTATTTGCACATCTATTACTCCAGTGTTAATACTAAATTGTAATTATTCTGCACTATAGCCTATTTATTGCCTTACCTCCATAACTTACTACATTTGCACACACTGTATATAGATGTTCTATTTTCTATTGTGTTATTGACTGTACGTTTTTGTTTATTCCATATGTAACTCTGTGTTGTTGTTGTTTTTATCGCACTGCTTTGCTTTATCTTGGCCAGGTCAATGTTGTAAATGAGAACTTGTTCTCAACTGGCTTACCTGGTTAAATAAAAAAATTAAGGGCGGATTGCTCACCAGCTGTGCAAGGCCCATAAAGCTGCCAGAAGGGCAGCACATGGGAGAGGACTGGGGGAAGTAATGTAACTTCCGTGTAGTTGGAGACGGTATCCTGGAGATGATCTCATGGGGGAGACCTAACCTTTTCTTTTGATTATTTTATTAATAAACACCCTTGAAACCGAGCTAATCATACTCTGTCCGTGTCTGATCTGTGTAAACGTCTTGACCCAACCCCCTGATCTGCCAAAGTATGTGTGTGTGTATATATATATATATATATATATAATATTCTGAGAAATCAATGATACTCATGAGATGAACATGGGGCAAGGTCATGGCTCTTCATAATCATTTTCTCAAAGACAAGGACCAGCGGTAAGCTAGACCCCGGTTAAAACCCAGAGAGATGTACTAATAACGAACCGCTACAGAAAACATCATCTGGAGCAGGGGCTGGAGGGGCCAGCTCTCTGAGGAGAACCCACTAAACACATCACTATTTCCTCAAGTCATTAAATCAGACAATGAATCTGAACCATGTCCAGTAACTCACAGCCCTCAGAACAAACAAACTATTCTCGCCCATGTTCATCTGGAAGGATGAAACTTCTGTCACTGTTTGGCTCTGTATCCTTCTGGAGGTAATAATAAATAATAATAATAATAATAATAATAATAATAAGCCATTTAGCAGACGCTTTTATCCAAAGCGACTTACAGTCATGCGTGCATAAATGTTTTGTGTATGGGTGGTCCCGGGGATCGAACCCACTACCTTGGCGTTACAAGCGCTGTGCTCTACCAGCTGAGCTACAGAGGACCACAGTTGTGCTATTTAACTAGTAATCTGGATGAAGATGACGGTGACACCACTGAACTGTTTTAGGGAATGGTAGTCAGGGTAATGTGACTGAGCCCAGCCAGAGATATGAACTCGACACACTCATGAGTGAGAGTCAGTCTAACATGGATGGGTGCTTTCCAAGATGATGACATGGAGAGTAAAGGGAAGGTCTATAAAAAGCCACCACATGATCAGTCAAACAAATGTGTGAACATGCCGGCATAACGTGTGCAGCGCTGAACAATATAAATGAGCAGTTTATTAAAAGCAGTGGCATTTAGTTGATTGATTCCAACTTGCAGATCAAATAAAATGTTATTTGTCACATACACGTGTTTAGCAGATGTTATAGCGGGTGTAGCGAAATGCTTGTGCTTCTAGCTCCGACAGTGCAGTAATATCTAACAATTTCACAACATATACACACAAAAAAGTAAGGAATGGGATTTAAGAATATATACATATATGGACAAGCAATGACAGAGCGTCATGGGCTAAGATACAGAAGAATATTATAGAATAGAATGCAGTATATACATATGAGATGAGTAGTGCAAGATATGTAAACATTATTAAAGTGACTAGTGTTCCATTTCTTAAAGTGGCCAGTGATTTCAATAGGCAGCAGCAGCCTCTAATGTGCTAGTGATGGCTATTTAACAGTCTGATGGCCTTGAGATAGAAGCTGTTTTTAATTCTCTCGGTCCCAGCTTTGATGCACCTGTACTGACCTCACCTTCTGGATGATAGCGGGGTGAACAGGCAGTGGCTCGGGTGGTTGATGTCCTTGATGATCTTTTTGGCCTTCCTGTGACATCGGGTGCTGTATGTGTCTTGGAGGGCGGGTAGTTTGCCCCCGGTAATGCGTTCGGCAGACCGCACCACCATCTGGAGAGCCCTGCGGTTGTGGGCGGTGCAGTTGCCGTACCAGGTGGTGATACAGCCCGACAGGATGCTCTCAATTGTGCATCTGTAAAAGTTTGTGAGGGTTTTAGGTGATAAGCCACATTTCTTCAGCCTCCTGAGGTTGAAGAGGCTCTGTTGCGCCTTCTTCACCACACTGTCTGCGTGGGTGGACCATTTCAGTTTGTCGGTTATGTGTACGCCAAGCTTTCCACCTTCTCCACTGCGGTCCCGTCGATGTGGATAGGGGGGTGCACCCTCACGATCATCCCCTTAGATGCATGTAGTTACCCTGATGGATTAACTGTGGCCATCGTATCATCAGGCTCCTCAGAAGTAATTATACCAGAGCTATTTTAAAACTCAGGTTAAGAGTTGATTGCCTCCAGCTAAGTGGACCAGGGCCTGCTGTAATTCCCCAGCATCATAAAGTGGCGCTTCAGTGCTGTTGAAAAGCCAGGAAATGCCAAGAAAATCTACATCAGTCGGCGTCAAGTTCCCCATACCGCTATAAAACACCCTTAAATCAACTGGGCTAAGTGTCGAGGAGAGGGAGAGAAGGAGCTCTGTGAGTGTGGATGGAGGTTGAAGGTCTTCGGTAGTATTATGTAATTAATTGAAAAAAGGAAAGACTGAAGTAAAGACAAACAGCTCTCTGAGAGATGCTTTTCTCAGGCTGCTGTGTAGGTATGGAGCGTCTGGTAATTTTGAGGCAGAGGGGTGCTGGCTGGGCCTGAAGGCCTTTAAAGACTGTTGACAACATAGAGAGAGAATGCCTGCCCTGCCACGGCGTGGCCGCCCATCCTTCAGTACAATGCCAGTGCCAACAGTGGATATTTTAGTCTGTGCTCGCCTGCCCAGGCCTGCGATTGTAAGCCTCTATGCCTGACGTATAAATACCCAGTGGAGATAGTGAGATTTCGGAGGATTTACATTACATCATTGACATACAGTAGTGGCCATGCTATGTTTGCTTTCTTTTTCTGTGGTATTGTATGTAATAATGCACTGCACACTATTCAGGCCTAGCCAGGGGTCAATTTTTTATTGCAGGTTGACATTTATTGTCATGAATCTTGCCCTGGAGGCAGAAATGAACGATTTCCATCAGGTGGGCCAGCTGCATAGTCAAAATGGGCTATATCGTAAAAATTCATGAAAACTAAAATTAGCACTCGTCATTACTCAGTTCAATGACAGACCCGTGGGGGCACACACAAGAGTCATGCAACGACATAGTACAGCTCTGACACATGCCACACATAACCTTCTGCAACGGTGAAACGGGTTCACCCTGTCAGCGTATCCATGGGAATAGCATGATGCCTGAAAGCCTGTGACAGAGGCTAATGCCAGAGCCATAAATATGATTCTGGTTGATATTTCAGGACAGTAAAACACTACACTGAACTGTATGCTTATCCTATAGTATTCTCTATTCTCACTGGATGGTATCACTCTGAACTTGCTCTGACAGAGTCACACAGGGAGGTCACCCACCTGTGATGCACAGCAGGGCATATCCAGGAATTGATTGATTTGATTGACACACTGGCATTCATGTTATACAAGTATGTTATAGTTAAGCAATAAGGCCCTAGGGGGTGTGGTATATTTGCCATAATAAACTGGGTAGTTCGAGCCCTGAATGCTGATTGGCTGACAGCCGTGGTATATCAGACCGTATACCATGGGTATGACAAAACATTTATTTGTATTGCTCTAATTATGTTGATAACCCGTTTATAATAGCAATAAGGCACCTCGGGGGTTTGTGATATATGGCCAACATACCACAGCTAAGGGCTGTATCCAGGCACTCCACGTTGCGTCGTGAATAAGAACAGCCCTTAGCCGTGGTATATTGGCCATATACCACAGCTCCTCGGGCCTTATTGCTTAAACATACCACAGTTCTTAGGCATGATGCAAAGCAGAGTTTCAGCCAATCAGCATCTAGGACCCAAACTACCCGGTTTATAATTGATAATCAATCACTCATTGAGTACACATAAGCGGGTCAGAACAGAATTAATTTCAGCCCCCTAGAGCAGATTTTTCTCCATGTAACACTCTCTCAGGCCATCAAAGTGCCTGGTATAGGATAGATACCATACTCAAGACTGGAGTTACAGTATATAACATCCATCAGGACTGCTTTACCATATGGACCAAAAGCTTGTCTCTGACCATTCTGAATAATCTTACCATAATCTTACCATTAGCCGTGACTTCTAGACTTTCAGCTTTAGAGGACACAGGCCACCACTAGTATCTAGGATCTCTGGCTTTGTCTGGCAGTGTTTGTGAGATGCAGACTCTCTCTCCTCAGCTGCCCCAGGGCAGTGGGCCGTTTCTAGGGGAGCGTTGGGCCGTGCGGGCATCAAACATGTCTGACCGGCTGTTGACAGCCCCTTCTCCCCCAGGGTGTGTGTGCAGGCACACTCATGCGTGTGTTTGTGTGTATGTGCGTGTCCACAGTAAAGTGAAGGCCTGCCAGCTCGAAGGATGCAGTGTAGGATGAATATTAACTACTACTGTGATGACATGGACAGAGCTTGAATGCTTCACATACATTGCCCACCACTGTAAGTTCAGCATGTATGTCTGTATGGGGGAGAATTTGGGAGGCTTTCTCATGTTCTACAGGTTCAGTCTCAGCCATCTGTATCCTCACTAGAGGAAGCCTAACTCTCTCTCTCTCTCTCTCTCTCTCTCTCTCTCTCTCTCTCTCTCTCTCTCTCTCTCTCTTCTCTCTCTCTCTCTCTCTCTCTCTCTCTCTCTCTCTCTCTCTCTCTCTCTCTCTCTCTCTCTCTCTCTCTCTCTCTCTCTCTCTCTCTCTCTCTCTCTCTCTCTCTTCTCTCTCTCTCTCTCTCTCTCTCTCTCTCTCTCTCTCTCTCTCTCTCTCTCTCTCTCTCTCTCTCTCTCTCTCTCTCTCTCTCTCTCTCTCTCTCTCTCTCTCTCTCTCTCTCTCTCTCTCTCTCTCTCTCTCTCTCTCTCTCTCTCTCTCATAGTGTACTGACATCTTGGCCTCATAATTAAGTCTGAGACTTGCCTTTGAAACATATAAAACGCTAGCATGAGTTAATATGGTGCTATTTGTTTTACCAGAGAGCTAATTTAGTGGACTGAATCACTGTCTCCCCAACGGGCCTAATAAGATGTATAAGCTATAGCAGCAGCCCGTAGCTGACAGTGATTCAGTCCACTAAATTAGCTCTCTGGTAAAACAAATAGCACCATATTAACTCATGCTAGAGTTTCCAATGCTTACCCCCTCCACCCGCCAAAATAAAAAATAATTTCCTGGAGCCTTACTTCAGTTATAGTTGGCATATAATTCAGTCGACCACAACATAAAAAACTCAAATATACAGTCCTTCAAATGTTCTCTCTGGGGACGAGGGTGAGCACAGTCTAACAGATTTAGCCCTGGGTTAAACAGTGGTAGCAAATTGCCTGTTATGAGCAGCACAATGCAGAGTGTCTGCTTCTGGAAGTGGTCAGTGAAGCTAAACACTGTGCATTATGAACATTCCTAACAGTTAGCCAATGGCAAGAAGGCCTCATGCTATTTTAGAAGGGGACAAATGGGTGTACGATATGTTCTTGTCCCAGTCCCTTAAAGTGAAAAACAGAGCTTTATGAAGAGTTTCTGTCCTCAATGCTATTGTTATATCAGATCATTGTTGGTGATGTCAATATTCCCCAGAAATACCAGTTTTAGTGTGCAGGGGCAAAGATAGCACTAGGCAAGTAAGGTTAATGCATTAGAAAACCAAGTATAATATTGGTTACTGGAGGAAGGTATTGAGTTGACGCAACACAATAATCCTACTGGTCATCGCTCACCCTTAGGGTCGACGCTGAATAGCCAATCAACTCCCTCCCCCCACAACCCACTTTACAGCACAATCTCTTTATGAACCAAGTCTTGGCAGGCACTTGTAATCCTCAGATTGTGTTTTGGAAAGATGCAGGTTGGGTGCCAACAACCCAGAAGAACACAATGGCTACAGTACTTTCCTCCAGAGTCTAATGCTGCCTGCCATCTCCAGGGGGTTGGTTTAAAGAGCAGCACAGTTATAAAACATTATGGAATGTATTGTGTTGTTCTGGGTCTACTGGACCTCAAGTTAATAAAGTGGAAAAGTGATGCTCGGTTCAACCCCACGAGTGGCGCCACTGGAGTGAAATTTCATTACGTCTCCAGAAGTATTACGTCTAACACAGTACAACATATATTGCGGACAGACAGAGAGGTTGCGCAACAGACCAATCCATTTATAATGCGTTTAGAAAATATAAGCCAAAGCAGGAAGAGAGTGTGGAGGGGAAGTCTATTGATTGTAAAAGAGGATAGGCTTCCTTTGAAGCAGGACTGAGAAGAGTCTCTTTATGATGAACCGGAGAGGTATTTCCTGGCAGGTACCTGCTATGATAAATGAGGTCATCCCATTTCTCCTTTTTGCTATATGTGTGTTTTGTAAATCCTAGTGTGAATCACAGCAGCCCGGAATAGTGGACTGTGTGTGTATATGAGTGTGTGTGTCACAGTAGTCAGGGTGAGTGTGTTGTTGTTCTGCCCGTAGGCCTCTCGCTGGGGCAGGACAGGGCAGAGGGGCGTGGCAACAAGGCCAAGATATGACACAGCAGTCAAAGCAGAGGCAGGTAGAGCCCTCAGCCAATTGGAGCCGTCGGCATGGAGTAGCTCTGGGAAATTACAGCTCAGGACACAAAGAGGGGAGGAGAGCTCTGTATGACACATGCTTACACAGAAAGAAAGAAAGAAAGAAAGAGGGAGAGAGAAAAAGAAAGAGTGTGTGAGAGGTAGCTAGATACAGTAGAGGGAGAGTTATATTACAAAGGTTTACTGGCACACAGACAGACCGACAGATAGATGCAGGCAGCCAGTGCAGTGCACACAGTGTGCCCCCTCAGTACAGCAAACATGTCTGTGAGGATACCAGTACTGAAAGAGCCTGTTCTTCCTGTCTATGTGCAGTTCTCCAGGGACAAGTACATAATGGAGGGCCCACCGGAGAAACTACGCAAGGAGCTGGAGGACGAGCTGAAGCTGGGCAGTGAGGAACCACGCAGCCACGCCTGGTACCATGGTGCCATCCCCAGACAGGTAAAAGAAAACACACACCCACACACACTCTGGAGGGACAACTCGGCTGCCTGTTTGCCTGACTGTTTTAGAGTCTAATGATTTCCGAGCCTTATTTTAGCTTGGGTCAAAGGATTCTTGATAAAGTATTTTTTGGCGGCCGGCGGCACACGCTGGCTCTTTGTGAAAGAGGATAGTCATATAAAGAGATGGAGCTGAGAGGGGCTTACTGTGAAAAACGACCAGCCCAATGATAGCATGCAGAGAGGGGAGGGGTTCCTCTGTTGCCAACAGCTACGGCCGGGTGTCCAGTTGCGCACTGATTTCATGCAGGGGCCTGTCACTCCCACTGTCTGTTGGTCACCCACCCACCCTGTGGAGGAATCACAGCACTGGCGCTCTGAAAACATGGCAACCATGCAAAACCTTGCGCATACCCGGGCAGAGCAGGACAGCTGGCCAGACAGACATGTGTCCAAGCTCAACCAAACACAATACTTTGTTTGGTAACACTGGGGAGTATTATGTGAATGGAGAGTCAGGGAGCTCAGACACTTTGGCAGGCAGCTCGTCATAAATATGTGAAAACTCCCAGTGTGTCTAGAGGTTTCCAGAGGGGAGCTGTGTGTCTTTCATGTGGACTAAAGAATAAAAGCTGGCTGAGGGTCTGGACTTAGGAGGAGGCTGTGACAGAGTGTGACAGATCCCTGCCCTCTGACCTCTAGGGCAGGGGTGTTCAACTCTTACCCTACGAGGTCCGGAGCCTGCTGGTTTTCTGTTCTGTCAGATAATTAATTGCACCCACCTGGTGTCCCAGGTCTAAATCAGTCCCTGATTAGAAAGGAACAATGGATAAAAACGCAGTGGAACTGACTTCGAGGTCCAGATTTGAGTTTGAGGGCTCTAGGGGCTGAGCCTTGTTTTGAAAACAGGGATGTAAAGTCTGAGGAGAGTTAGTGAGGATAGTGACCCACCTCAACACCCAGGGCTCAGCTCAAAGAAGTGCTTATACACAGAATAGTAAATCAGGGACAGTGTTTTTTCCTATGATTCACTCTCAGGTAGCAGCTTGTCTGAAACTGGTTGAGCCAGATCAGAATCAGACAAACAAGGACAGGTCAACAACAGAAATAAGTATTTATCTTGACAGGTCTGTTCTACAGCACTAGCTGTATTGAGTCCATTGAGCTGTGTGAGGCTCAGTGATCAAAGGGCAGACTCACTGTCAGTTTGACATACTGTGGCTGAATGAGGCTGCATGGTTAATTGAAATGGGCTTCATTTCAACCTTGTGCTTTCATCAGTATCTCACTAAGAGCTTGTCACTGAGAACATGTCAGTGTGAACAGAGCGGCGCTGACACACACTTAGTAGTGAAAGCTCAGACCGCAGAGCTCGGTCCATGAACCCCTGCCTCAGTGAGGATGCTCTGTCTGCCTCAGCACACACACAGAGCGAGAGAGACAGGTCTTAATTTGATGGTAACGACACATGGGTGCCATCAGATGACATTATGCTTTTTATTAACGTCTTCTCTTACAGCCGTCCACTGATCTGCCAGGGACCACGCCTCTATAAGTCTAATCATTATCCCTAAGATAAAAGCTCATCTGTGCTCACTGTGCCACCAATCCCATTTCTCAGTACACC
This sequence comes from Coregonus lavaretus, assembly GCF_964263955.1. Lineage (NCBI taxonomy): Eukaryota > Metazoa > Chordata > Actinopteri > Salmoniformes > Salmonidae > Coregonus > Coregonus lavaretus. Next base: position 21,908,517 of record NC_140008.1, on the reverse strand, counting down.
CATCATCTCCTAGTTTCGTTCTACTGTATCTCCCAGTGGAGTGGGTGTAGGCCAGGGAGCCCTGCAGCCTTGTTCCATGTCTTACGTGTGACCTTGTAAGGGGTGTGAGCCAGCATGTATCACAGCCCTCCATTAGGCATTGTGAGAGTCACAATGGCTCTGCCAGGCCCTGGTTAGCTACACACGGTACAGTACAGTACACGACTGGGTGTCTCTCAACTAGAACTAGTAAGATCAGCTCAGTCCACTCCCATTATACCATTAGAGAACACATCAGCAGCTCCAGGCTTCAGGTGATTGAGGAGGTTTTTTTCCCCCATGCCAGTGCATGGGGATAGTAAAGGCTGTCACAGTGCATGTATGTCATACGGAAAAACACTGGCTACTCAAGTTGCTCAACAAGTTGTGCTGGCTATAGGATTGTGAGACATTGATATAGATTGCAATAATTATCAAGTTACACACATGTCACCCTAGAGTTTTCTTCAAACAAAATGAGTTGTTGAAAAGTTTCCTAATGTCTTTACAGACAACAAATAAGGCTTTGTGGTGCTACAATTTTCCCTGCAGTAAAAAAAAAACATAGCTGTTTAAGAAACACTTTCAATAACCATCTAATTTCACAACAAAACATTTCACAAGGGTTATCTGCCAGAAATATATAAATAACATTGCATGGCTAATGGATGTAATACGGATCTCAATTTCAATGAGCAATTTCATGAGGTATAAATCAAATGACTTTGAATGCGTCAGACTGGGTTGATAAACCCAAAGCTTCGCCTCGTGTGTAAAATCACAGATGAGACCCTGAATAAGAAATGGAGCTCTTTTGAGCTTGTCCTTGCAGACATGTGACAGGGTGGCATAAGACTGGTAAACACACACACGATCCTAATAAGGTTTAATAAGCTCCTTCCTGGTGCTACTGCAGCCCGATTGTGAAAAGAGGGCTTTTAAAACTTTTAATTAAAAACCCTCAACCTTCCAACTCCAAAACATGATGATATAAACATAATTACTTAGTTCAATACTAACTTAATTAAAAAGTAAAGTAATTAAATGTTTGGAAGAACAACATGAGTGAAGTGGAGTGTGTAGACCAATGTATGAGGTGACTGGGGGTTTTCGTCATTTGACCCTCCAGTTTGGCTGTGTGGCCTGGGCTCAGAGAGCATTCTGGGAAGTATCATGATGTCACAGTACAGTAACAGTAGCACTAGAAAAAAATTTCAGTGAGCCAAGCATGTTACTTAGAAGGCCATTCAGTGAGAGGGAGTAGAGCGCCTGTAGCCACAAATCCAACTGTGAGACGAGTGTGACAAACTGAAAACACACTAGACACAGTTCTAACTGTGTGATATTGAAAATACAGTGTGTGAGCTATATAGCTGTGTGTATGTGTGCTCAACATGTGTCCTCTGGTGTCCAGGTGGCAGAGAACCTGATCCAGAGAGATGGGGACTTCCTGATCCGGGACTCTCTGTCCAGCCCTGGGAACTACGTCCTGACCTGCCAGTGGAAGAACAGCCCACAGCACTTTAAGATAAACAAGAAGGTGGTGGCCATGAATGAGGCCTACTCCCGGGTGCAGTACCTGTTTGAGAAGGAGGGCTTTGACAGCGTGCCCGCCCTGGTGCGCTACTACGTGGGCAACAGAAAGCCAGTGACTGAGGTGGTGGGGGCCGTCATCTTTCAACCCATCAACAGGGCCTTGCCCCTGCGCTGCCTAGAGGAGAAGTATGGGGTGGCCTGTGTCCGTGTGGAGGCTGGCCTGACCCTGCCCGACAGGAAGAGCCAGACGTCTAAACGCCTGAGCCTCAACATCATGAACGGACACACCCAGGACCACAGCCTCGGACGGGGGAACCTGCTTAGGTTAGTAGGCTATCTACAGCGGTTCAGGCCTGTCTGCTCTGGACATAGTGTATGTAGTTGGAAATTGTCTGTGAACGGTAGGCTACAATGGAGATGCTTGCTTGCAGGCGCAAGATACATTTACATTTATTACAGCAATAACGTTCCATGTATTTTCCTCTGCAGCCAGGAGCTTATATAGACACTGTACATTCCGTCATACATTTATAGGCAGGCAATTTATAGGTAGCTATAAAATATAATTTTGTAGGGGTTTAGTCCAAATGGAATTGGCTCCGTATAATTTCATGTATAGCCTAACATGCAAACAACACATGTGCACTCCAAATTTGTAACACGAATGTGGGAGTAACAGAGATAAGTACACGTCTACAATAAACCATTCCTGAGGTAAAGTAAGGAGTGGTGTTTAGCCTGGATGGTGAATACCAACCTCTGAGCACAATACCAAGGCAAACCAGGACAAAAATGACCCCATCAAATTACACTGTACCATTTTACATAACAAACAGTGCACACAATGTATCAGGTTTCTTTAGGGGTTAGTGGTGTGGTGTGCCCAGTGGACGTGTCTCTGTTGGTAGCTAGAGGGCTCAGTCCAATTGAACACTCTCTTTTTCTCCTTCTGTTTCTCTCCCTCTTTCTCTTCCTCACTCTCTTTCTGTCTATCAGGAACAAAGACAAGTGTGGAAGCCAGCCGGCGTGTCTGAACCACGTTCAGGAGAGACGACGGCCCCTCAAAACCCACCAGTCAGAGAGCTTCCTCCCGCTAGGTATGTACCGTCTGCTCTAACTCCCTCGCTCTATACTCCTCTTTCTCTCTCTCTCTCTCTCTCCCTCTCTCTCTCTCTCATATCCTGTCATTATGCTACAGTCAGAGGATTTACAGCTCTGACGAGCCTGCAAAATACTTGTTTCCGTGAACATGCATTCTTTGCACAGGGGTGGGAATATTTCAAAGGCAAATGTTAATATTTTCTTCTTCAAAATGTTGCTTTGTATTCTTTCAACTCAGAAGTGAAAAGTGTGACATGAGCTAGGGATGAAGATAAATGTATTTCTGAAAGGATTACAGATAAAAGTTGAAATGGAAATCGATAGATGTGCTTGAAGTCTGAGTCTTTGGCATAAAAGAGCCGAGAGATCAGAGAGATTCAAAATGCTGCATTCCATTCTGTGACTGACAATGTAATTAAGCTTTGTATGCAGAGTCAGACTTCAAATAGACAGCAGGACTCCCAGGCAGCAGCTACAGAACACAGCATGGCTCTAGCTGTGTGGTGTTGCTAGGCTGCAGTGTGCAGGTTTAAATAATGATGTTCACCTCTTTCTCGCTCACCCTCTCCCCAGGCTCCAGGCCCCAGCCCCAGTCCCAGCTCATGGAGCACCAGCCCAGCCCCAAGTCTCCAGTATTCAGGACGGGCAGTGAGCCGGCCCTCAGCCCCACCGTGCCAAGGAGGATGGCCTTTGAGACCCAGGCTGGGGAGGCCATCCGGGGCTCAGACAGCCAACTCTGCCCCAAGCCCCCCCCTAAGCCCAGCAAGGTGCCCTCCATCAGGATGCCCTGCTCCCCACGTCTGCAGCCCCTGGCTGCCCCAGCCCCGGGTCCCCCTGTACCCCCACTGAAACCCAAGAAGCAGCATGTGATCCAGGCTCTCCAGCCTCCGCAGCCCCCCAGCCCGGAAGTGAACTACTGTGAGCTGGGCCCCTGCAGCCCAGCAGAGTGGGACAGGCTCCAGGCCCCAGCCCCAGGGCCCCAGCCCAACAACAACAGTTACGTAGAGAGGCTGAGGACAGAGGAGAGCCAGAGGAGCAGCCACGGCTCCAAACTGGACCGCAGCTCCTACCACCACGCCATCGTAGCCCTGGAGAATGGCAGCGAAGAGGTGGAAGGAGGTGGAAAAGGAGGGATGGAGGAGATAGAGGAGACTGTGGAGGAGAAGGAGAGAAGCTTCCGGCGGCCGGTGTTGGAGACTGCGTCTGTGTTCCGGCCGGGGGAGTTTGAGTCGAGGCTGCTGCCTGCAGAGAACAAACCCCTCGAGATGAGTGTGCTGAAGAGAGTCAAAGAGCTGCTGGTCCATAAAGACCACCACATCATCGCCAAGCACATCCTCATGGCAGACTGCCAGGTACTGCAGTGCACTGTCCCACTACACACCATACCCACATTACATTCACCACTAGTCCTACTGGATGTCTCCTACTCAGGGCTGAATCCCAACCAGAGATCATAACTGATATTTCAGTGTACATCATGAATTGATGATATACACTGAGTATACAAAACATTAAGAACACCTTCCTAATATTGAGTTGCACCACACCCCCTTTTGCCCTCAGAACAGCCTCAATTTGTCAGGGCATGGACACTACAAGGTGTCGAAAGCGTTCCACAGGGATGCTGGCCCATGTTGACTCCATTGCTTCCCACAGTTGTTTCAAGTGTGCTGGATGTCCTTTGGGTGGTGGACCATTCTTGATACACACAGGAAACTGTTGAGCATGAAAAAGCCAGCAGCGTTGCAGTTCTTGACACAAACCAGTGTGCCTGGCCCCTACTACCATACCCCGTTCAAAGGCACTTGAATATATTGTCTTGCCCATTCACTCTCTGAATGGCACACATACACAATCCATGTCTCAATTGTCCTTCTTTAACCTGTCGTCTCCTCTCTTCATCTACACTGATTGAAGTGGATTTAACAAGTGACATCAATAAGGGATCATAGCTTTCACCTGGATAGTCTACGTCATGGAAAGAGTAGGTGTTCTTAATGTTTTGTATACCCAGAGTAAATTTGCAGGACAGTTTGATGAGTTAGGATTCAGGTCTCATTCTTCAGCAACATCTAACTAAGTGGCTAGACACAGTCAGGCACACAGAGGGCATCAGAGACAGACTGGCATTTCATTAATTTCCTCTCGTTGGTATTTGGCCTTTTACAGACAGGTGTCTTAAGTCTGTCTGGGTGTGGTACACCACACAAGTGCAAAATGAAACCAGTGAATTTAATTTAGTAGCCTAGGCTTGAAGGGAACATCTTTATAGTGTTGTTGAAAACAGCTATGGTACAAAGTTATGTAAATGTTGCTTTGAGATGTCGCTTGTTTAATTCAGTTAGAAGGAACTAATGATCAATGATAGGATTTCCCCAAACATGACCATACTAAAACACTTCCAAAACCACACTAATACAAAAAATTATGTACCTGACAGATTGCGAGGGTACATGGCATCTCTGAGGAGGTGAAAGGTCAAATGGGTGTGTCCTCTGGTCTGGAGCTGGTGACCTTACCCCATGGCAGGCAGCTGCGGCAAGACCTGATGGAAAGGTAAACACACACATATACACACCCAAATCCTCCTCAGGTGCTAGTGACCCCACATGTAGACCACAAGAGGTTATAGGGACTTATGACTGAACTTTCTGTTGTGTAACCCAGGCACCACACCATGGCCATCGGGGTTGCCGTGGACATCCTGGGCTGCACAGGAAGTCTGGAGGAGCGGACCGCCACGCTGAACCGCATCATCATGGTGGCTCTAGAACTGAAAGACTCCATGGGGGACCTGTATGCTTTCTCCTCCATCATGAAAGCGCTGGACATGCCTCAGGTACCACACTCAATACAGCCGGACACATAAGACACGGTCCCCCAAACCCACCACGTGGTCTGAGATTAGTCCTTAACCCTTCACACTTGTGGGAATTGGCCTATATGGATAGGGCTAAATTGAAATGTTTCTTACAGAAGAAATATGAAAACGCATAACCATGGTAGCTATTGAAAGGGAACAGTTTAGAGATTATGGGGAAATTATTAGACCAAAGGTGAGGACAACAGTTCACCTGACAAGACTGAATCCAAACATTACACTGTTGATTTTGTGCATTTTACATTTACTGTACTTTTCGCCGCATTTGTTGATAACGAAATCTGATAATACTCTGGATACATTCAGTAGCATGATAAGACTATTCCTGGAAAATGTGGGGTAGGTGCAACATAAGACAAAAAATGACAAGGGTTTGAGTGAGAGGACTAACTGGTGTCTCCAAGTGGCCACACACCTCTCCAAAGTGTGCACAGCGCCTAAGTAATGTCAATGCACTTTTATGACTCAAACGTCAACTATAAGGTGCTTTTTTGAGCTCTCCTAGCTGTGCCGTTGTGGAACTAGAGCAAGCACACTTGTAGTTGATTTGTTTGGAATAAAACCCTGCATCCCCGCCATCACACAATTACTGTTGTTGTTTACGCAATCTAAAAACAGTCTATTATAAATCGCAATCTTGGTCAGGTGGGCATGATTTGAAAGCTTGCTCTATTGCCAACATGACTAGCTAAGTTATAAAATACGATCTTACAATGTTAGGCTTTCACAAAGCAATTCAGAGAAACAGATTGTAATTTTGGTTGCCATAGAAAGGAGTAGTGTGTGTATTCAGGTGCGTGTTCCGTGGCAGATTTTCTTCACATTAGACAAACAGACTCACTCACTCAGAACAACCCAGCGTGACGCATTGTCATCCTGTAACTGTACATCAAACATAGTGACCATAAACGTTGACATTGTATATGACATGAGTTTTATGATTTGAAAATGTGAAGTGCACATTTGAACTCACTGGTGTTTGGCTTGCTTGTATGACATCAAAGCTGTATTTATTATAATCCTCAACGTCTCATTTTAAAGTCCTCTTAATTTACAGAATTTCCCTCACTCAGGCAACAAAAAATTTGCCAAAGTTGCCCAATTAGTGGGAGGGATGGGGCAACTTCTTGTCGTGTGCGGCGCTCAAGTTCAGAATGGCTGTCATCAAAACCCACACAGAGCTGTGAAGCGCAGAGCCAGGGCTCTGATGTCATGTATAGCATGTTACTGTACAGCCACTGCGTTCCAATTTAGGCGTCTATCAGTGTCCAAATCTGCCATTTTCAACCCGTATAATGGTATGAGTGTAAAGGGCTGCAGGCGTAGGCTGAAGAGATATTGTGGTTGTTTCCTAACAGCTCTCTGCTCTTGACCACAGATCACACGGTTAGACCACACCTGGACCATGCTGAGGAGGAAGTACACTCAGACTGCCATCATATACGAGAAGTCTCTCAAGCCCTTTTACAAGGGACTGTATGAAGGAACAGGTAAAAGCACTTCAATGGAGCCTTCAGTTGTAGTTGTGTGTTAGTGGTTGCAGTCTCTGACCGTGTCCCTGTGTGTGCGCGTGTATAGCGGACATGCCCCTGACAGGCACCACGGTGCCTCTACTGATGCCCCTGCTGACGCTGATGGAGCGCCCGGCGGTGGCATTCGAGGGCATGGAGCTGTGGGAAAGCAACGACCAGGGCTGTGAAATCCTGCTACGCCACCTGGAGGAGGCCCGCAGCGTGGCACACAACGCTGACTCATACACCGCCAACACTGAACGCGTCCTGCAAGGTAATACACTCCACACCCACTGCTAGATACACACCTACTGCTAGATACAGGGCTCACAGTTGTCCAAATGAATTGCTATGCAAATACTCCTGTCCAAAACGACCTGTATTCACATTTGCCCATAGCTTTTTTCATAGTGCCCGAGATTGCGAAAGACACTATAACAAAAGCCATACTGCATGTCTCAGCAGGTATGAGTTACAAGGCTAATGATAACGTGTTCCTCTTTCTGGTTGCAGATTTCCATGCTGACAAGGACCTTTTAGAGATCTGTAAAACAGACTTCCAGCTGCGTCTGCTGTGGGGCAGCAGAGGGGCGGCCGTCAACCAGACGGAGAGATACGACAAGTTCACACTCATCCTGACTGCTCTGTCCAGGAAACTGGAGCCAGCGGTCAAACACACAGAACTCTAATCAGAGCCTGTGGTAAACAGAATCTGTATTACTGAACAGTGGTTGGTCGTATGTAAAAGGACAGTCAGGCTGGTTAAGAGAGGACAAACTGTGCCCTGTATTGTCTGGGATGAGGAAGACTGTTACAGAGCGAGACTGCTGTCCTTTCTCAACCTGTCCACTGGAGGGAGTGTGAGTCAGATCCAGTTGGAACATCCCTGTCAGGACACTGATCTGAGTGTGCTGATATGAAGGGGAAATATTTCCCTCCGTGACGCAGGAGGTGGGTAGCCTGGTCCCAGATCTGTTTGTGCTCTTGCCTACTCCATTGCAGTCATTGTCAAGTCAATGGCATGACAATGAGTGTCAGGGAGTTGGCATGATAGCACAAACAGACTAGCACCCAGGCTAGGAGGGGGGCGTTTACACCATATATGTGGTAGTGTAGCCCCTTGGCCCTTAGTCATCCTTCTGTATGTTACTGAGTGGAACACACACTGACCACAGAGGACCCAAGAAGCATCTCTGAAAGTGTTTGTCAGAAGGAAATGGGTGTATGTTTGAATGTATCACTAAAGTAGTGATTGAACACCCTTGTTATAAGGGTTCAACAATGACTTTGAAAGGAGAACATAGAATGACGAGACAGAAGAAATGGAAGAATGAAAACGATTGGTCGCTATACAATAGAGGCAGTTTAACCGTATATTGTCTTAAATACTATATACTGTATGTATATTAACTAGATCTTCGACTGTCTGTTCATTGTTCCTCAGATGTGGTATATTATGAGTTCATCTGGATAATCCTGAATGGTGAAAGGTGTACATAATACATAAGCATGTGAATGCTAGACTGTAATATATTTCCCTCTTAAATATTGACTTGTAAATAGAGTTGCGTACAATTGTAATATCTTTATATGAACTATTGTGGCAAGAAATGAATAAATAGATGATGAAATTACATGCAGATGGTGTCTGACTAACAACAACAACCTTGGAACATTTCTACATTTCACAGGAAGTATTATGATGGTCTGGATTCAATCTGCATCGCAGAAGTATTGTGGAAGATCAGAGTTCTTGCTCGATTGAAATTGAAAGGCGGAGACTGCATTGACGGGAAACGCTGCATATGTCGGCTCAATCGGAAATTACCTTTACATTTTAACATGGATCTTACGCGATACGGATTGAATCCAGCCCTGTGTTGATGAAGAGCAGGCTTGCAAAATTAGGAGGGAATAAGCAGAAAAAATCCGGAATCCTCCAACCAGGATTTCTGGAAAACCAGGGGATTTACTGAAAGTTTCCGGAATTTTGCAACCCTAATGAAGTCTTCAATAAGATGCTAAATGTTCTTTGGTATGTTCATGTGTTTGTTTTATTAGAACAAAGAGAGAAAACATTTTTTTCCACAAAGTGTCTGACAACATTAAAAAGTAAAAAGAGATGTGCACAACAACATGAAGAAATAGAAGTACTGCCATTGATTATTAAAATAAGAGTCAACTGAGATTCTCATATCTACTTGTTTGCCATTAGATGAATTTGCCGCCATGCCAACTCAGCTGGGTTGGTAGATAACACAATTTGCTCCTTGCCGTGATATGCGTGAATACTTTATATCATCTTAAAGCATATTGTTAGGAGCTTTTTTGCATAATGATCAGAATTACAGCATAATGGATATGATTTAGCTCACAGTTTTAATCCAAAGTGAAAATCACATTTTTAATCGCATAACTTTTAGTTGAGGATGCTAGTGAAAAACCTACAGCATTATCTATTATCATACTTTGTCACCACTGAAGGCCACTTGCACCAAGGTGCCAAGAATACGGTCAGCACTGTTTTAGACCATTAGAGACAAGCTTGTCAAAATCCTTGTTATATTACTGATGAAGGATCGCCAGACACACACTGCAGAAATTAATGGGTTAATTCATATTCAAATCAACTACTTACACTTTGACATCCTCTCCTGATTTAGAGATCCACAATAACATGTTCATCAGGGATGTAACCAGTATTACTAGATATTGGTTGATATTGTAGGGTAGGGTAAAGGGTCTACAATACAGGCAGGTAGCCAATATCCAGAGCTTACATATTTGCTGTAAACTCCAGATATGTGGAGTCAAGCATGCACCATCATGCTCTGAAAGCCACTCAAGGGAATTTCACTGAAACGAAAGCGAGGATTTTCCCCCACTTGATTTCTGACAACACACCTATTAACCAGTTCGAGGAGAGGAGTGACGATTCAAATGAGAGCATTCATCCAGACAACGGAAATGACATGATAAACTAAGAATCACAGGATTTATATAACCTGAACTGTTCCATTTTATCTGCATTATCTTTGTTAGTGCACATTCATTAACGAAGCAGATAGGTGTTAATAAAGACATCCAATGGATGTAAGAACATAGGGTTCTTTAGGAAGTTCAGAGGTACAGTTAAAGTAAGATGAGCATATCATGATATGATAATAATGTAATTTCACAGCTTTAAGTATTTATTAAGAATTAAAGCACTGCTCGTATTAGCATTTTAATAGTGAATATTATACACTGCCAAGGGTAAAACCCTGTGTCAGTCTCATAAAAGCTACTTAACTTCTTTGATTTAAGTCCAATCACTCACCATGTCAATTATGCTCATATGCTCATATGGTCAATTATGCAAATTCACTTTCAAATTCATTCAATTCAAGACGGTTAGGACTAGGAGTATCAAAAGCATGGCTAGCTACAGTAAAGGCCTTTATTTTGTGGTAGTTCTGAACTCTACACCTCCTATAATAACATAGTGGTCACCTTACATTTGTACAAAAGGTAGCATACAGAGTCCATTTCATTCATTCATTTATTCATTGATATTCAATTCAAATGCTATAGGGCAAAAGTGCATCAGTGAAGACCATGTTCCTATTCAGAAGGTTGTTCTGACAAACAACGCATGGTTACTTTGAGCTAACGGCACGATTCTGAAAAGAGAGTCATTCGTCTGATTAAAAACCCTATAAAAAGTCACGATAAAAACACATTCAGTATGAAATAAAAGAGATGTTAATACATACAATTTAGTAATAAAACTAACTACATATATGTATACACCCACATTAATATGCATACACATGTTTATATATGTATAATCACATTCACAATTATAATATGCGCTTGAAAGAGGAACGTTATGGGAATGCAACACTCTTTCACGTGGAGACCGCACGCAGCAAGGCCCCAGGACGCTCCTGTGAGACAGAGGAGAAGAGACGCACGCGGCAGGGGTCTGGGTGGGGCCCAAAGGAGCACCACAGCAAGCCAGCGTAGACTTTGTCGGTTGGAGCCCTTGTGTGTAGCAGAGAGTGATGGAAGAGCAATCAGCAGGTCCATCCCCACTCTCAGAGTTAGTATTAAGGCAGAGACTGCAAGGAGAGTTGGAGAGTTGTTGTTGTTGAATTGCGGGTGGATGGCCTGTAATTTGTCTCAGCTCAGCCTCCAGGTTTCCTGGCCTGAGCCTGAGCTGCTGTGTGGCGACTGAATGGTTATGGAGGAGAGCCCTCTGCTGGCATGCTGATGTCACTGCACTGCCGCTCCAGCCTTCCTCTGGTCTGAGGTGCTGGTGCAGGGAGGAGGAGGAGGGGATGAAGAGGTAGGGTGAAGGGCAGGCATGCTGTTTCTAGAGTAGTACTGCTCCTACTCTGATCTGAGTGGCCATGTGGGGCCACACGAGTTACTGAACAACAGCATGACAGAGGTGATGTTCAACACACGCACAGCATGATGGGAATGTTTCGATCAACACAGAAATAAAAGAAACGGAGAGATAAAATAAACAAAAATCATGGATGAATGAAGGAGACACACAGGAAGATTAGAAGTGAACGAATGGGCGGCGGGGGCAACCACAGAGTTACAGCCAATCCACTGCATTCATCATGACCAGTCCTGTTTGACGTAATGACAGTTCATATTACGGACATGCTGAAGCACGTTAAGGTAAGGCGACCACAGGAGAGCAGCGCAGTCTGGCAGGCATTCACAACATTGGAATGAGAATGTAACAATGCAACAACAAGGCAGGCTGTTAGTGCTGGACGTCGCCTGAAGAGCAGAAACACAACATTAAGAGGTGCGTCATAGTGTAGTAGTAGTAGTAGTAGTAGTAGTAGTAGTGTATTAATTGCTTCTCTCTCATTATAAATGATGATGTTGTAAGTCGCTAACTATAAGCCCCCTCCCTGGTCCCTGATTCTTGCTGGTATGCTGCAGTGGATCGGTTACTCTGTGCTGTGTATAGACAGACAGTTTAGAATAACACTCCCTTCCTATAGAGGCACAGCTACTACCTCAGGAATCTCTGCTGCTATGGAATGATGTTAATGGCCATGGATGTGTGCATGCAAACATGCAACCTGCCAACCCCCTCCCCTCCCCGCCCAAGACAAGACCTGTCTCCCACTAGTTCCACCAGATTCAGCATGTACCCTCCACCAAAGACCTCGCCACACTGCTCCACTCAGGAACCTGCAGTCCAACAGGAGAGAGAAAGGAGAGGAGTTACTGTACCGACCCCCACCACTGGGACAGAGACAGATAGTGGACAGTAGTACACACTGAAGAACCCTGCCCCTGGGTGTAATATAGCCCTGACCACCAGAGAGCAGCATTGTTGTGAGACACAAACGAAGAAAGAAGGAGTGTCCAATTATCTTAAAGCGTAGTATCATAGTGGGCACATAGACCAGACCACTCCTTACCGGGACCGTATTACTGCATTCATGTCTTAATAGGTGGAGCAGAGCACTTAACATACAAGAATCACAACAGGTGACTGATAACATATAGACAATACAATGGGTAAAATCAGTAAGAGTCACTTTTCCTATTTCCCAAACCACTTCGATCCAAAGTAGAAAGATCTTAAAACCAGAAGAGCATTTTAACATCTACCTCTAAAAACAAAAGATACATGAATTAAAAACAACAAATCACAATCTGCCCTAAGGGGTGATGAGTCCCCTTGCCATAGAGCATGGCTATGGATATGTTGTCCTACAGACACACATAGCTTAATTCATTGATACAGAGCTCCTGTAGGGTCACTATAATACCAGGATTGTGGAGTGTTTGTTTGTCCGTGAGCTCACACAGTGAACAAAGAGAAGCTGCTGTTCAGACCAGCGCTCCCCAGAGGAGGAAGAGGGGATATGATATAGGAGGAGTCCATGCAGGTGGTCAGATCAGATGTAGGTGACCGCACCTTTGCTGTTCTTCTCCATGGCGATCTCCACGTAGGACGTGGGCACGTAGCCCTCCTCTCCGCTCTGCTTCCTGGCTCGCGTCCAGCCGTCGCCCTTGTCCTCCTCGATGATGTACAGCACCTCGTCCTCCTTCATCAACAGTGTTCCCTCGTTCTGACCTGGGAGTCAACAGCACAACACAGACCAAACACATTCTGTTAGCGCACAGAGAAAGGACCACAACACACACACACTTTACAGGAATACCACATCACATCATCTACATTCCATATTCACATTCATGCAAATACTAAAAACTGCTCCAGTGTTTGAGACAGTATCGCTAGTCGAAATGCCAACCCAGCACACATACTGTCACCACACAGTGAGACAGTGAAATGCAGAGAGAGCACCACTGGCTCTGCTGTCTTGTACTATACCATCAAAGGAGTAGAGCGCTTTGCAGTGGCCAAGGACTGGGAGCGGGTCGTCGTCGTCAAACTCATCATCAAACTCGTCTGGCTGGTGGGCCTGTCGGGGGTCTGGCTGGTGAGGGGGAGTGCGGTGCTCCTGGCTGGGGTCGTCTGTGTAACTGCCGTCAGGGCTGGAGGAGGAGGAGGAGGAGAGGGGGATGAGAGAGTCAGTGCTATCTCAGCCACTCGGGTCTAGATGGCTGAACTCAAGCTGTGGGATTCTGCTCCAGTCAGACTGTGACTGAGCCATCCGAGTCACTTTCCTTTAGAAAAACTATTACGACTCCACCCATGTTACGTTTTCAAAGACACAAAGAACAAGAATGTGTGTCATTCTATTTATATGCAAAGACATCTGGTGAACCTGCTAGATTGGATTTGTTCAATTTACGCTATGGCCCATGGGCACGTGTCACTTTCACTACAATAAATAACTCTATTACTACTATTACTATTTCTTCTACAATCTATTACTACTACATAAACAATGTGTTTCGGTGCCCTCTGACCTCTCTCTGCCGTGGGAGGCGTGATGGTTGACGTCGGCACTGGGTCTTCGATCTCCTCTTGTGCTCACCTTCCCCTCCACCTCCGACAGCCAGCTCTGTGTGAGAGTGAGAGAGTGAGTGAGTGAGTGAGTGAGTGAGAGAAGGAAATTAAGAGGTAGAAACAGTCATACTGCTGTTTACAACCCCACGATGGATACACTCATTCTTACCCCCTGAATCTCTAAGAACTCCTATCCTGTTCTACTCAGTGTGCTGTTGACAAAGGGAAGCAGTGCAAATAGTCATCCTCCAGAGGGGGATAACTCAGCACAGCAAACCTTAGCCCAGTCAATATTTCTCCAGATGTACTGTGATGCCTTTCTTGCGCTCCCCTCCACCCATTCCTCCCTCTGGCTGGGGCTTCAGGGCTCTTGGCTGGGGAGGCTTACCTCATTCTTGTGGATCTCGGAGCGCAGTTTCTCCATGTTGCACATGGTCTCGGAGATCTTGGGCTGGAGGCTCTGTGGGTCGCCCATCTGAGGATTCTTCTCATACACATCCTTCATCTTGTTCAGCGCATCTCTTCACACACATACACACAGTCACAATGTGAACACATTGTACATAAACAATTTAACAAATGACACTGACATGTCAATGAAATACTACTGGAGCAGAAACGTGGACAGTATAAAAGAGACACAGATCAGTGTTAAAGTAAGTCTTCCCATGGTCTACCTTTGGTCCACCTCTTTCTGTAGTTCTTTGCTGAGCTCGTCAATCCTAGCCTGCAGCCTCTTGCGTCTCTGTTCGGGAGGCAGATGACTGAAGTCCTCCAGTGATGGAGCCTGAAATCACATCAGTACACTGTCCAGTTACATTGACACAGTCACTCGTAGTCTCTAGAAACCTTCTCACAGCAAGAACCTACGAGAATTATACTAGGAGACCAGAGAAAGAATAGGTTTGAGAACCTCACTCTAGAACGGCGTGTAACACTAGACTTGTGCTATAGAACGCCACAAGGTGGGACAAATGCACAACTAGCTATGGCAGTCCAGATATCACACTACTGACTCACAACTTACCTTCACTGACCACTGTGTAGGTTTTGGTTACAATAGAAGAAAAGACAAAAAAATAAAAGATGGAATGGTTATCGAAACGTATGTGGCTCATGTAGGTTATTATGGTAACTAAGAGCACAGCATCACAAGGGTGTGACTATGGAAGGAGAGTTAGAGGTTGTCGGGGGTGTTTTCCTTTGGGAACAGAGTTACCCACAGTTGTCAAGAACAAAGGTAGACACAATCTGATGAGCACTATTAGTGTGTCAATCTGGGTGAAGTTATACTTGTTAATCTGTGTTATTATATTTCATTAATTGAATGGATAGCTTGATGCTACATAGTATTGGAAAGGCTATTCTCCAAGGAGAATACACTGTTCAAGATATCCTTTTAATTCCACTAAAAACAAGTTGACATCTTAAAAGCCCTCTTTAGATGATGTGATGCTATTTGAAGCAAGAAGAGGGTTGTTTCCAGGAAGTCCGTCTCTTTACTGCAGACAACCATGAATCACCTCATACATTAAGGAAATTAAACCAGGTCCTTCAGCCAGAAACCAATGAGACACACAGGGGTGACACACAATCAATGGTCTGGCACAGTAATACCACTGTGTGACATTGATTAGACTGTGTAGCCATCATTCAGTATATTGGCTGGCTCATGACGAGGTAAAGTTGACCTTCATTTCAAATCGACATACCACTGTAACCACCCCCTATCCAAATACCACCTACAGCTTCAGTATCGCTTCCTACACTTCACACAACACACTCAATAATGGCACTCCTGTGATTTCAACACCCCCTGTTCCTAACTAGAGAATAACTGATTCAAAACCAGAGACAGAAGAGAGGGAGGTGAGAAGGGAGAGAGAGAGAAAGATAAAATAATGAAATCACTGCAAACCCAAACACACTGACATGCTCTTAGTCTTACCCCTCGTTTAAGACCCCTGAAAGAGGCTATCCTGGGTTTGACCGTTCTCATTTCAGACAGACAGAAAGCTATGGGGTCACTGGCAAATTTAGGAGACTGACAGTGGCTGGCGGTAGCCAAGTCGGGGCGGTGGGGAGCAGGGGGAGGAGAGGAGGGGGGAGACTGGGACAACAAAAAAGAGGTGATCAACCTCCAAACTTTTAGAACTAGGAACATATTGTAACGATTGAACATAAACTCATGGTGTTGTGTCTATATAAGTGATAAGCAGAGGTAAAAAAGTGGTTATCCAACGTATTATCCCACAAAACAAATCTCAACAGGAGAAACTCCAGGTAAGCAAGATCATGCAAGACGAAATTTGAGAGACCCTCGGGTGAGAAACAAGAATGGACATCAGACGAGCAGGCAAATCAAAGTCAATATGAGCACCAACACCCCTTGTATTAGACAAGTCATTTGAAATGGTGAGCTACTCTCACACAAACCTACAACAAGTTATAGATGAATAGACGGTATCGCCTTTGGCAGGTCAAAGTGTAGTGATTTAGGCAATGAGATAGACAATGCTAGATTTAGGTGACTGTTATAAAACACAGCTACCGTAAGGTATAAACCTACCAGTGGACTCTGTTATGAGAAAAAAAACAGACAAAAATCAGTGAGTGGGCATTAATACAAGTAGTTCACTATTGAAACAGTGAGCAAAGGTCTTGATAGCTGGTGATGATGAATCTCTCACCTTGGGCTTTTTCCCAAAGAGCCACAGTTTGTTCTTGGCCGCCTTGCTGATCGAGTGTTTGGGGTCTGGCTTGACCCCCCCCTCGTTCTTGGGGGTGCTGATAGTGTTGTCTGAGCCCGTCCGGGAGAGGTTCTGACTGTAGTCCTCAAACGGGAAGTCCCCTGGAGGCTCAAAGCCCGACTTAAACGACTCCACTACAATCGCTGAGTCCTGACAGAGAGAGAAGAGAAAGAGAGCATGAGACTGCATGACAGTGAACATCAATCAAACATTACAGACTGACATTTCTTTAAAATGATGTTTTCTGGGACACCATGACCACAGTGTAAAGCACAGCTCAGCCCCTGGTGGAAACCACAGGGTAGCATGCGCTGTGTGCATAAAGAAGAATCAAAGGAAAACATGTCACACTGAGTGGGAACAACTCTGCTCAGCTGGCTCCAGCAGTAGCAACAGCCAGGCTGTATGTAGGCCCATGGGTGGGAAGGGGAGAGGAGGCTCTGCCTGCCGGGGCCAGCCAGCAACACAAACACTGGAGGAGACAGAGGCCAGAGGCTGGAAATTAGGCAGGGGCTAACTGATACACCACAGCTAGCATGCTAGCAGATGCCCATAGTCTTCCAGTCATTGTGCTAATGCTAGTAGGCATTGGCTGACGAGACTTCCTCTAACCTCCTTCATACTGGACACAGAGACAATAAAATGGTATCCACCAGTTCAGCTGACTCTGGGGCAGTAGATAAAGGGCCTCATTGCCAAAATCCCAAAGTATCCCTTTAACACTAGAACCGCCCGGCCTTTCAGCACCCGATAGAGAACGTTGCCGGGCGTCCTCTTCAGCACCCGATAGAGAACGTTGCCGGGCGTCCTCTTCAGCATATGCATCAGATGCATATCAACCTACAAGGTGCGCAAACATAAGCACCAAAGTTTGATAAATAGTGCATAAACTATTGGAAAGGATAAATTGCATGAAGAAATATTAGTGAAAATATATCCATGTAAAAATATAACAACAATAGCTATTTGTTTAGATAGTCTAGGATATGTTTTGTATAATTCTACAAAGTCCTGGTGGAAAAACGTAGGCCTATAGCCTATTTGACACCACTTCCAGCCAATGACGCATCAACATTCTAACAATCTAATAAATACATTTCCTACATGCTATCGGAAGAATAATCATTTGGTTGTGTGTATGAAGGTCTTAGGTAACATTCGAATACTAAAAAACAATTATTTCAAAAGAACATAATAGCATTTTCATTAGTTTGTGTTACTCTAGGCCAGAGGTGTCAAACTCATTCCATGGAGGGCCTAGTGTCTGCTGGTTTTTGTTTTTTCCTTTCAATTAAGACCTAGACAACCAGGTGAGGGGAGTTCTTTACCAATTAGTGACCTTAATTCATCAATCAAGTACAAGGGAGTAGCGAAAACCCGCAGACACTCGGCCCTCTGTGGAATGAGTTTGACACGTGTGCTTCTAGGCTATAAGTAAAAACGAAAAACTACTAATTCAAGAGTTCAATCCATCACAAAGAAATCCATTATAATTTCGTTTTGGAAGGTCTAAAGAAACATTGTGGAAATAAGAAGATTTATTTAAAAAATAAAAGCATATTTTAAGTTTATTATGTTACTAGTCTTTGCCTAGTTGCCAGTGCAATGCTGCCACACAAGCAGTCATGTGCATGGACAGCGCTGATATTCTTGGAAAAAGTGATATTTGGAAATAGAGCTGCACCTCTTGAATTTTGAGAGTTAGTTGACAAAGGTAAGTGTCATAGAAACTGCAGAATATGCTCTTTCTGATACTATACACAAATCTAAACGTTTTACCTGAATGTGACTGTAGGAGGATTTGATAAAGTGGTGCTCCTTTCCCTGCATCTGTCAATTCCAAGCTGCGCCCATCTCTTCATGTACAATTTGACAACTGATAATATTGTCACTCATCAGACTAATGTCAATTTAATATGGTCTTTAGTTTGGGTATAGTTTAGGTGTAGTTTCGATGGGCCGGCTGGTCAGGCTGGTCAGGCTGACTGGCATCGTTTGCTTCCCCTCACTCATCAACTCGGAAAGAGTCAAGGATATGTTTTGCATTATTCTAAAGGCCTACTGTAACACATAACATGTTTTCATTTCCCACAATACATTTTATTAGTAATAGAGTTATAGTAAATAAAACAGTCCCATAACAGCTTCTTTTTACAAAGTAAAACGTAAAAGAAAATGGTAGCAACCCGCAAGGTGCGCCGACAAATTATTAACATGAGTGCCAACGCTGATAAATAGGCATATAAACTCAACATTACACAACTGTTGTTCTAAATTAAATCAACCTCTTCACCCTCCTTATCATTCAGTTAGGCCTAATTGAAATTAAATTGTGAAGTAACGTGCACAATTATCTCCCATTCATCCATGTAATTCATTCAGTGAGGGGAGAGAGACACAATAGCACCTGGCTGGGTACCAACGTCCTACAGCGCAAGTTGGTGAAAAGGTTCAATACTTTGAAAATGAGCAATGTAAAATACAAACATTTTGTAAAAGTCAGGGAAGGAGCAAGAGGTTGCATTTTGTTTTAGCATATTTTTTATTTATTTACTAAATCAAACATCAGTGGCCGTTGGCCTATGGCGTTCCAGTGTTTAGAGAGCCCAGGGAGCCATTGCCTCACCGCTGGCCTGGCTGCTGGGTGGATGACTAACTACTGGTCCTGCTCCACCCATGCCATGAGCTGCCTCCGCTCTGTACCCTGCGCTAAAGTCACCATGCTAAAGCATAGACTTGTGTACACCCTGCTCCAAATTATAGAACACTGTGCTATATGCTTATGCTATAGGGAATCATGCTACTGTGTAGGCCACCATACCATAGTGCATCATGCTATAGGGCACCATGCTCCAGACCCACCTTGCGTTGGTCCACAGCCTTGGCAGCAGTCACCATGCCCTCCAGACACTTAGAGATGATGGGGATGACTCTGCGCTCCACGTCGGCAAAGCTCCGGTACGTCTCTCCCAGCTTCACTGTTCGCCTCTCGTCCATGTCCTGCAGGTTCTGGAGAGGTGGGAACACACACACAGTGACTTCTGACCTTTTGGTCTCCTGTTAGCCAATTACAGCTCAGAGTTCCATCTCTCCGGCCAATGCGGGATGAGACAGAAGTTGGAGCCTGGAGGAGAATGGCTGGCCGTGGCTTACCTTGAATATCTGTGGAATGGCCACGTTGAAATGTTTCCACTGCTCCCCGTTAAAGTTCTGCAGCTGAGCAGCGTACTCATTCTTACTCTCGTCTGCAGAGTGTGTGCGCAGGTACAACTGGGACTTTGCCTGCAGTGGACAAGAGGGAAAATTCAGGACCACTCAACATACACGGCAAAGGACAACCTCCGAGGTGTATGGGTGTAGGTAGTGTACATGTCATGGCTCAAGCCAGGTCAGGACGTACCTTTTCTACCTCTGACTTGGTGGCGTTGATGTCGTTGTCTAACCTGTCGTAGCTGATCTGTGATTTCTCTGCCTCCTTACACTCCCGCTCAAACTTCTTCTTGCTCTAAGAAAGTCAAATGGGAGATTGAGATTATTAGTCAAGACATTTTGACCTCTTCTCAAAACCAAGAGTCATCCTGCCTCGTAATGAATGCAAGCCTCTACTATTTCTACAGGACATACAGTGGGGAGAACAAGTATTTGATACACTGCCGATTTTGCAGGTTTTCCTACATACAAAGCATGTAGAGGTCTGTAATTTTTTTATCATAGGTACACTTCAACTGTGAGAGACGGAATCTAAAACAAAAATCCAGAAAATCACATTGTATGATTTTTAAGTACGGTAACTAATTTGCATTTTATTGCATGACATAAGTATTTGATACATCAGAAAAGCAGAACTTAATATTTGGTACAGAAACCTGTTTGCAATTACAGAGATCATACGTTTCCTGTAGGTCTTGACCAGGTTTGTATACACTGCAGCAGGGATTTTGGCCCACTCCTCCATACAGACCTTCTCCAGATCCTTCAGGTTTCGGGGCTGTCACTGGGCAATACGGACTTTCAGCTCCCTCCAAAGATTTTCTATTGGGTTCAGGTCTGGAGACTGGCTAGGCCACTCCAGGACCTTGAGATGCTTCTTACGGAGCCACTCCTTAGTTGCCCCGGCTGTGTGTTTCGGGTCGTTGTCATGCTGGAAGACCCAGCCACAACCCATCTTCAATGCTCTTACTGAGGGAAGGAGGTTGTTGGCCAAGATCTCTCGATACATGGCCCCATCCATCCTCCCCTCAATACGGTGCAGTCGTCCTGTCCCCTTTGCAGAAAAGCATCCCCAAAGAATGATGTTTCCACCTCCATGCTTCACGGTTGGGATGGTGTTCTTGGGGTTGTACTCATCCTTCTTCTTCCTCCAAACACGGCGAGTGGAGTTTAGACCAAAAAGCTATATTTTTGTCTCATCAGACCACATGACCTTCTCCCATTCCTTCTCTGGATCATCCAGATGGTCATTGGCAAACTTCAGACGGGCCTGGACATGCGCTGGCTTGAGCAGGGGGACCTTGCGTGCGCTGCAGGATTTTAATCCATGACGGCGTAGTGTGTTACTAATGGTTTTCTTTGAGACTGTGGTCCCAGCTCTCTTCAGGTCATTGACCAGGTCCTGCCGTGTAGTTCTGGGCTGATCCCTCACCTTCCTTATGATCATTGATGCCCCACGAGGTGAGATCTTGCATGGAGCCCCAGACTGAGGGTGATTGACCGTCATCTTGAACTTCTTCCATTTTCTAATAATTGCGCCAACAGTTGTTGCCTTCTCACCAAGCTGCTTGCCTATTGTCCTGTAGCCCATCCCAGCCTTGTGCAGGTCTACAACTTTATCCCTGATGTCCTTACACAGCTCTCTGGTCTTGGCCATTGTGGAGAGGTTGGAGTCTGTTTGATTGAGTGTGTGGAGAGGTGTCTTTTATACAGGTAACGAGTTCAAACAGGTGCAGTTAATACAGGTAATGAGTGGAGAACAGGAGGGCTTCTTAAAGAAAAACTAACAGGTCTGTGAGAGCCGGAATTCTTACTGGTTGGTAGGTGATCAAATACTTATGTCATGCAATAAAATGCAAATTAATTACTTAAAAATCATACAATGTGATTTTCTGGCTTTTTGTTTTAGATTCCGTCTCTCACAGTTGAAGTGTACCTATGATAAAAATGACAGACCTCTACATGCTTTGTAAGTAGGAAAACCTGCAAAATCGGCAGTGTATCAAATACTTGTTCTCCCCACTGTAGATAGGAGAGCAAAACAGAGCAGAAGCACTATTTATTGTGGTTAATAAACAGGCAGCAGTGCAAACAAAAAACCTCTAAAGAAATGTATGCTCTCGTCCTGCCAGAACATCTGTGCTGCATTACGTGACAGTGCAACAAAGAGGAATACCTAAGGCATTACAACGCTGCCATTCTCAATGCGAGAATAATTCAGCCTTTGAAAATGTGACTCACAGGCAAACTGCAAAGGCATGAAATGCAGGAATACTTCTCTCATCAGTGTGTGTGTGTGTGTGCCCATGTGCTCTTTTATGTATGCATCTTCCTGTGTGTGTGTGTGTGTGTGTGTGTGTGTGTATGCAGTCCTTTAAATGTGTGTGTGTTTATGCAGTCCTTTAAATGTATGTCTATGTGTGTGTGTGTGTGTGTGTGTGTGTGTTTATGCGTTTATGCAGTCCTATAAATGTATGTCTATGTGTGTGTGTGTGTGTGTGTGTCTGTGTGTGTGTCTGTGTGTGTGTGTGTGTGTGTGTGCGCAGATGTAAATGGAGATCCTCTTGGCCCTCTCTCACACGCGGCCCAGCAGGACTGAGCGTCTAGCTGTCGGCAGAGGGGAGCAGGTCCCTGCTGGTGGTCCACGTGTCACGCAGGCCTCCTGCCCTGCGAGGGGCCTTCCCTGTCCCCGCCGTGCCCTGTGCCACGTGGCCCTCCCTCCCTCCATCCCTTCTCTTCTTCCCTGCCTCCTCTCACACACTCACATTGTCCATATGTTTCCAACACTGGTCCAGATACTGCTGAGCCTTCCTGCCCTCCTGGAGGTGCTGTGGAGTCAACACACACAAACATACAGATGTACTATCTTAATTTGACTAGTTTCTCACAGCGGGAAAATAATCCTGCAGCAACAGGAAATGTGAATTATTATGTGGATTATAATTAATGGACAATTTTGTGTAGGGTTTGATACATATTTAGTTAGGATAAATCAAGTATGACATTTTAAAGTGGAAATTACAAACCTTAGAAGCCTTTTTAAACTTTGAATACCCTACAATTTGCATGTCCTGCTGCACATTAAAATTATCTGCGACAACAGTGATCAAATTAAGATAGCACACCAGTATGAACAGGAGGATCTCAATACACACGTACAGTTGAAGTCGGAAGTTTACATACACCTTAGCCAAATACATTTAAACTCAGTTTTTCACAATTCCTGACATTTAATCCTAGTAAAAATTCCCTGTCTTAGGTCAGTTAGGATCACCACTTTATTTAAAGAATGTGAAATGTCTGAATAGAAGTAGAGTGAATGATTCATTTCAGCTTTTATTTATTTCATCACATTCCCAGTGGGTCAGAAGTTTACATACACTCAATTAGTATTTGGTAGCATTGCCTTTAAATTGTTTAACTTGGGTCAAACGTTTCGGGTAGCCTTCCACAAGCTTCCCACAATAAGTTGGGTGAATTTTGGCCCATTCCTCCTGACAGAGCTGGTGTAACTGAGTCAGGTTTGTAGGCCTCCTTGCTCGCACACACTTTTTCAGTTCTGCCCACAAATGTTCTATAGGATTGAGGTCAGGGCTTTGTGATGGCCACTCCAATACCTTGACTTTGTTGTCCTTAAGCCATTTTGCCACAACTTTGGAAGTATGCTTGGGGTCATTGTCCAGTTGGAAGACCCATTTGCGACCAAGCTTTAACTTCCTGACTGATGTCTTGAGATGTTGCTTCAATATATCCACATAATTTTCCTCCCTCATGATGCCATCTATTTTGTGAAGTGCACCAGTCCCTCCTGCAGCAAAGCACCCCCACAGCATGATGCTGCCACCCCCGTGCTTCACGGTTGGGATGGTGTTCTTCGGCTTGCAAGCCGCCCCCCTTTTCCTCCAAACATAACGATGGTCATTATGGCCAAACAGTTCTATTTTTGTTTCATCAGACTAGAGGACATTTCTCCAAAAAGTACGATCTTTGTACGCATGTGCAGTTGCATACCGTAGTCTGGCTTTTTTATGGCGGTTTTGGAGCAGTGGCTTCTTCCTTGCTGAGCGGCCTTTCAGGTTATGTCGATATAGGACTCGTTTTACTGTGGATATAGATACTTTTGTACCGGTTTCCTCCAGCATCTTCACAAGGTCCTTTGCTGTTGTTCTGGGATTGATTTGCACTTTTCGCACCAAAGTACGTTCATCTCTAGGAGACAGAACGCGCCTCCTTCCTGAGTGGTATGACGGATGCGTGGTCCCATGGTGTTTATACTTGCGTACTATTGTTTGTACAGATGAACGTGGTACCTTCAGGCGTTTGGAAATTGCTCCCAAGGATGAACCAGACTTGAGGTCTACAGTTATTTTTCTGAGGTCTTGGCTGATTTCTTTTGATTTTCCTATGATGTCAAGCAAAGAGGCACTGAGTTTGAAGGTAGGCCTTGAAATACATCAACAGGTACACTTCCAATTGACTCAAATGATGTCAATTCGCCTATCAGAAGCTTCTAAAGCCATGACATCAATTTTTGAATTTTCCAAGCTGTTTAAAGGCACAGTCAACTTAGTGTATGTAAACTTCTGACCCACTGGAATTGTGATACAGTGAATTATAAGTGAAATAATCTGTCTGTAAACAATTGTTGGAAAAATTATTCATGCACAAAGTTTGTTAAAAATACATTTGTGGAGTGGTTGAAAAACGAGTTTTCATGACTCCAACGTAAGTGTATGTAAACTTCCGACTTCAACTATATAACTTACTCACTACGGCATAGACAAAATAACCAAACTATACACAACGTAACCACACTGTACATAATGAAGGCCTGCAATACGTACAACCAGGGATTAGTGTCCTACTAGTAAAGCCACTCACGTGTTTCCTCTCTGACTTGAGGTCCTGTGAATACCTCATCAGCTCTCCGTACACATTGTGTCCCATCTCCTCGGCCACTACCTCCCTCTGCCCAGCGTAGTCATTCAGCTCATTCAGGATGGAGTAGAACGACACGCACGACGAGAACCTGAACACACAGGACAGGATACTCAACACTTGAGGTAAGCATTTATACTGGCCTCGGCCCTAGGGCACAGCAAACAAGGGTACTAGCAAGTGAAGTTTGACAAATGTATTTGTATGGATAGAGGGTAAGACAGAGAGAGATCCATGCTGTGGAACCCCTCCGATGGCAGTGGTTATGGCCAGGGCTATAATATGGTCGGTCCTATTCTGGACCTAGGCTCTGATTAAAAAGAGAGACCAGCTCCCTCTGTATCACACAGAGAGGAGGACGCCTAGTGGGAGCTAGAAGGCCAATAACATGCCGGACTCTGTATTCATATTGATAACAGGCCCACCTCCTCCTTAGTGACGTTACCATCACACTTTATTAGAATTCTCCTAAACCTCCACCCCCCCCCACATACACGCATCCACTGAGGAAGGACCAAGGAAGGTGGGACAGGGACATATGTTATGTATCCCTTAGAGGGCCTCCCTCACTCACTCCAGCCCTCCCTCCCTCGTCCTGTCCGGTTACAGTACCAGTGTTAGGAATTAGGACACAGGGCCAAATGATGCAAGGATAATGTAATTAATTAGGGGGAGGGTTTCAGAGAATTCAGAGGGTGGTGTCCCAACCATAGCCTGTCTTAAATATGTCCACTGTAAATATCAGTGCTGTGAGGCTGAGGCTAAAGGGAGCCAGCTCTCGCTCTCTCCCTCCTTCCCTCAGTCTCTCCCTCCTTCCCCCTCCCCCTCTCCCTCTCCTTCCCTCACAGCCCTTTCCTTTGATATCATTACTGTGCATTAGCAGCCAATAATGTCACCGTGGAGTGGCCAAGCACTGTGACCGTACATCAGAGCCAGATATTCTACACAGCTGTAGGACTTGCTAACTCTGTTACAGTGAGGGAAAAAAGTATTTGATCCCCTGCTGATTTTGTACGTTTGCCCACTGACAAAGAAATGATCAGTCTATAATTTTAATGGTAGGTTTATTTGAACAGTGAGAGACAGAATAACAACAAAAAAATCCAGAAATAAGATTGTAGACCTACACAAGGCTGGAATGGCCTACAAGACCATCACCAAGCAGCTTGGTGAGAAGGTGACAACAGTTGGTGCAATTATTCGCAAATGGAAGAAACACAAAAGACCTGTCAATCTCCCTCGGCCTGGGGCTCCATGCAAGATCTCACCTTGTGGAGTTGCAATGATCATGAGAACGGTGAGGAATCAGCCCAGAACTACACGGGAGGATCTTGTCAATGATCTCAAGGCAGCTGGGACCATAGTCACCAAGAAAACAATTGGTAACACACTACGCCGTGAAGGACTGAAATCCTGCAGTGCCCGCAAGTTCCCCCTGCTCAAGAAAGCACATATACAGGCCCGTCTGAAGTTTGCCAATGAACATCTGAATGATTCAGAGGAGAACTGGGTGAAAGTGTTGTGGTCAGATGAGACCAAAATGGAGCTCTTTGGCATCAACTCAACTCGCCGTGTTTGGAGTAGGAGGAATGCTGCCTATGACCCCAAGAACACCATACCCACCGTCAAACATGGAGGTGGAAACATTATGCTTTGGGGGTGTTTTTCTGCTAAGGGGACAGGACAACTTCACCGCATCAAAGGGACGATGGATGGGGCCATGTACCATCAAATCTTGGGTGAGAACCTCCTTCCCTCAGCCAGGGCATTGAAAATGGGTCATGGATGGGTATTCCAGCATGACAATGACCCAAAACACACGGCCAAGGCAACAAAGGAGTGGCTCAAGAAGAAGCACATTAAGGTCCTGGAGTGGCCTAGCCAGTCTCCAGACCTTAATCCCATAGAAAATCTGTGGAGGGAGCTGAAGGTTCGAGTTGCCAAACGTCAGCCTCGAAACCTTAATGACTTGGAGAAGATCTGCAAAGAGGAGTGGAACAAAATCCCTCCTGAGATGTGTGCAAACCTGGTGGCCAACTACAAGAAACATCTGACCTCTGTGATTGCCAACAAGGGTTTTTGCCACCAAGTACTGTCATGTTTTGCAGAGGGGTCAAATACTTATTTCCCTCATTAAAATGCAAATCAATTTATAACATTTTTGACATGCGTTTTTCTGGATTTTTGTCTCTCACTTTTCAAATAAACCTACCATTAAAATGATAGACTGATCAAGTCTTTGTCAGTGGGCAAACGTACAAAATCAGCAGGGGATCAAATACTATTTTCCCTCACTGTACTCTATTCTATGGAAGCAATTATACATTTAAAAAGTGCTGGGTTGCCATGGCAGTCCGTGTTTGTTGATGACAGGTCTAGTTGAAAGGCCCTGTGTGTGTGGTATAAAGCTGATACCGCTCACAGGTTGTTAACCATTTAATAAAACTGGGGCTAATCTACTTGCCTAGGTTCCTCCTCTTTGGAGCGCTTGGGACAGTACTTCTTCACCAGGTTCCTGTGAGGGGAGAGGAGACAGATGGTCAGAGACAGATAAGAGTGACAGACAGCTGCCTTTTTCACTCTCCAAGGCAGGAGCACATTAACCAAAATTACACAGATTTTTCATTATTTCAATAATTCCTGTATGTGAATATGAGGAAGTGATATGCTGAGATCGCTCAGTTAGTTTCCCTCAGTTAGATGCTCCTCTGAGACAGAGAGAGACTAGATAAAAGTAGGTCAGACTGACACAGATAACCTGGTACTGTGTGATATTCCTACTCTCTCCTCTGTTGTTCCCAACAGAACACATGCAGGAGGAGCAACACAAAGAAATGGTTCTCTTTGATAAAGTAGTCCCTCTGGAGAGGGGCTCCTGTAGTGTGGGGCGGTGCTGTGGGGCTCTTCAGGCATCGCTCCGGTTCCACTCGCTCTTCAGGGATGAATAGAGGAGGAATACAGAGAGGTTTTCAGAACTTGCCGCCGCCGTGCCCCCTCCTCCAATCAGCCCCCACTGAGCCCAACTAATGATGTCTGGTGCTTCCACCAAACAGCACTCTGTTTCCCCATCCTGGGGAGCAGGGGAGTAGCTCCCTGCACACACAGACTGATAAACATCAGCCTTGCCTGGTGCCGCTCTATGATTCACACAGAACAATACCTGAACACAGACAGACTGTCCAGGGAGTCAGGGACGGGGGAGAAATACCTCTACAGAAACGGTAGGGAGAGAAGGAGTGCTGGAAATGGTAGAAAATACTCATTCCACCCACAGCGTGAAGCCTATCAGCGTCTAACGCACGTTTTAAGAATGCATGAAGGCAAAATCACTGAGCTCTTCTTCTTCAGCCCATGATTCATAGCTGGTTCAATTATTCACTGGGTTACACACGCCGTGACTAAACATCCCCAGTTTAATAGGTTAGTCGTCATTCACACTCATCTCCTTAAATAAAAAAATCTTCAGCGTATTGATGCTGTAACTAGGCAACACTCAAAGGGGGGTGTAGAGCCTCCTGGCGGGTGCAGAGGCCACAGCTGGAGCCTCTACGTTACCAGGCAGTGACGATGACAGCTCCAGGGGGACTGCGCTGGGGGTCGG
Organism: Coregonus lavaretus; assembly: GCF_964263955.1. Classification (NCBI taxonomy): domain Eukaryota; kingdom Metazoa; phylum Chordata; class Actinopteri; order Salmoniformes; family Salmonidae; genus Coregonus; species Coregonus lavaretus. The sequence goes on along the minus strand of NC_140008.1, from coordinate 21,880,028 downwards.
AGGGACACGGGGGTGTTTCTAAATCTTACTAACAGAGATACTTACGGCAGGTTGCATTTTATGTGGGCTTGAATGTGCCTATATGACATCTAATACCGGATGAGGCACCAGTTATTCACAAACAAGTATAGAAAAATACATTAAATTAAATGTGTTAGCAGCAACCATTTTTTCCAGACTGCATTTATTTCATTGGGGAAACAAACCAGTTTAATAAAACTGATCACGTGAGAGGAAAGGACAGTGAGCGTCATGCTCTGTCAGCCATGGCAGCAGCTCCGAGTAGAGGGGACAATTAAGCAGGAAGCAAAGGTGTGAAGTTGAACCCCATCATGTCATGGTCATCATGTCATGCTGACGTCACACGTGTGTGTGGGCAGGTTCAGTGAGTGGTCACCTATGGTTTACGAACCTAGCCTAAACAGTATCTTCCTATTCCCAGCCTAATCTTGTTAAACCAGTGGTCTCACAATCTAATTCAAGAACTGGTAGAATGTCGTTTTAGAACTCCTTGTTAGGGGTTTTGCTCCTTGGTAGATTTGCTCCAAAAGGTTATAACACATGGATGTCAGGGAGGACACAGCCTTGAGAGCATAATCCAACAGCGTATAATGGGTATACATCTGTAACCAACTCCAGCTTTACCATTTGAGGGGCGTTGGCATCTGCCCACTCCTCTAATGTCTAGAGACTGGCCAGTAGCCACCTCCTAGAAATCAATTTGTTCCGTGGTTAAGCCTATTATATTGATTTGTGGCCCCCCAAAAATCAATTCATGGCAGCACAACCATGTCAAATTGGGCTGAGTTGGCCCAATTGTTCAGGCTGAGTGGTCTGTCTGTACCACAGATGATTTTAGATATTCATCAAAAGACAGGATCCAATTACATTATTTGATAATTATCCTAGTCATTATTTAATTACCTGACATACAACACTGATATAACATGATTAACATATTGAAGGTTAATATGCAGTACTAATGCATCCATGTCTAATATACGTCTACATCTATAACACAGAATACAGTATTCTACACAGAATACTAATTAAATTAATTGTTCAAAGTATAGGTAAAACACCTCAAAAACAGTTACGATAAAAGCCACATGGGCCAGAGAGTTTGAATAGGTTCTTACCTTAACTGTTTTGCATATGTCTGTTCGATCTCCAGCCTTTCCTTGACAAACTTTGCATACCTCTCTAGGAAGTCGATCCCCCATTGAGTATGCTTGTCAAGGTTTTCAAACTGGTCCTGAGAGAGAGATGGGGAGAAGGAGAGTGGTTAGGGTTGGAGGGAGACATTGTATGAGCGCTTACAGTGACATGCACATGATGGATTCAATTAAATGAGCCATGAATGAGAACCCAGTCGTCTGACATTGAATAACAAACACATGTTGAGTCACTACTTTATTCCTGTGCCAGGCTGTATTTCCTCAATGATCACACTGGGTAATATCAAGAGTATGTCAAATGAAAGGAAAGCTACAGACACACAGCGCAGGCATACAGAGTACAGACACTCCATACTTCTATTGATGAGAATTCCAGCTAAGGTGTCTAAGAGAAGAACCAGTAACCTTTCGTCTCCAGAGTTAAAGGGAAACTTCACAATTGTTCAACTTCATATTCATCATCTCCAGCAGCACCCCAACATCAACATATGTGAAAATGGCGTGCTTCTATGTTTTGTAGTAAAAATGATGTGTGTGTCTGTGTTTCCAATGACATCAGTGAAAACCCTAACCCAGTCAACACAGCGCATACTTTCAGCGGTCTGTCCTCATGTGACCCTCTTCTTCTTTTTGAGGTTAACCTATCCAGTAAGCACTGTGCACATTCTACACACAACCACACATAGCTGAGGCAATCCCCATTAACTGAAGACCTACTTGGAACAACTCAACATCTAGCCTACATGATATCAGTAGCCAGTTTGAGCCTATAGAGGCGGCTTAAGGAGGATGGATTAAAATGGTGTGATCTCATTTATGACCATTACATTTCTGTTCCCTATTCTGACTGACTCTACCCTTTCCTCAACTTCATTCACACCACTGGTTCTCCTCCACTACTGGGTTGGTCCCTCTCCTCTCTGCTTTAAGGTCTGAGCTGCAGCTGACAAACAGAGAGACAGGACAGTGATGATTTGATTATTCTGTGCCACTGGACGCTAACCCTCTGAAGCCAGCTTGGCTCCACGACAGTCTGGCACAACCAGCCAGGGAGACTAGCCTACATGTCCCCTACTTCAGCCATGACGTTCACCTAGAACACTGGATCAGAAAGGATATATGTTCAGCAAGGCCAAGTTTGAGATTCAGCCCAACTAAAGTGAAGAGAAACAGATTGTACAGTAAGCTTGGGCGGTATACCGTATACTGGGGTATTTGGAAATAGCCAAGGAATGGTTTTTCAATAAATCGTTATATTTGTAGCTACTTTTTAAGTAAATACGTGCAGTCAACTTATGCAATACGTTAGGAGATAAAGCAGATTGGGTTCTTCATTTCACCTGTCTAGGGATGTCCGCGACAAAAAAAAAAATATTGGTCGACCGAGAGTCGTCTGCTCTTTCGACCAATCGATTGGTCAACATTTTATTTTTCCATATATAGACACATTCTATGTGTTTTAAATCAAATCAACTATATGCACTGAGCTTGTCTGATGCTTTAAGCGCACTGTTTGATTAAATAATTTTTTCATACTGGCCCCCCGTGGGAAGGTATTGATTTGATTGTGCAGGGCTGGACTCCGACTTGCTGCGCTGTGTTAAAGAAAGACAGCCAGTGACTGTTTGACTAGCACCCATTGTCTCACTCTCCTCCCTGCTGCAGTGACCACCACAGAACATCAACAGTGTTTATCACGCTGTCCGTGTTTCTGAAGCTGCAACATAATTACAGCCATTACTGACTGAAAAGTTCTGTTACTGAAATCCTTCATTTGTTTAGGAAAAACATTCCCTATTCCCTCAACCCTTGCTCTCTTTACATGACACATGTATGCTTTGCATGCTGACCTTTAGCATATCATGATCACATCAATAAATTGGTTATAACAAACTCTGAACACCGTACCACATTTGACAGCAAAATGGATGCAGAGGACGTGACAAACTCGAAACGGGGGAATGTTTACTGGTTGCTCAGGAGGTAAAGGTGAAGTCAGATGTGTGGAATACATTTAACTAGTTGTAGAAAATACTGGAGATCAAGAAAAATAAGGTAAGGAGCAAGTGCTGCGTGCATATTATGTGTACCAAACAGGTGTTGTTCGATTACAATATAATATTCCTGACCGATTGGAACAATGCAAACAACAATAAATTATAAGCGTACCAGAGTCTGCAGTAAAAAAAAAAAAAGTAAAACCTTTATTACAGCAAAGACTAAAAACAGTCGCATTCATTCGTGAATGCAATTTCTGAAAATGAACGGTTTATTGTTTACGCTAATTATTCAAGGGTTGCTTTGTTCTTTTATTTAAAAATGAAAATGCTTGATTGCATTTCAAATCATGAATGACTCGTATGCTATGTGATGACATGAACAAATGAATGATTGATTGATACAGCAGCCTACATAAGTATTGAAATATAGGCCTAAGTAAGTTACGGTATTAAGACTAAACAGGATGAGCTCTTAGGCCTACAGCTCGATGGTTGTTATACTTATAATTATAATGATAATAATATAATAATAATAATATGCCATTTAGCAGACGCTTTTATCCAAAGCGACTTACAGTCATGCGTGCATACATTTTTGTGTATGAGTGGTCCCGGGGATCGAACCCACTACCTTGGCGTTACAAGCGCCGTGCTCTACCAGCTGAGCTACAGAGGACCATGATCATCATAATAATAATAATAATAATAATAATAATAATAATAATAAGGAGGAGAAAACTGAGAGTTATTATTATTATAAATAACAAATTTGACAATTTGGAACACTGTAAACACTAAATCAATTATAAATAATACCAGAGGCTGTGAAGCCTTTATTACAGCATAGCAAAGATTAAAAACAGCCGAATTTTTGTGAAATTGTTTATCCGACATGTTGTGGTCGCTTGAGGCTTGGTGCTCACAGAATCAGTAGGCTATTAAACAAACACTCAAACAGGCAACAGAAGCAGGACCCGTCTTATTTCTGTAAATATACAGTACCAGTCAAAAGTTTGGACACACCTACTCATTCAAGGGTTTTTCTTTAATTGTACTATTTTCTACATTGTAGAATAATAGTGAAGAAATCAAAACTATGAAATAACACATTTGAAATCATGTAGCAAACCAAAAAGGGTTCAACAAATCAAAATATATTTTATATTTGAGATTCTTCAAATAGCCACCGTTTGCCTTGATGACAGCTTTGCACACTCTTGGCATTCTCTCAACCCGCTTCACCTGGAATGCTTTTCCAACAGTCTTGAAGGAGTTCCCACATATGCTGAATACTTGTTGGCTGCGGTCGACTCATCCCAAACCATCTCAATTGGGTTGAGGGATTGTGGAGGCCAGGTCATCTGATGCAGCACTCCATCACTCTCCTTGGTAAAATAGCCCGTACACAGCCTGGAGGTGTGTTGGGTCATTGTCCTGTTGAAAAACAAATGATAGTGGGACTAAGCCCAAACCAGATGGGATGGTGTATCGCTGCAGAATGCTGTGGTAGCCATGCTGGTTAAGTGTGCCTTGAATTCTAAATAAATCACAGACAGTGTCACCAGCAAAGCACCCCCACACCATAACACCTCCTCCTCCATTCTTTATGGTGGGAAATACACATGCGGAGATCATCCGTTCACACACACCGCGTCTCACAAAGACACGGCGGTTGGAACCAAAAATCTCCAATTTGGACTCCAGACCAAATGACAAATTTCCACTGGTCTAATGTCCATTGTTTGTGTTTCTTGGCCCAAGCAGGTCTCTTCTTCTTACTGGTGTCCTTTAGTAGTGGTTTCTTTGCAGCAATTCGACCATGGAAGGCCTGATGCACACAGTCCCCTCTGAACAGTTGATGTTGAGATGTGTCTGTTACTTGAACTCTGTGAAGCATTTATTTGGGCTGAATTTCTGAGGCTGGTAACTCTAATGATCCTAACCTCTGCAGTAGAGGTAACTCTGGGTCTTCCATTCCTGTGGCGGTCCTCATGAGAGCCAGTTTCATCATAGCGCTTGATGGTTTTTGTGACTGCACTTGAAGAAACGTTTCGAAGTTCTTGAAATGTTCCGTATTGTCTGACCTTCATGTCTTAACGTAATGATGGACTGTCGTTTCTCTTTGCTTATTTGAGCTGTTCTTGCCATAATATGGACTTGGTCTTTTACCACATAGGGCCATCTTCTGTATACCCCCCCCCCCCTACCTTGTCACAACACAACTGTTTGGCGCAAACGCATTACAAAGGAAAGAAATACCACAAATTAACTTTTAAGAAGGCACACCTGTTAATTGAAATGCATTCCAGGTGACTACCTCATGAAGCTGGTTGAGAGAATGCCAAGAGTGTGCAAAACTGTCATCAAGTCAAAAGGGTGGCTATTTGAAGAATCTCAAATGTAAAATATATTTTGATTAGTTTAACACTTTTTTGGTAATTACATGATTCCATGTGTTATTTCATAGTTTATGTCTTCACTATTATTCTACAATGTAGAAAATAGTAAAAATAAAGAAAAACCATGGAATGAGTAGGTGTGTCCAAACATTTGACTGGTACTGTATGTATAACTTCATGAGCTGGATTGCCATTCTTTGCAATTCGTTTATTTTCGTTTGCGGTCGTTAGCATATTTAGCTAGCTGCCTACATGGAAATTCACCATTACTTGTGCTAATTTTCTTAGCATTCTGGTAATAGATGCCCAATGGGCTTTTTTGCAGGGTTTTTAGGCGCCCCCTTGTGTACTAAGCCGGTAATAACGTAAATCCCGGCGTGAGAGAAGGACGGTATGAGGATATGAAAATCTGGATACTGCCCAACCCTACTGTACAGTACAGCTAGCTAGGTCTAGGAGGGAACAGTGGAGCTATACCAAAGTCAGTCAGACTCAGCATACTGTTAGCCTTTGATTTCACCTGAGGGCTAACCTTCGTACTTCAGAGCTTGTTAGGAGGCTGAGAATATATAGTGAGAAACTGTCAGTATCATCCCCACCACAGATCTATACACAGCTAAGCCCCGAGTCAGGTGAGGTGAGTGACTCTCTCATGCTGTGTTCTGGGATATAGAGGGAAAGAGAGGAGGATAATATAGAGGGAAAGAGAGGAGGATAATATATAGGGAAAGAGAGGGGGATAATATAGAGGGAAAGAGAGGGGGATAATATAGAGGGAAAGAGAGGGGGATAATATAGAGGGAAAGAGAGGGGGATAATATAGAGGGAAAGAGAGGGGGATAATATAGCGGGAAAGAGAGGGGGATAATATAGAGGGAAAGAGAGGGGGATAATATAGCGGGAAAGAGAGGGGGATAATATAGAGGGAAAGAGAGGGGGATAATATAGCGGGAAAGAGAGGGGGATAATATAGAGGGAAAGAGAGGGGGATAATATAGCGGGAAAGAGAGGGGGATAATATAGAGGGAAAGAGAGGGGGATAATATAGCGGGAAAGAGAGGGGGATAATATAGAGGGAAAGAGAGGGGGATAATATAGAGGGAAAGAGAGGGGGATAATATAGAGGGAAAGAGAGGGGGATAATATAGCGGGAAAGAGAGGGGGATAATATAGAGGGAAAGAGAGGGGGGTAATATAGAGGGAAAGAGAGGGGGGTAATATAGAGGGAAAGAGAGGGGGATAATATAGAGGGAAAGAGAGGGGGATAATATAGAGGGAAAGAGAGGAGGATAATATAGAGGGAAAGAGAGGGGGATAATATATAGGGAAAGAGAGGGGGATAATATAGAGGGAAAGAGAGGGGGGTAATATAGAGGGAAAGAGAAAGAAGGTTGGATTCCAGTTTCACCCTGAAGCAGACTGTCTGAAGAGAGCTCCGGTGTCTCCTCCTCTCCCCATGTCTGAGCTGTGCTGGAGGAGAGGGGGAGAAAGGGAGAGAAGGAGAAAAGTAGAGAGAGAGGGGAAGGGGTGTCTCAATCTCTCCCATGGCTTGGTCCCTGCCTGGGAGCGAGGCAGTGTTTAGGCTTGGCTTAGGACCTAGACAGACCCACAGAGACTGACTGGTGGACTCCAGCCAACACACTTCCTCTGTGAGAGAACACTACGCAGGCCGCCCCCACGGACCCCTCCTCACTGACGCGTCACACAGACTCTGTCCATATGCACACGGGGAGGGAGGGAGGAGAAAAAGAAAGCGCGGGCTACAGTCAATTCCATGGGCCTGTTATATCATACATTAAACACATTCTCAGAAAATGTGAGCACAGATCATGGGCTAATACTATGAGTCTTTCCTACGACTAATACCATGACTTTACCTTCCTCTGACTCAGGGACAGAGATGTGTTGTTCATGTAAAAATATTCATGAACATGTAAGTATCTGTACCCTGTAGGCTCTATAAGATCAACAACTGATACTGAATTGACAACCATTCCAGAAGTACATCCCTGCGACTAGGCAAAGCATGCCAAATGAGATATGCAAGACAGCACATGTACACAACCTTTCTTTCACACCAAGACACAGACAGACAGAGACAGAGACAGAGAGACAGAGAGACAGAGACAGAGACAGAGACAGAGACAGAGACAGAGACAGAGACAGAGACAGAGAGAGAGAGAGAGAGAGAGAGAGAGAGAGAGAGAGAGAGAGAGAGAGAGAAACAATGCGCTAAAGTATTTTCAGGAGCATTGACTGTGACCAGGTCTGCCTGAGCGGCCAGGCCCCTACTGTTGCTACATTCTGATTCACACAGCTTTATCAGCCGCCTGGATGTAAATCATTTATCCTCCAATAAAATGGCTTCCTTTGCCATTTCAGGCCCTCCAGAGTTTAAATGCTCAGCACATGTCAGGGTCATGTACTCATGAAAGCCTGGGGGGGGGGGGGGGGGGACAGAGAACAGAGAACAGAGAAGGAGAGGCCTTATGGCTCCAATAACGATAAGAACCAATGCTTCTCACTTCTGCTTTATTCTCCTCTGACTTTTCACACAGTAAACAAACAGAGCTACTCTTAGTTGTGTTAATGAATGTTGACATTTGAGAACGACCACATTAGTTGCGCTGATGCCAATACCGATTTTTGGGGGTCAAGGAGGTTGATATTTTAGGCCGATATTCAATATCATTATATTTGAAAATGCTGATGAGAACATTTATCTTAAACAATTCAGCTGCCAGGATGAAAAATTTTAACAACTTAATAGGCTCTATGCACGCATCACTTCCGCATTGGCGTAAGGATACTTGGGCATTTCCGGTTACGAGAAAAAAACAGACAGTGACAGTAGACCGTTATGATGGCAGAGATGACGTTTACAAGGTGTTTGCTGGAGTTGCCTAAAGTATCTGTTAATGATATACGGAGGGTCGTCCGGACATCTAGTACGACACCACGTAGCAAACTGGATAAAGGCTTCAAATTTTACGTTTCTTCTTTTCTTTGCAACTTTGAAGGTAATATGCTAACGCTAGCTAGCCTGAGCTAGAAGCCTTGCTTTGGTGTTTTAAGTCATGACTCCGTCCTGCTTCAGGTTAATCATGCTTTAAATAAAGTTTAATCATGTGTATATACCTCTCACTTCATGTGTTTGTACTTTTATGAAAGTATCAGGTAAAAACAGGGCTACAAATGAGATCTCTGTGAGAGCCCACTGCTACCGCTCAATGAAGAAACTAAAGCCACCACACCAGCTGAGAGTAGGACTAGATTAAGTGACACGTTCAAAGTTCTGTTGAACTTGTTCAAGGTTCTGTTCAACACGTTTTACTCGTTTAATGTTACCACAGCTTTGATTGCCATTGCTAAGGGAACACTTTAGAACTTGTGGTTTTCACGATAGCTGAACAGTGGTAGCCTAATACAGACCAGGGTAGCTGAGTGGGAATTGCCATGCTTTGTTGTTGGGTCTGTTGTAAACAAATTGGAGTTTGGTTTGAAATGTAAACAATAATGAGATTACTACTTTTTCCTGACTTGAGGACTGCAATGACAGTAACATATTCCACTCAGCTATTCTTCAAACTGCTGATGTTCTACTCAAAACTGTCCTGTCATCTTTACTTCTTTCTTTATAAACATATGGCCCAACTTCCTTGCTTTTGTACTTGATGTTTCTATTTTTCAAGAGGAATTAGGAGCAAAACCTTCACTCTACTATTGTTATTGGTACTAGGCTACAATGCTGCACCACTCACCTACTGCTCTGCCAATACTGTTTGAAGGAAGGTAAATGGCACAAGACAATAGGTAAGTGGTGGGAGACAGTATAGCCAAGTGGTGCAAGACAGTAGGAAAGTGATGCAGAAAGCACAAAAGTGTGATGTAATGTGTGTAATTATGTAATTCACTGTCTTTGGGAAAAGTGAAAAAACTAACAGAAGAATTGCATCTGGCAGACACTGTACATTGCGTGTACAAAGTGTACACACTTTCGTACGTTTACACGTCATCGTGTTATAAGTCAAGACGAAGTATTACAAGTAAAAACATGAACAAACATAAAGATAAACAACAACGACGAAAATTAACCGTTTCGGATGTTTTTGACGACAAGCATTCAATGCTAGCATACGGTAGCACGGCATTCTACGATAACCGGAAGTTTACATCCATCCTGAGATTTAACCAGAAATACGTCATGCTCGCCTGTGCCTATCGCCTATTGGCTAGTTCAGCTATCTGTCAAAAAATGGGCGGGTTGTAACTTGATCCTACTGCTACGATTGGATAGAGCGAGGCTGTAACTCCGCTCCTTTTCACATCTCTCATATCACTTGCTGGCTGCTGTTTAATGCTACTATGATAACTAGCTCAATGGCGATGACATTTGCTACCAAGCCATAAATATGCATAATATCTAACAAGGAGAGCGAGAGTAGGAAAACGATTTAACGACGATTCACGTCCTGTCTGAATGACTCAAATCTGCCCATAGTTTGAGAAGTGAGAACGCATACACGCACGCTGATCTACAACTTCTTGGATGGCTAAATAATCCACCCAAAAAATTAAGCATTCAACCTCAGTCCCCACCCAATGTTCAATCTCAGGGTCCATTGTCTGTCCTGGACAGCCAATTTGACACTAGACAGGGATAAATTGCCCCGTGCTGGAAATGTTACATTTTCAAAAACTGGAAATGTGCTTTTCATTCAGTTACAACACTGACATAATGCAGGAAGATTCTTAGGTAGCTAAACCTATTGCCAACCTTTATTTAGGCAAACACTTCCTTCTTTCCCTATTACGACAATCATCTAATCTGACTATCAAGTGTCAATTTACGGATACGATTGCGGATGGTCAGATCAGTACACCAGTAAATAGCTAAAGTTACACCAAAGAGGTTTAGAAACTCTGTGGTTACACCGCAAGACAGATGGCTCGTTGCCGAAAATGGTGCACGTTCAAAATGATAAACAACTAACGTTAGCTAGCTACGTTGGCTATTCGCTCCCATCTGATATCTTAGCACCGTGGTTATCTAGCCAGCTAGCTAGAATAGTAGCTAATATAGCTAGCTAGCTAACACCAAGGATGAATTAGTTATTGTAATCTTTGCAGGTCACAAGCTTGCTTATTACATGCATGTCCGGGCACGTCGACACGAGCCTTGTTATTAGTGAATTAAACTAAACTAATATTTGCAACAGGCCACTAAATTCATCAGTTTCTCAATACTGCACCTTTCTGTTGGAGAATGAGATAGCTTGCTTGCTGCTACTGATTTTCGATAGTCGATAGACGATAGACTAGAAAAGGCCAATATCGGCCTGATAATGACACGTAAACGGAAGTGACCACAAATAAAGTTGGGTCAGACGGGTTGTCCTTCCTTCCATTAACGTCAGCAGGTAAACCAGCTCCTCCTTACCCTCCACGCTCTGATTCCATCCAAACCCAAATAGATAGTTAAGATAAATAGTTCATGACAACCTACATGAGACGGCGTTAGTTGGTGTATGTCACATTCTGTCAATGATGGGTGTGTGTGTGTGTGTGTGTGTGTGTGTGTGTGTGTGTAATGGACACATCTAGGGATTACTCAGGGTACACTGAGCACTATCCCCAGCCCCTGCAGCATGCCTCCCAAGGAAATGACTTTACCAGGAGACTTGTGCTCTGCTCAAGTGGAAAAACAGTATGACTTCAAGCATCTGTCTGCCAGCCACCATCTCTTACAGGCCCCTGCACACGGACACACACGCATGCTGTAAACACACGTGCAGACGTAGGTAATACTGTTAGAGCATGACGGTGATAGGTACCATACCAAAAAAGAATTACATTAAAGTAATAATATTTCTATGATAGCTTCTCTCCTCAGGTCAGTGGTAAGATCTGTGATGTGCCTTGATTGTATAGCAAGTTCAGACGAGCACCCCATCAACCATCACATCCTCTATGCTGTGCACAGAGCAGACAGAGCTGTGTACAGTACTAAGCCTGTGTTTTCTCCCTCAACAACACCACTCTACACTCTAACCTCTAGGCATGGCCTGTTCAGAGTTATGACGTTATGAGTGAAATGGTTGAAAAGCACCTGACTCATCCAGCAGGTGACGGCATGTCTGCATGTAGGCTACAGTATATAGCAGCCAAACTTCCTCAACTAAACAAGGTCAACTCAGTCCCTGGTAAAGGTGTGGTCTACCGGATAATTCATACTGACAGTAACAGCTTGGGTACAATACAATGCTAATGGAAAATCAGGGCAGAATACGCACGCGCGCAAAGAATCGGCCAGACTACTGTCACATGGTTTGTGCCAAGACAGCAACATGAGAGGTATTTACAGTGTGAAGGGCAGAACAATGGGATAGGAGGAAAACCACAACACCTCAAGTCCCCAAAATAATCTCTCAATGGACTGAGCTCAGCAACCCACAGTGACTACTATGATGACAACGGGTAACAACCTTGCAATAGCACTGAATCAGAGCAAGGGAGGAGGGGGGCTTGTGATGAAAAAATAATAAGTGGGTCCCAAAAAATAAATAAAAATATATGTTACAGCAGCAAGGTCTGTTTCACAGTTTCATCGAACTAAGACCCCCTGTGAATGTAACTTCAGTTGTTGGTGCTGTGCTGCTTCCTCTCCGACATAAGCCTGTTGTTTACTGACACTAGCCCATTCCCATATGGGTCCCCTGGCGTAGCTGCACCGCTGGGCCTAATGGATGTTTTCAATAACACAAGGCAGTTTGAACTCATCATAGTGGGCCTGGGAGCAGAGCCTATCCTCCCAGGACAGCCTGTGTACTATGAAAGCACAGCCTGTGTTTTCATTCTCCGGTCACTGCTTAATCTCAAAGTGATAGTATTCTCTCTCTGCGGCAGAGATATCACAATATGCTGAATGTGGTCCAGAGCCAAAGAAGGGCTTGATTCTGGCCCAGTATATATAGTGGTGTTTAGGGCCAGCACTGCATCTGTTGGGAAACAGCTTACACATACAGTACAGCCAGTCCTTACAACATAGAACACAGCTAGAGCCTCTTCAGTCTGTCAGTCAGAGAAAAACGAGCTTCAATGGACCAATGACAACAACATAAAGGCAAAATGCTATGGAAAGTTATGTTTTTCAGCGCAGCCCTTACTTATCCTGCAGGAAAATAACTTTCCTGTGGGAGAACCTGCAGGCTATGAGCTGCATTAATAAACAAGTATAATTCATCTGAATAATCTGAGCATTAAAATGAATAGGCCTAGGTCTCCTATAAACCACTGTGTTGACTTCATGAAGAGTGGAGACAACTGAAGACTTATGGCTAGGCCCAGGACAGACTGGCTCCTGTCTTACAGCAGAAACACAGCTTTGGCCATTACACCAAAGCCTCCTGTTGACCCATGAACTGCTGTTACTCTTTGCTCCTCACTTTTGAGTGTTGTGATGATACAGGTTACTGGTGCCATCGAAGTGCAGAATACTATTACTAATTAACTCAACTACCAGGCATAGCTGACAGTGCAGTGCAGTGCAGGAGCAAACGTTCATTTTACATTTTAGTCATTTAGCAGATGCTCTTATCCAGAGCAACTTACAGTTAGTGAGTGCATACATTCTTTTTTTTCTTTTTTCATACTGGCCCCCCGTGGGAATCGAACCCACAACCCTGGCGTTGCAAGCGCCATGCTCTACCAACTGAGCTACACGGGTTCATGTTCCGAGAGTTTCTGTGTCGGTCTGTCCCGTCTGTCTGCCTTACGTCAGCTTTCCTCCATCGCTCGATACTCATGAATAAGTAACTCCATGAGCTCATCATCCCATCCTTGGCCTGCCTGCTCCTCTCTGGCTCACCACATCCACGTCTGTACTGTGACACACCATACAGTAACACAACATACAGAACAAAGCTTCACAGTGCAATGCAGCACAATAGAGCACAGTGCAGAATGGACTGGCCAGTAATCTGGGCCCAGAGCTCACCTTTCAGTAACCCGACCTCCACACAGAAGCCTGTCACCACTAGGATCTCTCCATGGATAAGCCTGAGGGGGAACAGCAGTATGGAGGCCAGAGTACAAGCCAAGTTGGATCTGTCTGGGAAAGAGACTTCAAGCCAGGGTTCTCATTCTCAGGGGCTGGACTGACTGAGAGGAATGTATTTTTTGGTGTGAAGAGGGGAGAAACGTCCTTATGTATTCCCAGGAATTTGGGTGGAGATTCCCAAAATGCCAGTTCAGCAGATCAGGTTTCTCTTTTAAGTGTTTCTCTGTTTCATTCTCCAAGGTTTCTCTTTTCAATGTCAGGGGATGATGTGTTCTGAGACACACAGGGCAGTTCCAACATCACTGCTATGCCATTTAGCCTGCCCGGTCTCCCTTTCACTCACTCTATACCTCAACTAGAGTCAGATGTTTTCATGGAGTTCCGATGGTTGAGTTTCAATGTAATTAATCTATCTTGTAAACGATCTCCCCATTTCCAAAAGTATTTTTCCCTCTAGAGAAGATCCCTCGTCCCAGAGTGGGAGCCCTGTTAACACATGGGACAGTACTAAGGGGCAGTGCACAGGAGAAATTTAACAGAGATGGCCGTCTTACATTTCCTCTCATGATGAAAGATGCAGAGCAAACATTATGATTTGATGAAATTCAGTACCCATACCGCTAACATTTCAGTAAAGACTTTACTGACCATAAGACCACATTTACTGACCATGCAATAACTTTCACTGAACAAAAACAAAGGGATCATGTAAGGCAGCCTCCCAAAACTGCAGACTAGCAGCAACTAGCCACAACCCCAGAGGAACACAAGCATATCTGAAAAGGCATCTCCCTAGGCCAGAGGAAAACAGCCTTACTAAGAATGTCAGGAAGTGATGTCATCACTGGAAAAATAACATCAGGACTCCCAAGGTCTCTCTCTACTTGAAATGCTCTGCTCCATGTAGATAATAAAGGGGTTTGATACATCAAGCTACACACAATACCCCATGATGAGAATATATTTTTTTTAAAACGGAAATATCACATTTACATAAGTATTCAGACCCTTCACTCAATACTTTGTTGACGCACATTTGGCAGCGATTACAGCCTCAAGTCTTCTTGGGTATTACGCTACAAGCTTGGCACGCCTGTATTTGGGGAGTTTCTCCCATTCTTCTCCGTAGATCCTCTCAAGCTCTGTCAGGTTGGATGGGGAGCGTCGCTGCACAGCTATTTTCAGATCTCTCCAGAGATGTTCGATCGGGTTTTATGTCCGTGCTCTGGCTGGGCCACTAAAGGACATTCAGAGACTTGTCCTGAAGCCACTCCTGCGTTGTCTTGGCTGTGTGCTTAGGGTCGTTGTCCTGTTGGAAGGTGAACCTTCGCCCCAGTCTGAGGTCCTGAGCGCTCTGGAGCAGGTTTTCATCAAGGATCTCTCTGTACTTTGCTCTGTTCTTCTTTCCCTTGATCCTGACTAGTCTCCCAGTCCCTGCCGCTGAAAAACATCCCAACAGCATGATGCTGCCACCACCATGCAGGTTTCCTCCAGACATGACGCTTGGAATTCAGGCCAAATAGTTCAATCTAGGTTTAAATCAGACCAGAGAATCTTGAGTCCTTTAGGTGCCTTTTGGCGAACTCTGTCAGAGTGACCATCTGGTTCTTTGTCACCTCCCTGACAAAGGCCCTTCTCCCCCGATTGCTCAGTTTGGCCGGGGAGGCCAGCTCTAGGAAGAGTTTTGGTGGTTCTAAACTTATTCCATTTAAGAATGATGGAGGCCACTGTGTTCTTGGGGACCTTCAATGCTGCACACATTTTTTAGTACCCTTCCCAAGACCTGTGCCTCGACACAATCCTGTCTCGGAGCTCTACAGACAATTCCTTCGATCTCATGGCTTGGTTTTTGCTCTGACATGCACTGTCAACTGTGGGACATTATATAGACAGGTGTGTGCCTTTCCAAATCATGTCCAATCAATTGAATTTACCACAGGTTGACTCCAATCAAGTTGTAGAAACATCTCAAGGATGATCAATGGAAACAGGATGCACCTGAGCTCAATTTCGAGTATCATAGCAAAGAGTCTGAATACCTATGTCAACAAGATGATTTTTTATAAACGTGAAAACATTTCTAAAAACCTGTTTTTGCTTTGTCATTATGGGGTATTGTGTGTAGTTTGATTAGGATTATTTATTTTTTAAATCCATTTTAGAATAAGGCTGCAATGTAACAAAATGTGGAAAAAGTCAAGGGGTCTGAATACTTTCCGAATGCACTGTAGCTGCAGGGACAATACCCTCATTACACCCTGGTGTTCTGAGGCAGTGTAAAAAGCAGGCAGCTAGTTGCTAGGAGAGCGGGGCAGAGAGCAGGGTGGAAAATGTCACCCTGTCTAAAACACTGGCATCACTCTGCAGGCCCTGCCGTGAGTCAGTGAGTTTGTGAGTGTGTGTGAGTGTGAGTGCACAGACAGTACAGGTACATCAAAGCTTGGACCGAGAGACTGAGAAACAGCTTCTATCTCCAGGCAATCAGACTGTTAAACAGTCACCACTAGCTGGCCTCCGTCCAGTACACTGCCCTGAACTTTAGTCACTGTTACTAGCCGGCTACCACCCGGTACTCTACCCTGCAACTTAAGAGACTGCTTCCCTATATAGATCATTGAACACTGGTCACTTTAGTAAAGTTTGCATACTGTTTTACCCACTTTATATGTATATACTGTATTCTAGTTATTGCTCATCCTATATACAGTTGAAGTCAGAGGTTTACATACACTTAGGTTGGAGTCATTAAAACTTGTTTTTCAACTCCACAAATTTCTTGTTAACAAACTATAGTTTTGGCAAGTCGGTTAGGACATCTACTTTGTGAATGACACAAGTAATTTTTCCAACAATTGTTTACAGACAGATTATTTCACTTATAATTCACTGTATCACAATTCCAGTGGGTCAGAAGTTTACATACACTAAGTTGAATGTGCCTTTAAACAGCATGGACAATTCCAGAAAATGATGTCATGGCTTTAGAAACTTCTGATAGGCTAATTGACATCATTTGAGGTCAATTGGAGGTGTACCTGTGGATGTATTTCAAGGCTTACCTTCAAACTCAGTGCCTCTTTGCTTGACATCATGGGAAAATCAAAAGAAATCAGCCAAGCCCTCAGAAAGAAAATTGTAGACCTCCACAAGTCTGGTTCATCCTTGGGAGCAATTTCTAAAACGCCTGAAGGTACCACGGTCATCTGTACAAACAATATTACGCAAGTATAAACACCATGGGACCACGCAGCTGTCATACCGCTCAGGAAGGAGACGCGTTCTGTCTCCCAGAGATCAACAGCATCATGCTGTGGGGGTGCTTTGCTGCAGGAGAGACTGGTGCACTTCACAAAATAGATGGCATCATGAGGAAGTAAAATTATGTGGATATATTGAAGCAACATCTCAAGACATCAGTCAGGAAGTTAAAGCTTGGTCGCGAATGGGTTTTCCAAATGGACAATGACCCCAAGCATACTTCCAAAGTTGTGGCAAAATGGCTTAAGGACAACAAAGTCAAGGTATTGGAGTGGCCATCACAAAGCCCTGACATCAATCCTATAGAAAATGTGTGGGCAGAACTGAAAAAGCATGTGGGAGCAAGGAGGCCTACAAACCTGACTCAGTTACACCAGCTCTGTCAGGAGGAATGGGCCAAAACTCACCCATCTTATTGTGGGAAGCTTGTGGAAGGCTACCCGAAACGTTTGACTCAAGTTAAACAATTTAAAGGCAATGCTACCAAATACTAATTGAGTGTATGTAAACTTCTGACCCACTGGGAATGTGATGAAAGAAATAAAAGCTAAAATAAATCATTCTCTCTACTATTATTCTGACATTTCACATTCTTTAAATAAAATGGTGATCCTAACTGACCTAAGACAGGGAATTTTTACTAGGATTAAATGTCAGGAATTGTGAAAAACTGAGTTTACATGTATTTGGCTAAGGTGTATGTAAACTTCCGACTTCAACTGTAACTACTGCTGTACACACATTTATATTCACATACTGTCCATACTCACCATTCACATACATATACAGTGGGGAGAACAAGTATTTGATACACTGCCGATTTTGCAGGTTTTCCTACTTACAAAGCATGTAGAGGTCTGTAATTTTTATCATAGGTACACTTCAACTGTGAGAGACGGAATCATGCAATAAAATGCAAATGAATTACTTAAAAATCATACAATGTGATTTTCTGGATTTTTGTTTTAGATTCCGTCTCTCACAGTTGAAGTGTACCTATGATAAAAAATTACAGACCTCTACATGCTTTGTAAGTAGGAAAACCTGCAAAATCGGCAGTGTATCAAATACTTGTTCTCCCCACTGTATACAATATTCCAGTCTCTGGTCCGGAAGCTAATTTCCTACAATTCTATCAATTTTGCCATGGGATTTTGCACTGTGTGTTTATATACTGTATTCTCAACACAGCTCATTCTAATATTTCTACTACTGTACATTGCATTTTAGTTACACTGTTCATACACACTGCATATTTCTTTGTATACTTGATTCTTGACATCACTATTATACACTATATATACAAAAGTATGTGGACACCCCTTCAAATTAGTGGATTCGACTATTTCAGTCACACCCGTTGCTGACAGGTGTATAAAATCGAGCACACAGCCATGCAATCTCCATAGACAAACATTGGCAGTAGAATGGCCCGTACTGAAGAGCTCAGTGACTCAACGTGGCACCGTCAGAGGATGCCACCTTTCCAACAAGTCAGTTATTCATATTCTGCCCTGCTAGAGCTGCCCTGGTCAACTGTAAGTGTTGTTATTGTGAAGTGGAAACATGTAGGAGCAACAACGGCTCAGCCACGAAGTGGTAGGCCACACAGAACGGGACCGCTAAGTGCTGAAGCACCTAGCACATAAAAATCGCTTGTCCTCGGTCCAACACTCACTACCGAGTTCCAAACTACCTCTGGAAGCGATGTCAGCACAATAACTGTTCGTCGGGAGCTTCATGAAATGGGTTTCCATGGCCGAGCAGCCACACACAAGCCTAAGATAACCATGTGCAATGCCAAGCGTCGGCTGGAGTGGTGTAAAGCTCAACGCAATTGGACTCTGGAGCAGCGGAAACGCGTTCTCTGGAGTGATGAATCACGCTTCACCATCTGACAGACAAATCTGGGTTTGGCAGATGCCAGCAGAACGCTACCTGCCCCAATGCATAGTACCAACTGTCAAGTTTGGTGGAGGAGGAATAATTGCATTCTAGATGATTGTGTGCTTCCAACTTTGTGGCAACAGTTTGGGGAAGGCCCTTTCCTGTTTCAGCATGACAATGCCCGCGTGCACAAAGCGAGGTCCATACAGAAATGGTTTGTTGAGATCGGTGTGGAAGAACTTGACTGGCCTGCACAGAGCACTGACCTCAACCCCATCTAACAACTTTGGGATGAATTGGAACACCGACTGCGAACCAGGCCTAATCGCCCAACATCAGTGCTCGACCTCACTAACGCTCTTGTGGCTGAATGGAAGCATGTCCCCGCAGCAATGTTCCAACATCTAGTGGAAAGCCTTCCCAGAAGAGTGGAGGCTGTTAAAGCAGCAAAAGGGGGGACCAACTCCATATTAATGTCCATGATTTTGGAATGAGATGTTCGACGAGCAGGTGTCCACATGCTTTTGGTCATGTAGTGTCTCTACTGCTGTACATATTGTTCTTAGTATATCTTGTGTAAATTAATCTGGTGTATATACGTATAGATTGCATTTGGAATACTGTTACAGTTCTATTTGGGTTGTTAAATTGGATTCATTCCGACATTTCTTGATTTCTTGTTTTTTTGTAAATATTTGTTTATTATTTGTGTACTTGTTTGACATTTTACTGCATTGTTAGGAGCTAGTAACACAAGCATTTCTCTGCATCTGCTATAACATCTGCTTAACTGTGTACACGACCAATAAACTTTGATTTGATTTGGCTGTGACAACACCCAGAAAAGAGAGGCTCGGGCTCTGGGTTGAATGTAGGGGGGAGGTGAAACTATGCAGCCCCCAGTCTTTCTTCATTTCATGAATAATGCACAGGGAATAAAATAAAAATCAAGGCAGCTTTGGGGAGTTGATGCCGAATAATGTAATAGACAATGTGTTCTTGTAGAACGCAGATAAATGTCTCATTTGCAAATGGGACTCTAGGTAAGATTCTTGTGTCTTCATCAGGTTGAGTTTTTCTGGAAAAATACCCCGGTTCTGTCACTGTGGCTTTTCCCCCTTCTTATCGCAACAGAAAAGCAGCCAAAAATTCCCCCTTGAGAGGGATAGTGAAAAATAAATAAATAATAATAATAATAATAATAATAATAATACAGTAAGAGCTGGCTAGCTCTGAAGTTAGTTACCACATCATCCCTGCAACCTGCTGTCCTAATGAAGCACCCGGGGCACAGGAGCTAATGTTCCCTTCATCCCCAACAACGCTCTACCCCTCAGACAGATCCAAACCCCTGTCCTAATCCAATCTCTATCATCCAGACCTTTTGATGTGCTGAAAATACAGAGGAGAGAAGGGGAGAGGCACAGGGGTGAAAATACATGTCTTGTATTAAGTTGCCTGGCTGCCTGCAACATTTATGACTCTGGTTAGTCGATCCCTAGTTGTTCTGCCGGCAGGCAGGCAGGAAAAGTTACAGTAGGCCTGGAGGCTGACCGTGCAGAGTGCAGATAAACAGAGGCTGCAGCAGCAGCACCGTGGAGCTGGTAATCCAATTCCCATGCAGAGCAGGGAACTGACTGGATCATTCATCCCCCTTCCTCTCCCCTGTAACTATTCCTAAGGTCGTTACTGTAAATGAGAATGGAGATCCAGGAGATGAATGTGATCATGCGTAGGAGGACTTGGGACAGGAAGAGGCTGTGGGGCCCAGGGACTAACGCTACACAATGACTCTTTAGTCATGGCTGTCCTGGCCAGGCGTTTCCCACTGGTGCTGTAGGCCGCAGCCCCATGCACTCAGCCTGGTAGGGAAGACTCACTGGCTCCTTTGACAGCAAGTTCCAGCCGGATGGCAGTCAGGCAGTCACATTGGATCACATGGCGAGAGATGGTACTCTACCCCCCTCTACTCCACTCGCTGAAGAGGCGTCGGTTCAAAGTCTACAACTCTGCCTCTGTCCGTTCGGAGTGTGTCTGTCATGATGACCTCTCATCGCCACTCCTGGGGCCCAAAGAGTAGTGGAATTGATGTGGCAGACAGAGACTCTGGCTTGTCCAGGACATGGTCAGGTGGATCTGAGATTTACAACCTCAGGAGTCTTCAGGAGCATCAGGGTTTGCATTCAACTGCCTGAGACTGGCCATTTAGAGGGGTTACAGTAGTTTGCGATGAAGGGAATTGTGAAACAAGATAGGCCCATCGTACGCTTTCCAGACGATACGCCTACGATTCAGAAGCACTACAGTTGCATATAATTTCATATTTGTCTAGATTTTGATTACCAATGAATAGACTTGGTGAAATATGAGTTCATTCATGGGCCATTTGAGACAAACTGATGAGTTAAGTCTGATAAGAAGGAACACAAGGGCTATTTTGTGCATGACCCAGTATTTCAGCAATATTTATGCAATGACTTTAGTAAAATTTACACAAGTTGACAAGTAAGGAACATTGTGCTTCACTCCATGGCACAGAGGCTAAATGTTTAGTGTGCAGAAAGACAACATTGATGGAGAGGAAGTGGCCAATGTCTTTAGTGAGTCATTGGGGGTCAGTGGAATTTAAACCAAGCCACTGCCATTATGAGTCCAACTAACACCACGGGCTCCAAGGGGGCGGAAACAATGGCTTCTTGTCATACTAGTAGTGCCTTGGCTATTTCATATATACTCTTATACCCCAGCCCCAGAACAAAAGACATACTGTGGTGTATGACCAACTAACCCTTATGGAGGGGGGCCTGGGGGACATAAACTAGACCCTGTTTTCTCATCAGAGCACCAGCCCTTCAGCATGTGAGAGTTGTATTCATCCAGTAGCACTCTGGTCATGCATAATGTGCAAGACAGATTGGCCAAATAAAGTTAATGACATAATTTAAGTGACCTGGTTACACACCACAATAGTCATTTATTAAACACATACTAAATTCCTTTAACATGACACAGAGCCCTAGAGGGTCTCAGCCGGACATTACTTTATATATGGATTAAGGAAGAGGGAGGAAGACCATTTTTAGACATCTCCCAAAGTCCTCAGCTAGCCTATATTTCTGGGTCTCACTCTTTAGCTCTGTCTGTGGATTATGTAAAAAATTAAAATAAAAAATAAAAGAAGAAATATAAGACTGAAGGACAAATCTTTACATTCATACAAACAATGTCTGTAAAACATTTAGCTCAGAGATTTGTTTATTGCACGCCACATAAATCATAGGGGGTGCTTCCAAAGTCTGAATACATGTTATGAAAAGTATATGCCTTAAAAAAATATGTCAATAAAATACATACATCTTCTGCCTCAGGTCAGACAAATAGGTTAAATCTGGGCTAAACTTACTATTTTCAGAAAGAGAGCAAATGCTTACATTTTAAGCAGACATCTAATTTTCCTGTTCTGTGATTGGCTCTTGCCTTGTTTGGCTGTTGGCTGTAGAGCAGCAGTCTAAATACAGGGCTGACCCTAGCCTGCCTGACACCATCTGGACCTGAGCTGGTCAGCTCATCATTGCTCCTGGACCAAGGAATGACATCTGACAGGGTGGACCTAGCAATGCAGTCAGGCTCCCTAAAGAGTCCACTATAAGAGCACAGTACACACTAGGGTTGAAAAGCGGGACCTGGGTTACCGACATTTCCCGCCCAAAGCCACTCCCTTTTCCCGGGATAAATAACTGTGAGCAATCGGTAAATTCTTTCTATCAACAGCTAAATCTAGCTTCTCTGCGGTATTAATACGCTATCTGAATGATCAATCAACGCTCAGGGTGGGGACAGACAGTGCATCTCAGTATGGAGCGCAGTTCACAATGCATGTACAATCTCATCATGGTAACTTTTTTTCTTGTGACAGGTAGGCCTAGATTTGCTGCAGCATAGCTTATGCTACAGTAATAAAATGACTGACTGCGCATCTAATTTACACATCTCCCTCTGGCTTTTCGGGGTCACCTTATTTATTTAATTGCAGTTGCAGAGTTTTAAAACAGCCCATGACTCAAATATCGTTGCTTTAAATCAGTGCGCATGTGAGCACTCTCTCGCAGTCTCTCTCTCCATTAATTCCATTCAAATTGCATCCAAAATAGATAGTCCTGTTCAAGATTAGGTTTAGGCGGTATACCGTATACCGGGGTATTTGGAAAAAGCAATGGGATGGTTTTTCTATACAGTCAATACCGCAGAAATTATTTCTTACGTTTTTTTTATATACATTTCGATATTTATAGCAAAAATCAAGAATTTGCTTGGTAACAGCAGATAATCCCCTCCTGGATCGAGAGCCTTGCTTGCTAATATTTGTTTTGTGTGTGCAGCAAACCGTGAGTAGCATTTTTGAGGTATTTGTATACTTGTATAGTTTAGGTCAGAAACCGTACAAAATGTTCTCGCTCGTAAGCATTTAGGTTAGCATTCTCTACGGGATTAAACATTTACTTGTTAGCATTGCTAACCTTTGGATTACAGAGTATCAGTGGGGTTTGAAAACAGCACCCCTTGTGTTCAGTGCCGGTATTATTGAATATCCCTGTATGGCACAAGGTCGGTATGAAGGTATGACAATCTGGATACCGCCCAAGCCTATTCAAGATAGATAGATTTATAAACTGGATGGTTCGAGCACCGAATGCTGATAGGCTGAAAGCCGTGGTATATCAGACCGTATACCATGGGTATGACAAAACATTTCTTTCTACTCTTCTAATTATGTTGATAACCAATTTATAATAGCAATAAGGCACCTCGGGGGTCTGTGATATATGGCCAACATACCACGGCTAAGGGCTGTATCCAGGCACTCCGCATTGCGTCTTGCATAAGAACAGCCCTTAGCCGTGTTATATTGGCCATATATCACACCCCCTCAGGCCTTATTGCTTAAATATATATGAATGAATGAATGAATGAATGAATGAATGAATGAATGAATGAATGAATGAATGAATGAATGAATGAATGAATGAATGAATGAATGAAGAGAGAGGTCCTAGCCTACCTCTTTCAGGTAATACATTCAATGCAGTACTAGCCTTATACAGTTGAAGTCAGAAGTTTACATACACTTAGGTTGGAGTCATTAAAACTAGTTTTTCAACCACTCCACAAATTTCTTGTTAACAAACTATAGCTTTGGCTATAATTTTTCCAACAATTGTTACAGACAGATTATTCCACTTATAATTGACTGTATCACAATTCCAGTGGGTCAGAAGTTTACATACACCAAGTTGACTGTGCCTTTAAACAGCTTGGAAAATTCCAGAAAATTATGTCATGGCTTTAGAAGCTTCTGATAGGCTAATTGACATCATTTGAGTCAATTGGAGGTGTACCTGTGGATGTATTTCAAGGCCTACCTTCAAACTCAGTGCCTCTTTGCTTGACATCATGGGAAAATGAAAATAAATCAGCCAAGACCTCAGAAAAAAAATTGTAGACCTCCACAAGTCTGGTTCATCCTTGGGAGCAATTTCCAAATGCCTGAAGGTACCACGTTCATCTGTACAAACAATAGTACGCAAGTATAAACACCATGGGACCACGCACCCGTCATACCGCTCAGGAAGGAGACGCGTTCTGTCTCCTATCGATGAACGTACTTTGGTGCGAAAAGTGCAAATCAATCCCAGAACAACAGCAAAGGACCTTATGAAGATGCTGGAGGAAACAGGTACAAAAGTATCTATATCCACAATAAAACGAGTCCTATATTGACATAACCTGAAAGGCCGCTCAGCAAAGAAGAAACCACTGCTCCAAAAACCGCCATAAAAAAGCCAGACTACGCTTTGCAACTGCACATGGGGACAAAGATCGTACTTTTTGGAGAAAGGTCCTCTGGTCTGATGAAACAAAAATATAACTGTTTGGCCATAATGACCATCGTTATGTTTGGAGGAAAAAGGGGGTACCTTGCAAGCCAAAGAACACCATCCCAACCGTGAAGCACGGGGGTGGCAGCATCATGCTGTGGGGGTGCTTTGCTGCAGGAGGGACTGGTGCACTTCACAAAATAGATGGCATCATGAGGAAGGAAAATTATGTGGATATATTGAAGCAACAGCTCAAGACATCAGTCAGGAAGTTAAAGCTTGGTCGTAAATGGGTCTTCCAAATGGACAATGACCCCAAGCAGGGTTTTTCTTTATTGATGCTATTTTCTACATTGTATAATAATAGTGAAGACATCAAAACTATGAAATAACACATATAGAATCATGTAGTAACCCAAAAAGTGTTAAACAAATCAAAATATATTTTAAATTTGAGATTCTTCAAATAGCCACCCAGCTTCATGGTTTATACCAGGTGTGTAATTCCAGTCCATATAATACAGTATAATAGAGTCCACACTCAAAAAGATTAGCTTACTGGAGATTGTTTCATTTACTTACCCAAGAGAGCATAGCTACATCTATGGGCTGTTGTTTTTCTGTCATGTGTAATGTGCAGTAGCCTATATATCATATATGTTTTGAATAACGGCACAATCATTTGGGCTTTTTTGGGCTTGGGATCATAAAATGTCTAATGTATGGCTAATGTATGGCTCAGGTCACTTCAGGCTTTAATTTTCATGCCAATGAAAGCTCTAATCAAATCCAGATTTATATATCCATATTTATATGCTTTAGAAGGACACTTCCGGTTTGAGTGGGAAATACCGGGTTACCCGGAAAATATTCTACCCTAGTACACACACAAGCCAGGAAGGAAGAGCATATGTGTGTGCATCCACATTCAACACACACACACACACACACACACACACACACACACACACACACACACACACACAGAGAAAGACAGATGCACACAACACAAGAATACCATCATTTCCTACTTCTATACAGTACAATTTAAATATTTCCGTTCCATGTACTTGCGACCTGCCATGTTATGTGCCCTGGACGTGTAGTTCCTGTTCTAATAAGGAGCTTGGGAATGTTGTTCCGTCCCAACTCCTCAGCGTGATGGCTGGGGGCGAACATTCACAGGACAGTACACACATCTACTGTGGGAGAGAAACTTGAATCAAAGCTCAGAGAGACCTGTTCATTAACAGTGTTAATAACACAGTCAACCCAACTAATGGTACCAGACCACATAAACACAGAGCCAATCCTCCTGAGGCCATGTAGTGTGGTTTAGTTTAGTAACCTTGAGACAGGTCTGCGGTTTATATATCCACACCCAGAGGTCTCTTGGCTGTGGTTTGATAGAGCCTGACTGAATGGAGTTGTGGGTGTTTTTTTCTCTTCATATCACAGATATTTGATTACTCTAGAGTTGTCATAGGTACACTACACGCCTCTATATTTAATCCTGAAAAAAACCTGGTCGGGTTTCATAGCAACCCGATCTGCCCATTGTCTGCTCTGTTCCTTCTGCAAAAAAACACCCCAACCCTGTTGTGCAAGTTGAGTGTTTTTTCTGCAGCTTCCAGTCACAAGGCAGGCATGGCTGGGTGAGGGTGACATTTCTGTCACTAGCAATCGAGGCCTGTGGAGTTACATGGAAGCTAGGGATATCAGAATATTAGAGCAATATTAGCACACAAATGCTAATGGAGGTTGTTGATGTTACAGGCTCTTCCTGTAAACTAATGAAAATAGATACAGATAAACAAGTTGAATACTTGATCGAGACAGATGGTCACAGTTTCTGTCACTTAAAATGATTAGCCTATTTATTTCTTGTTCATCAATAAAACATGAGGGCTTGATTATGTTGTCCTGGCAGTAAATACAAGACAACATGCCTCATCTTGCACCTGTTATAGTGCTCCCAGGTTCCTTTGAGTTCGCATGTATCATGTAGGGTGGCAGAAGGCACTGTGAGGAGTGGATAGGGTGGCCAGACAGGCAGCCTGGGTGCCAGGCCAGCACACTGACCATCCTGCAGATACATGCCATTTATCAGCCTCTGGGCCTAATGAGACACACACTGGCACAGAACATGGCAGAGAGAGGGACAAAACACGACTACAGTGATTGACCCATTCACCTTACCTGGATGTACCAGAGTTTAGTGAAAGAGAAATCATGTGAATGCCTAATGCCTAAAATGTCATACAGAAACACCCTACTACTTGAAAGGATGTGCCTGTCTATGACTTTCCTTGTCATACAGCCGAACTGCTTTGATGTCACATGGTTCCCTGACTCCCTGTTGATATGATCAGCGCAGTGTGCGAGTGTCTCACAAGAGGCCAACCCATGTTAATGCATGTAGGGCTATCTGCTCTCGTGCATCTTTCTTATTGTGTGTATATCTTTGAACACTGGGCTAACTACCGTAATTTTCGGACTATAAGCCGCGCCTTTTTTCCCATTTTTCGACCCAGCGGCTTATATAACGGTGCGGCTAATCTATGGATTTTTACAGCTAACGGCCACTAGAAGACCTCCTAAATCTATGGATTTTACAGGTTACAGTCCACCAACTTTAACTCTATGACCGGTCCGCGCCCCCCACCTTTAAGCGGCGGGCTCCAGCAGAAAAAGCTGGAGGCCGGAAAAGAGTGAGACAGGTAGCGCGCAAAAGTAAAAGTGGAACCGAGAGTGGTACGAGAGACAGAACGAGAGACAGAACGAGAGCAAGACAGACAGACAGACATTACGAGAGCGAGACAGTTTGTGCAAAGGAAGTTTTCATGCACAAACCCTCATTATGGAAAACAAACGTAGAAATGCATATGATGCAGCTTTTAAGTTAAAGGCATTCAATCTAGCTGTCAAAACATCCACGATCATTAACGGGTTCCGAAAGGCTGGACTGCTGCGTGATGAAGAGGAGGACGCCGCCACAGCTGAGGCCCTTCAGAGGCTGTTCGATTCCGACAGTGACGAAGAGGAGTTCGTTGGTTTTGAGAGCGACAACGAAGGAGAGAGGAGAGTGGCTGACGAAGCCACCCTGAGCCTGTTCGTTTCCGACACTGAAGATGAGGACTTTGGTGGTTTTAGTACGCAGGAAGAAGACGGAGATGAGGATTAATGACTTGACTTTTCTGGTTACAGCCGTGTACTGCACCTTTGCCTAAAAGATGAAGACGAGGATTAATGACTTTTCTGGTAGGCTGATTACCGTATATTTTAAGCAGCCGTGTTGCTGCAACTTTAGGCTTACGCGCTTACTGTCGTGTTACAGGCACTTTATTTTGCACTTTCAAAAAAACACATTTAATTTAGCCATTGATATTGCCTCGTCAAGCGCTGTAAGCTTTGTTTTTTGTTATGGTACTACTGTAGGCTATAATGTAGATAAATATTCAAAGATGTGCACACTTTTTCAAGGTTTTTCAAAAATAACCAAAGTTAAGTGGTTAAATGATTGTGACGCTATTAACTAATTTTGCTGGGGAACCCCTAGCACTCCCTCAAGGACCACTGGTTGAAAACCACTGCTGTAGATCACTGCCGGTATGTGCGCTGGGAGCGCACCGTTTAAGTTTGAAAGTTGAAAAGTTTGTGTGTCTGAAACGCTGTGTGATACAGTACAGTTTACACAGCACAGTATATGTTCTGTAGCTACTATTGCACTAAATGGTAACACTTGAATACGTTATGCAAATATGCAACTTGTTTGTTGAAATGTTAATAAATGGGAGCTTCCTCAAGCAGCCATCTCTTTCCCGACAATCCCCTCTGTGCACGAACCCTTACATATGGTAATTAAACATTAAAACAACTGCGGCTTATAGTCCAGTGCGGCTTATATATGTACACATCATTCAATATCATTCAATTTAGCTGCTGCGGCTTATACTCCGGTGCGCCTTATAGTGCGGAAAATACGGTACTTGTCTACAGGTATGTGGTTAGAAAAACAGTCCCCTGGCCTGACATAGCCTCTCTGTTAGTCAGAATGCTGAGGTGGCACAACGTTTGTTTGGCCAAGAGGGCAAGGCATGGCCAGAGAGTAAACACCTGCTACGGCTGCTGCACGCAAGCACGCATGTCACATGCACAACACAGTCACACACACACACACGTGACGTCATGGTCCAACCTCAGGGCCTAAGTCTGTGTAGAAAGGGCACCTCCACAGCTGGCTGCTAACCTGACAGCTTTCATATCTCAGTAAGCAGACAAGAGCTCTGCCTGCATGACATATGGAATACCCAACACCTACAAGCCTGACTCTAATGCCCAGACACACAGGATAAAAATGGAAAGGCCTGCCATGCCTTGAGGAAGTCAAATCCGAGTTCCAATGTTAGGAGTGATCAAGAAACCACAGAAGTTTGATGTGACAGTGGTGCGGGGTTGTTGAAGTATCTGTACTACTGCTTGGCCATGGTGACTTACTGACTTAATACACACACCAGGGATTCCGTTAGCCGGTAAAAGAGGATAAATAAAATTGGCACCGGCCAAAGCAACAACAAAAATCCCACTGCCAAATAATACTTCATTGACGGATATACCAGTTGATGTAAATACATTTGACCGGTCATGCTTATCGGTCTATAGGTTAATTTGCATAAGTTTGTGGAATTAAATTGGCGAATGTGTATATTCGTTATGCATCTTATTTATCACACTCTCACAGCATACAAATACAGAGCCTTTGAACGGAAAATCTGTAGGACAGCACTTTTAAGCCCAATCATTGCGCAACAATTTTAAAAGCAATCGTGTGTTAAAAATAGTTTTGGGGCCACGATTAAAAAGAGCTACTATTTTTATTTCTCAACTGGTAATTGCATAGGCAACAGAAGGCAGACTTCATCAGTGCGTCACACCACTTTTCAATGAGCTGGAGGCAGAATGCATTTAGAAAATGTAATTGTTTAAAACCTGAACGTTTTACTGCAAATTATGAGGCATGTTTTACCTTGCTTCAAAGTAGCCTAGGCAAAATCCGACCATATCCATGGAGGCAATTATTTTATAAATGAATGGTCCCGTGTAGCCATGGCGTTTGCAACGCCAGGGTTGTGGGTTCGATTCCCACGGGGGGCCAGTATGAAAATGTATGCACTCACTAACTGTAAGTCGCTCTGGATAAGAGCGTCTGCTAAATGGCTAAAATGTAAAATGTAATAAAACCAGTAGCCTCTCTCTCTCTCTCTCTCTCATGTTCTATTTGTTTTCAACTTTATTTTATTGTCCGGTAGCCAAATGCACATTCGCGCGTAGACTACTGCCTTGTGCGCATTACTGCGCTAATAATGTTCAGAAATAATAGTTTATCAACATTTTAAGCTAAACGTTCTGATCTGCTGCATCAGACTCATTGCTTTTTAACGTTTTTTTTTTTTTTTTTGCCTAGGCCTACTGGTTGGATGAATTTGGGATCTATCGTCCCACAACTGTACCAGAGTCTGTTTGGGCCATTTCTTTTTCGAAAAGCTGACCAATAGAAAAGGTACACTTTTCTACTAGATTGACATAGGCTCATAGGCGGCACGTACATAAGGCTAGGGGAAGCTTTCCCTAAATTTCATTCCAGTATGAAAATGTATGCACTCACTAACTGTAAGTCGCTCTGGATAAGAGCGTCTGCTAAACGACTAAAATGTCAAATGTTAAATTGCCAAAATTATATAGCCTACTCCTGTCTAAACATAAATAAATAAAATCATTCAAAATAGGTTACTAAAACATGATTTGGCCACAGAGGATCATTAGCTTCCCCTAGCAAAAAATAAATCAATAAATCACAATGCCTACAGTCGGAAGGAAAGGTAGCGCGCGCGGCAAATACCAAATAGATAATTGTTGAGTTGCGATTGTCAGTGAAAAGAGGCCCAAGCCAGGCATATCGCAATATTTCTAAATTAAATTGCGGAAAAACATCGTTTGGAAAGAGAAGACAATGAAAATACTCTAATCTGTCTTTTAGTTATCAAAATTCTCAACTTAATTGAGCAAACTACAGTAGGCCTATAACCTATTCTTATTGGCAACAGCAGAGAGCATCGGTCATGTCACCGGTGAGTGTGCAATGTGCATATTCACTATCATTGAAGGGTCAATGCCACTTAAGTTTGTTTTTGGACAATAATTTCCTCCTCCAGTTTAGATGGACGTCATACTCTATCTGTGTCTCCCCTTCTCGTAGGCCTATTATTTGGACATTGTTTTCATTTATCTGTTTGTCAGTGTCAGCAGAGTAGGCTACCCTGTAATTTGACGTATTAAAAAATATTCTGCTAATCTCTGTAGTCATATAAAGTGTAGCAGAATTGCATGAAATGTGTTTATAAAAAAGGCCATATTTTTCCTGTGCAAAGAAAGAAAAAACGTATCTGATATAGCCTGAGCCTCTACGCCAGCCTCAACAAGACTCAGTCGCGGGCCAATTTCTTTTTAGCGGAAGGGCAAGGGGCCGGAAAACAATTAAAAAGAAATTGTAGACAAAAATTGACAGCAAGAAGCCCAAACAGATATATTTCACTAAAACATAATAATTTCAAACCTTGCTTACATTTGTATACGATCACATACCGTATATAGAGTGTGTGTGTATATACGTGCCATCGGAAAGTATTCAGACCACTTCACTTTTTCCACACTGTTACATTACAGCCTTACTCTAAAATTGATTAAATTGTTTTCTTTCCTCATCAATTTACACACAATATCCCATAATGACAAAGCAAAAACAGGTTTGTAGAATTTTTTGCTAATTTATCAAATAAAATAAAACTGAAATATTACATTTACATAAGTATTCAGACCCTTTACTCAGTACTTTGTTGAAGCACCTTTGGCAGCGATTATAGCCTAGAGTCTTCTTGGGTATGACGCTACAAGCTTGGCACACCTGTATTTGGGGAGTTCTCCCATTCTTCTCTGCAGATCCTCTCAAGCTCTGTCAGGTTGGATGGGGAGTGTTGCTGCACAGCTATTTTCAGGTTTATCCAGAGATGTTCGATCGGGTTCAAGTCCGGGCTCTGGCTGGGACACTCAAGGACATTGAGAGATTTGTCCCGAACTACTCCTGCGTTGTCTTGGCTGTGTGCTTGGGTCATTGTCCTGTTGGAAGGTGAACCGTCGCCCCAGTCTGAAGTCCTGAGCGCTCAGGAGCAGGTTTTCATCAAGGATCTCTCTGCTCCGTTCATATTTGCCTCGATCCTGACTAGTCTCCCAGTCCCTGCTGCTGAAAAACATCCCCACAGCATGATGCTGCCACCACCATGCTTCACTGTAGGGATGGTACCAGGTTTCTTCCAGACGTGACGCTTGGCATTCAGGCCAAAGAGTTAAATCTTAGTTTCATCAGACCAGAGAATCTTGTTTCTCATGGTCAGAGTCTTTATGTGCCTTTTGGCAAACTTCAAGCGGGCTGTCATGTGCCTTTTACTGAGGAGTGGCTTCCGTCTGGCCACTCTACCATAAAGGCCTGATTGTTGGAGAGCTGCAGAGATGGTTGTCCTTCTGGAAGATTCTCCCATCTCCACAGAGGAACTCCGGAGCTCTGTCAGAGTGAAAATCGGGTTCTAGGTCACCTCCCTGACCAAGGCCCTTCTCCCCGATTTGCTCAGTTTGGCCAGGAGGCCAGCTATAGGAAGAGTCTTGGTAGTTCCACATTTTTTCCATTTAAGAAAGATGGAGGCCACTGTGTTCTTGGGGACCTTCAATGCTGCAGAAATGTTTTGGTACCCTTCGCTAGACCTGTGCCTCAACACAATCCTGTCTCAGAGCTCTAGGGACAATTCCTTCGACCTCATGGCTTGGCTTTTGCTCTGACATGCACTGTCAACTGTGGGACTTTATATAGACAGGTGTGTGCCTTTCCAAATCATGTTCAATCAATTGAATTTACCACAGGTGGACTCCAATCAAGTCATAGAAACATCAAGGATGATCAATGGAAACAGGATGCACCTGAGCTCAATTTCGAGTCTCATAGCAAAGGGTCTGAATACTTAGGTAAATAAGGTATTTCTGTTTTATTTTTTTGAATAATGTGCAAAAATGTCTAAAAACCTGTTTTCACTTTGTCATTATGGGGTATTGTGAGTAGATTGATGAGGGTTATTTTTTAATCCATTTTAGAATAAGGTTGTAATGTAACAAAATATGGGAAAAGGGAAGGGGTCTGAATACTTTCCGAATGCAATGTAAATACAGTACCAGTCAAAAGTTTGGACACACCTACTCATTCCAGGGTTTTTCTTCATTTGTACTATTTTCTACATTGTATAATAATAGTGAAGACATCAAAACTATGAAATAACACATATGGAATCATGTAGTAACCAAAAAAAGTGTTAATCAAATCAAAATATATTTTATATTTGAGATTCTTCAAATAGCCTCCCTTTGCCTTGATGACAGAGTTGCAAAGAAAAAGCCATATCTCAGACTGCCCATCTTCATCTTTTATTTTTATTGGCCAGTCTGAGATATGTCTTGACAATAGTGACCCATCCACTTAGCTAGATGTGGCTTGGGGGTGGTTATAGCATTTCCTTCACATGACCCATCAATTTAGACAAGTGTGTCGGGTAAGCGTCATCTAATAATTATAAAATATTTTTATTTGGACACTTTCTGTTTTTAATGTTGCTACTATGCAAGTAACCATTTCACTGTACCGTTTACACCTTCGGTATCCTGCGCATGTGACAAATAAACTTCGATTTGATTTGATATAGTGTGTGTTTACCAGAGACGGTAATGTGAAGAACAACATGACCTGCACCAAAGTCAGATTAGGATATAGGCCAAGGACTAGATAATATTTTTACCTGGAGTTTTTCCTTATTGTAAGCTACTACTTTTACTACTTTTAGTCTTGAAATCTTTGGTTGTTTACTAAAACTACTCACTCTGTTTAGCACATGGCCTCACATGTGAATCTTAAAAGAGATGGGTGGGGCTAAGCTTAAGAGGGTGTGAACGATGCTGAATGGGTGTAGACAAAGAAGAGCTCTCTGGTAAGTGTACCAAAACATTCAAGGGCCATTTTCTCAAAAGTGGGGTTACAAGTTTATCAACTTTCAAAGCAGAATGACTTCCCCATTGTTCCTCAACTGCAGTGATATACAATTTTCTAGCTCCGAGTCTCTATTTTTATCCAACGGAAAAAACACAATTTCAAATTTTGCTACATAAGACCGAATCGAGGAGGTTGGTCACATATCTATTATGCGTGGGAATACTTTGGAACAGATTTCCGAAAATAAAATCACTTAGAGCTGGTGTTTATACAGTCTTTTATGTCCAACAACAACAAAAATTTGCGAACAGTGATTGAGTTATATTATTAGCCTAAATTATGAATATCCAATCTACTCATCATGAATAGTAGGCTATCTTAC
The DNA here is from genome assembly GCF_964263955.1 of Coregonus lavaretus. Classification (NCBI taxonomy): domain Eukaryota; kingdom Metazoa; phylum Chordata; class Actinopteri; order Salmoniformes; family Salmonidae; genus Coregonus; species Coregonus lavaretus. The sequence goes on along the minus strand of NC_140008.1, from coordinate 21,845,907 downwards.
ATAAGTCTGCAAATGTGATGATGCATGGAACGCTTTATTCTAAATGTACATTTTTATGGTGAAAATAAGCTTCCCCAAAATTGAAACTCATGTGCCGCCTATGCATAGGCTAGTGATCTTGCTGTTCGTTACTCGTCTTCTTGGCTGAGAAAAAGTAAATGTGAACATTATTCTAACATCTTCAAAGTGCGCGGTAAGGACATACGTCATTGCATCCTCGACTTGCATGCCCTGTTAAGATTAATTACCATGATCTAAATGTGATTTCTGTCATTCTGAGTACCGTGGGTGGATGCCCTAATCAAATGTCCTGTAAATTAAAATGCTGCCGGTCAAATGTCCGGCGCCACATTTTCATAACGGAAATCCTGACACACACTGACTCTGAGGGGAACCACAAATCACAATCAAGGAGAAGCACCACTGATTATCCCTCTCTCTCTCTAACAGCCCCCTTATTTCCTGCCTCTCTGAAGTATGGTTACAAAGTGCCCCTTAAATTGTGAACAAGACAGTCATCACATCCTCCTCCTCTCGCGGCCTGCTGGGCGATACACAGAGCAATACCACGGCTGACGTGACTAATAGCACACAGTGCAGTGGATCCTAGTGAGTTCATACTACTACTACTACTACTACTACTACTACTACTACTAAAGCCATTGGCTGCCTTTAAGGTGCCCCACCGGTAAAAAAAAAAAAGAGTCTCCAAACATCCGCTATCAATTAAGCTCCAGCAAGAAACTGTTTCTTTCCTGACATCCACTTGAGACAGAGAGAGGAGAGAAGGAGAGACAGAGAGAGAGAGAGAGAGTGGAGGAAAGGGCTGTATAGAGAGGAGAGAGGAGGACAGGGCTGTATACAAAGAAAAGAGAGAGGAGACAGAGGACAGAGCTGTAGAGAGAGAAATAAGATAGGAAGAGAGAATAGGGGAAGACGGGAACAGAGAGGGGGTTAGAGACAGAAATAGAGAATGGGGAGGGGGAAGAGAGAGAGAGAAGACCGGAGAAGACAGAATAGTGAAAGAGAGCAACAGAGAGAGGACACAGTCCACATGTCACCGGCACTGCCATAATGCGGCACATCACAAGTTCACAACTGGCTGGCCTCTGCGTTTTGTTTACTGGTCAGTTAGTATCTCCATGTAGCAGGAGCCTAAGCTTTAGCCCAGCCAGCCAGGTTTTTTCCAACTACTGTACTGAGGAAGCAGCAGCAGCAGCAGCACTGACCTCAACCAGATGACCTGCCCAAGCCACAAACATGAACCACCACAGCTATTATTTTCTGCACCAAACAGAAACGACTCTTCTCCCTCTGCGAGTGTATTATGACAGCACATCCATTCTCACTTAGTCTCCCTGCTGAATGACTAACCAGAAGGAGATAATGTTTTCAAAGTCAGGATGAGAATGTTTGTATGTTCTGCTGTCCTAGTAAATCATCTCCAGGACGTTTTTAATCAGAAGAGTCCAGGGAAGTTCCTGGCACAGCTGGTGGAGAGGCTGAGGGGGCAGCCAGGCCTGAAAGGGGGGTAAGCAAATATGTTGTGCCCTTGTGTCACTTGGCTGTCTTCCTAGCTCACTCCAGAGCCTGCTTCCAAACACACACACATATACACATACACACATATAATTACAGTGAGGGAAAAAAGTATTTGATCCCCTGCTGATTTTGTACGTTTGCCCACTGACAAAGAAATGATCTGTCTATAATTTTAATGGTAGGTTTATTTGAACAGTGAGAGACAGAATAACAACAACAAAATCCTGAAAAACGCATGTCAAAAATGTTATAAATTGATTTGCATTTTAATGAGGGAAATACGTATTTGACCCCTCTGCAAAACATTACTTAGTACTTGGTGGCAAAAACTTGTTGGCAATCACAGAGGTCAGACGTTTCTTGTAGTTGGCCGCCAGGTTTGCACACATCTCAGGAGGGATTTTGTCCCACTCCTCTTTGCAGATCTTCTCCAAGTCATTAAGGTTTCGAGGCTGATGTTTGGCAACTCAAACCTTCAGCTCCCTCCACAGATTTTCTATGGGATTAAGGTCTGGAGACTGGCTAGGCCACTCCAGGACCTTAATGTGCTTCTTCTTGAGCCACTCCTTTGTTGCCTTGGCCATGTGTTTTGGGTCATTGTCATGCTGGAATACCCATCCACGACCCATTTTCAATGCCCTGGCTGAGGGAAGGAGGTTCTCACCCAAGATTTGACGGTACATGGCCCCGTCCATCTTCCCTTTGATGCGGTGAAGTTGTCCTGTCCCCTTAGCAGAAAAACACCCCCAAAGCATAATGTTTCCACCTCCATGTTTGACGGTGGGGATGGTGTTCTTGGGGTCATAGGCAGCATTCCTCCTCCTCCAAACACGGCGAGTTGAGTTGATGCCAAAGAGCTCCATTTTGGTCTTATCTGACCACAACAATTTCACCCAGTTCTCCTCTGAATCATTCAGATGTTCATTGGCAAACTTCAGACGGGCATGTATATGTGCTTTCTTGAGCAGGGGGACCTTGCGGGCGCTGCAGGATTTCAGTCCTTCACGGCGTAGTGTGTTACAAATTGTTTTCTTGGTGACTATGGTCCCAGCTGCCTTGAGATCATTGACAAGATCCTCCCGTGTAGTTCTGGGCTGATTCCTCACCGTTCTCATGACCATTGCAACTCCACGAGGTGAGATCTTGCATGGAGCCCCAGGCTGAGGGAGATTGACAGTTATTTTGTGTTTCTTCCATTTGCGAATAATCGCACCAACTGTTGTCACCTTCTCACCAAGCTGCTTGGCGAGGGTCTTGTAGCCCATTCCAGCCTTGTGTAGGTCTACAATCTTGTCCCTGACATCCTTGGAGAGCTCTTTGGTCTTGGTAATGGTGGAGAGTTTGGAATCTGATTGATTGATTGCTTCTGTGGACAGGTGTCTTTTATACAGGTAACAAACTGAGATTAGGAGCACTCCCTTTAAGAGTGTGCTCCTAATCTCAGCTCGTTATCTGTATAAAAGACACCTGGGAGCCAGAAATCTTTCTGATTGAGAGGGGGTCAAATACTTATTTCCCTCATTAAAATGCAAATCAATTTATAACATTTTTGACATGCGTTTTTCTGGATTGTTTTGTTGTTATTCTGTCTCTCACTGTTCAAATAAACCTACCATTAAAATTATAGACTGATCATTTCTTTGTCAGTGGGCAAACGTACAAAATCAGCAGGGGATCAAATACTTTTTTCCCCTCACTGTATGTATATATATATATATATATATACACACATACATCCATCCATACATACACATATATATATATATATATATATATATATATATATACACAGTGGGGAAAAAAAGTATTTAGTCAGCCACCAATTGTGCAAGTTCTCCCACTTAAAAAGATGAGAGAGGCCTGTAATTTTCATCATAGGTACACGTCAACTATGACAGACAAAATGAGATTTTTTTTTCTCCAGAAAATCACATTGTAGGATTTTTTATGAATTTATTTGCAAATTATGGTGGAAAATAAGTATTTGGTCAATAACAAAAGTTTCTCAATACTTTGTTATATACCCTTTGTTGGCAATGACACAGGTCAAACGTTTTCTGTAAGTCTTCACAAGGTTTTCACACACTTTTGCTGGTATTTTGGCCCATTCCTCCATGCAGATCTCCTCTAGAGCAGTGATGTTTTGGGGCTATCGCTGGGCAACACAGACTTTCAACTCCCTCCAAAGATTTTCTATGGGGTTGAGATCTGGAGACTGGCTAGGCCACTCCAGGACCTTGAAATGCTTCTTACGAAGCCACTCCTTCGTTGCCCGGGCGGTGTGTTTGGGATCATTGTCATGCTGAAAGACCCAGCCACGTTTCATCTTCAATGCCCTTGCTGATGGAAGGAGGTTTTCACTCAAAATCTCACGATACATGGCCCCATTCATTCTTTCCTTTACACGGATCAGTCGTCCTGGTCCCTTTGCAGAAAAACAGCCCCAAAGCATGATGTTTCCACCCCCATGCTTCACAGTAGGTAGGTGAGATCTTGCGTGGAGCCCCAGATCGAGGGAGATTATCAGTGGTCTTGTATGTCTTCCATTTCCTAATAATTGCTCCCACAGTTGATTTCTTCAAACCAAGCTGCTTACCTATTGCAGATTCAGTCTTCCCAGCCTGGTGCAGGTCTACAATTTTGTTTCTGGTGTCCTTTGACAGCTCTTTGGTCTTGGCCATAGTGGAGTTTGGAGTGTGACTGTTTGAGGTTGTGGACAGGTGTCTTTTAAAATGATAACAAGTTCAAACAGGTGCCATTAATACAGGTAACGAGTGGAGGACAGAGGAGCCTCTTAAAGAAGAAGTTACAGGTCTGTGAGAGCCAGAAATCTTGCTTGTTTGTAGGTGACCAAATACTTATTTTCCACCATAATTTGCAAATAAATTCATTAAAAATCCTACAAATGTGATTTTCTGGAGAAAAAAATTCTCAATTTGTCTGTCATAGTTGACGTGTACCTATGATGAAAATTACAGGCCTCTCTCATCTTTTTAAGTGGGAGAACTTGCACAATTGGTGGCTGACTAAATACTTTTTTCCCCCACTGTATATATATATATATATATATATATATATACACATACACACACATACATACATTATAGTCCTCCAGTCCAGTGCAGCAGGCTGAGTCAGCCGAATGGACCGTAAATTAAAATCTTCCCTATGCAATCTGACAAGGTAATTTCAACGCTCTGCAGTCCTGAGCACTCCAAATGACAATCTTGATGATCAGTTAAAGGCTCTGAACTGAAAACTAATTTGAATATTTTACAGTACAATAGCCCTGTGATCCATGAGCAGCTTCCAGGAATATGAACTAGGCGGTTTGCCAAACAATCTTTTGGGATGTGTCCCTGCCTCCTCCGAAGAGAGATAGAGCGCGTGTGTGTGAGAGCTACGCATGCGTGTGAGAGAGAAATCAGAACGCCACTGTTTCTGTCTGCCCCAGTGCCTGGTACGTGAAGTGACAGTTAAAAGACATTCCTTGGTAGATGCTGGCTGTGGTGATGTAGTGTAGGCCCCAACACGGTCCTGTCATCTGTCCCTGTCAACGCCTTTGTTCCCCACGTCCCAGCCCACCAGCACAGAGGTCACTGAAGAGAACATAATGCTTGAACATCCTATCCCGTTTGTATGATGACTTAGGGGCCATCAAATGTTATGTTGTACTGTATAATTCCGAGTAGGACTGATTTTGCAAAGAAAGCTTGTGAAGGAGAGACCAGGGGCAATTGTAAAATAAAATTGTATTTGACTCTATTGCTGAGTGACCACTTGAACTATGCCAGTAATGTTTTTATAGAAGAAACTTACTTCGGTCTCCAAATCATTCATAGGTCTGTACATAAGTCTCAAATCTCTGGAAGACTGAAAAAGGTTTCCCTCAACAATTTCCCTGTATTTAGCACCATCCATCATTCCTTCAATTCTGACCAGTTTCCCAGTCCCTGCCGATGAAAAACATCCCCACAGCATGATGCTGCCACCACCATGATTCAGTGTGGGGATGGTGTTCTCGGGTTGATGAGAGGTGTTGGCCTTTCAGAACAGGTGTATATATACACTGAGATCATGTGACAGATCATGTGACACTTAGATTGCACACAGGTGGACTTTATTTAACTAATTATGTGACTTCTGAAGGTAATTGGTTGCACCATATCTTATTTAGGGGCTTCATAGCAAAGGGGGTGAATACATGCACACGCACCACTTCTCCGTTATAATTTTTTTGGGAATATTTTTGAAACAAGTAATTTTTTTCATTTCACTTCACCAATTTGGACTATTTTGTGTATGTCCATTTAAATTACAGGTTGTAATGCAACAAAATAGGAAAAACGCCAAAGGGGATGAATACTTTTGTAAGGCACTGTAAATTCACTTAAAGCTGCAATACAGTGCATTCGGAAAGTATTCAGACCCCTGGAGTTTTTCCACATTTTGTTACGTTACAGCCTTATTCTAAAATTGATTAAATTGTTTTTTTTTCTCCTCATCAATCTACACACAATTCCCAATAATAACAATTCAAAAACAGGTTTTTAGAAATGTATAAAAAAATAAAAACTGAAATATCACATTTACATAAGTATTCAGACCCCTTACTCAGTACTTTGTTGAAGCACCAATCAGGCCTTTCTGGTAGAGTGGCCAGACAGAAGGCACTCCTCAGTAAAAGGCACATGACAGCCCGCTTGGAGTTTACCAAAAGGCACCTAAATGACTCTGACCATAAGAAACAAGATTCTCTGGTCTGATGAAACCAAGATTGAACTCTTTGGCCTGAATGCCAAGCGTCACGTCTGGAGGAAACCTGGCACCATCCCTATGGTGAAGCATGGTGGTGGCAGCATCATGCTGTGGGGATGTTTTTCAGCGGCAGGGACTGGGAGACTAGTCAGGATCGAGGGAAAGGACCTCAGACTGGGGCAAAGGTTCACCTTCCAACAGGACAACGACCCTAAGCACACAGCCAAGACAACGCAGGAGTGGCTTCGGGACAAATCTCTGAATGTCCTTGAGTGGCCCAGCCAGAGCCCGGACTTTAACCAGATCGAACATCTCTGGAGAGCCCTGAAAATAGCTGTGCAGCGACGCTCCCCATCCACCCTGACAGAGCTTGAGAGGATCTGCAGAGAATAATGGGAGAAACTCCCCAAATACAGGTGTGCCAAGTTTGTAGTGTCATACCCAAGAAGACTCTAGGCTGTAATCATTGCCAAAGGTGCTTCAACAAAGTACTGAGTAAAGGGTCTGAATACTTATGTAAATATGATATTTCCATTTTATATTTATTATACATTTTCAAACATTTCTAAAAACCTTGTCATTATGGGGTATTGTGTGTAGACTGATGAGGGAAATAAAACTATTTAATTCATTTTAGAATAAGGCTGTAAAGTGACAAACTGTGGAAAAGTCAAGGGGTCTAAATAATTTCCGAATGCACTGTATATCCTCTTGAATGGATGCCAGTTCAGTGATGATGCATCAGGTTCCGCTTTCTATCGCAATTTGACAAGACGTCAAAGCATTAGGAATTCTATTTAGAAAGCGTGGTAATTTTTGCAAAAACTCCAACTTCAAAAACTAACAATATTCTTAATACAGTCTTTTTCATTACTCTCACATGTCTGGTTTGTTTGCCAAATGTACGTTTGGAACATAGGCTCTAAAATGCCTGTTGTAGCCTCTGTGACAAAAGTGTCCTTGGGAACGCAGCTAATGCCTCCAATAAGGTGAATGAAAACCCATTTGACCACCCTCTAAATTTACACACTCATGAAGTGGTAGACTTTTTGAAACTGTTATGTCCTGGGTTCATACAGGTAGAAGATCTGCTGACTCTTCCACACAACACAGTAAGAGGACCCTGTGGGTGTAAAGTAAGCTTATTGCTCTGGAGCACTGAAGGCTTTTGACACTGCTGCAATTGATGTCTGTCTGATGCCTTTCCTCAATGTGTACAAAACAGCATGCAAACTCAGCCAGGTGATTTGTTGTGATTCTTATCTGTACTGTGGACATCCTTACTACAAACATGCATATCACCTGAACTCTTGCGCTGCACCATATTCAATAACTCTTTAAACCAGGCATAGCATGATGTTGTAATTAACAAAAATACAAGTTTTGAACATGTATTTGAAACATTGAATGGAGACTGAGTACTGTCACGGCAAGTTATTTTGTGCCAAACAAACCCTGTCCTGGTGTCCCACTTCTGTTTGATTAATTTCTGCTTTTGTTCCAAGAACTCTGAGCATTTGGCAGCCATTGTTCTGCGAGCATGGAAAATGAATTTAGCTTTAGCATGGCCTCTCTGGGAGTGGGTTGGAGTTGTATAAGAGGGTAACAGAGTTTATTTTTCACTTACTCCCCATTCGTTTTTTACTGGGCCTCTTGCAGCTTGACTAATAGTTTGGGTCTGTTTACATGAAGTGGAAAAAAAGACATGAGAAAGTGCACCGCACTGTTTCACCTTTTTGTTTAGATGACAAAGCAATGTATTGCTTATTGACCAGATAAATACAGACTGAACCACTTTATCTAGGGGGGATTGAGTTGTGTGTGTGCCAAGATTCCAGGAATGTTGTCGTTTGCACACATTTACTCTAGCCTACCTATTGATTCACAGGCTGTTGTTTTCCTTCCCAGACAGACAATGAGTCAAGTAGGATGAAGGCATGTGTAAGAAAGGAGAATTATCAGGCTGTGTTTTAGTGACCTGCATACTAACATGTTGACTGTGAGTTGTTTTTGCTGTGGAACCATAGGACAGACAGACAGGGGGTTGTTTGTATCCCAGGCAACATTTCACTAAGCTGACACTTTAGTACACAATGTGCTTGCTTGGTTACCCTCCTCTCAAAGAAGACTGACTTTAAAAAATATATAAATATAAGTCAGGTAGTCAACTTTCACAAAAAAAACGGGGATTTTGGCAGTGACCCAGACCAGACTAGTCCTGAGTATCAGGATCAGCCCATATGCTGCAGGCCAGGGGTAGACAACTAAATTAGATTCAGCCGTGGGCCCATTTTTGTCAGAGTGAAATGGTCAGGGTGCCAGAACATGATTATAATAATTTGTACACTGCAAATTGACCACAACTAAGCCCAAAAGGAGACTGTATTTGAAAATAACAATAGTTTCATATCTTGATAAAATTGAGGCACCATCACTTCCCTTTTTTTTAATTTGTGGGAATACTTGGGAACAGATTTCCTTAGTTAAACTCATTTTTAGCTGAATTATTGGTGATTTTACTATTTTTTTAACTAAACTTTGTCCCGTGGGCTGTCTGTTGCAGGCTGTGTTTTACAAGACAATCCTTTAGCAGTACAAGAAATGTAGGCCTAGTCTACAGAAGTTAATTATTTAACAGAGAAGTAGATTAGCCAAGATTTCCAGGCTCTTAAACTAACCTACACTCCAGTTGACACAGTGACTCAGACTAACCCTAGTGTTTCACATTTTTTTCTCCATTTATGTCATTTAGCAAACGCTCTTATCCAGAGTGACTTACAGAAACAATTCGGCTTAAGTGCCTTGCTCAAGAGCATACTCAACCAATTTTATTTTACCTAGTCGGCTCAGGAATTCAAACCAGCAACCTTTCGGTTACTGGCCCAACGCTCTTAACCGTATATGTTGCAGCAAGCCTATTCTATTTCTTTATTTTATGGTGAAATATTTCCTCCTCGGAGTCACAGTCAATTTTTCATATGCTCCAGAGGCTAGTGCTGAGCGATTAGAGCTTTTTGAGGTTGGTTTAGATAATGCATTTAATGTTTAAAATGTGTTATGTGCGTTCAATGCTGTAACACAGAATAAAACAATTAATAAAAGTCCCATGATGGCAGTGACTGCCCATGACTGTTTATCACTTATTAACCATCAGTTATTCACATTACTTTACGTTAATAAAATATTTAAGTTGTTGTGTATATTACATTTATTTTACTTGATGACTTTATTATTTCATTCCAAGTCATCATTTCACCTCTATAGAGCTGCTGCCTATGCTGTCTGACAAAATAACTATTTTAGTATGACCACTGAATACCAACTATCAATCACTTAGACCATGTATTTTCAAGAAACAGCTCCTAAGAAACTGCTCTCTATGTATCCCCTCTTGATCACACATTCTTCTGTCTCTTACATAGTAGGCATAAAAGAAACACATACCGGACAAGTTTAGCAACGCAATGGATTATGGTGATTGTAGTAAATTATCACGTTTTCTGCGCTAAACTATGTAGAACATTGGCCTGTTGGAAACTACAACTCCCTACTACATCACAATGTTCGGGCATATGATCTGATTTATCTCTAGAGAAACTGCAGTGCAATGAGCGCATTGAGCTCACAGAAAAAAAACGAACGAAATGGAATTCAAATAATTGAACCAACATCTGTCGATCAATTGTTTGAAAAACAAAAAAGAACCAACATTCCGGTTAATCGCTCAGCACTACCAGAGGCCTACGGGCCAAAGTCTCATACACTCATCATCTGAGACATAGCTTCACACACACACCACTGGTGTCTCCTCTACTCGGTTTACCCAGCAGAGAGATGGCGATAAGCTCTGCTTACTGGTCAAAGTCACCTTGAAATTGAGTGGGGGCGATATGAGCCCCTTGTATTGAATGGGACAGGAAGAGAAGAGGGGGTGGGGGATGCAGGCCTCATGGTCTGTGTCCCCATCACTCCTATCCTCCTCGGCGGACCCCCAGCCACACAATAAAGCTGTAGTGCTTTGTAGTGTCAGTACATGCCCATTTAGGTTCTCTCCCTGCTTGAAAGGTTTCAGTCAAATCTTGCCCTCTGCATGTTTGATGAGCAAATTTAGTTTCTTATACTGTCCTGAGCATCAATTTCCAAGAATTCAAACATGCATAATTATCATCACTACATGTTGGCTAAACATTGACATGATTTTACATTTGTCACCATTGTTGTCTATTGCTAGGCACATTAGGTTGTGTCATGGCTGCTGAGTTGGGGGCAATTGTAACACAGTGTTAAAATGAACCTGAGCCAAGCAGCCAAATGATTTTTTTTTTTTAAAGAAGTGATTTTAACTTTAGGATTGTATGAATGATACATTAATTATACAAAAACTAACTTTAAAATAGCCTTGAGGTCCTGTAGCGTGCCAAAGAAGTTGTAAAGGGATGTTACTGTAGACATTGGTAACATACACAGAAATAATTATATTTCTTGCAAAATCATTATATTTCTTGCAAAATCATTATATGTATATGATATGTATATGATATATATATATATATATATATATATATATATATATATCTTTTAATGTTTATGAATTAAGTTAAAGATGCACTATGCAGAAATCGCTCCTCCATTTCTTAGTTGCAAAAATTCTAATAGTAGGCCTAATTTAAGTTTGTGACAAAACAAGCAAGTATAGTGTAGAGCAGGACTGCCCAACCCTGTTCCTGGAAAGCTACCGTCCAGTAGGTTTTTGCTCCAACCCTAATCTAGCACACCTGATTCTAATAATTAGCAAGTTGATAAGATGAATCAGGTTAGTAACTACTGGGGTTGGAGCGAAAACCTACAGGAGGGTAGATCTCCAGAAACATGGTTGGGCAACCCTGGTGTAGAGAATCATTGTACAATCTAAACCGCTATGAAATATATTTTCCATAACCAAAAATATTGTATTTTCAGCTGTTTTGAAGCTGGTGTACAAAACCAAAAGTAAGGCGCAAAAACAATAATAATAAGAACGGGAAGCATAGAAATAACACAAACAGAACAGATCTACCGCTTCTTAGAGTTGCTTTCAATGAGTGACAGATCTATAACTCACATTTCTAAATTCAATTGATTGGACATGATTTGGAAAGGCACACACCTGTCTATATATGGTCCCACAGTTGACAGTGCATGTCAGAGCAAAAACCAAGCCATGAGGTCGAAGGAATTGTTCGTAGAGCTCAAGGCACAGATCTGGGGAAGGGTACCAAAGATTTTCTGCAGCTTGAAGGTCCCCAAGAAAACAGTGGCATCCATCATTCTTAAGTGGAAGAAGTTTCGAACCACCAAGACTCTTCCTAGAGCTGGCCGCCCAGCAAAACTGAGCAATCGGTGGAGAAGGGCCTTGGTCAGGGAGGTGACCAAGAACCCAATGGTTACTCTAACAGAGCTCCAGAGTTCCTCTGTGGAGATGGGAGAACCTTCCAGAAGGACAACCATTTCTGCAGCACTCCACCAATCAGGCCTTTATGGTAGAGTGGCCAGACGGAAGTCACTCTTCAGTAAAAGGCACAGCCCGCTTGGAGTTTGCCAAAAGGCGCCTAAAGTACTCTCAGACCATGAGAAACAAGATTCTCTGGTCTGATGAAACCAAGATTGAACTCTTTGGCCTGAATGGCAAGCGTCACGTCTGGAGGAAACCTGGCACCATCCCTACGTTGAAGCATGGTGGTGGCATCATGCTATGGGGATGTTTTTCAGCGGCAGGGACTGGGAGAATAGTCAGGATCGAACGGAGCAAAGTACAGAGAGATCCTTGATGAAAACCTGCTCCAGAGCGCTCAGGACCTCAGACTGGGGCGAAGGCTCACCTTCCAACAGGAGAAACGACCCTAAGCACACAGCCAAGACAATGCAGGAGTGGCTTCGGGACAAGTCTCTGAATGTCCTTGAGTGGCCCAGCCAGAGCCCGGACTTGAACCCCATCTAACATCTCTGAAGAGACCTGAAAATAGCTGTGCAGCAACGCTCCCCATTTAACCTGACAGAGCTTGAGAGGATCTGCAGAGAAGAATGGGAGAAACTCCCCAAATACAGGTGTGCCAAGCTTGTAGCTTCATACCCAAGAAGACTCGAGGCAGTAATCGCTGCCAAAGGTGCTTCAACAAAGTACTGAGTAAAGGGTCTGAATACTTATGTAAATGTGATTTTTCCATTTTATATTTATTATACATTTGCAAACATTTCTAAAAACCTGTTTTTGCTTTGTCATTATGGGGTATTGTGTGTAGTTTAAAAATAATCAATTTTAGAATAAAGCTGCAATGTAACAAAACGTGGAAAAGGTCAAGAGGTCTGAATATTTTCCGAATGCACTGTCAGTGTAACGTAATCATGCACTGCATTTTGGGAACTGGGTGCCTAACGTGTAATGACTTTAGGCTACTACAAACAAAGCACATAGCCTATAGGCTAGCTAGTGAACTCTCACAGTTAATCAATAAAGCCAATTAAGTTCAGCAATATGCTTAGTTACAGCCTATGGCTAGGTTACATGTTCCTGATAAGCTTAAAAAATAAGGGATTCTATGAAAGAGCATAGACATTGAGGTTACATGGCATATAAAATCCCTTTAGGGATGGGAAGAGTTGCAGGGACGAGAGTGGGGTCACATTTACAGAGCACACCAGCACAACAGGAAGAGCCCAGCAGCTGTGAATTTGAATGTGATTGTCAGAGGACATAGAGTATTAAAAGGTACAAAGCTATAATTGTGTGTAAATCTCTGTTGGATTGCACTCATTACCCTGGGGTTGTACTGTGCAGGAAATGTGTAAAGTGCCATAAAAAATATTAACATGATTCTACAAATTCGTTTTAAAACAGTTTTTTTATCTGAATTGTGCCAAGCCATCTTGAGAGAATACCATCTCTCTCCACCTTTATCCAGGTACAGTGCATGATCCCAAAAACCACAGATTAGAGGGAAAATCACAGACAGGAGATTGCCATGGCATGTAGACAAACACTAGTATTTTCACACTGCAAAATAAAATAACTCTTCATTTCAGCTGAGATTTTCAGTTTGGTCAATGTCCTACTGTTTTAATCTTATCAGCAGTGGATTTGAAATGTGTGCTCATGTAAAACCATTATCTTTGCTCCTGACTGGAAATAGATCACAGAGACAAAATAAATATGCTGGGTCATGGTGAACCACAGCCTCAGTCTTCAATTGATGTGACCAGATCTCAAAAACTTGATAGGATAGAATACCAAATACAGACCAACTACAGCCTACTCATTAGTCATTACCCAGTCTTCATTCACCATGGTTGTTAGTGGAAGGATGCCTTGAAAGCCCCTCTGTGAGGCAGGCTGGCAGCACCCCCAGACTGGCAGGGAGTGAGCTTAGCTCTAATCTTGGCCAGTTGGCCTCACCTGATTTAACCCCATGTTGTCCAGATTAACACTAAGAAGGAAGCCTGGACAAAGGGGTCCACCAGCCAACCCACAAACCATAGGAGGAACTGAGCAACCCAGAATGTGAATCATCTTCTCTAACAAGCTATTACACGTAGGCATAGTCTACATTATTCACAGGACATGGGATTGCCCTATTAGAGATAGATAAATATATAATAAATGTTGTATCGCTGTAAACCAACTGAATATCACAAATTGATGCTGCAGAAATCTGCATTAGGCCTGGAAACATCTGCCAAAAAGTGCCTACTAATCCTATAATGGAGAAGGAGGGGTTCAGGTTGTCAAAAACATGACAGAATCCCAAGGCCAGGATGATGATTCAGGCCAGTCTGGAAGATTAGCATTAATTGAACTGTCTTAAACTGAGCTCTGCTGCTTCTGTGGCTGAGGCTCCCTTCTTAATCACAAAAGAGAAACGGTCTGTCTGATCATTATGACAGATTATGGTTTATTTACCTTTTAAAAAGCAAAGACTCCAAAGACAGTCCAGTATGTCCAGGGCAGGCTTTGACAAGAGGCAAATTATAGGGCCCCAAAATAGAAGAAACTAGGGGATTGAGCACAACTAGCTAGGCTAGTTGTGGTCCTCATACCTTTCTGAAAAGAAAGGTATGAGGACACCATTTCTTTGAGTGTGTGACATAGTAACCTCATGTTGCACTGTTTTATATCAGAGAAATCCCCTGACAGTATCTCTAAAAACATACAGTATGTCAGCTTGTGAAACAAGTCTAGACAAATCAGGTTAAGCAATCATAAACCACAACAAACTCTCTTTCATTAAATATTAGGTCCAATGGCCTGACATGCCTCAGCCAATGAGCTCTACTATTTACCATATAACTGCACAACTAAAGCTCAAACGTGACCAATGGATTTACACTGAAAATCTGTGCAGATTAAGTAAAACAAAAATAAAACAAATGCATGCAATCCAACGCTGCAGGCACTCTGGATATGCAGTAGTGTCGCCACCTATCAAATCCCTGTTTGCTTGTGATTCCTCCTGATACACCTCCTCTCTCGTTGATTGTTTTACCACATTTATTTTGTTTTGTGCTGCGTAATTTACCTGGGCAGGGCAGCATTTCCCCTCAATGTTCCCAGTCTGCCCCTGGGAATGCATGGGAACACATGTTACGTACCAGACCCTCTGTCTCCACGACCCTGTCTACCTCCTCCCTCCACTCTCTCCCTGCTCAACACCTCCCTAAATCATACCTGCTTGCACAACTTCCCTTTATTAAAGACGACATCCACCCTCACATCCACACACTCCCCTACACAATCATGTGATATCACAACCCTCTCTACCTACTGAGGAGAAGGATTTCATGTTGGGTGCTGTGAACTGAATGCAATGCCAGGTCTCAGCTGGGACTCAACATCTGTGTCCTGAATTGAACTCTCTCGAACTCCATCACTCTTCATTGCACAAACGACAAGCCAGACTTTAACCATGATCATAATCATATCCCTCCCTGTTAACAGCTGTTGCAGTCAACAGAACATAAACTAGCCTATAAGACATCTGTTATGAAAAATAATGCTAGAATAACTGTTGATAGCCTGTGATAGCCTGTGTGCTCAGCATGGTAACATTTCGTAGACACACTGCTTCCATTCACAAATCATCTCTAGTCAGTCAGTCTCAGTCAGTTAGCTGGTGGGGGCATGCCGACCCCATGTAATAGGATGTGTTAGTCTCAGGCTTTAAGTCTCAAAGCCATGGATGAATGCCAACATGCCAGGCAGACAGACAGTACTTTGACATGTGAACATAGAAATGTGTAATGCACACACATGGCCTACAGTAACAGTCCATCAGAGCCCAAAATCATGTCAATATGACACCTGTCATTCCTTGACTACAGACAGGCCCAGATGTGTTTTTTTGCATTATTGCATTGCGGTTAGTACGCTTACATGCACACTAATAATTCGATATTAAACTGATTATGGCAGTAGGTTGAGTATGGCATTAGTCATGTAAACACCTTATCTTCTTCAGCGTAAGGTCATAATCTAAGTAAGCATGCAACGATTAAAACACCTGGTTTTCTGAATCTTACGAATTATTAGGACATGTAAACAGCTTAATCGGTGTTCCAGCAGTGTATTTGATCTGCCGCATGTGCCAGCACCAATCAAACTATTATATTAATCTGACTCAATGTGTAGGTAGGAACCAGAAGGCATCAGGGCTAAATTAATTTCATTAATAAAAAGAGACAAGGCAGATGACATCGGTGTTACTGTGCTACAGATGCAAATCAATCTACTGTATGTAACTAGAGATGCCTTTCAGTGAACCAGAGACAGTGGAATAAATAACCCAATCAGGTCTTGAAGGGATTCCTGATAGAGATTTAAGAGTAAAATAATATGGAATGAGCATTCTGAATCAAGTTGGTGCCTGCATGGCACACAGTTAAAATATAAGGGATAAGGGCCTAACACATGCAGCCAGAAAATCAGACAGCAAAGGTTAATGTGTTTACAGCGCAAATTAAAACATTTGAATTGGAGAAGGTTGGGCAAATTAGGCATTTTACAGCATGGTGCAGTAGGTTAGGTTTATGAGACCTTTATCATACAGACATCTCTTGCAATCAAGCAGTAAGATCCTCACAGACTGAGCTGTAGGCTATTGCCGGAATATACATACTTTAGTCTTTTCAGGGCACCGGCATGCTTTAAAGAATGTTAATTTAGCAGTAACGGAATCATTCAGGAAAAACTGTAGCAAATCTACATTTTCTCAGGAATACAGGTTCAAAGTTCATCATACTGAAGTGAACCCATATGAGCCACATCAATCACATGTTGAATAAAGCTTTAACATATTGTTCTCTTCCCTCACACTACATAACAGTGCAGTTATCTCTATCAATGTTAGCTATCAATGTAAATGGTATGAAACAGGCTCATCACTTCCTTGACTAGCAATCATGTTGGCAGCGACACTGCAGTCTTTGCAACTATACATTTTAGAATGATTAGGGGGAGAAACTGCCCCATTGCCCCATTGGTAGGCTACCGGTGGTGACCAAAACGTTTTACGGGCAACACCCATGTAACTGAAATACATGTCATAGGAGTTTAATGTCCCTGCTGACGAATATTTTGATAGGTGAAGATTATGTTCTCAATAACAAAAAAATGTGGAACAGATTTTTGCTGCAGTAACATGTTAGCTAGCTATAGTCACAAAAATAATGTTGACGATTAAACCCCTTGGACAAGCCGGGTGGTGTAGCCAGGGGGCTGGCTGTCAGAGGGCAAGCCAGACCAGACATGACAAAGACGGCACCTGGAATAAGCCCCCCCACACGTCTGTTCAATGGGTGGGTAGTTTATTGTTACGTTATATTTGGGGGAGAAAAAAATGCTTGATTTCCTCAAGTCTACTATTGTTTAACTATTTGACTTGCGCAATCTCCTAGTAGCAAACTGGGACCAATGCTGGTTAAGCAGCTTGAAGAGTCACTCACAAAGACCCAGCGAGGAAACAGAGCCATAAAATAACTCGAGCTTTAAAACCAAGTTAAACGAAATGTGTACGTGTATTGTTTTCTGCTGGTAGCCATCAGATCCATAAAAGCATTGAGCGAGAAAACAGTACAGGAGGTTGCTTGCTAGCTACCGGTGTTACCCTCCTGTCTCCACCTTTTTGGGGGGATTGCTAACGTTAGCTAGCTAGTTAGTCTGTATGTGAACTAAGAGACAGGGTGTGATAGACGTCCTATTCAACTGCTAAACATAAATCAATAACTGATTAATCAAGCCAGATACAGTGTTATGATAACAAGTACTAGACAAAGATAAGCAAATTATTATCTTTGCTTGGCGGACATTTCTACACGCCTTGCCTATTGTTTACCGTCTCTACTATGGTAAAGGCGCTTGTCTGTCAGGCTTAGCTGGCTAGCAGCTTACACAATGCTAAGGTAACCGAGCACCTTCATCGAATTCGTGCTAAGTTGTGGCAAGCGTGTTATCCACACAAGAACAAAGAAGAGAGCGAAATGGTTTATACCAATAGCAAACTTACCCAAAGCTCCGTTCCCCAAGTCATTGTGGACTCCCTGGTTGCTAAACCCCCAGATTGTCAGTGTATTCCCCCCTCAAAACTCGCCAATGTTGCGATTCCCAATCGTCTGCAGTCGTCTGTGGTGTACACTCCTTGCTCACTCCTGAGGAGCTGTCTAAATTCAGCTCTGGCGAAGGAAGTTGGGATCTAGGATACAGAGAAACGGGAGGTTCAGGTTCTCCAATAAAATGTCCAATGCATGCATGTTATTCCTTATTATTTAGTAATCAAGAAAACAGTTTAAACACATAAAATAATTAAATGAGCTATTCTAGAACTATGCTGATGAGACGATCCTCTGCACACTATTTTTGAAATTCCCAAAATTTGGTGCGAAGGGAAGACTTTCTGAATAAATTGTATCCTCAACCGATTAATTTTGTTGAAATATTCATATTAGCTGCGGACATATTCATAATAGCTGCTATTGACCATTTGATCAGTTGTCAAAACAATCACTTGGATGATTTGGTTGGAATAAATTGGCCTCAAAAGTTATCCACAGTAAGTCATTAACCTTTCATTTATTTAACTCTTACTGTTGAATACAATGAATTTATAAATATACATTTAGTGGGCAATGTTAGGGGACTAATGTTACCTTTTTTTAATGAATTGCACCGACACTTATCAGTTCTGCGATTGACAATCATGCTTAATCTGTTTTATTGATTAGTAAATGGCGCCATTTAGTGGTATGTATGGGGTATAGGCCAACCAGATAGGAGCATTGAGGGATCATTTTGTTTCTGTCAAGACGTTAGTTCGTGTAACACCTATAAGCAAAGTTATTTTATGGGAGTAAACTATATTAGACGTAAACATATTTTACGCAGCTAAACAGTCATCTATAGATAACTATCAATGTAAGTAGCTACTTTGGTGCACATAGTCCAAATGATTTGTCATATTGCTAAAAGTATGTCTGTGTACTGTAAACATAATTGCTACCAAGCTAGATGACTGCTGCTAGTTAGCTCTCGAAAACGTTAGGTATTCTACCTTCTCCCGCTATGAGTGC
The DNA here is from genome assembly GCF_964263955.1 of Coregonus lavaretus. Classification (NCBI taxonomy): domain Eukaryota; kingdom Metazoa; phylum Chordata; class Actinopteri; order Salmoniformes; family Salmonidae; genus Coregonus; species Coregonus lavaretus. Next base: position 21,827,016 of record NC_140008.1, on the reverse strand, counting down.
CTTCATTCAACGAACTACACTTCCAGAGTTACGCTTACACACAGGTGTTATGCGCATGGTAGAGAGCTAATTAGCACAGGTGATTGTCTCTTGTCTTAACCAAACAAGCGCTGTAACATGGAAATATGGCCATTTGAGAACACTAACACTAAACAAGGTGTGTATCAGAGGAAGCTGGTCAGAGGAGTTATAGGAGGACAGGCTCATTGTAATGGCTGGAATGGAATACATGTAATTGTAATTTCTAAATGTTTGATACCATTCCGTTAATTCCATTCCAGCCATTACAATGAGCCTGTCCTCCTATAGCGCCTCCCACCAGCCTCCTCTGGTGTGTATCAATTTAACCTATATTTTTTAAATTTTTTATTATTTCTTGCTGATATGAAAGGGAAGGTCTTATGCTTCCATAACCATACTGCAAGCGATGCGTGTTAATGTTCAGATTGAGTGTCGGGGCTCTTAACAAAACACCCCCCTACAGAAGACACCTTCGTCCAATGACTCTTATTTATAATGTAATGGAACTGAGAGTCATGATCAAGGGCTAGCTAGCTAGCTTAGTTCACAACAGCCAAAATACAGTGATGACCTTGGCATACTTAGGTGACATACATAGCTCTGTGTGTTAGATTGTAACAAAATAGTCTGCTAGCTACAATGTTTTTTTTGTTGTTGCTACAATTGTCAACAAACCAGAAATAATGGGGAGTGTTGTCAATCAATTAGCTAGATATCTCATTAAAACATTCTCTAACAAACATGTCATCCATTCATTGCTTTTCAGGGGTTTGAGGATCAAAGGCAGACTACGTCCTATTTATAGCTCATCTCAGTCAACTCCATGGAACGTTGACCCATGCAATCCTAGCATGCCCAGGTGTCCAGAACACACTCAAAGATATCAGCAGGCAACCTATGGTAACCTTTGGCACACATTCTCTCAGGCCGAGCTAAGCAGCAGCCAGTGTCAGCCTACTTGATGAGCACCAGTGTGCGCAGAAGGCGATTGCCAAGTGCCTTTCTAGTTTTAGATGACGCCCTCCAGCCAATTCACAATGATGTATTCAAGGCAGAGGAGGCTGGTGGGAGGAGCTATAGGAGGACATGCTCATTGTAATGACTGGAATGAAAACATATGGAAACCACATGTTTGACTCTGTTCCATTTATTCCATTCCATCCATTACTGTGGTCGTCTGTAGCTCAATTGGTAGAGCATGGCGCTTGTAACGCCAGGGTAGTGGGTTCGATCCCCGGGACCACCCATACGTAAAAATGTATGCGCACATGACTGTAAGTCGCTTTGTATAAAAGCGTCTGCTAAATGGCATATTATATTATTATTATTATATTACAATGAGTCCATCCTCCTATAGCTCCTCCCACCAGCCTCTACTGATTCCATGCTAACCTACCAAACAGCCGAAACAACAAAGGTAGGTAGAAACTCCATACAACTCAGCAATCTCAGTGTATCAACTAGTTTTCCATTTCAGCTGTATAGCAACAGCCTTCTGACTATGGTGGCCCTTGCAGGTATATTGAATATTTAAAGAAGTGGGTGGAGAGAATGCAGTAAAGAGGCACACCCAGAGAAACAAGAAGATGTTGGTTACGGCCCGTCTTCGCATGCTGTTAGACGACGGATACTACCTTGAGCTGTCTCCCTTCGCTGGAATGGGCCTGCCCTATGGAGACATCCCCTCAGCAGGCTGTGTAACAGGTAGAGAGGGTGCTCTGCTCTGTCAGTGATGGATGCTATTAATGCATGCCTATCACTCATGTAAATGTCCAACCTCAAATTTGGCAGCAAGGGAAATGTCTTGGTGCAGTGCATTGTAATAATGAAATATGTATAAGTAAGAATAGGTGTTATACTCGTCATAATGACTTTTCACTTCATTGGGCACTCTCCACTGTTGCAGGCATAGGTCAAATCAACGGGCTGTGGTGTGTGTTTATTGCTAATGATGTCACTGTGAGTGGTGGTACAGCCTACCCCATCACTGTCAAGAAGCAGCTCAGAGCCCAGGATGTGGCCATCCAGAACCGGCTGCCCTGTGTATACCTGGTGGATAGTGGAGGTGATTCCCTCTTCAGGTATGAACTGGAATCACTGAGACCAATACAAATAATGAATGACTCATATCAAGATACAACAGAACACTAATACTACTGATGAAATTATTTCATTGACAGTCTGAGATCTTCCCTGATAAAAACCAAGGAGGACGTACTTTCTACAGTGAAGCCATCATGTCTGCCATGTCTCAATTCCTCTAGGTGTCAGTGGTTTGTGGTTCATGTACAGCCGGCGGTGCATACATCCCCACTATGGCAGAAGAGACAGTGATGGTACACTGGATCAGGACGATATTTCGGGGGGCAGATCTCCCTTGGTGAAAGGGGCCACAGGGGAAGATGTGTCCCCAGTCTGGGTGGGGCCACGCTGGATGTCAAACTGGTCAGCTCAACATGCGCACACACACAGGAATTAAAGGCTCAATATGGAACAACCCTTGTGACTGGTTTTGCCTCAATTCACAGGTAAGAGCTGTTGATTGTGTGAAGCATTTACCTATCCTCCTACAAGATGCCGTCTAGACTTTTTCTTAAAGGTCAGACTTTTACAACTAACTTCATTATATTTTCATGCAGTCTTTCATTGCTTCATAAAGTACATGCATATTGGAACCTCTTAAAACCTCTATGTTCAGATAATATATGAATTACATGACACATTTTTGAAGCAGAATATTGAACGAAAGAGCGTCAGCAGATTAACGTTTAACCCTGTTAATTTGCAAATCAGATTAGTGTGTTCTGACCAATCATATCTTTACTTACCAAAACAAGAGCCAGATTAAGATGGGCAATCTTTTTTAATGAGAATGGAGAACACAAGGCAAAAGAAGGAAAATAAGTCTCTTCAGCCAGCTTTCATCTGCTTTTACAAAGAGCTTCTCTGAGAGCGGCTCGTTGCCATGGCAGCTGAATATTCTAGATGCAGAGGGTATTGCAATCTTGATCAGGTGCTGGCGCTCAAACAATTGATCAGGATAACAGAAATTACTTGATGAAAAAAGTAATAAATCATGACAAAAAGTTTGCTTTTGTTTGCATTCTTAAAAACTCCACTAAAAGTATTTTTTTTTTATTATGAAGGCAATACGTTTTATTCAAGTGTAATTGCCTGACTTGTATGTTTTTCTTCAGGCATCAGGTTGGCAATGTGGCGAGCAATGGGGAGCTAACGCACAACGCATCATTGAAAGGCAGCCACTCTGTCCAGCTGTGTGACCAGCGAGACATTCCCCTGATATTTCTACAGAACACCGTCCCAACGCCAGAGCTGACCCTTTCCCTAACCCAGGTATGGCACTGCAGGCAACCCTGAGCACTCACCACATAATAAAACAGCACTTTGTTATGAAGCACAAAAACTGGTGAAGAGGAGCACAGAGAGGCATCTCAACATGCCTTTGTAAACACACATACACTCCTGTGGAACTCAGCCAGCTCTGTTATATAGCACTATGATTAGAATCCGGTCTTGAATTCAAAACAGCCATGTCATCAGAATGTTTCATTAGCTGTTATTTAACATTTTAGTCATTTAGCAGACACTGTTATGCGCTCAGTTCTCACACTCGTTCTTAAACATGGTTGTGGAATTTCATGTCAGTGTCTTAAAAAGGTTATGCTGGTGTTACTCATGGAACAGATCTGTGAGTATTTATCCTCTCTCCTGTAGGCAGAGACCAACAGACTAACGGCTCAGGGTTCAATGATGTCTGCTGTGTCTCTGTTCCAAAAATCACAGTCGTCATTGGGGGATACCATGGCCCTGACAGTTATGCTATGGTTTGTACAATAATGCCAGCAGTAGTCACTGTATTAAAATCTGCCTAGTGTCTACACATCAATTCCTTAATATATTTAAAATACTAACTGAACTGGTCCCTCTCTTTTGTGTGTGGTTTTCTTTATCTAGTGTGGCAGGTCCTTTGACCCAAAATTCCTATTCCCATGGCCTAATGCCAGAGTATCCCTGTTAACCCCTGGTCAATCTGCAGCTCTGGCACAAGAGGAGGAGGACATTGAGAAGATCAATAAGAGGTAAGACACCCATAGTACTGTATTTCATACAGGAATATTATGAATATTTGATTTGTGTGGTTGTAAATGTCTGAATGTTTGTTAATTACACTTCTGGAAATTGGCCTACAGTGAGGGAAAAAAGTATTTGATCCCCTGCTGATTTTGTACGTTTGCCCACTGACAAAGACATGATCAGTCTATAATTTTAATGGTAGGTTTATTTGAACAATGAGAGACAGAATAGCAACAAAAAAATCCAGAAAAACGCATGTCAAAAATGTTATCAATTGATTTGCATTTTAATGAGGGAAATAAGTATTTGACCCCTCTGCAAAACATGACTTAGTACTTGGTGGCAAAACCCTTGTTGGCAATCACAGAGGTCAGACATTTCTTGTAGTTGGCCACCAGGTTTGCACACATCTCAGGAGGGATTTTGTCCCACTCCTCTTTGCAGATCTTCTCCAAGTCATTAAGGTTTCGAGGCTGACGTTTGGCAACTCGAACCTTCAGCTACCTCCACAGATGTTCTATGGGATTAAGGTCTGGAGACTGGCTAGGCCACTCCAGGACCTTAATGTGCTTCTTCTTGAGCCACTCCTTTGTTGCCTTGGCTGTGTGTTTTGGGTCATTGTGATGCTGGAATACCCATCCACGACCCATTTTCAATGCCCTGGCTGAGGGAAGGAGGTTCTCACCCAAGATTTGACGGTACATGGCCCCGTCCATCATCCCTTAGATGCGGTGTAGTTGTCCTGTCCCATTAGCAGAAAAACACCCCCAAAGCATAATGTTTCCACCTCCATGTTTGACGGTGGGGATGGTGTTCTTGGGGTCATAGACAGCATTCCTCTTCCTCCAAACATGGCGAGTTGAATTGATGCCAAAGAGCTCGATTTTGGTCTCATCTGACCACAACACTTTCACCCAGTTCTCCTCTGAATCATTCAGATGTTCATTGGCAAACTTCAGACGGGCCTGTATATGTGCTTTCTTGAGCAGGGGGACCTTGCGGGCGCTGCAGGATTTTAGTCCTTCACGCCGTAGTGTGTTACCAATTGTTTTCTTGGTGACTATGGTCCCAGCTGCCTTGAGATCATTGACAAGATCCTCCCGTGTAGTTCTGGGCTGATTCCTCACCGTTCTCATGATTATTGCAACACCACGAGGTGAGATCTTGCATGGAGCCCCAGGCCGAGGGAGATTGACAGTTATTTTGTGTTTCTTCCATTTGCGAATAATCGCACCAACTGTTGTCATCCTTCTCACCAAACTGCTTGGCGATGGTCTTGTAGCCCATTCCAGCCTTGTGTAGGTCTACAATCTTGTCCCTGACATCCTTGGAGAGCTCTTTGGTCTTGGCCATGGTGGAGAGTTTGGAATCTGATTGATTGATTGCTTCTGTGGACAGGTGTCTTTTATACAGGTAACAAACTGAGATTAGGAGCACTCCCTTTAAGAGTGTGCTCCTAATCTCAGCTCGTTACCTGTATAAAGACACCTGGGAGCCAGAAATCTTTCTGATTGAGAGGGGGTCAAATACTTATTTCCCTCATTAAAATGCAAATCAATTTATAACATTTTTGACATGCGTTTTTCTGGATTTTTGTTGTTGTTATTCTGTCTCTCACTGTTCAAATAAACCTACCATTAAAATTATAGACTGATAATTTCTTTGTCAGTGGACAAACGTACAAAATCAGCAGGGGATCAAATACTTTTTTCCCTCACTGTATATAGTTAGGGCTACATTGAAATGTTTCTTACAGAAGACATTTGGAAGGCATACACATAACCATGGTAGCAATTAAAAGGGAACCGTTTGGAGATTATGGGGAAATTATTAGATGAAAGGTGAAGACACAACAGTTCACCTGACACAAGACGGAATCCAAACATTACACTGTTGATTTTATGTGCATTTTACATTTACTGTACTTTTCACCACATTTGTTGATAACGAAATCTGAAAATACTCTGGATACATTCAGTAACATGATCATAATATTATTGTAAAATATGGGGTAGTCACAAAATAAAACAAATAAATGACAAGGGTTTGAGTGAGAGGTCTAACTGGTGTCTCCAAGTGGCTACACACCTTTCCAATATGTACACAGTTCCTAAGTCATTTCAAGGCACTTTTATGACTCAAAAGAAGAGTCTTCAACTATAGGGTGCTTTTTTGAGCTCTCCTAGCTGTGCCATTGAGGAATTAGAACAAAAAGACTTGCACCTGCATCCCTGTCTTTACACAATTACCTGTTGTTTATGCAATCAAAAAACGGTCCATTATATATCACTATCTGGGTCAGGTGGGAATCATTTGAAAGGTTGTTATATTGCCAACATGACTAGCTAAATTATAAAATACGATCTTAGTGTTAGGCTTTCACAAAGCAATTCAGAGAAACAGATCATAATTTTGGTACGCATAGAATGGAGTCATGCATGCATTCAGATGCGTGGTCCACAGGACATTTTCTTTACAATACAACAAAGATAGGCTCATTCTGTTTAGGACAACCCAGGGTATAACGCAATGTCATTTTATAACTGTACATCAAACATAGTGATCATAAATGTTGACACTGTATGTAACATTAGTTTTATTATATGGAAATGTGAAGTGCGCATTTGGACTGGGTTTGACTTGCTTGTATGACAAAGCGGTATTTATTATAATCTTCATCCTTTCAAAATACATAGGCCTCGTAATTTACAGCAGTTCCCCCATGCAACAAAACATTTGCTAAAGTTTCCCAATTAGCGGGAGGGATGGGGGCAGCTTCTTGCGGCGCTCAAGTTCAGAATGGCTGTCAGTCAAAACCCAATTAGAGCTGTGAAGCGCTGAGCCAGAGCTCTGACGTCATGTATAGCATGTTACTGTGCAGCCACTGCGGTCCAATCAGTGTCCAAATCTGCCATTTTCAACCCGTATAATGGTTACGAGTGTAAAGGACTACCAGGAGTATTTATCCTTTTAGGTTGGAGAAGGAGAGTTCTGCGTTCTTCTCGTCTGGCAGACTCTGGGATGATGGAGTGATTCTTCCCCAGGACACGTGGAAGGTAAATCTCTGAGAATCATACCTGACACTTATATAGGTTCACAGAGTCCTGGCTGGAAGCAGCTGTTGAGGTTTTCCATGGAAATACCAAAACACTTACATAATGGCATAGTTTAGTTGGCTCTGGCCGTCACAAGACGTTATGTTGGTTAGGATTTGCCTTTTAAAAGATACAGGATTAATGAATGCTACTTAGTATTTTTTCATTAATAACCTGTTAAGTGAATTATTTAACAAACTATTTTAGTGTCTCTGTGCGTCTCCCAAAAGGTTGTAAGTCTTTTGGGATTTAAGTAACGGCCAGAGTCCCGGTCTGCATGGTCAGAGATATTTATTCATTGAGAATTCTGCCATCACAATTTCAGAGTCCATCTTTTATACTCATACGTCATGCAAAAAGAAATCCCTTCCCTCTGTAGGCGGGCTGTAGTTTTCCACTCTAAAACTGCTCTACTGACCTTCAGTTCACACACACACACATATACACACATGCATACACACATACATACACACACACACACACATATCCTACTCCCTGCTTTACTCAGTTATTGCCGTTCTCACAATATTCTGCACCATGTTTTCATAACAGTTTCTCCCCTCCCTAAATTGGGAGGCCTCTTTATCTTAGTTTCTCAGTTGTCTTTGTTGTCTGGCCTGACTCTTACTCACATTGCTAAATAGTGGCTCAATGCCATAGCCTTTACTGGTCCTACACTCACACATTATACACAGTTTCAGGGTGTAATAATTAGTCATTAATAATTAATCTATCAATTCCACCCTTTGACTAAATATTACACACATACAAAATATATGTTGTTATAGAAATGAATCACACTCATTGAAGTATATAAGTTGGTTTGCATATTAAAACATTACAGGTTCATCAGGGTTACCCCATGATTAAAAGCATAACGTTACTTTTTAGCAATGGTAACTAGTACATCATACTTAAAACGAGACTTTAATACACAAAAGATCATTACAATAACTTTTAAACTAGAGATTTATAGTTCTAGGAAAACATCCAGTCCCAAATTATCTGGATCGTCGTCGTCCTCCACCAAGCCTGGTAGGTCATATCCTTCAGTCGGAGTCCGGGATTGGGCCGTATCTCACCATCTGTTGGGAAACCGCCTTGCTCACCAACCCTCAGACACAGGGAATAAGACAACATCCACAAAGAACAAGTATACCCATAGAAGCTATAACTTCACCCAGAATAGTTACAACAATAGTTTTCCATTTACCAAATATGTTATCAAACTAACCGTTTAGGGAGCTATCAATACCAGAGTTCTCAGCCAGTTCATTCGCCAGCGTGGTGAGTCCCTGAAGCGCTTTGGTCACGGACCCGTCCGGTGCTGTATTGTTTGGGGATGAAAGTACAGCACATAGATCCAAACAGAACACAAACCCCGTCCCGCTCAGCCAAAAGCATATCTAAAGCTATTCTATTCTGCCATGTCATTAAGCTAGTTGCCGCTGTCTGCTCAGCTAATCCCTTTATTGCATCACAAATGTGGTTTATAAATCTTTGCTGGTTATAGTAAACATAATTCATCCAATCTAAGTTTTTATTAATTGTTGACCACCAGAAAATACTTGATTCAAACCCAGCTGCGATCTGATTCCTAGCTTTGAATTGTTCTGGAACCCCTCGAGGTACTCCTATCCCATCAATATATATATCCTTTCATCAAAGGATCCCGGGAGGAGGTTCTACTTTCTACGTGACAACTCACCAGTCTCTGACACGTTTGATTGTTTGCGTATGTAGGTGAGTTCACAATCAGTTATCACCACACAACCATCAGATGTCAGCACGGGCCTGGTTTTGGTTCCTAAAATCCTCTGGCTGCAACAAAGAGGAGAGATTAGTCATGGTCTCTTTTAGTTGTGATATTCTCTGTGTGGGAGCAGGAGCTAAGATGCCTTACCCTGTATCCTATCTTATTAGTCATAGAAAAACAATAAGAATCCCCTGTGACTTCAAACTGAGGCAACCCAGGTCGGGATGACTTTGTTTATCGGGGGAAACAGATAGTGCAAGTTACCATAAGACTCTTTCACCACATTCCCAGGTGGCTTGCATAAAGGATAAACCTTACAGAGAGTCAAAGCCTGTCAAGGGGAACGGAGTAGTTGTTAACCTTGGTTTGGCTGTCCTACAGGCATAACAGTCCTCTTTAGACCATATACTGAATCCATTCCAACCACAGGTTAAAATCTATCTACTCCATCTCCATCTGTACTACTTCATTCAGGTCTATAGTTTGCACTGTCTCACTACCTCCCTCAGAGAGGTTTACTCTATAGGGTGCCCCAGTTGAAGAGGATAACTCACCTGTCAGGTCTGTAATCTGTTTTAGCATAATTCAGACTTTCAGACAGTACCTACCCTCATATGGGTCGCACTGCCATTTCTGATAATTCCCTACTTTCACAATACTCCACCTGTCCCTAAACTGTGTAGGGAGATTGGTGATGTCCTTCCCTAAAGTCCCTAGTATTTCCCCTTTCCCTACATCTAGCTGTCTCCTATGCCTTTTCAACTTGTGTTAGGTTAACTACCACTTCTGGCTGAAACAGGAGGGTCCGTGTGTGTTAGGACTATGGCCCCCACAATCAGACAGCTACCTACCGTCGGGAGACCTGTGAATCCCCACCCTCGGCCTGAGAACATGTCAGATGCCAGAGGCCAACCCATTGCTTTACCTTCTATCGAACTCACACAGGGATGATCAGACAGGGTAAGGGAATCTTCGTTAAGGAGCCAACCCCCGAGCCCTAGTGGTGATCGGATCTTTCTCCTAACTCTGTGTTTGTTCGTCAGGTGTAGCTGGTTTTACCTTTTTACAGTGTGTGACATGCACCCAGATGGATCTCTCAGCTATTCTGCTGGCAAAGGCAGTACTTGGTAGGGCCCTTCCCGCCAGGCCTGCTTCAGTCTCCTGGTTAGATAGAGTGGGTCACCTTCTCCTTTAATTCACCTGTGGGGGCACAAAACCTCTGACATACAGGTGTGGTTAATAAACGACCTTCTCACGTGTTCTGCTAGGGTGCTCTCTAGTTCTATGTCTGCCTGTCTGGTCCTGCCAACTGTGGCATTCTGTAAGGTCTTCCAAACACTTTCTCAAAGGGGGATAACCCATCTTTATCTGGGGTTACTCTAAATTTCTTCCCTTCACTCCGTGATAACTCTATAAAATCCATTTCCAATTGCTGGAAAGGGTATTTAGCCGGAGGATACTCACCCTGAGGTGCCCTTTGTCTGCCCTGGTGATTATTTTGAGCACAGATAACACATCTTTTTTTTTTAATAATTAGTAATCCCATGTGCAACAAAGTGTTGTCTAATCTGTTCTACCATCCATCCCTCCTTTTGACACATGTCACTGCCCATGTGTCAATATTATCACCTACCTAACAATCACTTAGGTAATATTGGTAATTTATCATCCAATTGCCATCCCTTATTTTTATTTATTGGTAAAATAAACTATCTTAAAGTCCTCCTCTCATGCCTTTAGAATTTACCAGTGTGGATGATTAATTAACACCAGAAAGTTAAAACAGAGTTCAGAGGCAATTGAAATTCCATCCCATAGTATACCAAACATTACCATTATTCTAAATATTTAATAAATGTTACTTATCCCAAGTGTTCATTAATCCTCATGACATTCATTCTCATAAGAAATCATATATACCCCAAACTCAGCAAAAACCTAAAAAACTCCATAAAATTCACTGTGTGCTCCTCTAAGACCTATCACCCTTGACCTGCTGAAAACCCCCCAAAATTGAAACATCATACTAGGTGTGTTGTTTTTTATTTGAAAACCCCAATTAAAAAACAACAACCAAACAGCCAGGTCATGAGGACTCCTGATTTCTCTCTTCCCCTTCTGCCTACAGTTTCTTAACTGGTGCCCTTTCCTTGCACAGTAACTACACGGTTCCTCACATTCTCTAGCAAAATGTCCCGTTTTGTCACAATTGTAACACTTCCACTCACTCCTGTCTCCACTATTACCATTTCCTTCTTGTCTGTCTTTGCTACCGTAACCTCTCTTCTCTACTAGCTATTGACTAATAGTCTCACTGTCTCTAATTCAACACAAAACCCCATCATCCAATGTACTCCCAGCAGAACTGAAAAAAACAAAACAGACTGTGATTTCCAGGACACTGCACCTTTGTTTCTGGCCTCACTATCTCCCCGGGAATTGGCCCTCCCTCAAGGTCCCTCCCAATCTGCTCTTGGTAAACTGCAAACCTTGTATTGCTTCTGGTTACATAGGGTATTGCTTCTGATATGGCCTATGATTAGATTTGGGTATCACCTGTACTGGAATTACCCCTTTTATTAATCCTACGTCTGCTGGACCCCGGGACCACAAATGCTCTGGAACTTCTTTTAAGTCTGACTCCTGTTGTTCTGTCAACAGGTATTCCTCTCCTCAGCATCTGCTATTCTCATCTAAATGTACTATCTGTGGATGGGCTGTGTTGATCGCCACTCACAATATTGACCCAATCAGTGATCCTCTTACCCTTGGATACCCACTGGCCCATGTCTTTCCAGTCCTCTGCTGGCTCCTTTGCTAGGGACACATGTGGGCTCCATCTTTCCCTGAACAGTCTCTGACTTTGGGGCCCTATTTCCACCTCCACTACTGCGTGGGTGTTGTCATAGTGAAACCATTTCAAGGCTATAGTCCTTTCTGTGGTTTTAAATAATGCTTTCTCATAGATTGCATCTGGACCTGGGTGTTTGTTATACCAGAGAGTACAGTGTAGGTCATCGGGGGACATTTTAGTGGGGCCTGGTACTACATCATCAGCAAGTTCCATCAAGGTTCGGGGAATATCAGTTATTCCCACCCTAAACAAATCTTGCCTATCCCAATAACATGGCTCCCCTTCCCCACAGACCACCATATTGTCTCTGACTATGTGTACTTTCATTCCCCTCTCAGCGGAAATGACAGCCACATTCAATTTAGTCATTACATCACGTCCTAGTAAATTTACCCGACACAGCTTAGATATCAGGATGGGTATGGTTGCCTCATCCTGATTGGTCATGTTTTAGGGTTATTGGGGCTGATAACCTTTCAATAAATTGATGACCAGAGGCAGATCGCACTATGATTTTCTCCCCATCAATCCTGACTCCATCTGGCTTGTCTGTTGCACAGGTTGCTGTCCTGCAGGCTCCCGTATCACAAAGGAATTTAATTTTCATACCCATTACTGTCAATGTCAAATAAGGTTTCTGTTCCTGTTGAAGTGCTAAGTCAATAGTAGCCAATTCAAACACCTCACAATTTGGATCAAAGGGTTCCTTAGTCTTCCCCCCACTAGAGTCTACTATTTCTCCCTCAAGGACTAGTCATGCCTTATCTTCCTCTTCCTCACGCTCAAAGCTGGGGGATGGACTTCTCTCTCCCTCTCTTCTCTCTTTTCTCTCTTTTCTCTCCTGTCTGACTTTCTCTGCCCTTGTCTGGTACTCCTCTACCTCTGGCTCTTCCTCACCTTCATCTTCCCTTCCTCCTCCAGCCCCTTCTTCCTCATAGGGAGGTGGGGCCGGTTGGGGGCAACATTATTCCCCTGCACTCTCCTTCTCCTCCCTACGTATTCATCATCTGGATTTTCTCTCCATGCCTGGTCTGCCAAGTTTGGATATAACCTTTCTGCCCTCTGCTCTGGGGGAGGCACGGAGACCTCAACCTTCACTTCTCTTTCCCTCTCACTCACTTCTCTTTTCTTCCTGCCTTATCTCCTCTCTCTCCTAAGTTTCTAGTTCTACCCGCCATCTCTCCCAGAGTGGCAATTAGTTACTCTGCATCTTCCTCTTCTTTCTTGGCTCTGTCCTGTCTGTTATTCTGCTCATGATGGATTGCATGTCTCTCTGAGGCTATTACACAATTCAGTTATTTTCCCAACATACTCTCCGTAATCGGCCCATGGCAAAAGTGTCCTCTGGGCATCCCCTGAAACCCACTGCCCTCTAACGGCAGCCCAAACCTTACTATTCCTGTTTTGGGGTGGGTCATTCCTTCTACCGCTCTGGCCACGTCCTCTGTGTTCATGGCCTGTCTGCTAAATGGCATATTATTATTATTACTGTATACATCTAAGGTTGCTGGGGCCCCTTTCATTCCCCGCCAATAGATTAGGTAAGGCTATCAGTGGGTACTGGCCCCCTCCTACTCTCTCTCTCTCTCACTGCTTATTTCTCCTTTACACACCTTATGTATCTGTTTAAGCATGGATTCGAGTTTATCTGCGTCTAGACGTCACTCAAAACCATACCTCTCCCTCCACCTGGTTACATAATGGACATTTCTTCTATCCCTGGATTCCATTTTAATTACATCAAGTATTTCTCGTCCCCAGTAAATTCTGGGACCTCTTGTGAGGATTTGCCCCCCCCATGGTTGGTACTGTTAAAAATCCCTTAGCCACCTCTTCTATATAACAAGTCAATTTAACAAGTAATTCAAAATAGCTTCACACAACAACACCTTGAATCACCCCTTCCTGTATATGTAATCTTGACTAGTCCCCCAGAATTATCTCATACTTTTACAGAGGGATTGATCCCCACAATGTAATCTTGATAATTCCTGACAGTCTCATACAACAGGAATGGGTTCTCCCTCCTCTATACAACCACCTCTCCCTGTATATGTAGTCTTGACTAGTCCCCCAGAATTATCTCATACTTTTACAGAGGGATTGATCCCCACAATGTAATCTTGATAATTCCTGACAGTCTCATACAACAGGAATGGGTTCTCCCTCCTCTATACAACCACCTGGAATTATTCATGTGACTTTTGAGCAAACATTAGGTCTCACACGTATACAACCTTACATGATTATTGGTGTTGTATCGGTAACCTGGAGTTTATAAGGCTCCAGAACGGATAGAGTTACAGCAAAATCTACAGTTGTTTGTGACTTTTGACTTAACTAATATTCTATTTCTCACACATGCTATTTTAATTCCTTCTGGTGTACTTTTTGTATTTGTTTAACCCGGATTATTTGTTGACTGCTCAATAATCTCTTACAGGTTACATCCCATAGGTGTACTTTTAATAGTTCCTTCTATTTCAACACCGGGTAGTTTCTTTTGGTAATGGCCTATTACCGTGAATCATTACGGACCCACCACCAGGTTGACTAGTCCCCCAGAATTATCTCATACTTTACGGAGGAGTCTATCCTCACAATGTAATCTTGATAATTCCTGACAGTCAACCCCACATTTCACTTAAAATGGCTACGCATTGATCAATTTGCTACTTTTCAATATTTTAGCAAGTCCTCAAATCAATTTCACCAAGTTAATGAATAAAGACTACTGACCTTATCCTTGCAGCCGAGATTCAATGTAGGTTTGGATTCCGTCACCGTCTCTGTCATTAATCAGGTGTCCTCTGGCCTGTTTTAACCCTTAATGTCAAAGGGCAGGACTTTCTATTTACGAATGTATCATTCGCCCGTCGACGGTTTTCAGAGTTACCTGGAATGACAGAAACAGGGTATTGGAGTCCGGCTCAGAAGGACCAAGCTGTTAAGTGAATTATTTAACAAACTATTTTAGTGTCTCTGTGCGTCTCCCAAAAGGTTGTAAGTCTTTTGGGATTTAAGTAACGGCCAGAGTCCCGGTCTGCATGGTCAGAGATATTTATTCATTGAGAATTCTGCCATCACAATTTCAGAGTCCATCTTTTATACTCATACGTCATACAAAAAGAAATCCCTTCCCTCTGTAGGCGGGCTGTAGTTTTCCACTCTAAAACTGCTCTACTGACCTTCAGTTCACACACACACACATATACACACATGCATACACACATACATACACACACACACACATATCCTACTCCCTGCTTTACTCAGTTATTGCCGTTCTCACAATATTCTGCACCATGTTTTCATAACAGTTTCTCCCCTCCCTAAATTGGGAGGCCTCTTTATCTTAGTTTCTCAGTTGTCTTTGTTGTCTGGCCTGACTCTTACTCACATTGCTAAATAGTGGCTCAATGCCATAGCCTTTACTGGTCCTACACTCACACATTATACACAGTTTCAGGGTGTAATAATTAGTCATTAATAATTAATCTATCATAACCTACCTAGTGTTGCAAATAATTTCGTAGTGGAAATCGTAATCAGTTTGCACATGCCTATTACATGTTTTTTTTTTTTTCCCTTTCTCCTCAGGTTTTGAGTGATAGTCTGAAAATCAAACAACAGGAATACCAGCTCTCCAAAAACAAACTAAGGACTCCATTACTCTGAATGTGAAACTGCCTCACTGGTTTTTATTTTAAACAATTGCCTTTATCAGAAAAAGTATCATGTTAAATCTTTTTGACAAAACACCTTTTATAGGAGGAACTAATTACCATAACTGATGTACTGATCAGAGGAGAAAAAATTAACATTTGAGATTTGTAATGTAATAACACTATCAATGCAAATTTGTTTATTTGTATAAAAGTAGCAGAACACATTTGTAAATACAACTTGAAACATGTACCATAGAAATCTCAAATAAGTTGTGTGTCTTAATTCTTACTATGCTGTGCATACATTACATGGTTCCATTATAGCTAATGAGCACTAGGCCTCTAGGTCAGAGAGTGCAACACAGTTCAGGGTCACGGTTAAGACATTCATTACTATGTGGACTTTGAAACTAAGCAAATGAACAGGCTACATGATCACACAGTACATACATATTCCATAGGCAACACCAGCGATGCCTCAACAAATAGATACTCAAATGATATACAGTGTATTGTTGAAAGTATTCAGACCCCTTGACTTTTTCCACATTTTGTTATGATACAGCCTTATTCTACAATTTTTTAATTGTTTCCCCCCCAATCAATCTACACACAATACCCCATAATGACAAAGCAAAAACAGATGTATACATTTTTGCACAAATAAACTGAAAAATCAGTTTTACATAAGTATTCAGACCCTTTACTCAGTACTTTGTTGAAGCACCTTTGGCAGCGATTACAGCCTCGAGTCTTCTTGGGTATGACGCTACAAGCTTGGCACACGTGTATTTGGGAGGTTTCTCCCGTTCTTCTCTGCAGATAATCTCAAGCTCTGTCAGGTTGGATGGGGAGTGTCGCTGCACAGCTATTTTCAGGTCTCTCCAGAGATGTTAGATCGGGTTCAAGTCTGGGCTCTGGCTGGGCCACTCAAGGTCATTGAGATTTGTCCCAAAGCCACACCTGCGTTGTCTTGGCTGTGTGCTTAGGGTCGTTGTCCTGTTGTAAGGTGAACCTTTTCCCCAGTCTGAGGTCCTGAGCGCTCTGGAGCAGGTTTTCATCAAGAATCTCTCTCTGTACTTTGCTCCGTTCATCTTTCCCTCATTCCTGACTAGTCTCCCAGTCCCTGCCGCTGAAAAACATCCCCAGAGCAGGATGCTGCCACCACCATGCTTCACCATAGGGATGGTACCAGGTTTCCTCCAGACGTGACGCTTGGCATTCAGGCCAAAGAGTTCAATCTTGGTTTCATCAGACCAGAGCATATTTTTTCTCATGGCAAGGTGCCTTTTGGCAAACGCCAAGCGGGCTGTCATGTGCCTTTTACTGAGTAGTGGCTTCCGTCTGGCCGCTCTACCATAAAGGCCTGATTGGTGGAGTGCTGTAGAGATGGTTGTCCTTCTGGAAGGTTCTCCCATCGCCACAGAGGAACTCTGGAGCTCTGTCATAGAGTGACCATCGGGTTCTTGGTCACCTCCCTGACCAAGGCCCTTCTCCCCCGATTGCTCAGTTTGGCCGGGGGCCAGCTCTAGGAAGAGTTTTGGTGGTTCCAAACTTCTTCCATTATAGAATGATGGAGGACACTGTGTTCTTGGGGACTGTCTTGTTTTGTACGCTTTGTACAAAATAATAAAATGCAGGACGACAGGATATTTATAAACGTAGCTCTTTATTAACTAGCTATAACGTGCATGTCCATGTGTCTCTGGCCATGATCATCTTAGAATGACCTCACCACCTGGGTGGTCTTAACCAATCATTGCACAGTATGATGCATCCAATTACAATTCAGTATGGTGACACATATGAATATTACATCCCCCTTCTTTTAAAAAAAAGAAAAAATATGTGGAACAATAAAGCGTTTCTTTTGAATATATGCTCTGTAGTTTGAACTCGAGGTAAGTAACCATTTAAACTGCACCAACTGCATCAACATAACAGACAAACAATGATTCAGCATATTGTTATTTTTAGAACAAATATTTCTCAGCAACTCAGCTTTTCACTGTAGCAATGACATCTCAACATATCAAACAAATACAATACCAAAGCATTTCAAGTTAACTTTCAATAACAAGTTTACAGTCTGGAAACTCTTTTAGGGCAGCGATCCGCCTACACCCTTTGACATTTCACAGGTCTAGGACAGCTCTAGGCTTGACCTCTCTTCCTGACCTTGTGTGATATGAAGCTGAGCATGCTTCTGTGTCAGTCAACAGTTCTTGTGGTGTTGCAGGTAAGTATGGTGTATGTTGTGTTGTGTCTGTGTTTAGTCCATCCCGTTCTCTTTCAGGGGAACAGTTCATCTCGTCAGTGTGTTGTTCTTTTGTGTTCAGTAGGTGACGACGATTGCGGCGGTACACCGCTCCTTCTGCGGTGCGAACGTGATATGAACGTTCAGTGTCAGCTGGTTGGATGACGACTGCTGGCTTCCAGTAGCCATGCTCCTGGATTCTAACTGACTCTCCGTCGTTCAGTGGTGGCAGTGGTCTGGCTGACCTGTCGTAGTATCGCTTTTGCTGTTGCTGTCTCTGTGCACGTTTTGCATGCACTTCCTTGTAGCTGACGACCTCAGGTTGCAGCTGCTGGTTGGTGCTGGGGAGGATTGAGCGAAGTCTGCGGCTCATCAACAGCTGGGCTGGTGATTTGAAGTTGTCAACTGGAGTGTTGCGGTATTCAAGGAGACTGAGGTAGGGGTCTCTCTTGTCTGCTTTTGCTTTGTCCATGAGTGATTTAGCGATCTGCACAGATTTTTCAGCAAGGCCATTACTTTGAGGGTAATGTGGGCTTGTGGTGACGTGTGTGAACTCCCATGCTTTTGTGAAGGATTCAAACTCATTTGATTTGTAACAGGGCCCATTGTCAGATATTAAAGTCTCTACAATGCCATACCTGGCAAAGGCTGCTTTCAGCTTGTGTATCACAGCTGCAGATGTGGTGCTGTGAAGCTTGTCGAGTTCGAAGTATCTGCTGTAGTAGTCCACTGTTATAATGTAGTCCTCGTTGTTCCACGTGAACAGATCGGTTGCCACGACCTGCCAGGGTCGGTCTGGGATACGGTGAGGTAACATTGGCTCTTTGGTGTTCGAGGGGCGTCGTTCAAGACAGGTGGGGCATTTACCAACCATGTCCTCTATTTGTTTGCACATTCCGGGCCAAAACAAAATGTCCCGTGCTCTCTGTTTGCACTTTTCCATGCCCATGTGTCCAGCATGGATCTTTGTCAAAATCTCTTCTCTGAGACTGGTAGGAATGATGATTTTCTCTCCTTTGAAAATGATTCCGTTGATCTGTGATAGTTCGTCACGATGGTTCCAGAACTCTGAGACGCTCTGAGGGCATTTTCTCCTCTCCTCAGGCCATCCTGACTGTATGACTTTCCTCAGCTGTGTGAGTTGTGTGTCTTTTTCTGTTTCTGCTCGGATCTCCTTCAGTTTTGTGTCACTAACTGGTAAGTTGCTGTACACAGTGTGCACCTGCATGTCCATGCCTTCACTGAGGCTGCTGTCCTTGTAGGTAAGAAACTTCCTGGAGAGTGTGTCTGCGACAGGGATGTCTTTGCCTGGACGGTGAGTGATTGTGAAGTCGTATTTTTGTAGTTGAAGGATCATTCTCTGTAGCCTTGGCGGGGCTGCGGCTAACGGTTTCCTCATGATTGACTCGAGGGGCTTGTGGTCTGATTCCACAATGACTTGTCGTCCATAGACATACTGATGGAAACGCTTACATCCGAACAGAATGGCGTACAGCTCCTTTTCGATTTGAGCGTAGTTGATTTCACAGTCTGTGAGAGATTTGGAAGCGTAGCCGATGGGTTTTCCTTCTTGCAGTAGCACTGCCCCTAGTCCATACTTTGACGCGTCCACCTGGAGTCTGAGCTCTTTGTTGGGGTCGTAGTAGGCAAGGATTGGTCCTGGTTCTCTCGTGATCAAGTCTTTCACTTTCTGGAAAGCGATGTCGTGTTGGTTGTCCCAGAGGAACTCACTGGACTGCTTTAGCAGCTGACGCAGGGGTGCATTAGCATTGGAGAGGCTGGGTGCGAACTTGGCTAAGTAGTTGACCATGCCAAGCACTGTTTCCAGCTCTGCGCGGTTCTTTGGTGGCTCCATTTCCTTTATGGCTGAGATCTTCTGCGGATCTGGCTTGATTCCATTCGCTGTGAGAAGATGCCCGAAGTAGCTGACCTCTGTAGCGCCGACTGTGCTCTTCTCGGGGTTGAGCCGGACTCCTCTCTCGCGGGACCTTTGCAGCATCGCGCTGAGGTTTCTGTCGTGTTCCTCTTTGGTTCGACCATAGACAAGGATGTCGTCCACAATTGCCACGACTCCGTCGAGGCCTTCGTACACCTCGTCGATCTTTCGCTGAAACTCGTCTTGGGCTGAGATAATCCCAAAAGGCAGGCGACGGAACCTGTAGCGTCCAAACGGTGTGTTGAACGTTGTGAGCTTAGATGACTCTTCTGTGAGCTTGATAGCCCAGTAGCCTGATCTGGCGTCCATGACACTGAAGTAGCGTGCGCCCGCTAGCTTGTGTGTGATGCCATCTAGCGTCGGTAAGGGGTAATGGGGGCGTTTGATAGCCTTGTTCAAGTCTCTTGGGTCGAGACATACTCTGAGCTTGCCTGTCCGTGGTTTCTCCACCACCACTAACGCGTTGACCCAATCCGTCGGTTCTGTAACCTTGGTGACGATGTCAGATTGCTCCATGCTCTCCAACTATTTCTTCAGACGGGCGCGGAGAGCAAGTGGAATCTTTCTCGGTGGGTAGATCACAGGGGTTGCGTCTGGGTTAAGGTGAATGGTACATTCTCCTGGGAATAGTCCTATTCCTGTAAAAACATCAGCAAACTCCTCCATGACATTCTCTATCTCTACTGGTGCTGTCACTGATAAAACTAGCTTGATAAGGTCCATGTCTAAACATGCTTTAAGACCTAGCACTGCAGGTGCTCGAGTGTCAACAACGTAAAAGTCCAACATCATGTCCCTTTCCTTGTATTTGCATTTGAGAGTGCATGTGCCTTTTACTGGGAGCTGTTCACCACCATAACCAGTCAGTCTGCGCGTGGTGGGCTGTAGCTCACACTCAGATGTCAAGCTTCTGTACTTACTCAGAGGAATAATGTTTACTTGTGCACCAGTGTCTAGTTTGAATTTTAGCTCTGTGCCTTGTCTTCCTATCTCAATGTCAGCAAAGGCTTGCTCTGTCTCTGATATCTGACTTTTCTGTGTCACTGAATCAATAAACAGTTCATCAGCATTTGACTCTTTGATTGACATTTCATCTTCACTCACTGTATGTACTGTTTTTCCACGGTAAACTCTGCACACTTTTGCAAAGTGATTCCATTTTCCACATTTAGTACACTGTTTGCCTTTAGCTGGGCAATTCCCCTGTTCGCCATGCACTTTGTATCCACAATATCCACATGTTTTGGGGCGTTTGGAGTCTGTGTCGCTCTGTTTTGGAGTTCTGTCTGTCTCCGCTCTGAAACATGCTCTCTGGGCACTGGAGGTGTGCTTTGATGTCTGCCTGACTGCGTGCACTGCTTGTTCACGTGATGCGCTCATGCTGCCGCCTGAAATGGTTTTCATCTGAACCTGTGCTAGCTCGTGAGATCTGGCTATGTCGATAGCTTTGTCCAGCGTTAACTCTGATCCAACATTCAAAAGTTTCTCTCTCACTCGCGGTGATTGTATTCCAAATACAATACGGTCCCTGACCATCTCATCCTTGTTTGCATAATCACAGTCTTTCACAAGCAGACGCAGCTCAGTGACAAACTGTTCAAACGATTCGCTAGCGCCTTGTACTTTCTCATGGAATTTGTACCTAGCGAAAATTGTATTGGTCTTTGGCACAACATATGCTTCATAACGATCGTAGTATGTTTTCAGTACCTTTGATTCAGCCTCGGTAAGTGTCCATGTGTTGTAAATGTCTCTCCCTTTTTCACCGATCCAGAGGAGCAGGTAGCTGCACTTTTCCTCTTCTCCTCTTTCCTTCAGAGGACCCGTGAACATCAGCTCCACATGCTGTTTGAACTTACGCCATGCATCGGGTAGATTTGTAGACCCCCAATCCATTCGAGGTGAAGGAACTCCAGCAAAATCCATCTTTTAGTCCTTTTACTCTGACACCATGTCTTGTTTTGTACGCTTTGTACAAAATAATAAAATGCAGGACGACAGGATATTTATAAACGTAGCTCTTTATTAACTAGCTATAACGTGCATGTCCATGTGTCTCTGGCCATGATCATCTTAGAATGACCTCGCCACCTGGGTGGTCTTAACCAATCATTGCACAGTATGATGCATCCAATTACAATTCAGTATGGTGACACATATGAATATTACAGGGACCTTCAATGCTGCAGACATTTTTTGGTACCCTTCTCCAGATCTGTGCCTCGACACAATCCTGTCTTGGAGCTCTACGAACAATTCCTTCGACCTGATGGCTTGGTTTTTGCTCTGACATGCACTGTCAACTGTGGGACCTTATATAGACAGGTAGGTGTGTGCCTTTCCAGATCATGTCCAATCAACTGAATTTACCACAGGTGGATTCCAATCATGTTGTAGAAACATCTCAAGGATGATCAATGTAAACAGGATGCACCTGAGCTCAATTTCGAGTCTCATAGCAAAGGGTCTGAATACTTATGTAAATAAGGTATGTTTTTTATTGTTAATACATTTTTAAAAAATGTCTGAACCTGTTTTCACTGTCATTATGGGGTATTGTGTGTAGATTGAGATTCTTTTTTTGATTAAATCAATTTTAGAATAAGGCTGTAATGTAACAAAATGTGGGAAGAGGTCTGAATACCTTCCGAATGCACTATAAGTAGGTGTCTTATATAAAGTATAATCCAACAAAGGTTTTAGTATCATGATTGATTGTCCTGTAGATGTGTTGA
This sequence comes from Coregonus lavaretus, assembly GCF_964263955.1. Classification (NCBI taxonomy): domain Eukaryota; kingdom Metazoa; phylum Chordata; class Actinopteri; order Salmoniformes; family Salmonidae; genus Coregonus; species Coregonus lavaretus. The sequence continues at coordinate 21,804,599 of NC_140008.1, read as the reverse complement.
GAAAGTAGTCCTAAGGCTTGTACATTCCATGGAAGGTGACAGGGATGATGACCTCCACCTCAGCCCGTGCGATCTCTGTCAGGTCTCTGGCATTGAGGATGAGGAGGTATCCTGGCCTCTGGTCTGCTCCAGGGTTCACCACGATACTCAACAACACCCCTAGCAGGAGGAAAAGAGAGCAGTATCACAATCACAAAACCAGAAGTGTGCGAGAGAGGCATACCTACATTTGTATTTCAAGTTGTATACTACCGGTATGTCAGCATTTTATATCACAGTAAGGTGAATCCGGCTTAGGTATGGGAATTCATGCCACCTGATCCAGTTGAAATGTTAGACAACAGATTGTGATATTATAGAATCCCCTAAAACCCTTCTGTTTACCGTCATCTTCCTCCACAGAGTCTGGGGTCTGCACAAAGATGGGCTCTGAGGGGTAAGAGTCTGGCTCCTGCCACACCCACGTCTCCTTGGTCTTCACGTTCAGTTTGCAGATCTGGAGCAGGACACAATCAAACTTACTCCCTGAATGACTATCAGCAGGTTAGTTTAATCATAAACCTAATCATCAGACTTGGATAATGTACCACTAGTTCTCGTCTGTGTGCTAGACTCACCCTGTCAGGGATGAAGTGGTTCAGACCCAGTCCATAGGCATAGCTGTAGTTCTTCCCAGAGAACTTACTGTAGTTGATCTGAGGGAACTCGAATGCTGCAATGATAAAGGAATTCAGATGACTGATTCAGTCGAATGAGAAAAATCTTACGACTGATGATATGACAAATGAACAGATATTTAGTGGCATTAAATGCTATAAGAATAGGGGAACCATCAAGGTTTAATGAAACAAGCTGTGTGTGGGTTACCTTGTCGTGGTCCAGAAAACAGAACCTCAGGCTCCAGCCAGATGGTTCCATCACTGCGCATCACTGCAGTGGCTGTGGTGTATGGAAGGGATATCAGATTCTTCCCCTGTTTCTCCTGCAAGTAAAAAAGGGAAAGACTTCACCGATGTAGTCCTCTATCCTGAGAGGATAGCATCAAAGCAGTGATAAGTCCTTATTCCAGAAATGACAAGATTAAGGGCATAAAACTTACTCTGTGAATGTCCATGGGCAGAACGTATCGCCGGACCTCCGGCTGAGGTGCCATCATAGCAGCTTTCTTCACTTCCTCCCAGTTCTCCCTCAGGTTGGCCAGATATAGGTAGTTGTAGACAAACTCATGACTGAAACCAAACGAGAAAGGGGCACTGGATAAGTGTCTTGTACATCTGTTATTCTCGTCATTATAACAACCGGTCAGTATTCACCCTTTCCAAGTACACAGGTCAACAACGATGAAGCCATCGTCCTCATAGCTGTTGATGTGATGGAAGAGATTGAAGGCAGAGGTCCTGAATTTATGCTCTATGTATTTAGCTGGGTCCTTCATAGCCAGATGGAACCATGTCTAGATAAGAAAAAAAAATACTATTATATGGTGATGAAAACATTTATAATAGTGTGCTTAATATAGTGCCAATATATCAATAATCAGTATTGAAATGCTAACAGGCTTTGTATACAATTAGAGAATAGTGGTCTACAAGTTCCTTTACTTACACCCATGGTTTCGTTTGACTCAAAGCAATCCATGTAATTTGTGCCCCAGATGCTCCAAGCAGTCAAGAATTTTAGAAGGTTGATCTTTATTGGAGTCTCAACAAAGACAAAGTAGTTTTCTGTCATTCCAAAGCTGATGGAGGACACAGAAAAAGCATTGAAATAAATGTAATAAGCACAAATGTTTCAATATAGAATGTGAACTCAATCAACGATGTCACTAACCTGTGAACATATGAGGGCTTGAATCTCTCACTGCTGGGGAGCTGCACAAGAACCTTGGACTTTTCAATGGGATCTGACTTGTCTGAAAACAAGCATCAGAAAAAGACAGACAAGTAAGACCCAATGCATTTAATTTAGGGACATCTCACTTCAAGAAAATAGTCTCAATGCTGTATGCAGAACTAACCTTTCTGTGTGGGAGGAATTTTTACAATGTTGTAGGCCAGTGACATGTTCTTCCCAAAACAGTTCCCAAGGTTGTACACCGTTCCATCACTTTCAATGTGTGGATGAGCTGTCACCCCATTGACCGAGAGGTAATCACAAAGGTCCACCTGGAGAAACAGTTTGTGAGACTTTTCCTTTGTGGCGTATGACAGTTCTTATGTTCAATCAATCTGATGTTAGCCAGGGTGAGCAGCACATACCCTTTTCAGAGTCTCCAGTGTGTCTGGGTCCACTTTGGTGATGTAGTTGGTTTCTGTGCAGGCATAGAAATCCTCACCAACAGGGTACACGTTCACTAAGCAATTATCTGTCACCTCAATCCCTTTGAAGTAGGTGAAAAACCTACAAAGACAACAGAGAAGGAGAAAAGGGTTCATGAAATGAGGAAAGCATGGATCATTTGTATGTAATGCCTAATAACTGAATCATGACGACATTTGTTTTACTTTATCATAACATTAGAGCAAATCAGACCTTGAGAATATATTTTTGCAGGGGTCTGGGTAGGCTGCTGTTCCAAACTCAGTGATGACCACTCTTTTCTCTGTCATGGCTCGCACATAGGCATCCGTTTTGACAAATCTACAGAGGAACATAAGTTAACCCATAACAGTCTAAGCCCTGTTAATTATTAGCCCATACAAACGCATTGAATAACAGATTCACTACATTGAACAGATAGTCCCCCAAAAAAATCTAAATAAAGTTTGTTCTGAAGTGTCCGTCCTATATCAGAGATATTAGTTCAGGAAAAAAATGTTTTTTGGACATGTATTGAAGCCCTTATTTTTGGCACTAAACAGTCTCCATATATACTGTACTTTCATTCATTTTTTTTCAACTGGTACTGTGGGATCTTCAGACAAGTCTTGAGGCCTGTGGGCGTCCTAGAGCAAAACAACATGTATGACATGTACGTGTTCCACAGAGGGGTCATATTAGTGTGTAGCCCAAACTGTTCGGACGCTACAGACAGAAGTTGGCAGATCAGCTGGACCCACTACAGACAAGTCCCAAGACGCTTCTGGGGGTCGTAAAGCAAAACAGAGAACACCATTGTGTTCGTGAGAGTCCCATCTTCAGACGCTACAGGCGATTTTGTGAGAACACCGATTTTCGGGATGTCTCATGGTCTGACAAACACCGCTCTAGCTCGGTCACCTTTTACAGCAGATGTGGAAGTGGGACATCGGCGGATGCGGTGGATTGAGACTCATCCAATGCAAAACAATATATAGCTCTAGCTAAAACGGACTGATTTTAATGGGAATTTTTTTATTATGCTAATTCAATTTGCGCTGGGCGTGGACATCGACTACGTTTTTTTTTAAAGGAAATAGTTCAAGGGGCAGTGCAGTCAAAAACCAGAGTTTCCTGTGTTCTCTTTGGTATTTCCACTCTGAAGTTGAAATACTGTGAAATTGTGAAAATTATGATAATACCCTTTTAGTGTAAGAGCAGTTTGAAAAAATCAAAAAATATATGCTTGGAATTTCAGCCTGTTTTGGAGGGATGTAGTTTTGGCTTGCCTGGCGACATCACCAGGTGGTATAAGTTAATTGACCAATAACAAAGACTTAAACTGCTCTGCCAATAACAGTTCATTTTCAGGATACATACTGTCGCTCCCCCATTAGGCTCCTCCAATTAGGTCCCTCACTCAGACCACTCCCAGACAGTCCTAGCTAAATTCTTGCTTGAATAATTACTTTGTTTCTTTTTGACCATTTTAATTGAAAACAATCACAGTAAGGTACTTAATTGTTAGCTAGAAATGATTTGATATTGAGATAAAAACAGCTGCATTGGACCTTTAAAAACAATTAAAACCATCATTTAAACAACATGTAGTTTGGAACATACAGATTGGGAATTGATAGGCCCACTTGTTTCAGCTTTCAGAAGCTTTTGAGAGCAGACGTAGCAGGTCTCTGTGCTTTGGTATTCACTGTTTTAAATTAGAAACAGCCCACACTGAGGTTCCCCAAAACATTCCAGTCAAATTTATAGGCAGAGGGGAACATTTCACATAACTGCACAACTACTACCAGTGTGTTACTGTAAAATTGCAAGCCCTCCTCATATATATTTCACCACCTTCAGTGTGTAAACGTGTTATGCATTATCACTGAAGTCAACATCAACACACAGGGGCTTACTTCCGATAGTAGGTCACATGGCCATTCTTTAGGTCAAACTTGTGCATGAGGGCCTGGCCATCAAAGAGGTGGTAGAAAGGCTCAGCCCCCACCTCGAACAGGCCGGGTCCCAGACGCAATAGACTGCCACTCAGCCATTCTGGAATCACACCTGAACACAGCATGAAATGATCCATGTTACCCTGTTGTGCTCAATGCTCACTCAACCTCAACCATGATAAAAACCAAACCTTCTCGCTTGTAAACCAAAGGGGAGTGGAGTCTAAGAGACCTTTTCCTCACCTACCTACAACCATAGCAGGAATAGGCTCATTCAATTCTTCACACGTCTCAAAGATTTTCTTGTACCCACCAGCCGGATGCTGAATTCTGAAAATCAAAACAAATAAGTTATCAAATATAACATCTATTTACAAAAAAGAATAGGCTGCTGAACTGACAAACGTTTTCTGCCCTGACCTAAAAACCCAAATTAGGTACCTCATTCTGGCCTAAATTAAAAGTTTTACTTGTTCATCAAAACCAAAAACTACAATCTGAGACCAGAAAAATATGTTCAACTGCTTGACAATAGCGTGCAGTAAAACAGTAATGCGAGGAGAAAAAAATTCTAAAAATCAAAAAGCTTTGCAAAGTTAGCACAAGGAGACAGTTACTCAACAATTTACATACTCCTGTCAAAGTTATGCAATGCGGAAAGTCTGCAAAATGTTGGTTTGCTCACCAACTTACTATATTCTTGTATGGGAAAATGTTATGCGAAGCTAAGGAAAATGTACAAAAAGGATTTACTCACCGACTAACCATTTTCCTTTAGAGAATAAACACAGTTTGTGTGCAGGAAGCCCAGTCTGAACTGCGGAGTAATCAAGTAGCCTTTATAGACACAGTTCCATTCCCATACAGAGCGCCGGGAGTCTGAGAACCTACCCCCAAACCAGTGGTCTCTGAAACAAAAGTTCCTTTGTGTCCAGACCATTCAGTTTCCATTGACGTTTAGCCCACCGCCACCACACAATTGTACCCCTTCAAGGAATTTCTCTGCCTAATTAAGACCAGAACCAGAACCACATTTGCTAACCTGAGAGCCCCAAAAGGATACAAAAGGGTCTGCACAACAAACACTTGGAAAGTAATGCAGTTCATTATGCAATATCTTTGTTTCAAAATGTTTGTTCTACATGTTGTTATGTCAGAGAAAGATGTTCCCACACTAGTTAACTAATTTGATGGATTCCAGATTAAAACAAGTTTATTTAATCAATATTCTCTGTAGTCACCCACACTGAGGGTGTTTGTTATGGACGTGTATGATTAACGGTGTCTTCCTTTTCTTCCTACGGATCTAGATGAATGAAGCTGTCAGTTGAGGTCCGCCTCAGAGGGACATGTGATTCATCATCTTGGGTTGCAATGCACTTGGAATTCTAACAACAGATTTCTCTGCCACATCCACCAGAGATATGTGGAATTTGTGCATTTTAAAAGTAATTAGTGATGCAAGGCAGTTATTCTGTGTGAGTAGCAACATTTACTCTCCCTTCCTGTGCCACACTATAGGGTAAACAACAAATATGATGAAATAAACCACATCCTTTATAGAACACTAATAAACCGGATACATTTGCATAATTAGTCAAGAGTAAACATTTTGTTTTACAGTTGGACATTTTCCTAAGAATGTTGCATAGTAAACATAATTTTTGGCAAGGAAATAATACACAAAAGGTTATAACTGTTGTCATTGGCTCTTTCTTTGAGGTAAGTATACAGCCACAGAGGTATTTGAAAAATGCGTCAAATGGAGTCCAAAAGTCCCCCCTACAGAAGGTTTATTAATACTTCATCGATGGCAGTAACAATACATAATATGGCAAGTATATATTAACAATTGTATTGATTGATCAAAGTTACCATTCATTTAAAATGACAGAAAATTGTGCAAAACTTTTCTGTATCCCAAATGGCTGAACATAACTTGCCAGGGAAGAAAATAGACAAATCCCATGCCCAATATATAGTATTAAGCAGTTTGAGCTTAACTTTAAGAGAATGTTATGTAATAAAAAAAATACATTATGAGATGAAAGAACAACAGAAAAGTGCAATTCCAAAACATACACAGAAAAAAGTGAAACATGGACAAAATGTTATGAGCACTTCGGACAACCCTAATGAACTAGGTAGACAAATCACACTTAATAACAAATGTAATCCCTAAAAATGCTCAAACGTTTGAAAGTTTAAATACTGTACTCTTATCAATGGTGGTGTATGAATGTAGATCAATTGCAACATTGACAGAAAAACACCAAATCAGAAATTTGACTCACAAATTGTTTTGATTTGCTTTAGTTTCTCTTTAGTCTCTTATTATACTCCATAAGAGGTCATTATCGATCCCAAAGTAACTTAATTGGTGCACTAAAGATACCTACTGCAGTATTTCAAAATAACATACACATAAACACATTACTCAATATAAAATATGCATAATTCAACCCTAAAGACAATTGTTACACAGTTGCAGTCTAGATTGGGAGGTGGTCTCCCCTGTATAGCCCTCCCACCTTCATTTAGCTGCAAGAACAGTAGTTGGAAAACGGCGTGCGTAAGTGTCTGGATACTGCCTCTGAAACTAATCATAGAAAAATGTATTAGAGTTTATTTCTATTTTTTACACTTTTCAGTTAGAATTTCGAAATCATCAATTGTAAACAAAGTTGTAGTACGATGATTAGAGAAAAATATGAAAGCGTTCAGACAACATGCCATCCACCTTGTTACCTGCTTAAGATTCTTCTTCCTGTCCTTCATAGACCAGGCTCTCCAGCAGGTCAGCGTTGGCAGCCTGGGAGACACTCAGCTTCTGCTCCTCAAACTCTTTGGTGCTGATCCGTCTACAAAAGGAGTAGACGGGCACTGGGGCACCAACACTGCCTGGTATTTTATCTAGGAGAGGAAAGAGAACAGGCTCATAATTCTCATACACATCAATGTAAAGCAGTTGAAAATCAAAGAAAATTGATAATGGAAAAAAAAACATGCGACAGCAGTACTGTACCTGTACTTTCCTGAGGTAGGCGATGTGGTCCTGGACTGCGTTCTGCAGATAGACGGGCACCTGGAGGATCTCCTGGTGATGGTCCATGAGGAAGGAGACCAGTCTGGTGGCCAGCAGCTCATCCAGGTCCATCTCTTCCTCACAGCCCAGCATGCAGTGAGAGAACGCATGCACCATCTGGAAACACCATGGGATTGAATAATGGAGTTGAGGACATGTTCATTTCATTCTCTTTTTAGACTTACTAAGTCCAGATCATCACGCAGAATTGTAAAACCTGTGTTTCTCCTCACCAGTGTGTGTGTTGCTATGGCATCGTGGAGCCGAGGCAGGGGGGGGGGGAGCTAAATTGGACACACATGAGTTAGTAATAACAAAAGTCAGACACATTGAGCAGTCGAGTCACATCCTCCGTTATGAGGCAAATAACACAAGCCAGTTGCAGTTTCTTGCTGCTTGTATTAGATCTGGTCAATCTTATTGTTCAGTTGGAGTGGAGACATGTATCAAACAAAATATCATCCAAAAGAAGTTCTCCATTTACAGAGGCATTTCATAGAGAAGGATGAAAATTTGTAAATGTGAGTAATGTAAACTTCTCAGAACATTTGCCTGAATACATTAACCACACCTGAGTCCTCTAATTTACAAATGACTGCAAATGTTAATAGCCAAGTTGCAAAAGATGGAGGGCCAATGACATTACAGGTGAATTGACCCTTTGCTAAGCCCCACCCCAGAATATTGGGCAACCAATCGCAGCGCTCCAATGGATAGCAACTGTTGTCGAGTACGACACCTCGGACAAGCTTACGTTTCAATTACCAGTGAGGGCAGTAGTTTAAAATGGCTAAATCATTGAAGAGTGCACCAGGAGCACTTGCTACTGTGATTCCTGAAATGCAGAGCCTGTTAAGTATTTTTCTACTCTGAAATTATACTTTCATTACATTGTTTGCTAGCTCAGCTGGTTAGCTAGCCCAGTCTCATTGGCCACCAAACCAACCAAACATTGCCAATGTTAGCTAGCCACGTCATATAACTTGTTCTCTAAATGCATGTTAGCTAGCGAAGTTAGCCATGTCATGAATACAACTCCCATCTGCTGTCAACATCAGGATATGATTTGAGAGCTCTAGCTAGTTAGATCCAAGATAGCGTAGCAGTGCGGTCGTGTATTCTGTAGTGTGCTCGTGTAAATAGCCAGTTTTTTAAAGTTTTTTGTCTTTTTCGTATATATTTCTCAATGTCACTTTTAGCCTTGAGCCCAGTTAGCCTTGAGCTAGCCTCGAGCCAGGCCCATCTCCCGGCTATCTACCTCTCTGTCAACCGGACGGGACCTCCTAGTGTCGACACGGAGCCCCGCCGATCCATCACAACTGGTCTGCTGACGTAATCGCCTGATGTGGTTTCAACAGGCTTCCCGTTGCGACGACCACGAGGATCCATCTGCTAGCCCCGGCCCGCTAGCACACGCAATCAACAGCAGTGCCTCCTGCTCGCCTGTGCCGTAGCAGCCATCAAACTACTCCCGGACTCAGCTATTGCTGTTCACTGGACCTTATGATCACTCAGATACACAGCTGATGCCTGCTGGACTGTTCCTTTACACGGTACCCCATCCTGTTTATCTGTTTAGCCTCAGCCCAAACTTTCGTCGCCATTACCAGTTGTTGTCTTAACTCTCTCTAATAACACCTGTGATTGCTTTATGCCTCTCTCCCATGTCAATATGCCTTGCCTATTGCTGTCTCAGTTAGTTCTTATTATACAATTTCACTGTAGAGCACCCAGTCCCGGAGACCAGCTCAGCCGGTGCCTCCTGTGATGCTATCTCTTTCATCGTTACCCAACACTTAGGTTTACCTCCACTGTACTCATATCCTTCCATATCCTTGTCTGTACATAATGCCCTGAATCTATTCTACAACGCCCGGAAATCTGCCCCTTTTATTCTCTGTACCCAACGCACTAGAAGACCAGTTCTTAAAGCCTTTAGTCGTATCCTTATTCTACTCCTCCTCTGTTCCTCTGGTGATGTAGAGGTTAACCCAGGCCCTGTAGCCCCCAGTATCACTCCGACTCCCCAGGCGCTATCATTTGTTGACTTCTGTAACCGTAAAAGCCTTGGTTTCTTGCATGTTAACATCAGAAGCCTCCTCCCTAACTTTGAGTTATTCACTGCATTAGCACACTCCACCAGCCCTGATGTTCTAGCAGTGTCTGAATCCTGGCTTAGGAAGGCCACCAAAAACTCTGAAATTTCCATCCCCAACTACAACATTTTCCGTCTAGATAGAACTGCCAAAGGGGGCGGAGTTGCAATCTACTGTAGAGATAGAGCTATGCAGGCTATCATACTATCCAGGTCTGTGCCCAAACAGTTTGAGCGTCTACTTCTAAAAATCCACCTTTCCAGAAATAAGTCTCTCACTGTTAATGCTTGCTACAGACCCCCCTCAGCCCCCAGCTGTGCCCTGGACACCATATGTGAATTGATTGCCCCCCATTTATCCTTTGAGTTGGAGGATAGTTGCTTGGTGACCTAAACTGGGATATGCTTAACACACCGGCCGTCCTACAATCTAAACTAGATGCCCTCAATCTCACACAAATTATCAAGGAACCTACCAGGTACAACCCTAAATCCGTAAACATGGGCACCCTCATAAGATATCATCCTGACTAATTTACCCTCTAAATACACCTCTGCTGTCTTCAACCAGGATCTCAGCGATCACTGCCTCAATGCCTGCGTCCGTAATGGGTCTGCGGTCAAACGACCACCCCTCATCACTGTCAAACGCTACCTAAAACACTTCAGCGAGCAGGCCTTTCTAATTGACCTGGCCCGGGTATCCTGGATGGATATTGACCTCATTCCGTCAGTAGAGGATGCCTGGTTGTTCTTCAAAAGTCCTTTCCTCTCCATCTTAAATAAGCATGCCCCATTCAAAAAATTCAGAACTAAGAACAGATATAGCCCCGGTTCACCCCAGACTTCACTGCCCTTGACCAGCACAAAAACATCCTGTGGCGTATTGCATTAGCATCGAACTGCCCCCGCGATATGCAACTTTTCAGGGAAGTCAGGAACAAATATACACAATCAGTTAAGAAAGCAGAGGCTAGCTTTTTCAAACAGAAATTTGCATCCTGTAGCACTAACTCCAAAAGGTTTTGGGACACCGTAAAGTCCATGGAGAATAAGAGCATCTCCTCCCAGCTGCCCACTGCACTGAGGCTATGAAACACTGTCACCACTGATAAATCTACGATAATCGTGAATTTCAATAAGCATTTTGCTACGGCTGGCCATGCTTTCCACCTGGCTACCCCTACCTCGGCCACCAGCTCTGCACCCTCCGCTGCAACTTGCCCATGCCCCCCCCCCGCTTCTCCTTCACCCAAATTCAGATAGCTGATGTTCTGAAAGAGCTGCAAAATCTGGACCCCTACAAATCAGCTGGGCTAGACAATCTGGACCCTTTCTTTCTAAAAATTAGCAGCCAAAAGTGTAGCAACCCCTGTTACTAGCCTGTTCAACCTGTCTTTCGTGTCATCTGAGATCCCCAGAGATTGGAAAGCTACCGCGGTCATCCCCCTCTTCAAAGGGGGTGACACTCTAGATCCAAACTGTTACAGACCTATATCCATCCTGCCCTGCTTCGAAAGTATTTGAAAGCCAAGTTAATAAACAGATCACCGACCATTTCGAATCCCACCGTACCTTCTCTGCTATGCAATCTGGTTTCCGAGCTGGTAATGGGTGCACCTCAGCCACGCTCAAGGTCCTAAACAATATTATAACCACAATCAATAAAAGACAGTTCTGGCCAAGGCACAGAGTGCAGATATAAAATCAGAGACCTACCCGTCATATCCTCAAGTTTAACAACCCCATGCTTGTTCACATTGGTCATATTGTACACAATGTTTTGAGGATTGATGTGTCTTGGATCCAAAACATCCTCAACTGCGGTCAATCCCAATGTTTTCTGCAGGCTGAAAACATAAAATGGCAATGGATTAAGGATCTAATCATTCAAACTTTTGAGAAGGATTTAAAGGAATTTAAGAGTGGAGCTTACTGTGGGAGAGTGTACAAACATCCTGGATATATTCCTCTGTTAGTTCTCTGGGCTGGACCACTTCTATCACAGACTCAGTATCCATGTCTTGTTTTGAGGGATCCACATTTTCCTGTGAGAAACAATAATGTATCTGTCAGTTATGTAGATAAGTGAGCAAGGGCCTCCTGAGTGGCGCAGCGGTCTAAGGCACTGCATCGCAGTGCTTGAGGCGTCACTACAGACCCAGGTTCGATCCCAGGCTGTGTCACAGCCGGCTGTGACCAGGAGACCCATGAGGCGGCGCACAATTGGCCCAGCGTCGTCCGGGTTAGGGGAGGGTTTGGACGGCCGGGATTTCCTGGTCCCATCGCGCTCTAGCGACTCCTTGTTGCAGGCCGGACGCCAGCAAGCTGACTTCAGTCTCAAGCTAGACGGTGTTTAATCCGACACATTGCCTGGCTACCCATCCACGTCGCGCCAGCCAAATGGATCATAGAGAGAGAGGACTCTAGTGCTAAAAAGCATGTTTTAGCAGGATAAGCACCATTGAGGACTAAAACCATTTTAAAGTAGTCGACTGGGTGAGACTTCCTATGCGTCGGACAATTCCATCCAGGTCATCAGGAGGGATCAGCAAATGAATTACACTCATGAGAAAACAGTCCATATCTGCAGGTGGCAGTAAATTACCAACCTTTGCTTTATACCTGTTCAAACCACACTCCAGGTGGCAGTATGCACCCTTTCAGTTTGTTTACCAAGTCATAGAAGTAGTAGAAGAAAATGGACAACTGCAAAATGGAGATGGCCTCAATGGCACTGCCCGTGCGCTCACAGACTCCATAATGGGACAGATACAATTTAGAGTCATTATCATTCTCAATGGTCTGGATAAGCCTCCCTCCCCGACGACTTCTGGAATGCGAACACGTGACCGTTCTGATTGGTCCCAGAAACCGATGGGTTGGGCCAGAATTGGCCTACATGATGACATTATCAACTTTGATACTAGTATGCAGATGTTAGAGACGATCCAATAGCTAATTAGTTTTCTACAACGGCCCTCATTTTGACTTCACACAAATTACTTCTAGGATGGAGAGTGACTGCATGTACATTACCAAAAGTATATGGACACCTGCTTGTCGAACATATCATTCCAAAATCATGGGCATTAATATGGAGTTGGTCCCCCTTTGCTGCTATAACGGCCTCCACACTTCTGTGAAGGCTTTCCACTAGATGTTGGAACATTGCTGTGGGGACTTGCTTCTATTCAGCCACAAGAGCATTAGTGATGTCGGGCACTGATGTTGGGCGATTAGGCCTGGCTCGCAGTCGGCGTTCCAATTCATCCCAAAGGTATTCGATGGGGTTGAGGTTAGGGCTCTGTGCAGGCCAGTCAAGTTCTTCCTCATCGATTGACAAACCATTTCTGTATGGACCTCGCTTTGTGCATGGTCATGCTGAAACAGGAAAGGGCCTTCCCCAAACTGTTGCCACAAGGTTTGAAGCACAGAATCGTCTAGAATGT